>NW_024466129.1:649375-1298750 GCF_017591425.1 Ochotona curzoniae | reverse complement strand
TAACTTGTTATAAAGATTCACAAAATTTAAGGAAACCTTTGCTTTATCAGTTTATTATAAAAAAAAAAAATAGAACTCAGAGGTAGCCAACTGGAAAAGAAAAAAAAAAGTCAGGTTTTGGGGATGAAGGTAGGCAGAGAGTTTGTGCCCTGCCCGGTCACTTGATGGGTTCATCGTTTAAGGTTTCTACAGGGAAGCCTTCATGTATGTATGAGTGACCACATCTCTGGCCTTTGGAAATTGAACTCACTCTGCAGCCTCTCTCCTCTCCCTGTCTAGGATGCTTGGCATCCCATAAATTCCCAGCCCTACGATCACATGGTCAGTCTTTAGGAGACAGTCCTAGTCTATTAGTCATCACACTGATATAAACTCAGGGATGATTGCAAGGGCTTCCTGGAAATAACACGGATATTTCTTTCTCTCCTGTCATTCGTAAAATTCCACAGGTTTGAAGAGCTTGGTGCTGGGAATCAGGGATGAAGAGCAAATATTTCTTACCTTATCTTAATATTAGTATTAAGAACAGAGGAGCAGATAGATGGAGTCACATATTTAAGAACACAATGTTCATACACTGGAAATTAAAGTAAGACTATTTGGGGTGGGTGTGGCACATTGGGGCATGTACATGAGATGGCTGCATTGCGTGGAGGAGTGCCTGATTCAGGTGCTAGCATCCTTGGAGCATCCTTGGGAACAGTGAGCGATGGTTCCAATGTTCGGATGCTTGCCCTCCATGTGGGAGAGCTGAATGGAATTTCAGATTATGATGTCAGCCAGGCCTATACCTGACTGCTGCAGGCACTTTCGGGAAAAAAAAAAAAATGAACTAGACAATGGAAGATCTCCTTCTCTCTCATTTTCTAGTCCCTAAAAATATCAATAAATAAAAATTTAGTAATAAAAAAGAAAGTTTACTTAATACCCAAATCTACAATGTTTCTGTCTGGATCCTCTGTCACAAGATCATAAGGATTTTAGATATAAAAACAATCCTAATATCCAATGTTTGTGAGTTGGAATGTGTTGCACTACTTTTTAATTTTCATTTGATCCTACTTTCAGCGACACGTCAAAAAGGGAAGCAGCACTTCTTTCTAGAGAGTTGTGTATTTCTTGATTTGATGTCACTAATATGAGAGGTCGATGAGGACGGAATAACATGATATCCCAAGCTGAATCGGTGCTTTTCTGAGGGGAAGGAATGCCATGAGCAATAGATGGACAGAGAGACGGTAAGAGTGAGAGACGCTGGAAAAGGGAGAGAGAGAGGGAGAGAGGAAAGGCAGAATTGCTAAACTCTAAAATGAAGTGATAACGTTGTGTTTAAAAACAACCCATATTTTCAGAAATGAAAATTTTTCTCAAAAATGCCTTAACATTTGGCATAACATTTGGCCTTAACATTATGGACTGTATCATTTCAAGACTTTCCTTAAAACCATTCCATGAAACAGAATGTCCAAATTGTAAGGAAAGGCTTAACCCATCACTCCACATGCCACTCCTAGGATAATACATTTTTTCACAACTTATGAACTACACCTAGCTTCCCAGAAATTTTTTTTTAAATGCACACTCCAACAATTCCTTCCATACTTCTAGCTGCTGATAATTGCCATCCTGTATTCAGACTGAACTTAGTTGTTATTTGAGTTCTTGCATGTGAGGGAGGACCTGAACCTGTGCATGCCTTTCTTCACTTGATATGATATTAAAACAGCAGCAGCAAGAACCGGCTTCAAGGCAGACAACCAGGAAAGCACTATTGTTTGGCGTTGGTAAGCGCAAACCCAACTTCCTCTCCTCTGCTTCCTAGTCTTTTGTAATACAGAGAGAAATCAGTGAGTCAGGAAAGTGAACAAACTGCACACCATAGAAGAGATGAAACTCAGCCAGAGCTATTTTTTCAATGTCATTTTGCTCCTAGACTCATGCTGCCTTGCTTGGCCAAGCCGCACAAGTGAATGGGCAGTTAATTGATGTCAAGAATTGTGCATGAGAGACACTGTGAACTCAATTGCTGGTATCTGGAGTTCAAAAGCAAATGAGTAAAAATATAAATAAGTGAACACAACAGGAGGTCCTGAGAAGAATAAAATACTTTTCAGATGGCTGGGAAAGTGCAGAAATCCCGACAGCAGCTGGATAGGGAACATCTGGCTACTTAGCTCTTCTCTCATAATGTCTTAAATCATTTTACTGGTACAAAGTGAACGACGCTCATGCATTCCACAATGAACATTTAGGAGCAGTGAGCCAACTCATCTCAATGCCCCCTCCTGCCCGTATTCCCACATTCCACTTCCTTCCTTTTTTTTTTTTAATTTTTACAATGGAATAGTTTCAGTTCACTTTGCAAGCACAAGGTTAACGCTTCCTTAGGTAAAGATTTAAACAAATACCAAACGGAGGGACAGAAACCACTGTTCAGAAAGAGTATAGACAAAGCTCATAAACAATATCAAATCTTAAAGTCTCAACCTCACTCATACAGATTTCATTGTTTTGGTGGGTTGTATGTTAGTTACCAGAAGTCAGGGAAGACAAATTGTATTTGTTTTTTTGGGACTAGCTTATTTCATTGGGCATACTGATTTCATTGAGCATAACAATTGCATCCATTTTGTTACAGGCAGGTTTTCTTTCTTTCTATGGCTGGGTAGTATTCCACTCACCTGCTGATGTAATATGGGTTGATTCCATTCCTTAGCTGGCATGAACTGAGCTGCGGGTGACTCTCATGCTGAATTCATTGTGTTAATTCCCAGGAGTGGAGTGGCTAGGTCACAGGGTAGGTCTACTTTCAGATAATTGAGGATCTCCTCCATTATGTCTCATAACGGTCTTACTTATCTACATTCTCAACAGCAGGGGATTAAGATCCTTTTCTCCCCACATCTTCACCAGCATTTTTTTGGGGGGGGGGATTATAGTCATTCTAACTGACATGAGGTGCAGAATGGGAGAAAATATTTGCAAGCTGCTTATCTGGCAAGGATTAATACCCAGAATATTTCAGGATCTCAAAAAGTGAACAATAAACACCAACCACTCCCGTTAAGAAATGGGCCAGGATTCCGGTGCTGTGGTGCTGTGGATTAAACGTCCATCTGCAGCCCCAGCATCCTGTTTGGGTTCCAGTCCAGTCCCTGTCAATACTCCTGAGGGATCAGTGGAAGATGGCCAGGTAATCACCTTCCTACACCCACGTGGGAGACCCGGATGAAGCTCTCGGCTGGTGCTTTCAGCTGGCCCGTCTTTGGCTATTGCCGCCATTTGGGATAACAAGTGGATGAAGCTATGCCTTCTTTACCTGCCTTCACTATGAAGCGCTCACTGGCCATTGGGGAAATGCAAACCAAAGTCAAAATAACATAACATCCCATCCCTGCCAGAGTGGCTAGCCGGCGAAAGCCAAACAGTGAGAGCATGTAGGAGGGGACACTGGTATACTGACGGAGAGAGTATAAATTCATACGGCCACCATGAAAAACTGCACAGACATTTCATTAAAAACTAGAACTGGAACTGCCATATGATCCAGGAATCCCACTGCTGAATATTAATACAAAAGACAGAATCACTGGTCGAATGGATGGTAACTCACAAGACCCTCATTATGAAATCAGCCAAGACGTCCACCATCACATGAGTGGAGAAATAAAGTAAATGCATAAAGCATTGCTAGTCAGTCACCAAAAGAATGGTATCCTGTCATCTGTTACAAAAACGGAGGGCACTGGGAGGTAGGAAGTGAAATAAGCCAGAAACAGAAAGACAAACGACACATGTCCATTCTGCATTTGGACACTTCAAAATCTGGTCTGAACACAGACTCTCGGGTTGGTGTTAACTGGAGGCTAAGAGGAGTGGGAAGAATAGAGGGAGTCCGGATTTAAACAAGGGGAAGTTGGGTGTGGTTCATACTGTCACACACAGTGAGGGATGCTAATAACAAGGGGCGCGGGGTGAGGAGCACATGGGAGCTCTTTATACTTACTCACAGCTTTCATTTTGTAAGTTTGAAACTATTCTCAAATAAATACTTTATTAAGTGCCACTAAAAGAAGCCAACTGTTGCCAGACTGTTGGGAGTTTTACAATAAATCAAACAGAGGAGGCTAATTTCATTCAGCTTTTTGGTGCTTTCAAAGCAACCATTTCAAACAAATTGCCTTCCACACATTCTTGTCAATAAATGTGTCTGCCCCTTGAGCCACCAGCTTGCACTTTGTGAGTGACTACTGATCTTGGCTGTAAGAGCAGCACACGTTCCTTTCAGCTTCACTCCCCAGTTCATCATCCCTAGCAATTCGGTTATCAGAAACATCACTTAAACCAAAGGGGAGCGGCGCTAGTGCACTGTCCTAGCGGCTAAAGTCCTCACTTTAGACACGCCAGGATCCCATATGGGCGTCGGTTCTAATCCCAGCGGCCCACTTCCCATCCAGCTCCCTGCTGTGGCCTGGGAAAGCAGTCGAGGAAGGCCCAATGTCTTTATAAAAAAAGTCACAACAGTTCTTTCTCCCTCCTTGTGCACAATAAGCACAAGTTGGGTTATGGAGGTGAGGTAAGGTTTTGGGCCAAATTTCGAGGAGTCATTGTTCAAGAACGGTTCTCGCTACACTGATGTGTAGGCAGGTTAGATTCAAGCATCAGCACAGGAAGCTCTTGGTGGGGCCAATGCAGCTGTGCCATCTTCATGGGCCCTGGCACACAGCTTAGATTAGGGTCAGAGGATACTGCCACTTGGCAAGTCCTGGCTGAATCTGAGGCTGAGGCCACACTGCAGCTGTCAAGGTTCTGTCTCTGAACCATGCTCAGCCTCTCCCTTCTTGGATTTGTCCTCTGAAGTTTCCCAACACAGCCCAGGCATGGCCCCTCATCCCACCTGCTGGCTGATTCACCTCTCATGTCTTCACCAACATAGGTATCAATCAAATGGACACGCCCTGACCTTTTGTTATTCTGTCTTTCCAAGCCTTCACACATCCTACTTCTCTTCCTTCCTCTCGCCACACCCACCAGCGGGCTCAAACTGACTCTCGACTCTTCCTGGGACTTTCCCTTGATCCAACAGGTGCTGCACTTGTATCTCTCATGGGTCTTGAAAACGCTTCTTCTGTTGTTTTCTTGCAGCCCCATAGTCCGTCACTTCCTGCCTGTTTATCAGGTCAGGGCCACTGCCAACTTTTATTCCAGAATCTCTAGCACAATGATCCTAGAGCAACTGTACATCTTAAACATCTGCAAATGACTAACACTAACAACCTTCAAAAATGTCCAGTCCATTACTGCATCAATATTTATGGTTCACCTACCAATAATATCCTTTATTATCCTATTACGATCTATTACTATTCTTCAGTATCTAATACAAAGATAAATGTATATATTTTTGTCTATTTGTCTTTTTTAAAAAAGATTTATTTTTATTGGAAAGGCAGATATACAGAGAGGAGGAGAGACAGAGAAGATCTACTGTCTGATGATTTACTCCTCAAGCAGTCGCAACAGCTGGAGCTGAGCCAATCTGAAGCCAGGAGCCAGGAAATTCTTCCAGGTCTCCCACATGAGTGCAGGGTCCCAAGACATTGGGCCATCCTCGACTGCTTTCCCAGGCCACAAGCAGGGAGCTGGATGGGAAGCAGGGCTGCTGGGATTAGAACTGGCACCCATATGGGATCCTGGCATGTTCAAGGCGAGGACTTTAGCCGCTACGCTATTGTGCCAGGCCCATCTATTTGTCTTTGAGATGTGCACTTTAAATTCTATAAAGTCAGAGAGCAATGTGCAAGCACACAGATCTTGGTAGGAAACCCTGTGAAACATCATTGTACGGAAACTCCAAGTCTCTGCCTTCTCTTATAAAACTGGAAGAGAAAAAAAAATCTCGATTCTCTCTGGCAATGTTGGGCCAACCCCCAAAGCAGCAGTCTTGTTTTGGTACAAATGGTCTCACAACTGGTAATTCTCTGAATAGCGTTTGCTAGTGAATATCTCCTTGTTGGCCAGTTGCACCTGCTTGGCTATGGCCTGCTCTTCCCAGATGAAGCTCTATGGAAATACACAATGATTGTGTAAGTGAGAAATTAATAGTCTTAAATAAAAAGTTCTGTTTACGAGTTTAAACACACACATTTTACAGGAAGTTCTCTTGGCAGATGTGGCGAGTGGTTAGGAATTTTTTTGTATGTGGCCAATTTTTACAGTGAGTTTGTGAAACCGAATCTAAATTAAAGCTTTATGAAAAGGAGCTGGTGAGGTGGTGTATCAAGCTAATCCTCTGCCAGTGGCACTGGCATCCAAAGGGCGCTGGTTCTAGCCCTGGCTGCTCCACTTCTGATCCAGCTCCCTGTTTGTGGCCTGGAAAACCGCAGAAGATGACCCAAGACCATCCCTACCCCCCACATGAGACACCCAGAGGCCAGCTGGAAAGAAAACCAGAGGATAGAAGATCTCCCTTCCTCTCTCATTCTGTCTTTCCCTCTTTGTAATTTTGACTTTAAAGTAAAATAAATCTTAAAAAATAACAATAACACAAAGGTTTGGAAAGTCTTCCAAGTATGTCACCACAAGTTACTAACAAATCTAAAGATTCCCTTGCAGTTATAAGCTAAAGATTTCTCCGGCAGATAACGTATTTATTAAGGGGCACACACTGGGTGCAGTGGGCTAAGCAGCTGGTTCAGATGCTTACAGGCTATGTTGGGCACCTCAAACACTGTCCCGCCTCCTTCCACTTCCTGGAAATGCATAAACCTGGAGACATCAGTCGATGGCTCAAGTCCTTGGGTCCCTGCCACAGCACATTGGGATAAACAGCTTTCCTTGTGTCTGACTTCAGCCTGACCCATTCCCAGCTGCTGTGGCCACATGGATAGTGAGCCATTGGATGGAACATTGCTCTCAACCTACCTTTGTCTTGCTCTGCCTTTCAAATAAAAAAATAAGCCGTTCATTGTCTAAATATTCCTTCAAAGCAAGTAGACTTGTCTTCCTTTTGCTTCCTTCCTCTCTTCCTCCCTCCCTCCCTCCCTCCCTTCCTTCCTCCCTCCTTCCCTCCCTTCTTCTCTTTTCTTTCCTTTCTTTCTTCTTTTCCATCCTTCCTTCCTTCCAATATTGAGAGGGAGAGAAAAGCCTAAAGGAACTTTGCAGTAGTGTGCTATTGCTTCCCTGCCCAGAAGCCCTTCAGTCAATCCAGCTATCCCAAAACAGCCATGAGATCCACTGCTAAAGGCCAGAGATCTGCCCTGGAGAAAAACCAGCCACCATGACTATGAATAAGACATTCCTAGAACTGTTCCTCTTTTTTTTTTTTTTTTTTTGTGGGACAAGCTTGCAGTGCAATTCACATTCCAGAATGCCCTGTGAGACCCAGACTGAGGCTAATCCCAGCTGAAACCACATCCCTTTTTTTCTGTCTCTACCCCGTTCCCACTCTCCCTCACTTTCCTTTTCTTGAAAGCATTTCATTTATAAATCAACCGGTCTCTGTGTCTGTTTTGGGGAGCATGATCTAACACCCTCACCTGAGTAGACTCCCACTGCCCTGAGGGGCTTCATGTATTCTGTGGCTGGAGGAGGAAGGCAGGACACATTTTCCAGTCTGACAGTCTGCACCCAGGGCCTGCTCACAGACATCCCCCAATCTCCTGTTGGCTTGCAAGAAGTATCTCTAGAACAATACACAGCATTAGTCAGCTCACACAAACAATCTATAATGCTATCACTACCCACACCAAATACATTTTCTAATAGATTTTTCTATAGGTTATTGCCTGCTAAAATTTTGATTCCCAATTTTGAATCAAATAACGAAGAGAGAAAAGATAAAAGGAAAGACTCCCAAGAAAGGAAAGCCAAAGTACAGTTCTGTAATTATTAGTGAAAGAAAATCTATGCTCAAATGCTTATATTTCTTTTGAAATATCAACAACCCTATTTGTAGCCTACAATGAAGAATATGATAATTACTTGTGGGAATGTAGTTTTCCTGTTAAGAGTCTTCTATCCTTTCACTAAGTGGTGACAGACTCTCTGTGGGGCTCTAAAACAATGGGTTCCAGTAATGTTGTAATTTATTGGTGCATTTTCAGTTATCAGAAGTGGGGCTGTTTGCCATAAAATTCCAAGTTTTAGACAGCATTAATTTGAAATCTGAAATATTAAAAACAATCTTTGCATGTGAAGAGCACTGCACAATGAAATGAGCAGTAATAGGAAATGATGACACCTTCTAAGGCGGGGATTTCCATCTTGAAACTAGATCCTTAGTACAATGAGGAGTCGATGGTTGTGAAAGACCAGCAGAGGGTAGGCTGCGTGGGTTCTGCAGGCAGGATTCTGCAGTTGTGCAGGGCATGGACTGAAGTGGTTCTCTTCTGGGAAGCATCTCTCAGCCTCAACGGACACTTGGGAACTGGGTTTTGACTGAATGCCATGGGAATTCTATAGGACCTACTGGGGGGCTGTTTAAAGGAATTTGGCCGAGTATTGCAGTGTATATTGCACAGTAGAGAAAAGACCTGTGCCAGAAAAAAACTTTACATACATTTCTTCACTTTCACTTAATAGCAATCAACAAGTTACTAAGGGCATTCTATGGATTGGAAAATTGAGATTGTGATGTTACGGATCTGATTACTTCAGCTCTGTTATAAGCAAAGACTGGAAGAGAAAGCTGTAGAATGGAACAGCGTTGGAATTATCTCTCTGAGCTCATCATGCTATGCCTCTACTCGCTACGGCAGAGAACTCCTTCACAAAAGGATCTTGTAGGGAACACGCTGCTGGTTCAGCCAGAGTACTTCTCAATTTGGGTCCAGAATTGATTTATTTGTTTATTGATCTTTGGCAAGTAGAAGTCAGTACACCCTAGCAGTAGGAACATATCTAATGTCCACCAGACTTTCTAAGATCTCAGATCTCCAAAATTACTGGTTATGGAATCAAGTCGCCTTAATATTCCTTAGCCTAAGTGCATGAGGAATAGTAGTAGCAGCTACTTCTGAGGGTGGTTATTAAAATAATGAACATAACCCCAGATGAGTGTAGAGTAAACAGCAAACCATCCTTGGTGGCAGGGAAAAGAGAAATAAGTTGACCCATTTTGGCGTGTTGCTTCCTTTGAGTGGAATGCTGGCTTCTCACCCACACATTCTCCATTTATACAGGCTTTTTAATTAATGGAGAGAATTACATTTTGTTATGGTATGTAGCTTAATGATTTCAGAAAAGGCGCATATGACAGGATGGTTGACTCAAGTACCTCACATACTTATTAATTTGCACTGACAACACTTGAAATCTACTTTCCTATGCCGTGTTGTGTAGCAGTTCTTTTGAAGTTCTTCCTGATATCTAATTAAAATTTTGTGTCCTTTGGTCAAAATCTCCCCCACATTCTCCATCTTCCAGCCATAATAACCACTATTCTACTTAGCGTTCTGGTTTATATGAAAGTGGCAGTTTCTCACTTACAAACTTATGCTTCATGTGTAATTAGTACGATGTTAAAGAGAAAGTGGTCAGATGTTCCTCAATATGGAATACACTGCACAGAGAGGGGTAGAATCTTGTGCAAGCTCAGCATCTCCAAAAGTACCCCTAAAACTTATACATACATACACACATATATATACCATATCATAAATATATGTGTGTGTATATATATATATGATCTTTTATAGGATCAGGCAGCCTAACATGGCCTTACCCTGAGATCTTAGTCATTCAACTATTTTGTACAAGGCTGTGGTCTCCCACTGGTACCTACAGAGGAATAGTTGAAGCTGCATTTGAACGGGCTAACCTAGGACAGGGATGTTTCGTCAAGATGATAAAACTCAATCTCAAAGATCAGGGATCCCACTAGCTCTCCTTTCTGAAACTACTGGCCCAGATACAGCACAGTGTGACGTTCCAGGGCTTGGACACTGGGTTCGTCAATTGTCTGGGACCACTTGACACTGTCATTGAGTGCCCAGATTCATGGTCAAGCCATTACTGTGAAAGTGTCTGTGAAAATGTTATTTTTGATGAGATTAACATTCGAGTGAGTAAAGAATATCTTCTTTGGCATAAATGGACACCACCTTGGCCCATTTGGAGGCTTAAACAGAACTAAATAGAGCAGAACTCCTCCCTGAGTGCTTAGACCATGGAATCAGTACTTTCTTGTTTGGAGAGTTGAACTTACTGGAATTTTGGCATTCAGGAATCTCCAGCCTGCCGTCTGTAGATGTTGGGGATTTTCATCAGCTAACTCCTCCTATTCACATCCACGACCTACCACCTTTTTTTATGTATCTCTCAAGCAAGCTGACAACACACTCCCAAATGTCAATATATTTTTAACTTATTTTAAAATTTGTTTATTTTTAGGGAAACTATTCAAGAATGAAAAATGTCCTATTCTATTCCTCAGTGTGTAGGTTTGTTTTTGGAAAGATCATAAGGTACACAGGGAAGAAATATCTTCTTGCCAACCTTTGGGCATGTGACTGTGTACAGGGAAATAGCTATAATAGGATTTCTAATAAATTTGCAAGTTTAGAAGAAAATAAAAGCAAAACAATGGGAACTACCAACAGCAGTGTTGTGTTATAATAGCTCACAAATAATTAAGTTGTTTTATCGTTTCAAGAGTCTAATGGAGAAAATGTGCAAATGTGATTCTTGCGGAAGCGTGTCTGGGAGTAATAGGCTGTCATGGGCTGGGGGCTGGGAATTCGCTCTAGGAAGAGCGCGTCTGGTTTGGGGAAGCAAACAAGATGACATTTCCCCCTAGTGGAGAAGCATTAAAACCACCATGAACAGCTACTTCAGATTAAGATGTTTCAGCAAAGAGAAAAGCAAATCTTCCTCTCACTTGGGAGATGACCTGCCTCCCAGACAGTAACGTCACCAGAACTGGAATGAGGAGCAAACCCGGGACTTGAATCCAGGCACTACAGGGCAGTACCCAGGTACCTGAACCAACGGACAACCACCGCACACAATGCCTGCCCCAGTTTTGTGTCTCTGAGTGCTGAGAGGGAGTGTGGGCCAAGGTCGTGTCTCTTAGGAAAAAGCAGTAACAGAAAAGCATTACCTAAAAAAAGTAAATATGGAAGAATCACATTTCACACTCCAGATGAAGACATCTGGCTTTGGGAAAGGACACAGTTACGTGTATAATGTGAACTCAGCTGCTGATAGAGCGTTACAAAAGGGAGTTGATAGATCTTCAAAAATGGACTGAAGATAGAATCCCTTTTTGACATCTATTTCCTGTGTGGATGCACCTGATTTGAGTTCCTGATGTTATGGGTACCAGGTCAGCTTCCTGCTGGTACGCTACGGGTTGACACAATGGCCTGAAGACTTGGGTTCCTGCCATCCGGTGGGGACCCACGCGTAGTTCCCAGCCCCCAACACTAGGTTGGCCCAGCCCCAGTGGTTGGGAGCAGTTGGGGAGTGTACCAGAGCATGGAAACATCTCCTCCTGTTTCCCCCTCTCTGTCACTCTGCAGAATGAACTGAGAAGACTAGGAGATAGAGGTGGGACAAAGTGCTCTATCACCATTAGAAGAAAACCAGCTATGTTACAGAAAAAAAAATCTTTTAAAACATCAGAAGGATGTTTGGTGAAAGGATAAATGTAGAGTTAGCAAACTTTTGGAGGCCAAAAACATCCAGGAGAGCTGATGAGAGCTAGTCATTTTCCCACGGAGGATGTTTGCCGAGCAGAGGCACTGAACTGAAGGTTGGACTTGGCTTAGACTCGAAACTTCTGTGCTCTAGAAAGGAAAGCAGAAAACCCTTCACTCTTCTGCTTTCCTCAAAGTTTGAGCATAGAATATCATTGGCCTCCACGATTTTCTCCTAATGTATAACCAAGAAAAGTGAGAAGAGACAACCATATGAGAATGTGTACACGAAGGTTCACACCACAACAAGCAAGCAAGGAAGCAAACAAAAGTAACCCAAGTACCCCAAATCTAATGGATAGATAGAGAAATAAAATGTGAGGGACACCCCAACACACATATGAATGCACTCCATGGAATATAAATCAGTTACAAAAAGAAATAAAATGTTAATACACAGGATAGCATGCTTGGCCCTTGAAAATATGTTAAATGACAGAAGTCAGTCTTGAAGGGCTGCAGAATGTGTGATCCATTCTCTAGAACATTGCAACAATAGGCACAGAAGAAGTAGGCTGGTGGTTGCCAGAGATCGGAGTGAGAATAGGTCAGGATTGCTAATGGGTAGTGGGTTTATTTTTTAGGGTAGTGAAAAACATTCTGGAGTTAGTAATATTCTACAACATGGTGACTATATTGTACACTTTTAAATGATCATTTGCGTGTCTGTTGATCTCATCCCAAACTGGCAGAAGCAGAAAAACTCATCTAGTTCTTCCTGAGAGTGGGATACATATCCTGCATCTGAGTAGTCCAAAGAATTGCCCTCAATCTGAAACTCACGCCGCAGCATGGTGACCTGTAGATCTCAGAATGTTTAAGTTTTTCAAGCGCTTTATAGCTGAAGTTTTGATCTCAGTGTGCTTTCTCTCTCCCGTGTTTTTTTAAAAATTAATTAATTAATTTGAGAAGTAGAGTAACAGAGAAAGGAGGGGATATCGCCCACCCCCAGTTCCCTCCCCACATGGCCGCAGCAGCTGAAGCCAGCAGCCTGGAATTCCAGTCCATCCAGATGGGCAGGGATGTTAGCATGGAGTCCTCCCCAACTCCTTTCCCTCACTCACCAGCAGCGAGCTGATTGGACTTGGAGCAGCATCACAGTGGGCAACTCTGTCTACACCACAGCACTGGCTCTCCTCCCCTCTTTTCCTTGCATTCTACTGTATGTTGTGAGGTGCAAACAAGATCATGCCAGACAAGTCTAGGGTGTATTACGGAGTCTTTATTAACCAAGCTTGATGATAACAGGGCACCTTAGAAATTAGCAAATGACAAGTCCATATGGCAATCCAGTCTGAATCAAAACTCTGAGAGGAGGAACCATTGGTCATCATCATGAAGTCCATCCATTAAGCTGAAGACCTATGTCCCAGCTTCCCTAGCCGTATTAGCTATTCCAAGAGACAAGCAACAAACAAGCTGGACATAGAAAGCTGTAAACATTCACTATCCCTGGCTTTGCCCACATTCCATTACTGCTAGGACTCACCTCTCCTGGACCTCTTGAAAGGACACAAGTTAGAAATACAAAGTATCTCAGCATTGCTATTTTCACTGTCCTGCCCAAGCAATGAACAGAGGGTGAAGGATACAGACACGCAGGGCCATGCTCAGGGGCCAGCTGTCCTCAGAGTCTGTCCACGGGAAGCCAGAGCGCAAGCAGGTGCTGGGGAGGCCAAGGATCAGAGTGCCAGAGTGAGGGAAGCACAGGACCAAGAGAGCGAGCCCCTCCCTATCATGGGCCTTTATGGGGGCTTGTGAGGGGAGTGGTTACACAACAATGCAAAACTGCCCCCTCTCAGATTCCAGATGATAGGTGAGTGTTACAGGTGAGCAGAAGGGACCACACAGGTGATGATGGAGAGTGGCTTCCAAGCTTGTGACCTGAACTAGCTGCCTATCCCACAACACTACCCACATCTTTCTCCTCTACCACACACCCAATAAATACAAGTAATTCTTAGCGCACATTTTAACATTATCCTTTCCATTTTGTTAACACTAAAATTTTCAACGTGTTTACTAACTATGCGTGGAAAAGAATGGCATTCAAGGCGATGTATTTCCAAATCAATGCAGACTTAAGGACTGTGCATTCCAACCAGGAACTTGCCTTGGTGACAGCTTCGCAGGAGGTTGTCACCAGCACATTCAGGAGCTCTGCCTCTAGATGGTCTTTGGTAGTATTTGCACTCTGTGACGATGTTTCTGGTCCAACGTTAGATTTTCTGCACCTCCGTGTTTGCCATTGGCGTTGCTTCCTTTCTCTTCCCGGGTGACTGGCCATCTAGCTGCTCTGATACTAGCAGACACCTTCTGCATGGTCATTCTCACTTGAGGTGCCACATGCGAGACTTGGCAGTACTACCCACTTCAGGGACAAAGGTTCTGGAGTCCAATTCAGTCACTAAGAAACGAACTCACTCAACAAAGCCCTGCGGCCTATCTTTCCATCTATGTGCGAAAAAACAGCTTAAGAATTTTTTTTTTTAAAGCGGGCAATATTACATTTTCATGAAATTCTTTCTGACGTAAATGGGCCGAATAACAGGAAAAAAAAATTCTCCTGTGTGTCCCTCAGAGACAAACAGGAAGTCACTCTTCCAGCTGCCAGGCCGAAGTGTCTTAGCATGGCTGTGACTCAACCTCTGTTCCCTCGAGCGTTTCCAGCGTATACCCATGGCTTAAGCTCCTGAGGGTTGCCAGGCCTTTACAATTATTCATTTGCTTCATCTCATAGGCAGCCTGAGCTCTGGCAAGGAGAGACTAATAAAATGGGAACATTCCAAATGGGTGGCTGGAAAAGGTGATGTCATCGGCTAAAACAAGAATCAAACACATAGACCAAGTCTGCTCTCACCATTCCAGCAGGGTAAGA
The DNA here is from genome assembly GCF_017591425.1 of Ochotona curzoniae. Taxonomy (NCBI): domain Eukaryota; kingdom Metazoa; phylum Chordata; class Mammalia; order Lagomorpha; family Ochotonidae; genus Ochotona; species Ochotona curzoniae. The sequence goes on along the minus strand of NW_024466129.1, from coordinate 1,284,173 downwards.
ACCAATGTGAAACCAACAGCACGCAACCACAGAATGTTTACCTACATCAGGACTAAAACCCGATTAAATGGCCTTTTAAAAATGTAATATTTTATAATATATGAACCTCCTAAAGTTCTAAAAAGATGTACTGTCTAGGATTACTGCTGGGAGCCACCTCTGCAGTTGCCTTGTGCCCCCAACTCTTAGGCTGCAGGCGAAGATCAACAGAAGCCCTGAGAACTCCACCGCTGCTCAGCTCCCTCCTTCCACTCCGCTCAGCGCAGCCCGCATTCAGAACTGAAGAACTGGTCTCAGGAAAAGAAAGCTGAATATCGTAACCAGCATGAAACAGGAGCAGAACATTGTCTACACTATGGCTTGGGGAGTGCTAAGTCAGCCTGATGCCTGCGTCACATCAGAATCTCTATACATGGCACTCAAAATCAGAGACGTAGATGACATTTTCTGAACTGCACACGTGGTTTCAACAAACAGCCAAGATTGAGAACTACTGAACCGGGTGCAATGAAGAAAGTGCTCCTCACGTCTGGAAATACGAGATTTGAGTCCCTGCCATCCCAAGTCCCTAGCCCTGTCACAAGCTTTAAGCAGAGCTATAGCGTCCCTTCCCTTTATTCTGTCTCTTTAGTGTAAGTCCCATGTTCCCATTTGAAGTTGAAGTTAGCTTGGTTGCCTCTCTTTATAACTATTACGCAAGTGTTAATCAACAGGGTTTAGTTTAATCATTACCACGTTTTCTCCGACTCCTCACCCACCACTCCATTCTACATGAAACTAATAGTGCATGGTTCTCAGACCTGTGGCAACACCATCATCTGAAACTATGGAGCAACACTGAGCCTTGGACCCATCTGACGAATAAGAAACTGGGAAGCCGCCCAACAATCTGTGTTTTAACAAGTCCTTTAGATGACTCTCATGCATGCTAAAGCTTGAAAGCTTTTCAAACTTGCAGTTGAAGTAAAGTACCAGTTTATTTTTATACCCTGTAAGAGTCTACATGATCTGGGCCCTACACATGTGCCTGGCTTCTCAACATCACTTTGCACCTTCACACGCAGTGGGCTCTGGTCACCCTGGTCTTGGTGCTCCTTCACACTCTCCCTCTACTGGAAGCCCCTTACCTGGAAGAGCCCTACCCACATCTTCACATGCACATGTATTATCTCCCTTTTTATCTTTAATATCTATTATCTCCTACTTTATGCTTAAACAGTCACATCTTTCTGTTTAACATTTGCATATACCTAGCTGAGCTGATCCGAAGCCAGGAGTCAGGAGCTTCTTCCATGTTTCCCATGTGGGTGCAGGGTTCCCAGGTGTTGGGCCATCCTCTACTGCTTTCCCAGGCCAAAACAGGGGAGCTGGAAGGGAAGTGGAGCAGCTGGGATATGAGCCAGTGTCCATATGGGATCCTGGTGCATGCAAGGCAAGGATTTGGCCATTCGGTCATCGTTCCAGGTCCTGCTCAGCACATATTTGATCTGTTCTCATTTAGAGTCTAAGTTCCATGAAAAGAGATACATTTTTTTGGTCTTACTCTCTGTCGTACTCCCGTAGAGAATAGAATAGCAAATATATCCCGACTTAATAAGCACATGTTTTCTTGAGCAGGACAGACATTTAAAGAACACTCACATATAAAATTCTTCTAAAAGCTGAAATGTAGGAAAGCATTTATTGCAGGAGTTAGAATCCCTGGCTGGGATGCCTGAATCCTGTATCAGAGAGGTTGCTTCACTTCGTCCTCCTCGCCCTCTCAGGCAGCTCCCTGTCAACACGCATCCCTAGAGGCCGTAGGTGGAGGCTCAGGTGGGCGCGGGATGCTTCAACGGAGTACTGTCCTGGCTTCGACCTGTTCTCACCCTGATGGTGCGTGCAAATAAAAGAACCCTGACCATCGTGCTGTCTTTCAAATTAAAATTTAAATAAGTAATACATTTATAAAATAAAAAAAAATAAACCAACCATTTTAAAACTCTGGGGAGGCAAAACTGGAAACTGTATAGTATCACAGTCAAAACCTGAATTCCTTATGAGAAAGTAGATTTTCTGCTTAGCTGTCTAAAAGTCTAGAATATTAGGATTCAAAGTTTGTCATTTCCCACCCTCTCCCCAGAGCAGGATATTTTGCAGAGAGAATGTTCTCCAGTTCTTAACACTCAATTTTTTTTCTTCCCACTCTAATTGAATAAGTATTCTTTTCCTTCTGCCCAAAGTGAAGTCTTTGTGACTTAGAATGTAGTACACCAATGCATATTTAAGCTATTTCTTCCCAAAATACAATGACCGAAGGTTATTTTGCAAGCTTCAATCATAGTTTCCAACAAAGGTAATTCGAAAAGCAGGAGGAGCTACTTGGCTCACAAGGCAGGTATAGCTTTCGGGTAAAGGACAAAAACAAAGGGGATTTCCAAGACAATTTATTTTTAAAAATCTGTGCTAGTGTTGAATGGTTCAGGAGAAAACAGTCCATAATTTGAGGCAGAGAAACTTTGCATGTCAACTAGCCCAAACCCCCACCCACTGCAGAATCCCCACCCCTCACAACTCCCATTACGGCCTTTCCTGGGTCATTCTGGCTCAGTACTTCCGAAGACAGCCCCATGCACATTTGAGAACTTTCAATGATTAGGCAATTACTTCCACTAATGAGTTAAAGTTTCATTTCCTAACCTACACTGTTCACCGGCCTTACCGAGAGCATGACATGTTCCCTTTCCCACGTGACATTCCTTCAAATATAGAATCATTTCGTTTCTTCCTTTTTTATCTTTTGGAAAGACTTTTTCCTCATTATCTTCAGTTGCTTATTTAATGACTTGCTTCCAAACTTGGGATTATTTGGTTATTTTCCTCTGCACCCACTTCAGCTCATCAATATTTCTCTTAAAATGTAGATTGCACAGGTAAGCATGCAGCAAGCCTGTGGCCAGCAATGCTTTTATTTTGGCTTAGTGCTCCGACTAAGTTTCTCTTAGTGTTTTGACAGCTTTCTCATAGCTGACTCATACTGACAAGTTTCTCTCACTTCATTGTTGCCATTATGTCCTGAAATCATCCAATGACAAATGGAGAACAAATGCCACTCGATTAAGGATTTCCTAAGCTTTAGCGCTTTCCATCAAATGATCAGTAAAGGTAAAACTCCTTCTTGCTTGATGCACTTTCTGGGTGGGCAGAAAGATTTACTTTCAAACACAAGCCCTTTTCCAAGGCCGTTGCTTCAACAGCTCTTCGTCAACAGACCCTCTTGCAGTGCTCTGGTTATGAGAAGTGTTAGGGAGAAAACGGCAGCAAAGCCAAGGGCAGCTTCTCAAGCTTCCAGCTGAGCTCTCCGTACAATCCCACGTGGTAACTCACAAGGCTTTCTGGTCTGCAGATTAATTATTTTGTTTATCTTTTAAAACCCCATCAGTGGTTTAATACATGGCAAAGTATAACACCTTGGAATCGGGGCCACAGACAGCCAAAAGCTTTCCATACCCAGATCTTGGAAACTCCCTTCTTCTGTTCTAACACTGACTTTCTGACCTTGGGGGCACACAGCACTGATGATAACCCACAAGCATCCGATAATCTAACGAATCTGGAGCTTTTCCGCTTTACTTTAAATTTACCATTGGCGAGCAAACTGGAAAATGTTCCTGAGAACATGCCATAACTGAGAACATACCGTGTTTATCACACTTTATTATCTAATGCACGGAACATGATAAAATCCGTAAATACGTGTTTACCGAGTGAACCCCTGAGCAGTGACAGCTCAAGTTGTTGGGTCTCTGCCACTCACAGGGAAGACTCAGGTTGGTTTTCTAGTTCTTAGCTCTATACTGGCCAACTCGACTGATGCAAGCATTTGCAGAGTGAAATGTGCACTTTTTCAGATAAGCATAAATAAATAACTAAATAAATATTTTGGAAATTATCTGCCATATTCCCGCCAGTCAATACTGCCAATTAAACAAGACCTCTTTCATTTCCTTCATTTCCCAGAGGTGGGATAGCTGGATCATGCAATTTCAGTTCTCTTAGCACTCTCCGTACCGATTACCACAGTGGTTGTAATAGCCTACACTCCCACTAACAGTGAGGCAGGGCACCTTTCTCTCCACATCCACGCCAGCATGTGTTGTCAGTAGAGTTCTAAATCTAGGAATACCTCACTGGAGTGAGAGAGAACTTCACTGTGGTTTTCTTTGTATCCCCCTGACAGGTAGGGAGCCTGAGTGTGTTTTCATATGTCTTTTAGCCATTTGCATTTGTTCTTTTGAAAAATGGTGTATTCATTCCTTCACCCATTTCTTCACAGGGTTTTTTTTTAACTGTCCCTGGATTTCTGAAGTTCTTTATAAATCCTGAATATTAGTCACCTATCAATTGCATAGTGTGCAAAGGTTTTCTCCCATTCTGTTGGTTGCTTCTTCACTCTGTTGATCATTTTCTTTGCTGTGCAAGAGCCTTTAGTTTGATGTAGTCCTGTTTGTTTATTTTGGCTTCGGCTGCCTGTGCTTTTGGTGGCTTCTCTAAGGAATCTTTCCCTGTTCCTGTATCTTGGAGAGTACTTCCCATGTTTTTCTCTGATCGTTTCATGGTTTCTAGGTGCAGGTTTAGGTCCTTGATCCATTCAGAGCTGATTTTGCCTAAGGTGGCAGGTGGGAGTGTTGCTTCTTACTTCTGCAAGTAGATGTCCAGTTGTCCCAATAGCATTTGTTGAGAAAAGCATTTTCCCTTGGATGATGGATTATTTTCAGTTGGCTGTACATGTGTGGGCTCCTTTCTGGGATGTCTTATCTGTTGCATTGATCTACTTCTTGGTTTCTGTGCAGTACCAGACTGTTTTGGTCACTACTCCCTGCAGTATGTTTTGAGATCTAAAATGCTGATTCCTTCAGTTTTATTTTTGTGCTTCAAGATAGTTTGGCTATGTGTGGTTCCTTGTGTTCCAGATGAATTTAACTATCATCTTTTCTAGCTCTGAGAAGGATGCTGTTGGGACTTTGATTGGGTCGCGTTGAATCTGCATACTACTTTCAGTAATATGAACCTGTGGATGACATTGATTCTACCAATCGAGAAGGATGGTAGATTTCTCCATATTTTGATGCTTTCTTCTGTTTCTTTTTAAAGTGCTTTGTAATTTTCATCATAGAGATCTTCTACATTTTGGTTAGGTTTATTCCAAATATTTAAAGTTCTTTTCTGCGCCCTTATGAGTTGGTTCTCAATCATGGGATTGCTTGTCTCTTCTATTGCCACCACTTTATATTCACTAAAGTTGTATTCTAATACCTGCCAAACTCTCCTATGAGCTCCATTAGGTTCTTGATTGAGTCTTGATTCTCACCTGTATAGAATCATATTACCTACAAACACATAATTTTACTTACTTGTCTCCAATTCAAATCACTTCAATTTCTTTTTCTTGTCTAAAACCTGTAGCAAGAACTTCCAATACCATGTTCAATAGCAGTTGTGAAAGTGGGCATCCTTGTCTAGTTCCAGATCTTTCCAGAACAGTTCCAGACAGTTCCAAAGCTTCCATTCTTTCCCTGTTTAGTATGATGCTGGCATTGGATTTTTCATATATGACTTTCATATATGACTTTTATAGAATGTTCCTTCTATACCTATCTTGCATATTTTTAGCATGAAGTAGTTTTGGATTTTACCCATTTACTCCATAAAGTCAAGTGCCATCTCTGCATTTCCTGAGATGATCATACGGTTTTTATTCTTCAGTTTGTAGATGTGATTTATCACATTTATTGACTTGCATATGTTAAACCATCCCTGTGTGCCAGGGATAGATCCCACTTGGGTCAGATGAACAGTGTGAAGTACTGTTGGATTTTACTGGCTAGCATTTTGCTGAGGATTTTTGCTTCTGTGATCATCGGGGGTATCAGTCTGTAGTCCCCTTTCTCCGTTGTGTCTCCATCTGGTTTTGGTGCTAAGGTGATGTTGGCTTCATAGAAAGGCTCTTGATTTCCTTTTTCATTTCTTCAGTGACATGTTGGTCATTCAGTAACATGTGATTTAACTTCATGATGTATATTTCTATTTTTCCTCCTGCTGCTCATTTTGTTTTGTGGCTTTTCATTTGAGGTGATGTATAGTACCTGTGTAATTCAGACTGTCATATCCAGATGTGAAAATACAATGCAGCATGCATCTCTACTTCCAGATCAAAGATGGACTCCCAATGAAACTGTTAAGCATAGTTTGGCAATAGGATGCTAGACTCTTATCCATTGTCCTTATCTACTATGTTGGAATATAGTTAAATAGCAGAATGATGGACTTACAGCTGTTTATGAGGGACTATACTATTGTAACAATATAAGCAAAATCAGTTGGTGGAAATCCCAGAGCCTATGGAACTGCATCATAAAATAAACAGATAATTTAAAAGACCTCTTTCAGATGAATAGCAGGACAACTGCTTTGGGAAAAAATCAGAATCCAGAACAATATCTTGGGGTTCTTTGGGTGGCACTAATCTGGCATTTTCGCTGTCATTTAGTAGTAAAAGTCCCCATAGATTCCATGCATCTCTGCGGCCCTAAACCTGTGGTATTGAGATGCTGAGTGGTTCTCTGCTGCAAAAGCAAAGAAGGACTGGAGCGAGGCCTCACATTGGCTTACATCGCAGGGTGCTGAGAGAGGAAGCTTCAGGTGAAGCACACGGTAACTTTCCTCCCACTTCACCAAAGAGAACAGCAGCCTGCCTTCACCTCTCCTAAAACAGCACTAAAGTGTGAAAACCCAGTTGGCAACACATGAAGGAACATTTCTAACGACTCACACGATGTTGAGAAAGCAAACGACTTTAATAATTGGAGAGTCCTTGCAAGTTAGGTAGTTTCCATCTCTTTGACTTGAAAACAAAAGTTGAAGGAGAGCCTAATCACTTCATCAGTTACAGAGGATGACACAAAACTCCATTTCCTGGTGTGCGCCTTGGCGTTCAGCACAGCGTGAGGTGATTCACTAAGCAATATTTTTGTATCACTCCATTCCCACTTCCATTTACTTAATCATGTGAGCAAAGTTTGTCCACATTTATGTGGAAACCTTAAAATAAAATGGCATAGAATTGATACTGGATGCTGAAATTTGCCTCATTACAGCATCAAAAGATAATAGCAATAATTACAAACAAAAACTAGTTAAATTTATTAAACCTATTTTCTGTTCAATTACATTACATTTCAAACATATTCATGTTTGACCCATTCTGTCCTAATAATTGTGGCATTATGTAGTCTGGGGACTCTTAAATAATGGAATTTCAGCTTATGTGCATATATTTACTATTTAGAAAAACCATGGGCAATTAATAAAAAAATTCTAGCCTAATATTAAATTAGAATACATGCGCCAGTTCTGATCACTCTCTCTGTCATTGGCCTGGGAAAGCATGGAAGCTTGCCCAAGTCCTTGGGGTCCTGTGCTCACATGGGAGACCCACAAGAAGCTCCAGCATCCTGGCTTTAAGCTGATCTAGCTCTGGCTGTTGAATCCATTTGGATCCATTTGGAGAGTGAAAAAGCAATGGAAGATTCTCTCTCTCTCTCTCTCCCTCTCTCTCTCTCTGTCCTTCCTTCTCTATAATTCTGCCTTTCAAATGAACAAAATCTTTTAGAAACCCAATCACAAGGTATATTATTATAGAATATGCCTAAGTTTTAATATGAATGATAATAAAATATCATTACACCTAGAAGAATGATACAGAAATTTAATTGATAATATTTATATAAGTTGGAAATGACATATTTTGTAGCAATTAAAATATGACAAAATGTTGCCTAGAAAATTTTATTTGTGAGAGACACTTTAGTTTTAGAGTATTTTATAAAATAGGGATTATATGAGCTAAATATTTGGCGAGCGTTGTGCTTAAGCATTCTTCTTACTGTATGTCAGTAATTAGTCTAGGATTAGTACATCTCGTGCTGAGGCAAGCCAAGACATCAAGATTTGCAGTTGTCCAATTTCCTATAGGCATGCTTCTCAAAGCCAAATGCTACGTGCCAAGTCTGTTTCCTACCTACTTTGTGCTTCCTAATGCCTAACTCCATCTTCCTAAAGTATGCGTCAGCTAAACCTTAACACTATAATCTATAAGAAAGATGGAGTTTCTCAAAAGATCTAAAAGTGAGTCTAATGCATTTTGATCCCCAAAAACCATCCAAGAAATTACCCATTATCTTATCATCATCATCTCAACATAGATAGAATCTCTCTGCTTCTGTGTAGCCCTTCTTTTGAATTAATTAACTGTCCATCATCATTGAAGTATGAGAAAAATGCTGCATGGAAATCCCTTTGGAAGAGTGCTCAGGTGTGAGCAAATGCGGAAAGCCCGTGCTTCAGCGCTGTTTGCCTGGGTGCAGGTGATGGAAAGCTGCCCACAGCAGAGTGCAGAAGTGACTTCTGCTGGAATGTGGTTTGACCCCATTTAGTCACAACATAAAAGGGAAATCCAGGCATTCAGTACAACATGCTCAACATCTGATCTGCACCTCTCCCCTAAACTGCTGTAGTCCGAATGACTCACCATTAGAACATGAAAAAAAGAATGTTGAATTCATAGAAGGAAACGCAAACCGCAGGCAAGAACACAGCCAACAGGAAAGCGCCCGACAGTGAGAATATACCACATTTTTTTTTTCATGCAGTTCTGGAGAAGGCAATGCAGGTAGAGAAGACATGCCACAGCTCTGTCTTTATCACAGACGTGCAGTGCTGCTTTGGAGAGCTCAACTTCTTGAGAAATAGGAGCTGTTGCACATTTATCTAGTCCAGAATCAACCACAGGGAGCTTTGTGTGAGTTTCCAAGATTTCCCACTAGGATTCTCAAGGATAAGAACTTCCACACATCAATCCGTTTCCCAGATCAGCGGTATTCCCTGGGAATACCCAGTCTGCAGGAAATCAAATAAAAGAAATTTGGGCAAATTAGAGTTGCATAGAGGGAATGAAGGAGAAATAAATTAAACAAATTCAAGTTAATGGGGGAATGAAGGAAGAATATAGTCAAGAGATTTAAGTTAAGCATAGTAACTATAGTGAAGATAACTAATGACAAGGTATTATATTCTTGAAAGATGCAACTATAAAGTGTCCTCATTGAAAAGTGATTCAACCATTCTACAGTGCATGCATACTTCAAACATCATATTGTACATGATAAATATGTTGCAATATGATCAATCCATCAGATATGTCATATATATGTATATATGTGTGTGTGTGTGTGTGTGTATATCCCAGTACTCCCAAAGGCAATGAACAAAACTTCAGAACAACACACATAACTATTTTTTTCCACAGTTGTAGACAACTGCCCGGATTGCTTTGTACCTGGATACGTGATACACTGTTGGGAGAAAAGCGCTCAAGGCCGGTGGGCATTCTGGGCCTGGTTAACATCAAATTTGTGTTATCTATACCATTATAACTGTTCTCTCTCTCTCTCTCTCTCTCTCTCTCTCTCTCTCTCATATTCCTGGAAAAGAACAGGAATATGGGTCCAGGACACATCTTCCTGGCTCGAGGCTGGGGTGGGGTGTAGCAGATGGTCTGGGGTAGGAGGTCTGGGGACATATATGAGTGGGAGTGCTGAGGGCACGTTTGACAGGGGAGGAATGACTTCTTGGGAATTCCATGGGTTGGGCCACTGAACTTGAAACTAGGCAAGGGAGCTGAGAAAAAGTGGTTTTCAGGGGGGAAACTGAAGACATGCTTGGGTCAGGCCAATGCCCTCACCTACATAGGAAATATGTGCTGGCCTAAATAGTGTTGCCCATGGCCCACCGGTCCCTGCAAAAGCTAAGACTGGGGGCATGCCTGGCAGGGTGCAGTACCCACTCATGAGTGTTGGGGCAGGGTTTGGGCCACATCAGGCCCACACAGAATGCGAGAGAACTGCACCTGAAAGCAGATTCTGTAGTGCCTCTGTGGGCTTACCTCGGTGGGACTGCAGCACCTGATGGTTTGCCTGAGAGTTAGGAGTGGAGCCAGGCGGGACTACAGAACATACCTGAAAGGAACCCACCTGACACTCATGGGAGCTGGGGCTGGGAAGAAACCAGGCCAGGCCAGGCTGCAGCACCCACTGACACCTGCTGAGGGCAGACCATGCAGAACAGAGCTGTTGCACCTGCTGGGAAACATGTGATCCAGGGTTAGGAGCAGGCCTGGGAGGAGAATTTGGAGAATTCCCCTACTAGGCCCCAACTTCCACCGGGAAGAATAAAAGCCATGACTGGGGGCAGGCCAGTCCAGGCAAGGTCGCAGCACTTGTGTGGGCTGGATCTGGGGACAGATTGGGCTGGGCCAGGACACAGCATCTATGGTATGCACAGGAACCAAGACAGGGTGTGGGCTACCCCAGGCTGGGCTCGGCTGCAGAGTTAGATTGCAGGTGGGCCACTCCAGGCTGGATCAAAGCATTCACCAGCATGCACAAGAGGCAGGGCTGGGAACAGGACTGGTAGGGGAACTCTGGGTTCTTCCCTACTAGGTTGTAGCTCCCACTAGAGAGTGTGAGAGCCAAGGCTGTGGGTTGAACAGACTGAGGCATGGCTACACAGAATGGCATCCAACAGCAAGTGTGTGGGTTGGATAATGGATTATTTGGGTTCAACTAGGCTTCAATGATCACTGACATGTGGATGGAATGTGGGACCAGTTTGCTGTACAAATTGGCAAGCATGGGAACCATGGCAGGGGGCGGGCTTGGTTGGGTTATTGCGGGTCGCTCCAACTAGGCTGCAGTTGCCACTGGTTTGTGTGAGGGCTGACTGTGTGGTGAGCAGGATCAGGATTGGTTTGTGTAGAAGATAAAACTGAAGACAGAAATGACCCAGCTATTGCAGCTACCATCCATATGCATAGGCTGATTGGAAAGATGGACTGTGCCAGACCCTGTACTGGCAGGCACATACAAGAATCAGGTCTGGGATCATCTCAGACTAAGTTTCTTTGGGGATCCCTCCAACTGAACTGCTGATCTCAGAACCCCAACCATGAAGAGAATTACAGGTTCCATGCTCTGAGCATGGAGTGCAAGTGTCAAAGCTGAACCTCCCCAGTGGCTCAGGTGGAGCAGTGGACAGCATGTCCAGGTGCACATGGAGGATATGGCGGTACATTGGAGCCTGCAGAGGACACCTGGTACCATGACAGAGGATGGAACAAATCGATCATCTACCCTAGCCATGTGTTGTCAGTGAAAATCTGGACAAATAGAGACTCTAAGGTGGACTATGCCAACCAGTGGATTCTGGAGAGATTTCATCGGGCTTGGAATGGCAAGATTGCCAGTAATTCAGAACTGCTAAACTATCGAAACCACTTGAGCAGTGCCCTCGGAGCATGCCCCACATCGGGGACCCTGGGATAGTTGGGAGAGTGGGTGTGGCTTCTCCCTTTATCTCTCACCTTCCCACAGATACAGGAAGGAAAAAAGAGAATGTGGGGAAAAAAAAGTAACTCTTTTTAAAATAATAAGTACATAAGTAATCAGAGTTGATGGGGGGGGTAACACTCTGTTCTTTTAGAATCCTCTTGAAGATTCTCTTTGAACTTATCCATCCATCTGCCCATTTACTTTTTTTTTTTTATCTAGCAGTGATTACCTGAGTAGCTACTAGGCATCTGGCTGAGGCCCGCAGAGCCACAAAGCATACTACCTTACCTCAAGGAGTTAAGTCATAGCATGACAAATAATCAGGTAACCTTGTCGGCAGTTTCCCTGTTACCTGGCAGCTGTTGAGGTACAGTTAGCAGTTAGCACAGGTGAGTAAAATGATGTTTGGAGTAACCTCCAGAATAGCATATCTTGGGTCTTTGAAGGCACCTGTGCAAAGTAGACGAAAAGGCATTTGGAACCCAAACTGACGGGAAAACTAATAAATCATTTCAGAAACTAGTTCAGTCTGACGCAAAGCTTTTCAGTGTATCAGCCATCCAAAACCAGAACATAAAAAAAATTGCAAAAAATCCCTTAGCATGCTTTTAGAAAAGTAGTAGCTTTTAAAATTAAGTTTCTAGTTTTGTTTTTAGATTTATTTATTTTTATCAGAAAGTCTGGTATACAGAATGGAGGAGAGACAGAGAAGAAGAGCTTCTGTTCTATGGTTCACTCCCCAAGTGACCGCAACAGACAGGGCTGAGGCAATCCAAAGCCAGGAGTCTAGAGCTTCTTCCAGGTCTCCCATATGGGTGCAGGGTTCCAAAGCTTGGCGCCATCCTCGACTGCCTTCCCAGGCCACAAGCAGGGAGTGCCTATCATCTTTGCCAGGCTCCTACCCTTTTCTGCTTCAACATGGATATCACTGTGATGAAATTATTGTCTGTCTGTAATCCTGTAACCGGGGCCTCACACCTTGTCCCGTCCTAACCAGCGTCTTGATCTTTTCTTAAATTCTGCCTGAGTTTCTTACACTGGCCAAATAGTGGCAGTGTTTATTTTACAATGCTAACAAGCATTAACTTTCTCAAGGGATGTTTCCTCTTGATTTTATAAAAAACGTTGATAAGTACCAAACAGCAGCATACAACAGGATGAACGAGACATTTTAGAGGATTTTTACTATGTGGGAAGACGTTGTTAGTGTCATTCTCATGGTGCTTTGATTCAGCGTGAACTGTGAGCTGACTATTTGATAGAAGCGATGATCAATGTGTGGGGCTTATCCACACTGAATGTTCACGCCCATCCCTCCGAGATGTTTTCTGTTTGTTAGATTGGTGGGTTTTGTTTTATTTTTCAGAGAGGAAACATATAATGGTCCATCATTTGAAAGTTAATCCTATTATAAACAACACATTTGGTATCTGTCTTCTACTGCTTAGAGCCAAACCAGTGCTGAGCCTAGCATAGGGCCTCAGTTGGCTAATCCTCCCCATTCCAGCACTGGGATCCAATATGGTGCCAATTTTTGCCCCAGCTGCTCCTCTTCCCATCTAGCTCCCTGTTTGTAGCCTGGGAAAGTAGCCAAAGACGGTACAATGCTTTTGAGTCCCTGCACGCTGGTGGGAGACCTGAAAGTAGCTCCTCCTAGCTCCTGGCTCTGGATCTGCTCAGCTCCAGCCATTGTAGCCACTGAAGTCATGGGGGCATTTAGTAACACAACCCTACTGGTCAGAATCAAGAGGAAGATTGGAGCACCTTGCTATCTATACTGACAACAAATTGCACAGAATTTTTTGGGTGCTGTTGACTGGGCACCAAGATCCACTCTGGCACATGTGAGCCACTGTTCCAAGGAATTCTATTCTCTGGCATCTGGACAATTAAATATCCTTTATACGGCCTTTAAGTGTCTTGCTCCGTCTTACAAAACTTTTCTTCTCCTACATGCTTGCGGTCAAATTACAAGCCTGTTGTTTTGAAAACATGGCTAAAATAACATAATAACATAACTCTGGTTGGAATAACTAACCTTGATAACATTAATTCGTCTTGTCTTCTATTAAGATATCAAAGGCTAATTTATAAGCACCATGCCTCTGAGATAGGAAAACCAGACTTGGATTGGTTCGCATGGATTGGCTGTGACACATTTCCTGACAACTTAGAACTCCGAAATGGTTTCCAGAAACTCCGTCTCATGGCAGGAGGGTTTCGGAAGGACTACCCAGAAAAGAGAGGAATGTCGAAAAAAACCCCCAAATTTGAAAGTCCTTTCAGTTTCTGTGATGCTATTTTTAATCCTGGTTAACATAAGAACAGCAATGTTAGAGTAAAATTTGATTCTCATTTTCTTGATGGAGTTCCAGAAATTGCTGCTTCCTGTCTGTGAATTACGCATGGCTGGGAGAAGGGTGCAGGGCTCCCCATTTCACCCCTGCACACCTAAGCTTTAGCTTTTTCAAGATTCAACCATTTTTTTTTCATTCTTTGACTTGCAACCCCAACGTGACAAATTAGAAAAACCTTTCCTCTCTAATAATGTCACAGGGAAATGAGGGTAAGTTACAAAAGGATTTCAAAACATTATTGCAAGTGGAATTAAAATATATTTATTTTGGTGACAAAAAATGAAATCCACTTATAGTTTCCTTGCAGCGTATTTCTATAAGCTTTTTGCAGGTGGTTTGCACTGGTTTCCAAAGGCTCTTTCCTTAGAAACTTAACTCCAGAGAGAAGAAAAATGTCCTCTTTAAGAGGGGCAGATAACAGTGGAGCTCAGTGAACAGCCCTGCTACACAACGCAAGCTAACACATACTAAAATTGAGAAGCATATTAGAAACCTACCATGGGAAGTAGGATTTGCTACCCAAAAATGCAAGGTGATTCATAGAAGATATCCATAAATACATAACCCACACATCTATAATAATTATATCAGTTTCATGGTCATAAAATTTAAAATAAAGCTATTGAATCAATTGAATTTAATAGCTCAAATATTGATGGCTCATCATAGTGAGGCAAGAATTACAAGTATAATTAGTAATCAGATAAAAGTATCATTTTCAGTATCATTACTTCAGCTTATATCATTACCAAGGCATGCGAATATACAAGGAAAAAGTAAGATAGAAGAATTACAAAAAAAAAGTCAAAATTATAATTATTTGCAAACAATGGGTAGATATATAGATCAGAAAAGCCTTCACATTGATTAAAAGATATTGCTAATGCAGAGAAGAATCATTATAGCGACTTGTTAAAAAAGTCACAAAAAGTGGAAGTCTCAGATGTAAAAATGACAAAGTATATTTCAAAAAGATATCACCTGTGGTAAAAATGGGGGATAAAAGTACATCCAATCAAACCACAAGGAGCTGTCTAAAGAAGGATTTAGATTCCACAGAGAACTGCATAGGCGGTCTTGAATCAAGGCAAAGAACTCTTTTTTGGACGAAATGATTAATTATTTAAGAGACATCAATTTTTCCTAAATAAAAACATCGCAATAAATGCCCTTCAACGTTATTGATTCTCAAGTTGATAAGAAAATAAGCAACAAGAATTCAAGTGTAACAGCAGTAACAAAGGATGTGGGAAGCGTTACTAGTTATGAAATAAATGATGAGCACTCGTGGACATATCAAAGCAGAAGAATGCCAACAGCACACACGGATTTGGGGTGAATAATCCATAACAATAAAAGCTTTTCAGTAGTGGGAGAGAGGAAACGATGCATTGTACAATAAATAATATTGAATAATCAGCTACTCGTTTGGAGAAATAAAAATTAAGTGAATTTCTACCTCACTCCTTAGATCAAAATTAATTTGCTGAAAAAAAATTAATCATAGAGATAGATCTCTTTGAGCAAAATTCAGAAGCCTAAGGAAAAGACTAAAAATTCTGACTTCCCTAAAAAAATTAAGATTTGTTTTAATCCAGCAAAAGTGGATATGTGAACAAACAAAAAACTCCGTCATAAGTGAAGTAACAGGGAATGTAAACTTGGGATAAAAACTGGATTTGGATTAATTTGCAATAGAAACTGAAGGAAGGAGTCCACAACTGAAGCTAGGAGAACCAGTCTTAAGTTGCGCCCAAAGAGATGAACCAAGAATTGAGCATAATATAGATGTTTAAAGTCTCAAGGGACCAATGGAGGCCTTAGCTGCTGATTGCTTCATCTGTTCCGGAGGTCTGAAGCCCCTTCTGCTCTCCATGGCGCAACGGTGCGGTGGGCCCTTGTTGGGCTGCAGCTGCAATGCAACAGAGAGATAACATGTCTCAACCGCAACTGAGAGCAGGTAACCTCCATTACGTACCATTCAACTTTATGCTTGAGGAACACTGACGGTGACTGCTAAATCTGTGAGCGTATTTGTTGGCAGCAGGCTTCTCCCAGCACAGCTCAGGCGAGGCTGATGAGAGAGTCAAGAGCCAGAATCCAGACTCCCTACCTACTCACAGCTCCCTTGGGGTTGAGTACAGTAGGCTTGCCTCTGGGTGTATTCCAGTGGCAGCTGGTCAGTGAGCTGGTGTGCCTGTCTAACCCCCGGACATGGGTAGGCTGGATTGCCTTAGAGCCTATCTGGAACAACCCACAGCTTCAGAATAAGTGTTCATTCTGCTGTGGGATGAGAGTTTGGTCACTGAACAAAAATACCGACAATGAGGGAACTTAAACTTTCCAACATAAATATATGAGAAGTACAAGAATGGATTAAGTGGGCCTGGCACGATAGCCTAGAGGCTAAAGTCGTCACCCTGAATGTGGCAGGATCCCATCTGGTCACCGGTTCTAATCCCAGAGGCCCTGATTCCCATCCAGCTCCCTGCTTGTGGCCTGGGAAAGCAGTGGAGGATGGCCCAAAGCCTTGGGATCCTGCACCCACGTGGGAGACTGGAAAGAAGCTCTGGGTTCCTGGCTTCAGATCGGTGCAGTTCTGGCCACTGCAGCCACTTAGGGAGTGAACCATAGGACAGAAGCCTGTCTCCTCCTCTCTGTCTCCTCCTCTCTGTATATCTGCCTTTCCAAAACAATAATAATAATAATTACAGTTAAAAATTACTATTATTATTATCATTATTATTATTAGAAGAATGGATTAGATATAATTTCCCCAGAAGTTCCTGTAAGGAAGGAGTGGTTTGAAGTTTTGACATAAACCATTACCTTTGGTCACAGCTCTGATAAATGCACTCCTCTTGTACTTTTGAGTATTTCCCTGGACTCCAGTGTTGTGGGCAGTTGGTGAAAAGTATCATCATGATTGACAAGAGCAGGGTAGACTGTACGACTACTGGTGGCTGTGGCCAAGGTCAAAGTTTGCAGGTGACAGTCCATGAGTGGGCAAAAGTCTGGAATGAATGTGAGGGTCTGCAGATAGGCAGTGGTCCAAGATCTGCAGGTGGGCGTGGTCCAAGGTGAGGCCCTGGATGAGGACTTGCAGGTGGGCGTGGTCCAAGGTGAGGCTCTGGATGAGGACTTGCAGGTGGGCGTGGTCCAAGGTGAGGCTCTGGGGAGGACCTGCAGGTGGGCAGTGGTCCAAGGTGAGGCCCTGGATGAGGACTTGCAGGTGGGCGTGGTCCAAGGTGAGGCCCTGGATGAGGACCTGCAAGTGGGTAGTGGTCCAAGGTGAGGCTCTGGGTGAGGATCTGCAGGTGGGCGTGGTCCAAGGTGAGGCCCTGGATGAGGACTTGCAGGTGGGCGTGGTCCAAGGTGAGGCCCTGGATGAGGACTTGCAGGTGGGCGTGGTCCAAGGTGAGGCCCTGGATGAGGACTTGCAGGTGGGCGTGGTCCAAGGTGAGGCTCTGGGGAGGACTTGCAGGTGGGCGTGGTCCAAGGTGAGGCCCTGGATGAGGACTTGGAGGTGGCGTGGTCCAAGGTGAGGCCCTGGATGAGGACCTGCAGGTGGGCAGTAGTCCAAGGCCACAGAACTCTGTGCTTCAAGCTATCCTCGAGAGAGTCACATGTTGACTTCTCTACTGGAGCCATACTGAGCATCATGATCATCACGTACTGGCTTGAGAATATCAAGATGGAACACAGCTATCAAAGTTGGTGCCATATCAGCTCCCGTAATTTGATTCCCCAAGCGGTTCAATAAACACTTGAGGCAGCAAGCCTTCTAGATAGACTTTCTTCCTCAGAGAAGGGGCCCTCCCTCTGCCTGGCCACTTTGTAGTCTTTATCTTTATGTCTGTCTCATTTTCTTTTTCTCAACTGCACATCAGCTCCTTCTCCAACCCTGTTCAGCTACTGAGGACACAGGATCCTGAACGTAGGATATGGAGTTATACATTGCTCTTAGACTCAAAGGACCGGGCGGGCACGAGCTCATTTTTACATCGCACTTATTCTGTTCTTGGAATGTATGCGGTCTAGACCTATAGTGTCAAAAAATATGTATTAAGTTTTGGTTCCTGAGTCTTGTTACAGCACTACCACATCAAGTCAAAGAAAGCTAATTTTTTTTGTGTGAAAAACCAACAACAGCTTGAATGAACAAGTTTTCTAAACCTCACTAAATTACGGTTTTAAGAATTTTTCTGTCAGTAAAAATTTGTTTGATATCGCTGGGAAAGTGAATTACAAACTCATCGAAATTAACATGCCAATTGCACAGCAGTTCCTGTATTGTCAACATTGACCCCCACCCCGATCTTGCATGAGACGGTTTTCCAGTCTAAATACATTTGGTAGTCTGGGTTTGACTCAAACACCTTAGGTCCATGGCAATCAATTCCTACCAGAAAAACACCAGAACAAAAACAACTACATAGACAAATTTTGGAAATCTTCAAAGCCACAGCATACATTTTTCTAAATATCTAAATGAGCGTAATTACAGTGAATTGATGATTACAGTAAATTGTGAAGTCTTCAATGACATAGAAAGCTATTTAAAATCATGACAGTACTTTTATCTCTCTAGGAAGAACATGCAAGTCAAAAAGCTGAAGGAACATTAGGCTATTTACCTAGTTACTCCTTCCATCAAGGGCACAGCCAAGACATTCCCAGGCTTTGCACAGTGAGGGTCAAGGGAGAGATTTGAGACAGTTTCTCCTTAGCATTTAGATCTCACATCTGAGAGCAGGATGTGCAGTGACTACAAAAAGGAAGCAATGGTTTGCAAAAGTGACAATTAGGCAAAAAAAAAAAAAAAAGAGAGTTAGTAAATGCTGACAGCACGTAAATGTTGGCCCCAGCTGGTTCTAAGCCAACCTCAAGTGGAAGACAGAATCAGCGTTTGCTCTTCCATGTGGCGTTTCTAAGATTGACAGTGCCTTCTTAGCCAAGACTTAAAAACTCAGCACATTTATTGGGTGCAGTGTTCATATGTGTCTTGTTTTAAAATCCTTTGAGATCTGGAACTAAAGAGGAGATGCCAGCTTGCTCACGAGTCTTGAGGACACACAAGTGTACAACCAGGAATAAGCCATTTTCTATTGTATGGCATCTAGTCCATGCAAATGGTGACACCATCCTATGGAAAGTCCTGATGGTCTGGTTGTTGTTGAATTGGTCATCTTCCGTTACTATCTGCCCATTCATAAGCCCAGTCTGTTCTGATATTTACCAAGAGTAGTCCCTTGCAGCACTATCGGGAAAACAGTCCTCCACATTCGTTTAGAATTTCCCGTACTTCTAATTTACATAAAAATATAACTGGGTTAAATGGCAAGGATGATATTTAAGATAAATAGCAGAGCTCCAGAGTTCTTTCTTAACCTCTTCCTAGTCACTGCCAATTTTTTTTCCTGATTGGTTACTTCTCTAAAAATTTACAGATTACCTGCTCCCTGAAATTGACCTTCTTCTGCAAGATTCTCTTTTACCGGTTCAATTTTCTGAGCTTTGAGTCTATTTTGGGTTGCTGCTTAAATGCTGCAGTTAAGTCTATGGTTTTTTTTTTTTTTTTACTTTTATCCATTCACCCATGTGTCCATCCTTTGGTGGTTCCCGAGTTTCTCAGCCTCTCTCTCCCAAGTTCCTATCAAACACAAAGTTACACTAAGTCCTTCCTCAGAGGTCAAATTGCATGATAGCTCCATAGGCACCTTATGATGTGGCTGCAGTAAAGTAAGGGGCACAGAGATACAGTAGGGGATCCAGTGTGATAGCTCAGGGATAAATCCCCACCTTGCACACCCCGGGATCCTATGCAGGTTCTAGTCCATATCCTGGATGCTCTACTGCCCATCCAGCTCCATACCTGTGGCCTGGGGAAGCAACTGAAGACAGTCCAAAGCCCTGGGACCCTGCACGCCTGTGGGAGACCCAGAAGAAGCTCCTGGCTCCTGGCTCCTGGCTCCTGGCTTCAGATCAGATCAGCTCTAGCCATTGGCTTCTTTCTTTCTTTCTTTCTTTCTTTCTTTCTTTCTTTCTTTCTTTCTTTCTTTCTTTCTTTCTTTCTTTCTTTCTTTCTTTCTTTCTTTCTTTCTTTCTTTCTTTTTCTTTCCATTCCTATTCTTGGAAAGGTACATACACAGACAGGAGGAGACAAAGAGAGGATGATCTTCTGTCACCTGATTCACTCCCAAGTGGCTGTAAAGGCCGGAGCTGATCTGATCTGAAGCTAGGAGCCAGGAGCCTCCCTTCTGGGTGCAGGTGCAGAGTCCCAAGGCTTTGGGCAGTGCAGGTGCAGGGTTCCAAGGCTTTGGGCTGTCCTTGACTGTTTTCCCAGGTCACAAGCAGAGAACTGGATGGGAAGCGGAGCTGCAAGACATGAACTGGCACCCATATGGGATCCCAGAGTGTGCAAGGTGAGGACTTTAGCCACTAGGCTACTGTGCCAGACCTATACCTTTGCTTCTAATGTCCCTTTCTGAGACTCCCTTAAGGTACTCCTCTGACTGCTAGATCCATTTTTCCTGAGAGGATAGAAAGCCAAAGATGTAATGAGAACTGCACTCCCTGCTTCTCCTCATGTCCTGTTTTCCATTAGTCAATTACTGACCAGGACAGCGGTGTGAAAGGGTATCTGCCTTTACATGATTCACACCCCTGGGATTCCTTTAGGATCTGACTGAAGCTGCTGTCCAGGGAACTTTGAAATTACATCTTTGATTATCTCCCCTTCTCTATCCTACTCTCCCCAGGCCGTTATTGTAACCTCAGAAATCCAACCTACAATATCCTCTTACATGGGCGATATAAGTCAACAGAAGAAGTCAAGAACAAAAACCTACAGAACAGAGGGCAGTGCTAACAGTTTACTGTGTGCAAAGCTACACTAGAATAAAGTGGAATAGAGCTGTACATAAACCAGACAGAACCGGGCAGTGAGTAGGTAGCCAGGCACACCTGCAGCCTGATGTCAGCTTGTTCAGACTTGCGTTCTTACGAAGTGATGCCTGGGGAAAAGCAGTCTTTAGAAGAAATGCATCATTTACGTTGGGAAAGTATAGATTACTTTCTGGGAGAACGTAATCCCACCCCTACGTTTGTTCATTCTTTCAGTCACTCATACGTATCGATTGTCAAGTGATTAAGAGCACTGTGATAGGTGCATGGAAATATTTACAGTTAGCAGATCAGACAGACTCAGAGTCTCGTGAGAGAGACACCCTAAAAAGTTTATCACATATGTCAGAAAAATAGGTAAGAATACTTCTGGTTAGCACATAAATAATTTTTATATTAGTAGACCTTTACTAATGTTTGCAAAGGTCTGAGAGAGAACATAGAAGGGAAATGAGTGTATTAATTGAATCTGAAGCGTCGGAAAAATTAATTGGGTAATAGAGGTGGCAGATCGTTAAACAACAAACAGTACATACCAGCCCACAAGCTGGAGGAAAAGATACTCTAAGAAATATGACCACCAGGAAAAGCTCTTCAATGATTCCAAATCCAAGTTCAAATTTTCTCTAGCGAGAGCTGGTACCAGCTTAGCATGTGAGAGGGCTGCATCCCACCTTTGAGAGCTGAGGTTTAATGTCAGTCTCTCCTGATGCCAGCTGCCGGCCAATGCAAACCTGGAGGCAGCAGCCTGCCTCAAAGAACAGATCTTTTTTTTTTTTTCTTTTTAAATTTACTTTACTTTTAGTGCAAAGTCAGGTGTACAGAAAGGAGAAGAGACAAAGAGGAAGATATTTTGTCTTGTGATTCACTCTTCAAGCGGCCTCAACAGCTGGAGCTGAGCTGATCCAAAGTCTGGAGCCAGGAGCCTGGAGCTTCTTCTGGGTCTCCCATGTGAGTGCAGGGTCCCAAGACATCCTAGACTGCTTTCCCAGGCCACAGGCAGGGAGCTGGATGGGAAGCGGGACTATCAGAATTAAAAGTAGAACCCTTATGGGATCCCAGCTGGTACAAAAAGAGGACTTAAGCTGCCAAGCCACCATGCCAGGCCCAAAGAACAGATTCTAAGCCTAGGAAGGATCATGTTCAGGGTTCCTAGCTTCAGTCCCAGCATTTGGGGAGTGAATCTGTGGATGGGAGTGCTCTCTCCCAAATAGATGCTTTAAAGTCAGAATTACAGAGAGAAGGAAAAATGAGAGATCTTTCATGTGATGATTCACTCCCCAGTCAGTGTCCAGCGCTGGGTGAGGCCAAAGCCAGGAGCCAGGAGCTTCTTGGAAGTCTCCTGTGTGGGTGGCACGGGGCCAGGTGCTTTGACTGTCATCTGCAGCTTTCCCAAGTCATTAGCTGGATGTTCACTGAGAAGCAGAACAGCTGGGACATGAACAAGCACCCATGTGGGATAGCAGCACTGCTACTCCCAGGCAAATTCAAGCATTAGGAATGTGCAAGTCAGCCATTTAGAAAACAGTCATGAACTTAACATTAACTTGAAGTTGAATGGTTTCCATTGGTTAAAAACATTGCAAGTAATTGCATTCAAGGTAGAAAATTCTTCCCAACTGCTGCTTGTTCTCCTGAGAGACTTGGTCTCAGCCTGCATTTCCAGGCTTACATTTCACGTCTAAAGCCCCAAGGGCAGGAAAGACACCACTGAGCTTAAATCATAGTGAGCCTAGCAGATGAAAGTTTCTGCAGTACAGCGAGATTGAGTGTCCTGCTCTTCAGCTATGTTATTAACAACTCAGAAACAAAAGGAATAGATGTGATGTAAGGCAACACACACACACACACACACACACACACACACACACACACACACACACAGCCAGTGGTTCACTTACAAAGACTAAAACTGGAGTGACATTTAATAAGAGTAAAACCCAGACTACCAACTTTTAGACCTGGTTCTGGGCTGCGTGACAGTGGAATTCCCATGGGTAACAGGAATCATGACTTAACTTGCCAGAAAGTCATGGTACATTTCCCTCTACCAGAAGATGCATTTGTCATGACTAGATTTCTTACTCTTTATTTCAGTTTTAATAAATAAATTTGCCCTAACTGGAGATTAAAGTGTCAAGTTTAAAGGATTGTGGAAGCAAGTCATTGGTCCCCAAGGGATTTTATGCAAACCACAGAATTGTACTCCAGGTAAGGAAATCTCTAACCATGGCTGTGAAGGACGGCATTCCCTAATGAAATAGCTAGATACATTTACCTATCCTAACTCCTGCAACTTGGGAATGTAACTTAGACGTTTATACAAAATGTTACAATGTGGAAAGCTCTGTGCTGCAGGGAGACTGGATCCCCACACCCGGTTTTGTAAGTTCTACAGTTGCTGTGCACTTCACTGCATTACACATCCGAAGAACTGGTGACTAACAATACCACTGCAGACAAACATTAATAACAGCATTACTTACTGTATGTTAAGACTAGCTAACACACATTTTGAAACCCATGTGAAACAATAGAGGTTTACTTCATTTTACCACAGGGACAGAATTTTCAAATCACTTGGAAGGTCAACTGAGCACCATGACATTTAAGAGAAGAGAAACCAAAAGATGATGAACTCAAAATACTGCTAGCAATTTACAAAACGTTCAACATCTACTTTATCCCAAAGTAAAACAATGTACATTTTCCATCTACATTATAACACAATAATATCAGTTAAAAGCTGAAAGCATTATGAAAACAGTTTTGAGTTTAGAAATTGCCTTGGCACTTCACTTTAGCTAATTTGAGATACACACATATTACAATACATATTCAAACTAATGAACATTACCAGGTGGATATGCTTAGCTTCAGATCTAGATGTTAGATTTCCCCGTTTAGAATAAAGTTATTTCCCTAAGTTCTCTGCGGTAATGTTACTGGGATCTATTCAATGGTGCGGAGTGTTGATTGTTACATGATTCAATAGAGAACTCAAAGCCAAAAGCACTGAATTTCATTCTGATTCCATAATTAGTGCAGGTACTGTTGACCATTCAGGCTTCTCTTGACATGTGAAGTATGCTTTAAAAATACCCATGAGTATACAACTCTAAGTTATTTCCTTTATCAATTTACACGACATGAGAAAACAGACTCATAGCCATCAACCCATCATCACTGACACAATAGTGTCCGAGTCTTGCTTCAACGAATCTTGCAAAATTAACATCTGCTTGAAATCGTAAAGTCATTTGCTATTAATTATTTAGTCAAATGATCAACACTGTTTTAAGTAGAAGTTTTAATAAGCAGTCAAAATCATTAATTTTTAATTTTTAATTATTCTGTAAGATTTCTGTGACCAGGAATGCAATGTCATGCATCCCAACTCAGAACCGGCAGAATGAAGAAGCTTCACAAGACAGAGGATGAGAAACCAACTCTTGGCCATCTGATTGGTGCCTGGTGGAGTTCTGTTGGTGTTCTTTCCTTTTTCATGTGACTGAGAAGATTCTGATGTAAGTTTACAATCATCACATGGGACAGGCACTTAATCTAGTGATTAAGATGTCTGTTTAGAGACCAGTGTACATTATATAATACTTCTATGTCTGATAAAAGATTTTCTAACAAAAATATTAAATTTCTTCAACTATTTTATATTTTAGTTGCTTTGAATTTTGTTATTAAAAATTAACATTTTGATGCAGCTATCATGGTGCAGTGCGTTAAACCACAGACTGGAACCCCCATACTTTGTGCTAAAATTTCAGTTGAAGTCCTGGCTCCTCCGTATTTCCAATCCAGTTTCTGGGTAACAATATTAGAGAGCAGTAGATAAGGGCTCACATGCTTGGGTTCCTGCCATCCACATGAGAGACCTGGGTGGTCTGGGTAGAATTTCTGCTCCTGGCTTTGGTCTGCCCCAGCCCTGGCTGCTGTGGATATTTGGAGTGTAAAACCAACGAATAGAAAACTTTCTCTCTATTCTGTCTCTCTCTTTCTCTTTTCTGTCATTATTAATTAAAAAAAAAATAACTACATTTTGAAAGAAAAGAGGAAGAAACCTACATCCCATCTGGAATTCATTGGTTTGATACTTATCTCTGGCTCCTCCTTCAAGATTTCCGCTGGTTCAGAAAAAGACCCAGTAGTAACTGCGGAATCAGGTCCTGCCACTCATGAGGGTGATCTGGGTTGAGTTTCCACTTCCCAGACATCGCCCTGTTTCTCACAGGCATTTGTTGAACTGTGGGACTGATACTCAAAGGAGTACAATTACTGAACACATAACTGAATAGACGATTATTTCATTCACACCAAGAATATAGAACAAGAGGAGATCTAGATTTGAAATTGAAATAAGCAGTAATTCAGAGAAAGATAAATAAGCAGATTCACAAAGTGGGTAAAGGAAACAGGAAGAGAATGAGGACAGAATCTAATGTGACATTACAAGGGGAGAGTTTCACAAAAGCCATCTATCAACAAAGACATGCAGAAACTGAAAACGAAAGGATGGAAAAAGATATCCCAGGCTGACAGAAAGGAAAAATGAGCTGGCATAGCCACTCTTAGCTAGGACTTTGATGTGAAAAACACTAAAAGAGATGAAGGACACCACACGATGATCAAAGGATCCATTCAGCAAAAAGATATCACCATAATAAATGTATACACACCAAATGCCAGGTCACCTGGCTACATGAAGCAAATATTAATGGACTTAAGGGGAGAAATAGACTCCAACACAGTAATAGTGGGGGATCTAACACCCCATTAACATCAATGGACAGGTCAACAGGACACAAACTCAACAAGGAAACAACAGAGCTCACCCAGACACTGGAACAAAAGGACTTAATTGATATCTACAGAACCTTTCATCCCATAGAGAATACTTTTTTTTTAAATCAGCGCATGGAACTTTCTCCAGGATTGACTATGTTATAGGACACAAAGCAAGCTTCAGCAAATTAAAAAACGAAATAAAAATTATGCCATGCATCTTTTTAAACCAGCAAGGAATGAAATTGGAGACCAATAGATCAAAATACCTCAGAAGAATAACAAAGACCTGGAGACTGAATAATATGTTACTAAATGAGCAATGGGTTAGAGCGGAAATTAAACAGGTTAAAAATTGCTTGAAACAAATGAAGAAATCAGTACAACACATCAAAACTTATGGGACACAATCAAGGCAATGTTAAGAGGAAAGTTCATCATAGTCAATGCTTATGTAAGAAATCAGAAAACCACAAAGTAAATGAGATAACATTAGAGTTAAAGAAGTTATAAAAACGACAGCGAAGTGATCCCAAGATTAGCAGGAGAAAAAGAAATAACCAAAAGATGGGAGGAAATAAACCAAATAGAGACCAAAGAGAATGATACATAAGAACAATGAATCAAAGAGCTGTTTCTGAGAAAATCAACAAAATAGATTCCTCACTAGCCCAAGTGATCAAGAAAAAAAGGGGAGGGAGGAGATAAGAATCATTAAGATCAGAGACAAAAGAGGAATTATAGACACCGTGGACATACACAGAATAGTTAGGAACTATTACAAAGAACTATATGCCAACAAATCAGAAGACCTAGAAGAAATGCATAGATTTTGGACACACACAATCTACTAAAATTGAATCATGAGGTAATTAATAATCTAAATAGACCTATAATAGAGACTGAGATTGAATCAGTAATTAAATCCCTCCCAACCAAGAAAAGCCTTGGACTAGATGGCTTCACTGCAGAATTCTACCAAATGCTTCAGGAAAGAGAGTTTCATGAGAGAAGGGACCAGTACTGTCAGAAACCGTAGCCGGGCTCAGACAATGAGGGCAGCCCAGCTGGACTAACTTGGCTTGAATTGACTAACTGCTGAAAGCATTGGGCATTGAGTCAGAGGATGAAAGATCTTTGTCTCTCTGTTTCAAACAAAAATAGATTGAAATAAATTTCAAACATGTTTAAAATGGCGTTATTCTTAATTTCAGCCAATATTCCTTAACCCTCATTTCTACATTTTCTGAGTTTTAAAAGCTATAAAGATTATATTGTTATAACAATATAAGGGAAATCAGCGAGGGAAAGGGAGTTGGGTGGCAAGGATCCCTGAGTGTATGGAATTGTATTATAATAAATAAATACATGAATATAAAAGCTGTTACAAAAGATTGAGCTCCCTGGAGGTGTTTTAAGAACAGGCACAAAAATGGTCCTGAAAGATTTTCCCATCAAGATCATCCTTCATATCTTTAGAATACTTCTGTTTGCTAGGTATATGGAGATAAAATATTTAGAATTTCAGCAAATGCTGGGCCTTATTTCTTAGAAGTGTCATATAAATTCTACAGCATTAAATATACCTAGAGAACATGACCCCTTGTCACCCCAGGAAGTGCACCTCCTTGATGACATCATAGAGCTAAAAGGCTGTGATCAGTCATAAAGTTAAGAGATGCAAATAAGGACATTTGGTTTGTGGTAAGCAAAGAAAAGCAAAGTCTTTTTGATAAATGCCACTGGGGCAATAAAATATCTACATGAAATGTGAAATTTGACCCCTACCTCACACTCTAGAGAAAAAAATAAATTCTTTATATATCCATGATTGTTGCATTAAAAAAAGACTTATTAATATGGTTAAACAGACAGATTATACAGGTTCAATGTGTGGCTCCTGGAAAATATCACTTAAATGAAAGATAGACCAAAGTTACTAGAATGTAGGAAATAGAGAAACTTGGGGTCCATTGTTAAATGATCACCCTCACATAGACTTTGAATTCACCTAAGATAACAGCAACATGGAATGATAGAATAAATGTATGAGCCGGATACAACAGGAAGATAATAAGCAAATGAAGCAGATGATTCTAATTGAAATGCAATTATGTAACTATTTCTTATGAAAGAAATGGATTTTCTTTGTCTATGCTTCAGTTTCTTTCATTTTTCAAATGTTTATTTATTTTTGTCCACTGGAAAGGCAGACGTTGGGAGAGGCAACATCTTCCATCCACTGATCTATTTCCTAAAAGCTCAAGACAGCCAGGGTGGACCAGGCCGGAGCCAGAAGACCAGAACTTCATTCAGATTTCCCACCTGGAGGGCAGGGGCCCATGCACTTGAGTTTTCACTAGTGCCCTCAAAGATGTATTAGCAGGAAGCTAAGTCAGAAGTGATAAAGGTGTTCCTGGGAGAGAGTTACCCCTCTCTGAAGCAGTGTCAGCTCTCTCAGTATGCCATCCCAACCCTTTTATCTGGCTATTGCAACTCTGGTCCTTAAGCATTCATGTGTGTTTGTGGCAGTCTTTCTGCTGTCTGTCATTCCCTACAATAATATGGGAGAAATATTTAGTCTCCGGTTACATGATTCTTTCATGGTATAAGGAATAGTACTGTTCTATATAAGAAGATATTAGAGACAGTCTTGCTGAGAGGAAAGGCAGTGTATCAACCTCCAACATTCAGATATTTATGGTAAAATTCCATTATTTTCACTTCCAAGTTCCTTGTAAAAGTCAAATACGCTTAAATGCATAGGAATGAAGCATACATCTTATTATTTTATTGTCGTTTTTAGTTCTTGCTTATTCTATTATTTAACAGTGATATTTCTTCTTTTTCATTTGCTGAATATTATGCTCAATGCATTGCATAGTAAGCCTCAGATCATATAATGGACTGAAATTATTGTTTTGCAAAAATTAAAAGAAAAATAGGAAATAAAGAGGGGGGTTGAAGGAGGAAGACAGCGAGAGAGGAAAGAAAGGTGATCTTAGAGGTGTTTCTGCAAAATACACAGAATCTATCTTCTTAAAAAAAAAAGCCAGTTTTTCAGACTCCCAACATGGAAGATAGCCACATTGAACCAGTATCTGCATGCTAGTATAACTGATCGCATTTCAGCCTATGTCGTCCCCAGAGGGTAGAGGAAGTGCACAGGAATCACTCCAATGAGCAGTACACTGGTTGGGAAGGAGAGCAGATTTCAAGGGAGGTCTGCTGGTGTGGATTAGAGAGGTGCCTACACCGCTGTTGGTGAGAGTGCAGGTTAACACCACCACTAAGAAGTCAGTATGGAGAGTGCTGAGGCAACTGAAAACTGATCTGTATACCCAGCTATCCACTTCTGGGAAGACAGCCAAAGGAAGTGAAATCTGCATACAAGAACATGCAGTCCTGTATTTACAGTAGCCCAATCTACAATGGTTAAGACATAGAAACAACCCAGATGTCCATTAAAAGAGGAATGCATTCATAAAGAAGCAGTGGTATATCTATCCTGTGGAATATTACCCAAACATTAAAAAGAGAAGTCCTATCATTTGCAACAAGATGGCCGAGATTAGAGACTATTATGTTTAGTGAAATAAGCTGATCCCCAAAGGAAATAACACATTCTCTTTGACATAAGGCAACCTTCATGCAAAATACAAGATCACTAAACGATTAGGTAAACACATATATACGTTCATTCACCTAGAGAAACTGTACATTGGAATATACTGAGAAGTGAATGTATGTTGCAGTGTGCAGCCCTGGTCTCAAACAAAAAGAGCACTCCCATTGAAACTGATAATAGGATGCTGGACTTTTTATCATTGCCTATTCTACCATGCCAGGATAACTTAAATAGCAGCACGTTGGACTTGTGACTGTTTTTGAAGGACTACGCTAGCCGTAAAACTATAGGGGAAACAATGTGGAGGAGAGAAAATAGGAAGGGCGGAAGGGGAAGATCCCTGAAGCTATGGAACTCTATCCTGAAAGAAATTTTTTAAATGAGCAATGAGAGCTATAATACCTTTGTCCTTTTAGCTATATCCAAGAGATATTTAATGAAAGGAATCAAGTATTCACATGTGGTTCATATCACAACAGATGTCCATAAGTTCACACACACGTAGCTGGGGAGTTCAGGTATTTTATTGCATGTAAATCCTGAAGTTCTGAAGCACTCAATGTGAAGCCTATTTCTTTGGCCAAAGGCTTCAAAAGTTCTTTTGTGCATTGCTTATTTCATCACACGGAGGAGCGGTGAGCATAACTACGACTGTGAGAGAGTGCCTCACGTGGTGAGCAGGAGTCCCAATCACAAGTGCTTTCCATCATGTTCGCTTTGTCATGCTTCTTATATCCCAGTGAGCCAAAGGAATTCACCACTGGATCCCAGTTCCAACAGGCAGAGGACTAGACTCCACTTGGTGATGGGAGGAACAGAAAGGTCTTGCTGCAGGAGTACCTTACAGGGGTGGAAAGAAGGCTTTGGACCTGACACCCCAAGTAGTGGGTTAAACCTCCGCCTTCAGTTCCCTCATCTCATACAGGTGCTAGTTTGAGTCCCAGCTGCTCTACTTCCAAGCTAGTTCCCACCAATGTACCTGGGAAACCCAGGCATCTGGGGAGTGAAACAGAAGATGCAAGGTTTGTCTTTCAAATACAAATAAATAACTTTCAAAAAAAGCAAAACCTTGGCATTTTTACAAATTAATGCACATATATTTCATAGACGAAAAACACGCAGAAAGATACTTGACTGGTAAGCTTTTCACAACTTCAGAAAGAAGACATACTTGATTTGCTACACCAAACAAGTTTTACTTTCATTATTTTAATTTAAAAACCATAGATAAGAAAATTATGGTGCTAATATTTCCATCACCAAAAGTTTTCTTTTGTAGATATCTTCCTACTTCAGGAAGCAAAATAGGAAATAGAACCAAAATGGTCCAAAAGAGACATTTGATTGCTCTCTACGCGCTGTTGGAGAAAGGAGCAGTCAGCAGTGGAGCTCACTGCATGCTCTACAGCTTTGCTTTGCAGCTCACAGATTGCTTTCCACCGGATACAGCCTGGCTTTTCAAGCCAAGTCCCACTTTCAAATGTCAGAGTCACCCTGCAGCAGGTACTGTGCCTGGGACTCAGCCTCCTACCGTGCCTGCAGGGTTCTGACTGCTGCTTCAGCAAGCCCTGAGCGATGAAGGGACAGTAGGACAGTCTGCTCTTTTGGCCAAAACCTGCTATACCTTTTATGGATTCTAATCGAGCAATGAAATATACAGAACTCGTCATGTGTATATTGTGACTCAGAACTTGATAAGATTTTGGCCAGGTGTTCAAGTTTTGGTGCCATGGAGCCTGGGAGAACTAATACCATTATGGTAGAAAACCAGCTCTCTCCCTCTCTCTCTCCCTCTCTCTCTCTCTCTCTCTCTCTGTCTCTGTCTCTCTCTCATCTCCCCCCTCCTTGCTGCCTCTCTCTCATCTTCCCAAGGCCACTTCCGAATCTACACTACATCACAGTGTTTGTGACACACTCAAGATTGCTCTGTGCTAGTACAGGGTTGCTTCATTGTGACTTAGCTAGCAATGCCCCTTCAGTTAGAAAAAAGAATCCATAGATTATGGTATCAAATCAGTTTTGTGTAAAAAGGTCACTCCCAGCATTGTCCTTCCAGGAAATGTTGCAGAATTTTTCTTTAAGGGCCATCTGTCCACTACACAAGGGCGCCTACCTCAGGGGCACCTCATTGCTCAAGGTGGCTAATCACACACAGACACAGTCCTTGCTGCCCTAAAACACAGAACAGGAAAAGGCACACTGCCCTAGACAAGCAAGTGAAGCCGCCTTCTGCCAGTCGATCACCAATCCTATGTCTTTATTCCTAGACCTCGCCGGGTCATCTGGGAAACCATGCACATGAAAGTCACTTGGTCCTACATCCCTGGGAAGAGGAGCGGCTGTCTTCGATCCAAGTGAATTGCTTAAAAGGGAAGAGTTTCAGTTCACAAACTGACCAGAAGTACTGTTCTCTCCAATCATTGCTTTTTCAGCATATTAAGGGACTTCAAAAAGCACCTGGAAAATTATAATTGGAAGAGAACATATATTTTATGAGCTTTCTGAAGTCCCTCATAAAACTAGTATGTTATGACTGCTTTAGAGTGATTTTTTTTAAGTCTTCAGAAAGTATTTCATTTTCTTATCATCTCTGCCACGTTTCTTTGCACATTTTCAGTTGGAGTTTTAGTATTTATTTCTTAAGCCTTACAAAATTTTGAATGTATTGTTAATATTTTCAGGAATTACAAAAATGTTCCCCTGTCTAAATCACCCAAATCAAATGGACAAAAATGTGAAGTAACTAAATTTACTTACATACTGTTCATTTTAGACACCACAGAGTAACTTTGAACTTTTAAAATGATGATCTTTTTAGCTCCAATGCTGGAAAAAGCCAAGCTCAGAGAGTGGGTAGGTATACCGGCAGCTACACGGAGGGCACAGCCTGGTTCAAGACCTGCTGGGTGCAGTACCACCACAGGAAACAGGATGACATGTTGTGTTATGCCCGTCTCTATGCTGAGGCCCTGTTTGAACAAGTCTGGCCCATGCTCTAGATTGTAGGTGGCAAGGTTCTGCACTCCATCTAATCTGGAATTGTCTCTCACTGGAAAGGCTGTTGGCATGCCCAACAGCCATAATAACCAGCTCAGGGACCTTTGCACGGAACCTTAAGTCTGAGGTCTGTGCCATTCTGAACCCAGAGACTGGTGGCACCATAACATAGTTACTCAATTCAAATCTCCCTCCAGGAGAGGCTGACCCAGGATTCATCTTCCAGCTCAGTGGTGACTTCTGGGTCAGCTACAGTGTTATAGACTGAAGGGAGGCTCTATGGCTAAGATTGAGGCCCTCTGTCCTATACTCTACTCTTACGGAGGAGAATAGGAGTTCATTGGGATTCAGTAGAAATAAGCACCTGTCGGCTCCAGTTACAGTGTCAGTTGCTATGGATCAGTCTGAACTGAAACGCATTAAGACACACAAATTCTGCTATTCTAATCAAAGAAACCGATTTATTATGTGGCAGTCTCTGTCTGCCATTCTCCTTGGTTGCCTTTTTATATTTCTTTTAAATAGTAAAGCTGCTTTTACATTTCCCAAGATGTTTTTGTTTTCATGACCTTACGTAACTTGAGAGATTGTGACAAATGAGATCAGCTTGCCCATCACCGAAAGTTGGATGCCACTGTTTCCCTGGGGTGCTAAGGGGTCCTCTGTGAGGTCTCCTTACTCCCTGGTCTTCTAAAACCCTTTGACATGGGAGTCTCCTGAAAATGTTCTCTCCCCTACCCACTCCTCCATTACCTCGTGCACAACCTCTCCTCTGGCATTCTACCTGGCCTACAAAAAAGCTCTTCTTAGGACATAAGTACATCAAACAAGGCACAACAGGCAAGGCATCAAAGAAGAGCCTTGGTCTTCCCGATACAAAGGGAAGGATGGGCTTCCAGAGCTCCATGCTTTTGCTGCAAAGCTCATGCGCTGTCAGGAGCGGGCCTATTCCTGACCTTGGCCCATCTGTGTGCTTCCAGAAACCTGGTCCTCTAGATCAGAGTGCATCAGCAGTGCTCCCTCAGTAATTCTGAAAGTGGCAGTTATTGGCGTCTGTGCTCTGGGAATACCCGTGTTCCCAGAAACAGCACATATGAGCACTGGCGGCCTCCTTTACCTCCGTCTCCTAGCAGGAGCCTCACCAGACAGAATTTTCCAAGAAGACCTGAAATAATGAGTGTTCTGAGACCATGTTGCTATGGTCTGGAATGTCAAACCAAGAGAGGGGAGCCAGTACAATGGCCTAGTAGCCAATTCCTCTTCATGCTCACTCTGGAATCCCATGTAAGTGCCGGTTTGTGCCCTGGCTTCTTCACCTCCATTCTAGCTCCTTGCTTGTGGCCTAGAAAAACAGTAAAAGGCAGCCTGATGCCTTGGAACCCTGCTCTCCATAAGAGACCCAGAAGAAGCTCCTGGCTCCTGGATTTGGGTTGGCTGAACTCCATCCATCGCAGCCACTTGGAGGGTGGGCCAGTGGACAGAAAAAGCTTTCTTTCTATCTCTCCTCTCTGTAAATCTGACTTTTCAATAAAAAAAAATAATTTTTTTTAAAAACTCTAAGAAAAAGCAGTATGACATGGGTCAGGGAGTTTACTTGGTTTATAGTAGAGTGCTGTTTTAAAACCTGTAAACTGGCCTTTTTCTGCCCTTGAACTAACCTCACAATCTGTGTTTTTATTCCTATTCCTGCCTGACATTTTTTTTTGTGGCACCTGATTCCATTCTACCTTAATGTGGTATCCTCAAAAAGCAGATTCTGAGATAGGAATTCACACACGGGCAGTTTATTGGGCAGCTGAATAGAGAAGTAAGACCGGGAAGGAAAGAGCAGTCATCCAAAAAGTGTGAGCCAACACAGAGGGGATTGAATATCACTTTTATGAGGAACCCCAAGAAATGCCTTTAAGGTGGATGACCAGGGAATCTTACTGTGTTTACCAGTTCCTTTAGCCATTGCTCAGTCTGTTCCTGGAGTAAGGAACAATGTGGACATCCTGACACTGCTGTCCCAAGGTCAGTCTAAGCAAAGAACCCCCACCTATTCATTCAAAACAGAATCAAATGCATATTATCCCTTTGGCAAAACTTGCAAATTCCCATCTGACAGAGTTTGTTTCTCTGTGGCAAGAAGGATCCAAGCCACGACACAGACCATACATCCCTTTTCAGGATGACGGCTCATCTCAGTGTATGAAGCATTTCATTTACAGCTAACCCTAACTTCTCTGGGTTTGGTGACCCCGCTCCACCACAGGCATTTTCACATTCCCCTCTATGGTTGTTGGCCTGTGATGGATCAGAATCAGATCGGCAGCGTTATATAAGCAGCATGTTCTGGTCAAAACGAGTTCAGATGAGAGTCATTAAGATTGGCTAATGTCTCACTTTCTTTTAAGCCCGGAGCTTTTAACAGATTGATAGGGAAAGTCACTTGTTTTCATGAGTCAGTGCAGTCATGACATCATAAATAAACTACAATTTCTTCAGTATAAAGGATCTAACTCGCCTCTGTGTCTTCTAATCTCCCCAGAAATAATAAGCATGGTCTCTTGTGTGTCCGCATCCCTCCTTCTGCTCTTCAACCACAGCAGTCTAACTGTGGTCATGCGTGGAAGCCGAGCCTTTCCCTGCCCCGCAGGAGAAGCAAAGGCCCTAATTAATCTCATCAAACCAAAAGGGATGATCTCAACTCCCTTGTTAATAAGGCAAGAAGAGGTGCGTGACATGCTCAGTGTGTGAATATGGAGAGGAAGCCTCCTGGGGATTTTGAGGTTTTGTTCTTGCCCTTCAAAACAGAACAGGCACAGAGCCACTCTGTCATCAGTGTGCGGGCACTCTGTGTGTGATGCTTGGGTACACAGCTGCCACGCTGGGCTTGAAAAGAGATAACTTGAAATAACAAGGGAAATTCTGAAAAACTGAGGAAACCTGCCCTGTGTCCCTGATGGCGCTTTTGAGCCATGCACTTAAGCAATCCTGAAATTCTTTTATTCCTCTATTTCTTTTAGATAGAAACGTTTTTTTTTCTTAGAGAGAGAATGTGTAGCAATTCTCTCATTCAGTGGCTCTGCAACACCATTCATGTGCTCATGACTACTGCGACTCCATTTCTTTTTTTTTTTTAAGATTCATTTATTTATATTAAAAAGTCATATTTATACAGGGAAGGAGAGACAGAGAGAAAGCTCTTCCATCCACTGGTTCACTCCCCAAGTGTTTGCAATGGCTGGAGCTCAGCCAACCCAAAGCCAGGAGCCAGAAGGTTCCTTGAGTCTCCCACATGGGTGCAGGGTCCTGACTTTGGACCATCCTCTACTGCTTCCCCAGGCCACAAGCATGGAGCTAGAATGGAAGTGGAGGAACTGGGACATGAACTGGCACCCATTTGGTATCCCAGAATGTGGAAAGCAAGGATTTAAACACTAGAAACTTACACGCTATTCTACTATGCGCAGTTAGAAGCAACCTAACTGATGGAGTTGGTACATGTTTGATTACCTTCTTAATAACTTTTAATCATAACAGCCTTAATATTTTCTGATAATAATGAGCATAATTTACAGCCTTTTCTCCGTGGAAGCCATGTATCAGGTGCTTGTATAAATTACATTTGTTAATACCAATAATAGAATGAAATTGTTATTATCAGTCTCATTCTACATGGCAGAAAAGGAGGCCTTAAAATAAAACATAACTAATGTTATTGTCAGTGATGGAGCTCAGGTTTCAAGCATCAATCACTTTGACTGGATTCTACCGTCTTTGAACAACCTAATTCCCCAACTAGCTTGTCTTGATAAACATTCACTCAGCAGCTCAGAACTATTACTCCCTCTTGAATGAATGACGTTCCAAAGAGAATGTGTGATTTGCCATGGGTTATAAAGGAAAACATTAATTAAAACAAAAACACACAATCAATTAACAACTCTGAAAATTGTTTAAAGACATCCTATGAATGGAAGAGAATTTATCCTAAGAAATCTGTGAATTATTGGTAAAAACTCTATCTATGGCTTTTGCGCCCATCCAATTGTATCACTGCCCTTTCTCTGTCGTACAGAAATATTATACCAGCCAGTGTGCAGCCAAGAAGACACGAATTCCCTCCACCATAGTTCCAGTCTATGGCTCTGGCTTCATTCACCCTGGGAGGAGCTGACTGTGTTTCTCAACCCCTGCTGTCCTGTTACAGAAATGTATCCTACAGCTGTGAATCCAGCACAATTAGGCTCCCTAAAAGGGTGAACATCTACCACAGACATGGCAGGTCAAAGAAAAAACCATGAGCACCCTCAGTGGCATGCTAACATACACTGAGGAATGAGGTTGTAAACTCCTAAGGGCAAGCTGATGAGGCCAGGGGCTACAGAACCTCTCAGAAGCCCCCCATTTAACATGACATCACTTAAGGAGAAGGGGCAGTATTTCCACTTTTGCTTCATTGGGCCCAGGAGTGGAGTTCATCATTTGGTGAAAAGTTCCACTGTTCTACTTGAGGAAACTGACAGTATTTGGAACCGAATATGGAAATCTTCATTCCATTGTGGAATAAGAGGCAAGTCATAGGTAGCCAAGTTAAAG
Organism: Ochotona curzoniae; assembly: GCF_017591425.1. Classification (NCBI taxonomy): domain Eukaryota; kingdom Metazoa; phylum Chordata; class Mammalia; order Lagomorpha; family Ochotonidae; genus Ochotona; species Ochotona curzoniae. Next base: position 1,247,478 of record NW_024466129.1, on the reverse strand, counting down.
GAGAGAAAAGGAAAATCAGACCTCATCTGAAGTTGCCCAATGCAAAAGTAAACAGATTTCACCGAGTTAGTTAAGCCAAGTCATTACAAAAAATAAACAAATGACCTGATAAAGAACACAGTTCCTTGGAGTTGGGGGTTGGAAATTACTACCCAGAGTGCTGCAATGTGTGGTTTAAAGTGTCTATTTTTAGAGCAAACTTTCTATGACATAGAAAGAGGTCATGCCAATCTATAAACAGGTGGGAAAGAAGCGGAGGACAGAAAGTTTCTTGAAGAAGCTCGTTGCTTAACAAGCAGATAAATATTTCAAAGAAGACATTATAAATGCATGCCAAAGCTAAAGCAAACCATTTCTTAAAAAAAAAAAAAAGACTTCCTTTTATTTAGAAGGCAGAATTGCAGAGAAGAGAGAGAAAGAGAAGAGTGACAGTGACAGAGACAGAGAGTTCTTCCACCTTCTGGTTCACTTCCCCAGTGGTTGCCAACAGCCAAAGCTGAGTTGATCCAAAGTTAGGAGCTTGGAGCTTCTTCTGGGTTTTTCATGTTTCTTCTGGGCTTTTCACATGGGTTCAGTGACAATGCACTTGAGAAATACTCTCTTGCTTTCCCAGGCCATAAGCCCGGAGCTAGACTGAAATTGGAGCAGCCAGCATTATAACCAGAGCCCGTATTGGATGCCAGCACCACAGGAAGAGAATCAGCCTGATACTCCACCCTTCTGACCCCAAAGAAAACCAATTATAAAAATTAGTAGCAAATCTGATGCAATGACTCATCAGAGAGAAAAAAGAGATCATATAAGAGAATCAGAAATTTTAGAGTCAACAATATAATTACAATGAAAAGTTGACTAAAGAGAATCAGCAATACATTTGAGGCAACAGAAGAAAAATCAATAATCTTTAATATGGATCTATAGAAGGAGATTAGCCTACCTTTGGAAATCTACTAACAACACCTGCTGGTGGGGGTGTGGGGTTAAAGGTACCCTACTCTACTGTTGGTAGAAGTGTAGACTAGTACCATGAAAGTCGGTGTGGAGAGTACTAACACAACTGGAAATTGATCTACTGTGTGGCCCAATTATCTAGTGTTTGACACAGCTGTGGGACTAGATCCAAAGGAAGTGAAATCTTCATGTAAGAAAAGTGACCTGCAACCCTACACTCATCTCAGCACCATCTACAACAGTGAAGACGTGAACAATCCAGATGCCCATCAAAAGAGGAATGGATAAAGCAGTTGTGTTACATCTACTCCATACAGTAGTACTCAACCATTTAAAAGAATAAAATTTCACCATTTGCAACAAAATGGCCCAAACTAGAGACCATTATGTTGGGTGAAATAAATAAATCCCAAGAGGAAAAATATCATATGTACTCTTCGATGTAAGGCAAACTTCATGCAAAACACAAGATAAATACATATATAAGTAGGCATGTATTTGCATGCATTCAAATGAACTGAAGATATGTTGCAGCGTGCATCTCTACTCCCAAGTCAATGGAGGATTTCCAATTACATAAATAATAGTCATCCTCATACTAAGAGATGGATCTGTAGAGATCACATAATATGAGTAACTAAAACGAATGGGTAAAGAAAAATTGAACCTCAGACAGTTTGCAATGCATTAAGCACACTGATGTGCCTGATGAGGAAGAAGAGGAGAAAGAGATTGGGACAGAAAAGAAATAAGTGCTCAGGGAAACAGTGAGCCACAATAGAGAGAACTGTATTCAAAACACTTCAGATTGAGCGAAAACATTACCCAATCCAGGAAGTTCTGTAAAGTCAAGTTGGACAAAGATTCTCAGCCTGACACATCAAATTGGGTTAAGAGAAAAAGCTTGAAGACACTAAGAGAAAAACAACTCATGATGTATAAGGGAACCCCAACAATGCCGGTATCTTTGAAAGAAACGATGAAGGGCAGGAAGGTGGAGGGGTGACAGGGCACTGAGCTCTTCAAAGCAAACCAACAAGGAGACCATTTCTCAACCTAGGGGCTTCGGGCCGACCTAAAGCATGTCTAAAATGAACACAAAGTCTGAGATACTCCTAGATTTAAAAAGAAGTAGGAGAAAATCGGTCACTAACAGGCTTAACTTGCAAAAAATAGCACAAAAGGTATGTCACAGGCCTAAATGTCGCAAGGTGGTGACTCAAATACGCACATGTGATCGTCAATTTTAAATATCACTGTGGTAGGCTAAGGGGCACCCACACAGCTGGATGGCTGATGAAACATTGTTTCTGGGTACATTTGTGAAGATGTTTCCAGAAGCAACTGCATGTGAATCAGCAGACTGAGAAGGAAGGCCCCTTCTCACCCTGATGGGGTAAGGTGAGGAGTGGTTGAACCTGCTCTGTCTGCTCTCAGGCACCTGCTCAGCCTGAGCCACATTAGCCATCTAGGGAGAGAACCAGCAGACAGAGACCTGTCTCTCCCCTTTTCCCTCTCTCTCCTCCCTTCTGTCACTTGGCTTTCAAATAAATTTTTAAAATAAGCAATTTAAAATTGCAAGTGTATAAAATTATGCAAGTACATATTTGAGCCTATAATATATGGGAATGTAATACATCTGTAGGGAAAGGAAGAGGGCAAGGAGATAACATCAAACAATAATTTGAAACTACAGAAATGAATGAGGATTAATTATTTGTGATAAGCTTCAAACGTTTACGGACTTTTATATTATTGCATTTTGTTCTCATTTTAAAAAAGTATTTGGAAAAAAATCCATAAAGTTCCCAGTGTTGTGGCGCGTCATATTAAGCTTCCCCCTGTAATGCCACCATCCCAGACTGGAGCACCTGCTCCACTTCTAATCCTGCTCCCTGCTAACGTGCCTCAGAAAGCAGCAGCAGGAGGCACAGGTACTTGCACCCCTCTGCCCTGCGAAACCCAGCAATATGCTTGCTGATCTGATTTGAATGTAGAAAGTTTGATATCTTTTGTTTCCTTATCAATGGTGTGATATGGATCACTTGAGCAAATCATCGCAGTACAAAGTCGAACTCTCCCTTAGACTGAGGTATCACCCTACCAGCAGGAGGACAGAATAGTGTAAATCAGCACTTGGCTAAAAACTCTGAGACCAATTTTTATTGTCTCAACTCCTATGTTCAAATCTTATCCTTGATACTCAATAACAAACAAGCAAACTCAGTGTCCCTTGGCCCAATGATATTCAACTTAATCATAAATATTTAAACCATTTCTAAGGAGATGGAGACGAGCCGGCCACACAGGAATGATTGGCAAGGAGATTGGGCAGCTGGAAGAGGGCTGATTCTCAGATGGTTGTTGTTGGGAATTCTCTGCCTCTCTCCTTCTGCTTGGCAAGGCCTTCTTAAGTGTGTTCTCTTTGCTGCCCACCACCCCCTCCAAGCCCATTCCTCACTTTAACTTACATGACACAATCCACAGACACTTTTACCATTCATGTTCCTGCTCTAGCCAGACGTTCATGTGGCCACTGACAATTGTGAACTTTCTCACCCTACTCAACCTTCAACGAATTCAAAGCAGAGCTGGCTGGGCCAGGGCCAAGGAAAGCGGTCTTCACCACGTAAGGTTTTCTGTGTATAATTTGAGGCTATGAAAGACGATCATGAAAGAAATGTTCCAAGAGCTTCACTTTCATGCTACAAAATTGGCACCGATTGCGTATAACTGTCTGCTAAAAACACTCAGGAGGGGGCCCAGCGCGGTGGCACAAGTGGTTAAAAGTCCTTGCCTTGCACGCCCGGGATCCCATATGGGCGCTGGTTCTAATCCCGGCAGCCCTGCTTCCCATCCAGCCCCCTGCCTGTGGCCTGGGAAAGCAGTCGAGGACGGCCCAAAGCCTTGGGAACCTGCACCCGCGTGGGAGACCCGGAAGAGGCTCCTGGCTTCGGATCGGCATAGCATCGGCCCGTTGTGCTCACTTGGGGAGTGAATCATCGGACGGAAGATTCTCCTCTCTGTATATCCGCCTCTCCAATGAAAAAATAATAAAAAAATAAATCTTTAAAAAAAAAACACTCAGGAGGCCCACTTGGAAATCCGCATGGAAGGTGGTGGGAATTGGTGCATTATAAAAGCAGAAGACATTCTAATGGGAGCCTCGTTCAAGTTGGTTTAAGACTTAGGTGGAGCTCTGCTCCCTTTTGAAAACTGCCTTGAGACTTTCGAGAACCACTGAGAGTCTGTGCCTTCACCACCAACTCATTAAGGTGAACCCAGAAAGGTAAGAACCCAATAGGAAGATGTGTTCCCCTAAGAAATGGCCCCTACAGACCTCTGGCAAACTTGAAAGTGTCTTGAGTTTTGAGAGTTCAAGCCCAAACTTGTCCTTTGCCTTGGTTCAACTCCACTGTGCTACTCCGGAATCTTTGTTTTCTACACTTGAAATCTGATCTTCTCATATTTACAGTAGAAGGATTCCCTAATGTTACTTCGCTCTATCAGCCTAAAACTGGCCAGGGGTGATACAACATAACAGAACTGAAACTCGAAACTGGACAGACCCACGCTTCCGGAGCTGAGTGCCTGCTGAGAGTGGCAGCTTGCCCTGTCTACGGTCCTCTATAACTGGATTTCTTTCCCGTGTTTCCTCTATGGTATCTGAAGGAGGAAAGAGCAACCTGGAGGCATGTACAGACTATTGTTGGCACATTCTGTTGGCAGAGGCTGCAAGGGCAAGGCAGGAAGCAGGTGATAAGAGATGTGACCTGACGCTCCGTGTGGTGTGCCTGACACCTCCCACTCACAAGCAGTGACTGGTGGTGAGAAATGTCTGCTAGGAGAATCACAGAGGAAGACTCGGAGCGTGCTGCTCTTACCCACTGCCGACCTCACACATGCTGACCTTCAGCTGCCATGTGCTCAGTGCTGCCTGGATGTCGGTCCTTGGAACCGTAGTGCGGTTCCTCCGTCTGGAGTCTGTCTCCGAGGCACCTGGGCTGCATCCGTCCCACCATCCTGTGTTTTTATTCCCTTCACAGCATTTGTCTCTATTGGAGAGATATCTGATTCTATAACAGGCATCATGTGTCTCCCCTTCCCCACCATACCTGATCCACTGCTACATTCTCCGAGCCTAAGTGAGTGCCCTGTACACTGGGAATTCTAAATTCGTGTGAAGTGGCTATGGCTGGGCTGAGCAGGTAAGTCACTGGTGACACGGTGACCCCCCTATGCGAGTGCTAGTGTGTGTGTGAGCCGCTCTGCTGCCCACTTAGCTTCTTGCTGATGCCCACCTTGGGGGTCAGCAGGTCATGGCCGAAGTGCCTGGCTTCTCACCACCCACAGGGGAGATCTGCATTTAGTTCTAAGTTCCTGCTTCCAGCCTGACCCAGTCCTGACTGTGATGAATATTTGGGGAATGAGCTGGTGGATGAAACAGATCTCTCCTCTTAGCCTCTCCCTTTATCGTGTGTAATAAACATTTTAAATATCTGTGTAATAAATGCATTCACAAGTGTACAACACCATTTTTAGGACAAAATTGTAAACAAGGATCAGGATCAAGGGTCTGTGAGCCTTTGTGTAGTCTTCGCCCAAGTTCACACAAAAAGAGTGAGAAGAGGCACATGCATGGAAGCAAGCTTTCAGGTCAGGGCAGGAAGCCGGGCTGTTCAGGCGAGGAACTGAGAATCACCATCCAGACATCTAGCTTCCAGAGCCCGTGCATAAGCTGTGTGCTGCAGCACGGAGCTCACGACCTAGCTGCACACCTAATGTAGTGGTGTCCCCGTACATAAGCTGTGTGCTGCAGCACGGAGCTCACGACCTAGCTGCACCCTAATGTAGTGGTGTCCCGTGCATAAGCTGTGTGCTGCAGCACGGAGCTCACGACCTAGCTGCACCCTAATGTAGTGGTGTCCCGTGCATAAGCTGTGTGCTGCAGCACGGAGCTCACGACCTAGCTGCACACCTAATGTAGTGGTGTCCCCGTACATAAGCTGTGTGCTGCAGCACGGAGTTCACGACCTAGCTGCACCCTAATGTAGTGGTGTCCCCGTACATAAGCTGTGTGCTGCAGCACGGAGCTCACGACCTAGCTGCACCCTAATGTAGTGGTGTCCCCGTACATAAGCTGTGTGCTGCAGCACGGAACTCACGACCTAGCTGCACACCTAATGTAGTGGTGTCCCCGTGCATAAGCTGTGTGCTGCAGCACGGAGCTCACGACCTAGCTGCACCCTAATGTAGTGGTGTCCCCGTACATAAGCTGTGTGCTGCAGCACGGAGCTCACGACCTAGCTGCACCCTAATGTAGTGGTGTCCCCGTACATAAGCTGTGTGCTGCAGCACGGAGCTCACGACCTAGCTGCACACCTAATGTAGTGGTGTCATCTTGGGATGATTAATATCTTTTTGCTTAAATTTTTTCCCTATAGAAGGGAAATATTCAGGTTATTCTGCTAGATTAATTGTTGGTGGAATTAAACAATTAATGTACCAATATGCAGCATTTTGCAGCACTATGTAGTGTTTTCCAATTACAGTTCTCACATCTGCATCTCTGAGTCATAGGAAGGTAGTTCTTTGTCCCACTGATTTAGAAAACCTAATGAAGCTTAGGTGTCACGTCTCATAACAATGTTTTTTTAACATGCAACATAAACTATCTAAGATGACAGATAATAAATTATATTGAAATATATTAACCAAAAATGTTTAATCTATGAGATAGCAATATATCTGCTCTACTAATGAATTAAGTTATTTTCAAAAAATAAGCTATGTAGTATTTCAAAGTATTGGAAACACAATGAAAATATCTATGACTCTATTAGCAACCAAACCACAAAACTGCGGATGTCAGGGTGGTTCACTGGCATCTTTCAAAATGGATAGAAATAGCAAATTTCAGTGAGAGATCAGAGGAAAAAAAATTGAATTGAATGTTACTTTCATTGCAGTTCCCAGGCAGTCTGACTCTACCCGCTGGCAATGGGACTCAGGTCAGGAAGCCCTAACTCAGGGACCGTTTCTAACTGCTCTGATAGTTGTCCTAGGAGGTTTAACAATATATCTGTTTTGTGCATGTATATATTTTTAGCAATGGATCCAACTTAGTTCTTAGGCATGTACCTCCTCCCCCAAATGCTTATGCTTAAAATGAACACATAAAGTTAGTTATCCCCTAAGATGGAGAAAGGGCAGAAACAATTCAAATAACTATCACCAGAAATCAGCCCACGTTAGGTTAGCTGTGCACTCTGAGATACCAGTTTTTGTTCATTTGAAAAGAAAAAAAAGGAAGGTAAAAAACCATCTCTGTTAACTGACAAAAAGATTCCAAGTTACAAAGCATTAATAGTATTATTCCGCCTCTGTAAAAACCCAACCACAGTAAATGATATAGATTTACTGGAGAACAATGGCTTATGCGGTTGCTTGGTTACAGGAAAGCTCTATTTTTACAAGGTCGGGTAAATATTTTCCCCCAAATTAAGTCTGTACCTTCTGTTATCAAAAATATTACAATAATCGTTTTGGCAGCAAAACCCCAGTTGATAGCCAATGTACCTGGCATCCAGAAGTCCACATTTTAGTGAGCATATAGAACATCAGACGTATCAGTAGATACTTGCATGATTGTAGGCAATTTCAGAAAGATAACCTTTCGGGCTTTTTCCAGAATTCCTACATAAAGACAACATCTGTGGCTTCTAGTCACATCTTATTTGATTTGCATTATAGACAGGAACTAATACTTAATAACAAAGTCTTCTAAACAGTTATGATCTCCTTGGCCTAAGTCTGCAGGTTTCCCACGCACGAGTCCCTCTGTGCACCCGTAATTCAGGGCTGCTGTTTCTTCATGTGGACCTGCTGTTCCAACAGTGTCCAGTTGCCTATTCCATGTACTACCTTCTACCAACAACAACAACAAATGTTTATTCATATCTAGTTTCGCTGTCCTCAGCTCTAGTCTGTTCCTGCAATTGTCAAGGCTCAAATGTGCTCCCCTCTCCACTGTTTTATCTGGCTGCATTACAGTTCAAGATCAAAGAAGAAACAAAAAACATGAGGTTAGGAGAGTTTTTTGGGTCCAGCAACTGTACAGCCATATTAGCATAAGTATAAATAAATCTTTATACATAGTCTTGCAATACCAAATCCGTGATGTTCTGTCCTGGGAGTAAACACTCTTGAAAAAAAGTTAATAAAAATTTGCATCTCCTCTTCCTTTCATTTACACATCTCTTCATTCTCAACTTAGGCTGATCCTGTCCCTCATCATGATTCCCCCTAAAGTCACCAACAAGCTCTAATGCATCAGTTTTCTTATCACTATAATAAATAACTGAGAGAAATTACTTACAGATGAATGAGATTTATTTTTTAGCACAGTCTTGGAAATTCACAATCCAAGATTAGAGATCCCATTTTTTGGACATCTCGTGAGGATGGGAGGTGGGAGCCATGGAAGGATTGTGTCAAGGTGCTCCAGGAATCCAAAGCCTTGCAGTATCTCCTTGGGAAGTCACCATGATTCCATCATAGGAACTTCAACCATCTAACATAACACAAGGACCTTTCAGGGGACCAGCAGGAAGCCACAGTTACTTTTGCTCCTTTCTCGTTTGTCTTCCTAACAGATTCTGTTGATCCCTGCCATGTGCACAAAATTCTTCACTTCTCTGGCACCACCAATCTAAAAGGGTGCCGATTACACAGAGGCCAGAAGCTTGTCAAAGGCAGGCTCCAGGCCTTATTAGATTGAATATCACCAACACCGACAGGGTGCTCAACAAAGCTGTTAAATAATTGGATGAATTCCAATTTAGGATGACTTTAGGATGCACCACTCAGTCTACAAAGTTCTAATCAGCTCATATCACACTCCCTCCTTTGTGCTATTATCAGAATATTGTCTAAACTCCTCAGTCAATTAAGGACCCAAGACATTTAATCTAGTCCAAAAGTGTTATTCTAGAATTATCTCCTATCAAATCCCCTCTTAAATTCTATGCTATAAGCTTGCCCTACTGTTCAGCCTTCTCTGAATACTCTCATATGTCTTAATCTTGACCTGTCAGAGGAGCAAGCCAGTCTTATTTGGGAAATTAATTTCTCTTTCCTGTTTACTTGAAATACAACATATCTCTAAGGATAACTATATTTTAGTTTAAATTTAATTTTCCCCTGCTCTATTGAGCTAGAATGCATGGATTTTGTCTCATTTCTCTCTGCCTACCCCTTTTCATTTCCCATGGTAATTATTTATATACAGTGATCAGCAATAAGCATTTGGTAAGTTGCATGTATTAGCTGGTAAACATCAGCTTTCTTCTTCAGTAAATTTAAATTTTGAAGTCCTTTAAGGCAAAATTGTGTCTAGATTTCATGTTATGCTCTGCTCATGGCTTACTATAGGCACCACACTTTTAAGAAAGGATTATGAGGAAAATCTTTGCTAACTGTACCTGTGGTAGAACATTAATACATAAAGCACAACTCAATAGTAAAAGGAAAAGAAAGTCCCATTAGGCAGTGGGCAGAGAAGATATAGATTCAGTCAGAAGGTAGTTGTAAAAGGTTGGACCGGGACAACAAGAAGTCTGCTAGAAGTTTCAGTTATGGAAAATAAATGCATCCTACAGATCAACTATAAAGAACTGCAGGTCTGCTTGTACTTTACAATATTGTATTGTATATTTCACATTTTTCACAGAGGCCAGTCTTATGTTAAGTGTTCTTATCACAACATAGTAGCAGTAATTAATACAGAGGGCAGGGAACACGTGCCGACAATGGATGGGTGTGTATGGCATTGGATGAAGTGATGGGTTTGTGAATGAACACTGATCTCCAAACTCAGTGGAGTGCATACATCAAATTTGTACAACTTTTGATAATAAGCTCTAGGAAATGTCATTCAGTAGCAAAAAATCCAATCTTCATAATCTGAATATCAAATAAAATCAAGGTGCACTTTAATATGTAAGAATCTATATAATTTTAAAAATAATAATAGCTTCATGTTGCATTCTATTAAGACTTTTGCCAAGTCAGTGCCTGTCTGGGTAGACTGAATGTGCGATCCTGTTACTGATCTTAGGAAAAATACGCTGTAAGAGCAAGCCTGTCACAGGACTATTCACAGGTGTGTCCACAAGGCCAGCGTAAATAACGAGACAAGAAAAGACACATTTCCTTTTGATGCGTTCATTCGCAGTCAATGAACTAAAACAGCTCTGAAAAGGAAATATGATGCCGAAGTCTCCAGCTATCTCACACCAGCCTTGGATACGTACCCCTAGAAAAACACTTGTCCTTTTCCAGCTCATCTTCACCTCTGGAATGACAGGGAAATTGCTGTTTTCTGCAACGTTGACCAAGGATGAGCACTCTATGGTAGATCGTGCTGGTTCCCTGTGACTGTGTCAGAAACCCACAGAGCTCTCCACGTATTACTCAGCATGCCATACCTTCAGTCAATAAAGGGCTTCAGACAATAACAACACAAATGAATCTAGGTGAAGGCAGGGGCTGGGGGCAGGGATGAGGTCAGGTTGGTGAAGAGGTGTGAGAGAGGGAGGCTGGTATGAGGGAAATCCCCTCAACTCCGGGTGCAGCTCGTGTCAAGTTCAGTCTAGTGAACTCAGCACTCCACTAGACCCTGTAGGGAGCTTCAGCCAACGCTTCATGACTGGTGGAACAATCCAGTAGTGCATGTGGAAAACAATTTGTAAATAACAGGACATTTTATTATAAAAATCTGTTCTAACCAAAATGCTCAGAATTCTTGATTTGAATAGTCGCCGTGCAGAGATTCCGGAGTCCAGAATGGACGATGAAGGTTCATCTGGGGAACCTAGAGCTTATTCTCACTTTGGCCGTGATGTATCAGAGCTCAAGAAAGATACAGAAAGCATTGGCACAGAGACGCACGTAGGGTGTTAGAGGAGGAGGTGGTCTACATGGGAAGACATCCAGGTATGAGGATCAGAGGGCATCCACACAGAGAGAAGACCACCTTGCCCTCAGGAGATGCAAAGAGGCACCCCAGGGTCAAACCCTGCAGTCTAAGCAAAGGACCATTGCAATCTAGTTGGCCAGAGAAGGCTTCGTTCAGCCTGAGGACATCTGGGCTCAGCTCGAAGACGAGACCCACTCCAGGATAAAATTGTAGCAACGAAAGACTGCTTACAAAGAACAAGGATGATCAAACTAGAATAGCAGGTGCGTGGTCTTTCATTGTGGGAAAAGATAATTACAAAGATCAAACAGAACTGAACTAGAATGAGCCACACACTACTGGATTGCAACTGGAGGTACTGGCGTGAAAATGTTGATTGTAATACATATGATAGAGAAAGAAACATGACCAAAGTCCATGCCAAGTTCCTCACTAGCACTGCTGGGAGGTCTGGGAGCAGTCACGTTGCAACAGCAATGAACACATCCAGCTCCTAGGGGGTGGCTTTCTAACTATCATTTTCTAAAAAAGAACTGACAGCAAGAGTAGGAAAAGCAGAAAAGACGACTGGACTATCTTGCTATGCCAGGAAGCAAAGGCAAGCTCCAAGCACAATGGAGTTTTGTCAACAGATCACAGAAACTAGACTGAAGGACTCCCAACAGCCAGAAGGCAGACAACTGTAACACTTAAAATAATGATAGTAACGAGAAAGCAAAAAACAAAGTCAAATTGTATAACAGCCTACACAATAACAAACCACCAGTTTTCAAAAGTGTCACGGTCATGACAGTCAAGAAGAGAAAACTAATAATTGAGACAAAGTAATGGGACAGCAAACGTAGCAGTGACTGTGAACTGCATCCTTCTATTAATGACGTCATTAAGACGATTGTGAGGATTAGGAGACGATGGTAGGACGAACCATGTTAATCTGATATCGGTGGTTACTTGTGATGGTGTAGGAAGCTGTCTTATTTGTTAGGAGTACACAAAGTTTTCAGAAGTAGCGGGGCAGCCTGTCAACCACATTTACATGTTTCCAGTGAAGTCCTGCACCTTTTGTGTAGGTCACAGCTGAATTGAGTTTAATATACTCAAACTAAATGATTTTTAACAACTGTCTTTCCTCTTGAAGTCATTCCCATTTGTTTAGGCTCCAGTAGTTGGAGGGTTAAAGGGTAGGGCAGAAGTAACCGAGTGTGAGTTCAAAAACTCCACTCTCGATGTGACCTTGACCTCTTGAGAAATCTCCCTTCCTGTCTTACAGGTTGCTACAAACAGCAAATGAGGCATGTGTGTGTAACCCTGTGCCAAGTGCTATGCAAATGCTGGTATCAGAACTGCTACTTCCTGTCATCATAGCTCACATGTGGCGAAGCTGAGAAGTCACAGAAGTTGCTTTGGGCCTCCTCCCTCTTGCCCTTTCCCCTACCTTTTGCAGCCTTCTGCACCTGCTCTGCTCCAGCGCTTTCCGCAGCCTGTTGTATTGTCCTGCCCTGCTCTGCAGGAAGTATTCCCCCATCTCTGTCATCAGCATGCTAACTGCTCAGCAGAAGCAAAGGTGTGCACAACCAAACATGTGCCGAGCCTGTAGGATTAATACAAAAGATACATAAGGCACAGCTAGGCTCGTGGAAAGCTCTGTTCCTGCTGACAGTCATGACTATAACCTGTAAATGAATACTAACAACACCAAAATCAAAAAATAACACTGCCAGGAAGAGATACTGTTCTGATGCTTAAGCCATATGACAATTGAATATCACTTGGGGAAGCATGTTACGATGGAGTAGATAGAAAGAGTAAGATGGATGAACGGGGGAAAAGTGACCTTTTTCAAACCAAATCTTTGCAGTTAGCAAGTCTACTGAGAAGCTAACATGTGCCAGAATCTATGCATTGTATCCTCCAATCCTGCTGTAAGTTGTACAATCTTACACAAGTAAAGGAACTGGGATTTGACGAAGCTAAGCTACTTGTTCAAGTTATACACACAATAAAAGATACAACTTTCAATTGGTTAAGACAATAGAAAGCTCTTATTTTCAGCTGTCATTTAATTGGACTAATTTTCATAATGAGTTTTAATAGAAGATGTAATAGTACTCAAAATTAGTAGCTTTACAAATATTCAGCATTATGTTTTGAAACTTGTGGTTTCAAGAGAATTTTAAGCGGATGCTTTTTCAGTTGCAAAAATATCAGAGAATTCTTGTATTCACTATATCTGCATTTTTTCACTGTTGATATATCATCATTGCACAGTTGCCAAAAGTAGCTATCAGTATTGGATAAGCACGATTTGCCACAGACCTTTTTTTTTTCTCAGATTTTCCAGTTTTTCCCCCCTCTGGTATCTTTTTCCCATTTGTAGATGCAACCCGTTTATTAAAATATTTCATTTATTTTTGTTTATTTGAATGTCAGACACAGAAAGAGGAGATGATCTTTCATCTGCTTGTTTACTGCTCAAATGCCCAACACCTGGGCCTCAACTTGGGTCTGCCACACAAGGAGAAGCGACCAAACTACGTGAGCCAACACCTACTGTCTGTAGGGTTTGCATCAGCAGTAAGTTACAGTTGGAAGTGCAGCTGGGACTGGACCTCAACTCCCTAACTAGCAGGTGCAAGTGGCCCCGATGGCGTCTTAATCGTTGTATCAACCTGCAACAATTTTTCAGACTTCTTTGTATTCATCACTTTGATGATTTTAAATTATGTTACTCAAGTATTTAAAATAATTTTCTATTTTCCAAAATGTCATAGAAATGGAATCATATGCCATGAGGCTTTTGGATGTCTGTTTTGTTTTTTTCACTTAAGTAAATTAAATAATGTTTCTCTCCATCTAATTGTTTTCCTGAAGCTTTTCATGATTATACTAGGGCTGAAAAATAGAGGCAGAGGAGAATAGCATGGGGGGAAGAACCCCTGTTTTTGGATTCATTACTGGTGATATTAAGTTTCACCACTTGATTCAGGTCATATTCGCCAGGTTTCTCCAACGTGAAAGACTGGTGGGGAATGTGAAAAGGTCTGTAGACCATTGGATTAAGAGGTAAATTTGTTTGAATGGAAAAGATTTTTGAAATTTTCCAGGTTTTCTTCATTATGAGCTTTTTGGCCAGTCCTCATATTGTTTCCTTTCTATACAAATAATTAGAAACAACTTATCAAGCTCAATTTATCAATGCTCAAGAGGTGGAATTTCGTCTAGTGGGGAATCTAGTTTGTTAATTTTCTTCAAAGAACCAGCTCTTTGATTCATTGATCTCATATATATAATATATATATATATATTTGGCCTTTATTGGGTCTGACTTGCTCCCTTATTTTGATTATTTTTGGGGTGGGAGGATTGCTTGGCTGTTGTCTTTTTTAAATTATTTTTTATTTTGTGATACAGTACCATAGGCTCTGGAATTTCCCCTCCCCACTCCAGTCCCCTCAAATTTCCCTTGTACTACCACAATAGTATAGTCCTTCGTAGAAAGTCATGAAGCTATCATTCTGCTGTTTAAGTGTATCATGGCATTGTAAGTATGGACAATGGCAGAGAGTTCAGCATCCTATTGTCAAGATGTATTTAGCAGTTTCACTCAAGGTCCATCTTTGATTTGAAAGTAGAGATGCATACTGAATTGGGTCTTCACATCTGGATATGACAGTCTCCATTACACAATTCCCCTTGATGACCATATATACATGCCTGCTTACCTATATATCTATTGATATTGCACTGCCTTATATCAAAGAAAACATATGATATTAACCATTTGGGAATTGGCTACTGCATTAGGAGCAATTGACTCCAGTTGGGAACATTTTTTTGCAAAAGGCAGAAGGCAGAATTTCACTCTTTTTACTGGCTGAGTAGTATCCCATGGAGTAAATATGCCATGGTTTATTTGTCCGCTCGTCTTGCTCCTTCAGATGTATGGTTAGCTCATTTGCTTGGCGCTTTTCTAATCCTTTGGCATCGCTTTGATTGAAATGAACTTTCTTTTTAACACCGCTTTGATTGTGTCCCATGTTTTGTTATGTAGTGTTGATGCATTCATTCATTCATTCATTTCCCATTTGATTACTTCTATAATCCACTGTTCATTTACCAACATTTTATTCTTTCTGTCTCCAAGTATTTGTGTATCTTCCAGGGTATTTTGACTTGGTCTGCTAGAATGCTGGACTTTGGGCTCAGCTCAGTAGACTAGCACGTGAAGTCTTCACCAATTCTAATCCTGGCAGCCATGCTTCCCATCTGGCTTCCTGCTTGTGGCCTGAGAAATCAGTCAAGAATGGCCAAAGCCTTGGGACCCTGCACTTGTGTGGGAGACCTGGAAGAGCTCCTGGCTTCAGATTGGCTCAGCTTTGGCCATTTCAGCCACTTGGAAAGTGAATCAACTGACAGAAGATCTTCCTCTTTGTTCCTCCTCCTCTATGTATATCTGATTTTCCAATAAAAATAAATCTTAAAAAAAGGGAATGCTGGACTTTATAGCATTCTTTATGCCTACAATGTCAGGGTACACTTAAATAGCAGACTGATGGACTCGTGTCTTGTTGTTGAGGCACTAAACTATGGTAACACAGGGGAAACAGTATGGAAGGAGAGGTGGGAGAGGGTGGAAGGGGAAATCCCTGAGACTAAGGAACTGAATCCTGAAAAAGAGTTTAAATTTGCAAACCAAAAACAACAACAAAAAAGAATTTAACCTCCACTCTTGGAGCAGGCAGTATCAAACAAACCTGTGGGCAAAACTTAGGGACACCGTCACAAGTTAAGGCCACTGTCACTTAGGACACCATCACAATTCAGGCAACCATCACGGTTTAGGAACAACATCACGACTTAAGGCCACCATCACAATGATCATTTGGAGTGAGGACTTCGACATTGTGCCAGTAATCTGCTTCTCTTGAAGTCTCGTCCGCTCATTTTGGTTTTCATTAGCGAAGCTCACCTGCAACAAGGATGTTCTGACTTTTTGTTTTCCCTCATTGCTTCATTTTCTTGAAGGTATATCGTTATTAATTTTTTTTGTTAAACATTTAAGTAGTGCAGTATGATATTTTGATAATATACACAATGCATACTGGTCAAATGATAGCAATTCAGATTTCCATTTTGCTACATTGCCTTGTTTGTGACCTTATATCATCTAGTCATTCGTAAAATTCTAACAGGTTACCAGGAACTCTACACCGTAGAGTAATGGAACGTATTCCTTCCATTCCTCAAAGAGTCATTACTATGCATTCAGATCAGCATTTTACTAAGTTACTCTTACAAATAAGAACTTGAGTATCTGCCTTTCTAACTTACTTCCCTTAACATAATGGTTGCTGGTTTCATTTACATTGATGACATAAAGTGATATTATTATTTTATGGTTGAAAAATATAGATTGTGTACATATACTGCATTTTATCTACTTACAAGGTACAATTACAGAGCACAGTACTAAAGTTTCTTACAAAACTAAAATCGGCTACCAAGTGATACAGTTATCCCACTTGTGGGTGCATACCCAAAGAAAATGAAATCACCATGTCAAGGGAGAGATACATTCCGCTGTTTGTTGCTGCACTTTCTCACATTGCCTTCGCATTTACTATTTGGAAATCTTTTCTCAGAGTGATTTATCCATTCACCTTAATTTACATCGGGATATATAAGAGCAGCATATTAAAACTGTGTACTTTAGAGTCATAGATATTTATTCATGTTTAGCCTTTTATTTTGTAACAATTTCAAATTTACAAAAAAATACAAGAGTTCCCATGTATTGCTCACCTAGTTGCATTTCTCCTATTGCTTTCATTCAGCATTCCTAGAAGCATAGCCAAAGACGCAAGCATTGGTACAGCTCTGTAAGACCACACACTCTGACTGGAAATCACCAGTTTTCCAACGAGTGTTTTTCACTCTTCCCAGAGCCAACCAAAGATACCCTACTGCACTGCCTTGCCCTCTGGCCTGCACAGCACTTGGCCGTAATCATACAGCACAACACATTTGGACTCTCCACACCCTAGCCATGCTAGTATTAGATCCCCCAATCTGCATAAAGCAAAGTTTATTCTCTGCAATGTGTGCTTCCACACTTAATAAAAAAGCAAGGATTGATGTGTCCACCACAGTACTGGACAGGCCAGTTTCATCAACCCCAAGTTACCTTGTAAATTCTGTTTGTGCATAACCTCTGCCACTTCCTCAAACCTCTGACAGCAATCTATTTCCTATGTTCACAACTGCACCTTCTCCAGAATGCCGTATCAACACAATTGTACCACATAGTCCTGGGGGTTTGGCTTCTTTCACTTAGAAAAAAAGGTACTTAAATTATGTTTATGCTATTGTACGAGTACTTCATTCATTCTGTTCTCAGTGATGTGTTATTCTACAGATATGTTATGGTTTAGCCATTAATCTGAAGAAGAAAATCTTAATTATCTCCAATCTTGGTGATTATGAGTAAAGTCCAAAATATGAACATGTTGGGTGCAGGTTTTTATGTGAACATATTTGTTCATCTCACTTCAGCAACTAAGATCTGAATTGCTAGATCAAATGACAAGTACAGAGTGGATGTTGTGCTTCAGTGGGTTCAGTGGTCACTTGAGAATCCCCCATCCCGTATCAGGCAGTGTGTCAGTGTACGGAAGCTCAGGTACGTGAAGTCTCAACAACTACGTGGAATACTTGCCCGATGTCTAGGCTCCCACTTCAGCCTGGCCACGCCCTAACTCTTGGATGTATTTGGGAAATAAATTAGAGAACATGACACTTACTCTGCTCTTTTCTCTCTTTTCTCTATCCCTATGATTCAAATAAATAAATAAAAAAAAATCGTCAAACATTTTCACAGCATCTGGACAACTTTACATTGCCACCAGCGATTAGTGAGATTTCATGCTGTTCCACATCCTTATCAGTAGTCAGCACTGTGAAGGATTTTTAAAAGTCACTTAACACTGGGCCCGGCGCGGTGGCGCAAGTGGTTAAAAGTCCTCGCCTTGCACGCCCTGGATCCCATATGGGCGCCAATTCTATACCAGCAGCCCCGCTTCCCTTCCAGCTCCCTGCGTGTGGCCTGGGAAAGCGGTCGAGGACGGCCCAAAGCTTTGGGACCCTGCACCCGCGTGGGAGACCCGGAAGAGGCTCCTGTCTTCAGGCCGGCATAGCATCGGCCATTGCGCTCACTTGGGGAGTGAATCATCGGACGGAAGATCTTCCTCTCTGTCTCTCCTCTCTGTATATCTGCCTTTCCAATAAAAAAAAAAATAATAAAAATAAATCTTTAAAAAAAAATCATTTAACACAAAAAGCACAGATTTGAGTGCATTCCCTAGCACAGTTCCAAGAAGAGCCACACTTCCTTCACCCTTCCCTCCAATCTCCCTTTTTCTGTAAGTCTTGCAAACACGTAATTTTAATCCAGTCTATGAGCATTGGCTTAATTTGCCACTAATGAAAATATTCAGCAAGTAAAAAGTAGGAAGACCGTATTTCCACTGGAGTATGAACAAGCACTAGAAACGCAATCATAGCCCAACATGACCATTTCATTTCTATACATTTCTTGGTATTCTATATTAAGTCCAGCATAACAGAGGAAATGTGTCTTTTTTAAACTGCTATTCCTTTTATAGCTGAGTAAATGCACAGTGATCCATTCTTTACCCAGGGGCTTGGGTCACCGTCACCCACATGAGAGATCCAGATGGAATTTCTGGATCCTGGCACCAGGCTGTCCGAGGTTGGCAAAGTGACAGGATATAAAATTAACAAACATTTGTACAATGTCATGGCTGAGAAAGAACAGGTAAGATCAAGTTGTTTCATAATAACCACAAAAAATGTAAATATCTTGGGATTACTTTAACCTAGAACATGAAAAAATCTCTGCAATTAACATTTTAAAACAAGAAAATAAAGAGGCAACAACAACAACAAAAGCAAAAAAGCTCTCCATGCTCTTGAGTTGTAATAATGAATATCATCCAAATGTGCACAGTACAAAAAGCAATTTACAGATTCAACGTGATTCCAATCAAAAGGCCCAGGGGATCCTTTTCAGATCCAAGGAAAAAAAATTTCTAAAATACATATGGAAGCAGAGGACACCTTGAAGAACTAAAGCAATTTTGAAATAAACACAAAGCCAGGGGCATCACAATACCAGATTTCAAGGCCTATTATTGGGCATTTGTAATCAAAACAGCCTGGTACTGGCACAATAATAGGTGTGTGAACAGACTCGAAACCCCAGAAACTTGCCCATGCATCTACAACCAACTACCCTTTGATGGGTGGGAACAAATCATTCCCTTGAGAAAGGATAAACTCTTCAACAAATGGTGTCTGAAAAACTGGATCTCTCATACAAAAGCATGAATCAAACAAGACCCCTACAAGATCCCATACAAAAATCAACTCACAACCTGGCACAGTAACCTAGCAGCTAAAATCCTCATCATGCACATGCCAGGATTCCATATGGGTGCCAGTTTGTGTCCCAGCAGCCCCGCTGCCCATCCAGTTCCCTGCCTGTGGCCTGGGAAAGCAGTCAAGGATAGTCCAAAGCATTGGGACCCTGCACCCATGTGGGAGACCCAGAGGAGGCTCCTGGCTTCCTGGTTTTGGATTGGCTCAGCTCCAACCGTTGTGGCCACTTGAATTATCGGATGGAAGATGATCCTCTCTGTCCCTGCACCTCTCTGTATATCTGATTTTCCAATAAAAATAAATAAATCTTTTTAAAAAAATCAACTCCCATTAGTTCAGGGATCTAAATCTACAATCTGAAACCATCCAATTACTAGAAGAAAACATAGGGGAAATACTGTAAGACACAGGCATAGGAAAGGGTTTCTTGCATAAGATCTCACAGACACAGGCAAGAAGAGCAAATATGCACAAATGGGATTGCCTGGAGTGAAGAAGCTTCTCTACAGCAAAGGAGACAAGCAGAGCCAGGAACTAAAGTAGAAAAAGAACTGAAGAAACTCAGCTACAGCAAGGCAAACAATCCAATCAAGAAATGGGAACGGGTAATGAGCAGCCAGTTTGAAAGCATGAATTATAAATGGCCGGCACACACATGAAAAAACCATTCCGGATCACTAGCCAATAGGGAAACGTGGATTAAAAACCATAATGAGGATTCACCCAGCCCCAGCCAAATTGGGTAGCGCTAAAAAATGAAAAATCTTGCTGATGATATGGAGCAAAATATACATTGAAGGGAATTTATACAACTACAAGTCTTTGTAGATAGCAGTATGAAGATTCCTCAAAAGTCTGAAAATTGACCCACCGTGTAACTCAGCCATTCCTCTCCTTGGAATTTACCCAAGGAAAAGGAAACTAGCATTTGGTGCAGCTCTCTGTAGCCTCATTTACAATAGCTAAAATATAGAATCAAATCAAATGTCCATCAACTGGTGACTGGATTGAAATGTGGCACATATATTGGATGAGCGCAGGCTAATCATTCAAAGAAGTGACAGTGTTGCATGCTATTCAACTGTTTACAATATTTTAAAAAAAGTAAAGGAAACCATGGCATTTAAAAGAATACATTTTCAATTAAATTCCACTAAAAAGGATTTTCCAAGCACAATAATGCTGAACGATTGGAGTTCTTTTTTAAAAATGGCATGCATTCTCAGTTTAAAAGTAAAATAGGCCAGCCAGATTTCACCTTCTGCCTGGGGAGCTCCCTGATAGAGAGATAATAAGAGTTTTTCTTTGACTGAGCCAGTGCCTTGCAGGGTGCTGCTTGCTCCTGTTTGTTGCTTCAAGGTGACCTGGAAAGGCAGCCTCCAGCACAGACAGCTCTAAGGACACGGGACAGGCCACAAGAAAAGCAGCCTTGCTTCTCTCGGCTCTTGTAGAAGCATTTGATTTCACAGAGTTGACAGGTTTAGTTCTCCTGGTGCTTGGTGGGGTTTTTTGTTTGTTTGTTTGTCTGTTTCCTCACAGGGCCAGGTTATCTCCTTGGACTTTAGAGTTTCATAGTTGGAGATTCCCTCAACGTAAAAAGAATTGAACAGTAAATTAGCAGCTCCTTCCTCACCTAGAGCAGCTGTTGCATGACTCAAACTTTGTGACTCTGTGTGGAATTGCACTTAAGGCTAAGGTAAATGTGCAGGGCTAAAGGCTTCACCTCAGGACACGTGTTCTTTAGTCATTAAAACCTTCTACTGCCTCCAAAGGTGTTTATGTTTTTAGCAGGATGCATTGGTATATAATATCATTGAGAAAGTTTGATATGAAAGGAAGGAGGAAAAGGGATGCTTAGCCTGTGGGACATGCAAATCATTGAACCTTCAGAAATATTCTTATTGCTGAATATTCTGGAAACGTAGAAGCAGTTGATCTTCTAACCAGCACTTCAGCCTGTAGAACTGGAGAAGCTCTACCTCCTGGGAAGACTTTCTCTCCTCTTTTGCCGTAACTATTTTGGCTTGCCTGTACTTCTCAATTCATTTCCCCCCATAAAGGAAAGCAAAATACAGGAATGATACAACTCTAATATTGGATGTCAACATCAACAAAAAGTGTCATTGTCCAATAACCAGACACAACTCAATACCTTCTTTATGTCATTAAAACGTACTATTTACCACCAGGTGCGGACACAATTTAATATGATGTGAGGAGAGAGTTCCAAAAGGAAGAGTACCTGTGATCAATTGTCGATCTTTTTATTAGCACCTCGTATTTGCAATGATATATTATTTGTCACGATTAATGAACCACATTTGGCTTCCTCTATCTTTCTTAACCAAGGGCTAATGATGAGAACAGTTCTCAAAATAAGACTAGCTAACAGAAATGGTGAGGTGCTAGCTCCCGTCTCACACCAGACATGCATGAAAGCTTGCCTCTTGGCAACATTAATGGAAGACTGGCAGGTCATTCCCTGAAAAACAGTTTAATAGAAAGACCTTAATGGATAACGAACACAACTGACAGTAGGAATTTGTGCAATCTCCCCTGGGGATGGTTGCTAATCAGCTGGCTTTCCTCACGCAGCCCCTCAGGTGCTAATGGCTGTATAAGATGCTGCAGGCATGGGATTAGTCATGTCTGATGAGTACTAGACCCAAATGAACAAGAGGACCTAACAGCCACAATACATAGGAAACAGAGTTCCCAAAGTAAATCCCGGTCAACATTTCATGAAGTGAAGCCCAAGTCCTAATAAACCTGCACATGCCCAAAGAGCTTCTAATTAGTTCCAAATAGAATTCCAATCCGGCTTAAAATGATACCAAAAAAAATTAACAGACATTTGAGGAAAGCCTCTAGCCCCCCAAAAATAAAGAAGAAACGCAGCTAGAAGAAATGTAGCCCAAGCCATCGTTAACATCATCTTAGCTATTGCAAGAAGAAACACATGAAGCAAGCATTAGGAAGAGAAGAGCTCATGTAAACTTGAAACTAACTGGAGTGAAAAGTCAGCTGATGGGAAAAGGTGATACAGAAAAGTCTAGAAGAATGGAAGAAGGTGCAGCAGCTCTGGATGGACTGAATGTTAGCAAATGAATAATGACAAAGAAGAGCAAACTGTATTATCCAAAATTAATCCAACAAAACTTATAGGGAAAAAAGAACAGACCTACAGTGTTCTCTGCAAGAAGCATGGAGGAACTAATCCAAATGAAGAATTGTCGTTGGAGCCAGCACTGCAGGCTGCTCTGCTACCCACAACACTGCATTCAATGTTGGAGACCGGTTCAAATCCTCCCTGCCTCACTTCCTATCCAGCTCCCTGCTAATGCATCTTTGAAAGCATTAAAAGATGACCCAAGCACTTGACTCCCCATAACCCCATGAGAGATGTAGGCGGAGGTCCAGGCTCCAGCTTCAAGGTGGCCCAACCCTAGCCACGTCAGGCACTTGGGGAGTGAATCAACAGATGCAAGATTTCTCTCTCTGTCTATCCACCTGTCTGCCATTCTATCTTTCAAATACATACAATGAATACTTAAAAGAAGATAGAATCATCATAAAATTCAAATTCTGAGTATATACAGAATATGCTCAGAGCTTCCAAAAAGAAGGGAAAAACAGATTACAAGCAATAATTATATATTAAAATAACATTTTGGTTCTCAATACCAGAACTAGAGCTAGAAGACAACAGAGCAATAATGTCAAAAGTTTGTAGGAAAATTATTTTATACCCAGACCAGATAAAACTTGTAAGGAAAAAAAGGCATTATTGTAACAAGTAGACCCTCAAACTTTTGGGGATTAGTCCAATAAATGTTTATTTCCTGTTCCTGGGGAGTAATCCTGCTTGGTGGGTGGCCCTCCACTTGTTGACGCAGGGACCCAGCCTACTAAAAGGTTATGGCTGTGTCTTTTCCTAAGAGCTTGCCTTCTGGAATGAAGGCAACACAGAAACTGACTCAACTCATTGGTCTCAGAATGACCCACTTTGCTCTTTGTATCTTTCTATGATTTACTTATTTATTTGAAAATCAGATTTGCAGTCATAAAGGGAGAGACACAGTGAGATTTTGTCACCACTGGTTGGGGCAGGCCAAAGGTCAGGAGTCAGGAGCTTTCTCTGACTCCCATGTGGATAGCAGGGGCCCGGGCACTTTGGGCGTCTCCCACTGCTCTTCTCGGGCCATTAGCAGGGAGCTGACTTGAAAGTGAAACAGCCCAGACACGAACCAGCATCCGCATGGGATGTTGGCACTGCAGGCAGCATCTTTATGCACTACAACACAATGTCAGCCACATGGATGGCAGCAGAGTTCCTGGATCCTGCCCCTGGGCTGGCACATCCGTGGTTGTTGCCAGAATTTGAGGAGTAAATCAAGAAACAGAGACTTGCTCGTTCTCTCTCCCTCCTCTCTCTCTCTCTTTCACCCTCCCTTTCTGTCACTCTGCCTTTCAAATAAATAAATAAATAAATAAATTTTTAAAAAAAATAACCATTTCAAGAGTATTTATAGATTGCCATAGCGCTCTCCGAGATGTCCCTCATGGTCATTTATGGGAATGCTGGTTTTAACACAGTGAGAGCTGCAGGTGGTTGTAGTGACAATTATTGCGTATGTATTGAAGAGGTACGCACGCATCTATAGCATTTAAGGATTTAACCAATAGAGAAGAGACTGAAAATACAAGATTGGAAAGAAATGGCTGATGAGGGAAATATCCCAATCTTAGAGCAGACAGAAGAAAGAAAATCTGGAGTACCAGTGAAAAACCATTCTTGGGCCCATTAGATCTCTCCTTACTCGGAAATTTCAAGGTAGGATACTGGAAATTGAATAATCAAATAAATATAAAATCATCAGTTTCTTACAGGAAAGGCTATCTGTTTTGAGTAAAAGCAAGGAATTAGGGTCGAGTTGTTTACACAGGAAAGAAACAAAATAAATTATTTCACAGATGTATAAGAATGAGGGGATTAAGCAAGAGGATTGCTAAATAACTCTCAGATGAGTTTGAAGATTATGCAGCTGGGACTGCAAAAGCCCAGGAGATACAGGAAAAGAGGCCAAAGCGATGTGGAGATTCAACATTGAGTGGCGGAGCGACAGGGGAAGAAAGAGGAAGAAACTTGTGAGTCAAGAGACCAACCGAAGTGACATACCTTAAGGTCTATGCCAAGTAGGAAAGGAGACAGAGTTATCTCAAGGCCATATTTTTTCCAGACACTGGAGGAAAGAAGAAAAAGAGATCTACAAAAAGCTAGAGGGATGTGAAGGGGAAAGAGAAATGGGAAGAAACTAGAGGTGCATGAAAACTCAAAGGGTAGTCAGAGACACAGAGAGGGGCCGACGGTGAGCAGGGAACACGCTTGGGAGGAACACAACCAAGGAGCCAGCAGCGGGAATTTCAAGATGACTGCAGCCAGTATGAAGACAGGAAGTGGAACTTGGGGTTTGTGCATTATCACAACATCACTAATGGAAAAAGAAGCGACTGGTTCTTACTCTAAACAAAAACGTTTTCCACAGTCACGTCACTTTTAGGCCATTTCTCTCAAAGTTGATGCAATCTTAATCTAAACACTGTGGAATTCAGCTTAGACAAACAAACCAAAGGTCTACCCTATGACTGCTTCATAATTTAGAGTATAACTGTTGCTTCCTTTGGTGCACATTCTCTGACAGACTCACCTTTGATAAGTTTCTGTGTTTACTGGGACCAGCATCCCTGACAATAAAGTGATGTTTCTTTATTTCTTTTTTTTTTCCCCCAATCTCCAAAGTGCTATTTTCTTAATTTAATGTTGCCACATGCCAATGCACTGGACTTAAAAAGTTTTAAGTGAATTTGTATTTCTTCTCAATATTTGGTTATAAGTGCACTTATTTTGATATAAAATTAAATTATATAATTAGTAATTAATTTTAAAATTAAGAGGACCCCCCAGTGAAATAGCATCCTTACCACTTAAGACCATTAATCTTCTCTCTTTATTTTGTTGTTGGGGTACTACAGTAACTGGATGGGTTTTACATGCTACATAGCAGTAGACAAATAACCCAGGATAAAAAAACTGATGATTTTGAAAGCTGTAACCAAAGGAATGTGAAACTAACTATTGGGGGGAAAATCCTCTTTTATTTTTAAATGTTTATTTATTTACTGCTAGATTTGATCCAAGAGGCACAGATGGAGGAGTGGGAGGGGAAGGCGGGAATCACTTCCATTCCTTGTTAATTTCCTGAATGTTTGCACTAGGTGGGGTTTGGTCCATTTCTAGCCGGGAACTCATTAGAGATTGAGAGCCATTTTTGCTTGGGAAACATTTTAATAAGCTTTTTTAATTACTTAAAAATAGACTCTGTTTAGTCTAGAAGAGAGAGAGATGGCCCAAAGGGAGAACTTTTTTTTTTTTTATTTAGTAAACAAACAAGATTTTGACATTTTCTCCTTGTAGATCCTGGGCAAGAGGAGAATACACCAAGACATGAAGAAAGGGTGGGTGGACAGGGCAGGGAGATGGTGGTCTGGAGAAATCTGCCATGTTCTGGATTGCTAAGGCATGTAAGACTGTAGATAATGTTGAATTACTTATTGCTTCTGCATCGCATTGCGGTTCCCCCAAGATGTTCCCAAACACACATTACAGCTCACACAGAATAGATTTGGGCAGTGAAGAGCGTGTGTTTGAAGTGAGAGGGAGCAAAGACGGGGGGCCATGGAAGAGGGGGTGGGAGAGGATTGGGACCAGAGGTTCGGAACAGAAAAGCAGGCCACGCGGCAGCCAGGGGAATGGATTCTGTGCCATAGCCTTGAAGTCTCACTGTGCTGGCTCTTCCCCATCCGCTGGGCACCTTGACTGAGTCCACAGATCTCTAGAACCCATTGTGGACCCATAAAGTCAGTTTAGGAGATCATGACCAGGATTTTTAATGAAATAAGGCAGAATTGAGATTTTTCAGAGCATAACTTAGCTTCCTGAGAGTTGGCAATATTTTGTGAAATTTTGGAGTATGTGTGCGTGGGAGTGTTCACCACTTGCAAAGTGACATGAATTTCATGTGGTTTGTGGTCCGAGAAATTCCAAAAACTCTGCCTTAGTGATCTCATTGAGTGTCATGGTCTTAAATATCACCTTTATGTGACTCATTCATGAATGCACATTTGCATTTTCAGTAGGATTTGATTGATAAAGTTCAGACTCACCCATCCAGCTGCATCACTGATATTTCAACTTGGAAGTTCAACCAGGTGTCTCAAACTGGTCTCAATAAACCTAGGAACCTGGTATCCAACGTGCATACTCCACGCTTTCTTCTCTCAGTCTTCCTGCTATCTTTCCCAGGTCATGCAGTAGCCTCCTTCTTCTTCCCTCGACTTTCTTCAGTCTGTTTTCCCAAAAGTAGCTACAACGACCCTCTACAAATATAAATCAGAGTGTGTCTCTAATTTAGAACTTGGTGATAATCTTTAAATCTCACTCAGATTCAAAGCTCTTATAGTGATTATACGATCTTTTAGAAACTTCTACACCCACTTTTCATCTCTGTCACTTACCACACTCATCTCTCACCTGCCACTCCCTGCATTTACTTCTTTGTCTAGCAATTGTTACCTTGCAGCTCCTTGAATTTACCCACCATGCTTCTTCCTTCGGGCCTTAGCACATGCTAGTCAATTGCCTTTGAAGCTTTTAATATGAAATAATTACACTACGGTTACAGCAGAGCATTCAGAAAATTCATTTCTTCCTTTCAGCCACATTCCTCTTTCTGTTTTTAGATAATAGACTATTTTACATAATGCACTGCCTGATGGATATCCCTCCTTCTCCTCACTGTTCCTGACTTCTACCCTATTTTTCCTCATAGCATATGCAGTGATACATATCAGATATTTTGAAACTTGAATTAGACATAAAAGAAAGGAATAAAAATATTAAGGTTTCACCAAATGATTGACTCAAACACAAGTCTCAACATCTGAAGATAAATCAAAGCCTGAAGCCACAAAAGAATGGAACAAAGATAGCTACAAAATAGGGACTCAACCTCAAAGGGGATGGAGAAGGCAGGAAGTCTTCTTTACAAAAGACTGCATTAATAAGTTGAATATAAAAACAAAAAAATCTATAATTGGCATAAGAGATTAAGATTTCAAACTATTCAATGAAGGAAAGGCTTTAAAAAGTGGAAAATATATTTATAAATTAGCCAAAGTTGAAGACTAACCATAGAATTACTTAAGAAAGCAGATCAAAGGGAAAGGACATCCAACTAAATGATTAGGCGTGTAGGAGAAAACCTCAGAAGTGAAAGTTCCAGGAAAGTGCTTAGGGCTTTGCTCTCTTAGGTACAATGAGCACAGGGCAGTGTCTTCTTCCGACGTATCTGCTGTTACCAATTGCTGACTTACGTACTATGCCCAAAGAAATGCTCTGACTGCACCGTCCTAGCAAACTCGAAGTTCCCTAAGCAACAGAACTTGTGGCTTGGTTGCTGGACAGTGGAGATGCTCCAGGTTCTGTCCTCCATAACCATCTCGAGTCTGTCTTCCCATCATCGAGTCTTGCCTTTGCTCACCTGGTTTCCTTGGCTGAGTCTCCCCTTCTCACAGTCTCCTCCTCCAGAGCTTGTTGCTGGGACGCCACCCACGACTCATGCGCCTGCGACAGGTGCCAGGGCTGCACAACGCAGGTCACCTGTGCTCTGCGGCACCTGTGTCCTTGAAGCACACTTCTTCCATGCCACTCTTCCATCTCAATCACTGTGAAGTTCCCTGTGTTCACCGCTTTCCTATTTTGTGCCGTTTCACTGTCCTCATCACCGGTGAACTGCATAGAGGGTGCGAATTCCTGGACTCCCTCCCGTCTCTGGGTCTGCAGGTGAGTCCAGAGTAAGTCATGCTTCAACATTCCCTGGGATCATGGTGATGACATGAACGGTTACAGGTGTCTGGGGTATAGAAATATTAATGCAGCAGCTTTTTCATTCAATCAAATACTGCTAGAATACAGCCTCTAGGGTGAGACCTCCCAAGTCCAAATCTCAGCTCTCCTTTACAGGCAGTCTAACAAGCGGCATAGTACCTCACACTTGGAATCGTGCGCCCAGATTTTTTCCTAAGTGATGCTTAAAAGGGGCAAAACATTGGCACACAATTGGTGCCAGTTCAGGTCCTAACTGCTCTGCTTCCAATCAAGCTCCTAGCTAAATCACCTGGGAAAACAGCAGGAGATGGCTTGAGTGACAGGCCCCCTGCACCCACGTGGGAAACCTGAACGAAGCTGCTGGCTCTCTCTCTCTCTCTCTTTCGCTGTCTGCTGTCCCTCCTTCTCTCCCTATCTCTCTTTCTATGTCTGTAAATCTGCCTTTCAAAGAGAAGAGATAAAAATGGAGAACACACTGTCAGTTAACGGGTGAATTCATTATCAGGCGACACTGACATTGTCAAGCACATCAGTCTCCCGGAAGCCAACTCACAGGATCGTCTCCGTATGCAAATATTCGTTGAAAACAGTGAAGCTAACAGTAAAGACAAGCAGTATCTTTCTCATGAAAAGGTGGGGAATGGAAATTGAAGTGAAGTAATATTCATCATGATATGAAGCACTGTCTACAGGCAGTCTCGTTTACGCTCCCGGTGAAGCAGCTAACCACACCTCGGCAGTGTAAGAGCAGTTCCACCTTTGCCTATACCTACAATGCCACGAAACAAGTGGCGGAAAGTCGGACTAGAGGCTTAAACTACTGTGATAATACGGGAGAAACTGTCGGGGAGCAGAGCAGGCAGGGAGAAAGACGGGGGAAGGAGGAATCTCTAATTACAAAATTATTCACAGAAAATAATAACAATTTTGCTTATGTAGAGATTAGATTTCATGTATTTCATTGGTACAATTCTAAAAAGATAGGGATGCTTCTATCACTCTCTTTCAGCCCATCTCCTTCCATCCTTTTTTTATTTTTCCTTATTTTTTGCAAAACCATAACTTGAATTCTCTCTGTAATCACAGCAGAATGTGCCACTAGTGATAATATTTAACAGTAAATTTGCTTTCAAGAAATGTTTCCCTTATCTATTTAAATAATGTTTGATACGACATAGTTCTTTTTCACAGCATAATCAAAGGTTTATGATATCCACTAAATGAAAAGTTCAGCAAGTAAAAATCATAGTACAGCAGGAAAACAGTCAGGTGCCACATACAACAATCAAAGGAAAAGATGTTCAACCTCACTCACACAAAAAGAATTTTAAAATAGTCAAAATCATTAAAATTATGCTAATATGTGTTCTGCCATGTTCAAAGCAGCACTGTTTCCCATAGCTAAAAGTCAAGGCATCCATCATCAGATGAATGGATGAGGGAAGTTTCTCCCTGACACACAACCACACACACACACAACCACACACAACCACACACACACAACCACACACAACCACACACAACCACACACACACAATCACACACAACCACACATACACAAATCACATACAACCACACACACACACAATCACACACAACCACACACACACAATCACACACAACCACACATACACAAATCACATACAACCAAACACACACAACCACACACAACCACACACAACCACACACACAACCACACACACACAAATAACATACAACCACACACAGACAACCACACACATACAATCACACACAACCACACACACAACCACACACACACAAATAACATACAACCACACACAGACAACCACACACCACACAATCACACACAACCACACACACAAATCACGTACAACCACACACACACACAAATCACATACAGCCACACACACAAACCACATACACACAAACACACACAACCACACACACACACAAATCACATACAACCACACACACACAAATCATATACAACCACACACACACAACCACGCACACACAATCACACAACCACACACACAACCACATACAACCACACACACAATCACACACAACCACACACACACAAATCACATACAGCCACACACACAAACCACACACACAAACACACACACATACAACCACACACACACAATCACACACAACCACACAATCACACACAACCACACACACACACAGTGGAATAATGTTCAATTAGAAAAAAAGGTGAAATGCCATCATTTATAATGAAATGGTTGGAGCTGGTAGACATTGTGTTGAGTGGAACAAGCCGGGGAAGGTGAATGCCGTTCTCACTTCTGCATGGGAGCTAACAGAAAGCAATCAACAAAGGAGGAAGGGAGGTAGCGAGAATCAAAGTAAGGTGTGTGCCTCAGTCAGGTTGCAAATATGGTGCTTTGTCAAATTTTGTTTTAAATCTTTGCAAGAGAAATTGATAGGAATTGACCCTCGGGGTTCATGAAAGGTGATGTGTGTCATGCGTCTTTAAGCCAGGTTGAAGCTACAATCCAACACAATTGCAGAATGATGAACTGTGAGTGATGCTGAGGGAATATACTTATAATAATGTGGGGAAACCAGCTGGTGAGGAGGAAATGAGGAGGGGGAAGGGAAAACCCTGAGCCTATGGAACTGTATCACACACACACACACAAATTAAAATTAAGTCGCACTAATTTCCCAAAGGTCAGTCAACTTGGGTCAGAGGTCAAATATGTCAATAAAGGTCTGAAACCTTTAAATATCACTAAATGGCTTGGTATTTTCCCTATGGGACTATTACTTACATAGTTAAAGTAACAATTCTGCTAACTAAATACCAGGGGCATGGGTGGGATGTGACTGTGATTTAAAAGAAAAAAAAAGGAAGAAGGGGAAATTTGGGTGATCGTGGGAATGGTTTATGGGATAAGAAAGACCAAGAATATCATGAGGAAACCCAAATGGTGCTAAGGAGTAAGGAAGGGAGCCCAGGCAGAAGGAAACTCGTGCACTCCCACACTCACCCTGAGCTCAGGGAGCCCAGCAACAAGGGCAGGAAATGCCCAGCTGTTTTGGAAACAATTTGAACATTATCAAAAGCCAACCCACAGGGCCTTTCTGCAACTTCAGCACCTCTGACTGCTCAGCAAGTTACAGTAAAATCCAGAAGTAGGGCAGAACAGCTCTGCGTGGGAGTTCAAACCACATCAGCTCCAGGCCAGGGGAATTGCCCCAGGGGACAGCCAGGGAGCTATCCAGGGTTTGCAAGTTTCATCAGAAGTGGGTAGAGACCAGGACTCCCCAGAAAGCAGGCAGACAGCTGGAACCATTTCCCTTTAGGATGGGAAGGAGTTCCTTGGAATGTTGTTGGAACTTGAGGGAGGGAAAGTATACAGCCAAGACGACAGCGCAGGGAATGCCTTACGAGTCTAGGGCTTCAGGTACGATTTAATCAGGAGGGACGGGGGGGTGAAGATGAGCGAGGACAGGGAGAGGGTAGCCTACGTAAAAGAGCTAAGGGGCATCCACACTTGTGTTGGCAAATAAAGAAACAAGCCTGGATGTACGCTTAGGATACCTCTAGCCCAGCTGAGGCTGTTTACATAGGCTTCAAGACTGGATGGAGTGTTAGAGACACTCCGGGGTAACTCCTTCGTGAAATGGCGTCAGTGAGGTAGTCACGGAAGCGTGGGGTGTCTTCTGGTGTGAAGGATGAAGCACATTAAGCAATG
This sequence comes from Ochotona curzoniae, assembly GCF_017591425.1. NCBI lineage: Eukaryota > Metazoa > Chordata > Mammalia > Lagomorpha > Ochotonidae > Ochotona > Ochotona curzoniae. The sequence continues at coordinate 1,215,434 of NW_024466129.1, read as the reverse complement.
CTATTTAACACAGTGCTTCTAAGAACGGCACGGCCTCGCTCCCTCACTTCCTTCCTTTCCATTTCTATGTGCTAAGCCGGCTCTATACCAAGCACATAATAAGTGAACGTGACTGGTGCGGTTCTCGCCTTCATGGAACTGCAGTGGTGAGAAGAGGGAGAGTGGTACTCAGTCGGGATGGGGGAGTGGCTAGGGGGAGGGCTACAAGACTACCTGAGTCAGGGTCAGTTGCCCAGACCTGGATTGCCACTTTCCAAGTAAGATGCTGGGTAGTTTTGTCCAGGCTTTAGTTTCCATAAACGTAGGTAAGCTTAATCAGAATAAAAATAGTTCAAGTAGGGCCAGGCATAACAGGCTAAGCCTCTGCTGATGGTGCCAGCACCCCCATCTGCTCCGTTTTTTGGTCCAGCCCCCTGCCAATGGCCTGGGAAAGCAGTTTGACTCCTTCAGCATTCCCAGAGGTTCCTGGGCCGACGTCTAGTCTACACTTGCCGCATTCCTAATAGATTTCCCTAAGACGCACTTCCGCGTAGGAGTGTCAGGTGGATCAGTTACAGAATTATTTATAAAGCAATAAAGATAGGAGGTGATTATTTAAGTGGCCCAAACATTCTCTTTTTATAAGTAAATTTATCCCAATTTGACTCAATTAAATGGCAAGTCTCCTCCAACATTTACCTGTCTGGTTTTAGGACAGTTCCAAATACAACGCTTTGACATGGAGACTGAGAATACAGAAGCTTCTACAGAACCAGGTGTTGAAATATTATCAGAAAAACCAAGCTCCTGTGAAGTGATTAAGGAGGAAAAGAGAAAGCAGGCTGCACGCCTCCAGCACTCCTGAGGGGCTTCTCCAAGAACAGCAGCCCCCGCTGGGAGTTCTCCAGGCCTTTGAGTCCGTAACCTAAGGAATCCCTGTGTCTGCTGAGACACAGGGCTGTTCCCCAAAGGGTTTAAGGATCAAATTAGTCTGAGGAAATAGGAAAAAAGATTTAAAAACTGGCTTTCCTGCAACACCTTGGTGGATTTCCAGGAGGGGAATCTATACTGCAGCAATTCTAAAGTTTGTTTAAAAATAATAATAATAATAAATAAGGTGGGGCTGGCGCAGTAGCCTAGTGGCTAAAGTCCTCATCTTGCATGTGCCAGGATCCCATATGGACCCCGATTCATGTCCCAGCAGCCCCACTTCCCATCCAGCTCCCTGCTTGTGGCCTGGGAAAGCAATCGAGGATGGCCCAAAGACCTTGGGGCACTGCACCCGTATGGGAGACCCAGAGGAAGCTCCTGGCTCCTGGCTCCTGGCTTTGGATCAGCTCAGCTTTGGCCATTGCAGCCACTTGGGGAGTGAATCAACAGATGAAAGATATTCCCTCTGTATCTCCTCTTCTTTGTGTATCTGCCTTTCCAATAAAAATAAATCTTAAAAAAGAAAAAAGTTTGCCAGAAGCAAATAAGGTTTGATGATGTACACAAGCATGCGGGAGATATCAAAGACAGGTTTGTGTTCATTTTGTAAGAAAAGCATTGTATAATATTTCAAATACTAACTAAGACATTATGTTTTATCCTTGATCCTTAATGTTTTGATATTGTTCTACATTATATCCAAGGATTGACCCAGGCAATGTTACAATCGCTTAGAACACCCACAAGTTTAATTTTGAAATATCCAACAATTCTCTATTCAGCAAATAGTCCTTGTTACTTAGAATCTGAAGTTCTCAACACTTTTCTTCTGCCCTAAAAATGTCAGGAATAAGATCCGTTCCCACCAGGGGCAGTGGCTCCTGTTGGTGACTGGGTCTGTGAGGGGAGGAACCTTGGGCGGAGGCCCTTTCTGCTGTGCAGCCGGGAGCCTGTGCTGCGCCCAGTGAGTCAGACAGAGCCCCATGCTCAAGGTCGAGGAAGCAATAGGAGCATCATAAGCGGCACCATGGAGAAGGTGGGTCTTTTTTGTTTTGTTTTCAATTCTAGAATCAGTTTGAAGAAAGACAGTTTTGAGGGCTTTCTTTTCCTTTATCACACAACCTCAGTTCACCAGCAAGACCTGTGTCAACACGTCAGAAGACATTCTGAGCGTGTTCCTTTGCTGTAGATTTTCTAAACGGTTTTCGTAGTACAGTTATGTTCTAGGAACAGCATCTCTGCCAACGGTGGACTACAGAGATAATGACGGTGCGCTAAGCTCCATCACCGTGTGATGAGCAGCTCAGGCACGTCAGACCCACAGTGATAGGGTCCCAGCGAGGCCTTTCTTAAAAGGTGTTGCATCATTGCACAACACAGGACTGCATCAACTGATCCAGTCTTCGTAGTGCCAACCTGTGCGGATGTCATTCAGCTAAATAAATTGCCCACAACTTGCCAGTGTTAGGGCTTCAGTGAGCACAGGTGTATAATTCCAAAAACTGCATCTGCGTCACCGTGGTAGCCTGCCCCCCTCCACCATAGCTCTATACTTCAGATCTACACGCTCCAGCAGGAATGCATGTCTTCTGAGAATCTTTGCAATGGGCCTGCAAGTGATCTTGCGTCCCCACATTTTCTCTTTGGTGATCCATTCTCCTTGTACCCTCCGGAGTGCTCTTTCTAAAGTGTAAGTGAACGCTGACTGTTCTCTGCCTAAGCCCCTTCAGGGTCTTCCAATTCAAGCTTTCTGCCAAACAGCAGTACACAAAGCCTGCCTTGTCTGGTTTCTACCCAGCCTGCCACTCCGTCTTACTCTAAGCTCCAGACACTCCTGTCTCCTCTCTTCTCTAGATCTTTCCCTCTTGTAACTCACACTTGACCCTTTCTTCCTGGGATGACATGCTTCAGACTCTGTCCCAGCACGTTCTCTTTACCCTTCAGGCCTCAGCCTGACCGTCCCATCCCAGCAAGGCCCTCACTGTCCACTGTCTGGAGCACATCCCTCTGCTGTTGGTTTGAGCAGTGCCAAGTGTGCTTGCTCTGCCCCACTTTCAGGAAGCTGCACTTATTCCTTACTAATAGACTGTCTTCATGAAACTACCACCGAGGACAGCACTTACCCTATTCGCTCCCGTTTTTTCTCACTATTTGCTACATAGTTACTGAAAAATAGCATCCGCTTAGCTGTTACTCAATAAGTATTTCTGGAATGGAAAAAGAGTAGAAATGTATAACCAAATGTCAGATTGGAGACCGCCGTACCAAGGTGGCTTGTGGCCACCCTGGGTGTCACGGGATTCTAAAGAAAGTAACAACGAAGCGTGGAAATCTCACTGATTCTGTTTAGCTGAGGCCACACAGTACCATGAAATTAAAAGAAAAACCAAGACTGGGGACCTGGGACATCAGGGTTTTCTCTTTCATGGACGCCTTTGAAAAGTTACGGAACAACATTAGGGATGGAGGAAGGAGACAGGAAGAAGGAAGGAGTTGCTGGTGTTTACTAATTAGGATTTATTCTTAACATTTCAATGTATAAACTAACTTGCACCTCCTAGCAGCTGATCAGGTGGGTTATCCATTGCTGCTAAATAAACTGCCTCCAGAGTTGGGGGCTTAAAACATAAAGGCGTTTCGTTATGTCTCACGACTATATAACAAGGAGCTGTGGCAGAGCAATGGCGGGACAGTGTCTCTGTCTGGAGCAGCGCAGACCTGGTTCTCAGCTACAGCCTGCAAGCTGGAAAGGTCTGGGATGGCATCACTCCCAAGCCAGGCGCCCTGGCACAGACGGCTGCAAGGCTGGGCTAGGCTGCGCCCTTCCCTGTCTTCCTGTCCATGCGGAATTTCCAGCTGCACCTGCTATGGAGGCTCAGACCTTCAAGAGACAAGGGAGAGGATTCCAGTTTTCTTAAAGGTTGAGTCAAAAACTAAGACACCATCACTTGCCTTTTTCTCTAGGGGTGAAGGCCCAGCTCAGATTGAGGAGAGGTGAAGTAGATACCAGCCCCTACTGGGGGAACTGGCAAAGAATCTGTGCCCATCACGGTCACGTGAGATAAAACTGATAGCACATTGAAAATTCATCTCTTCATTAGTGACTGTGGGACCTGGAGCAGTCCTTTCAACTTCCTGGGTCTCTTTCTCTATGAAACAAGTAGACATTTAGAAGCAGCATGCCAAATTGAAGGCCCATGTACCAAAACAGCTCTGGCCAACTCAGCCTTTTCTTTAGGATTTGTTTCATTTTTATTTGAAAGGTAGAGTTACAGAGAGAAGGGGTTGGGCAGAGACAGAGCTCTTCCATGCACAGATTCACTCCCCAAATGGCCACAGCAGCCAGAGCTGAGCCGGTCTGGAGCCAAGTACCAGGAGCCTCCTCTGGGTCTCCCATGTGGGTGCCGGGAGTGTGTTCCACAGAATTGCCCTGTGTCGCCTGCTGTTCCTCCTTTCTTGGGAGTATAACATTGGAGAGTCAAAATAATTATCGCAGAAAAACAACATCAAACTTTCATTTTCCAAGCTAGTCACCACAACAAACACACATTCTTGCTTTGGGTTTTGAAGAACTCCTTTCATTTCCTCTGTTACTGGCTATCGGGAGGTTTGGGTATGACAAACCCTCTCTCACACTCACAGCCCCAAAGGTAAAGGGTACACAGAGAGAGTAAGATTCACAAAGCCATGACTCATTTTTGCATCCTTTGGCTTTTGATCAAATGCCAACAGATGGTAAGAGATAAATAAATGAGTCTTCAATAATGGGGTATATGGAAACCAGTAAAAATTGCTAGTGATTGTTCAAGTTTCACTATGAATTCTCTTGTTCTTAAGTTATAAATACATGTGGCAAATAGGCAAAGAGCGCAATCCTACAATCTTTGGGGAGTGAAAAGAAGCCGTCTTCCGAGCAGCACTTTCCAAGTCGGTGCGCGATTCACTCAGACAGCAAGTGACAAGAGGCTGAGCGTTGGCTTCAGGCCACCGTGGCAAGGACACAGGATTTATGCAACAAGTCATACACCGAGCTTCTCTTCAAAGATGTATTCATTTTCTTTCTTTAAAAGCAGAGAGTGTGTGGCGGGGGCGATAGAAAGTGGAAAACACTTTCCAAAATGACCCATATTATCATCCATCACAAGGGATAGTGAGAATGTAGGAGAGTCTAACAGGCTCCATTTACAGAAGCGAGCGTCATGGTGCACGTAGCAGTGACTCGTGTGGTCCAGCAGAACCACCCATGCTCCAGCCAGCTAGGGTGTCTCTGGGACCTCAGAGCAGAAGCCTCACTACCACGTCTGACTCCTCTTCACCTTTAGAATAAATGGCACCACACAGCAGACAGCTCTTTGCATCTGGGTTCCTTCTCTAAGCTAACACTTTCAAAGCCATTGGTGTTGTAATCTGTGTCCCTGCTTCACTGGTTTTTACGGCCTGATAATGTTTCGTGAGCTGCAGGTAGCATGTACTGTTCATGCATTCACCAGTCGATGGACACTGGCATGTTGTCACCCTGTAACTGCTGCCAGTCATGCTTTTGTGCGGCAAAACTTTCCATTACTCTAGGTTATGTTTCAAAGGCTGAAATTCAGATGAAGAACAAATAGAAGTTTAAGATGAAAATATTTGTTAAGATGGGAAAGGAACTCACTAGTATAAATCAAATGTTTATAGCTTTTTATTGAGATTTTGCATGCTTTTTACGGCCAACCATGTGGCAGAGAATTCTCCATGTTTGTAGAACTGAAATGAATCTTTGCCAGTTTTGCACCAACAGCCCTAATTGTAGGCAACTGCCCCTGCTGTGGACTGACACTTCATTCTACCCTAGAGCCGTGTGGAGTTCCCTGGAACATTTTCTTTTGACTTAAAATAAATCCATGGAACAATTCTGAAAATATTTGATATTTGCATCTTTAGAGACAATGCATGCTTCTGTAGGTATTTTTTTTTATTTCACCTCAGATTCTTTAGAGACATGAACCACCCAAATAATCTCGGCAACCTTTACGCGCTGCGGCTGCTGCCATGGTATAGTAGGTTAAGCCTCCACCTGTCGTGAAGGCATTCCTTATGGCATCCCCCACTTCCCATAAAGTAGTGACAGACAGCCCACGTCCTTAGACCCTTGCAGCCATGTGGGAAAACCAAGAGAAGCTCTGGGATTCTGGCTTCAGGCAGGCCCAGTTCCAGCCACGTGGCCATCTGTGGACTCAGGATAAAAGATCTTTCTCTCTCTGTTTCTCCTTCTCTGTAAATCTGCCTTTCAAATTAAAAAAAATAATAAAATAAATCTTTTAAAATACCTTAACACCTTAAAGGTGTCAAAGAACATTAATTGTAACCACAAGGTTATGTTCTGGCTTTCATTTACAGAATAACTTAGGTAAAATTAATCTGATATGGACACACTTCATACTGTGCTGAATCCACTCTAGATCTGACAGGAACGCTGCACTTACATTCATGTCGCAAGATCAAGAACGCAGAATGATCGTTTCCAGGTTACAATGGAATTTTAACCCAGTTTCCCAAACTCGTCTAGTTACTGTTTGATTGGTATTTCGTTCTCGGTCAGAGCACCATCTCACTCAATGTAGAGCGTTATTTATTTGGCAAAATATGATCCGCTTCATAATGATGTGCTTTTTGACACAGTTTCCAAGAACTCGCTGTGGTGAAAATGGGGGACTTCCTGCACCACTGTGCCGGACTGCACCGCCTTTGATCTCAGCTTCGGTGATGCTGACTCCCCGTTGAGTGACGGAGGGGGCACAGGCAAGCACAGCACACACCTTCTGACCTGGTGCCGCGGAGCAAGAGTGTCCCCAGCCGACTTCACCCAGAAGTCTCCTGGAGCTAACCACGTGTTCCTCCAACCTCTCCAGAGAGAACTCAGGGCACTTGTCAGCTGCTCTTTACGGGGCTACTTTAATTTCCCTAACTGCTAATCTTCATGATTAATAATTAAAAGTCAGGCATTTCCCTTTGTAGTCGATGTCCTGTGTGTCAGACCCTGGTCTGATCCTACTTGGAACTCATTTGGCTGCCAAAATTTAAGTTGACCTCTTTTACTTAAATTATTTTTTAAAAGATTTATTTATTTTTATTGGAAAGTCAGACTTACAGAGAGGAGAGACAGAGAGGAAGATCTTCCATCTGCTGATTCACTCCCCAGATGGCCATAATGGCCAGAGCTGAACAAATCTGAATCCAGGAGCCATGAGCTTCTTCCAGGTCTCCCATGTGGGTACAGGGTCCCATGGCTTTGGGCCATCCTCTACTGCTTTCCAAGGACACAAGCAGGGAGCTGGATGGGAAGTGGGGCTGCTGGGATACGAACTGGAACCTGTATGGGATCCTGGCACTTGCAAGATGAGGACTTTAGCCACTAGGCTACCACACTGGGCCTAATTTTTATTTTTAACTGTGCATATTTATGAGGTACACTGTGAAAAAATGATATGTGTATACAACCTGTAATGATCGAACCCATGTGGCTAGCATATCCACTTCTTCCTTAAACTTCATCATTTCTTTGTGCCACTCAACACTAACCACAAGCCAGAGTACCTTCTCGTTTATAAATCGGAAAGTATTATCAACCAATCCATCTTATCTGTCATGGCCAGACTATTACATTGAATCCATAGATCATACAATGGAAAGAAAAAAGATGGCTTTGAAACACCTGGGTCCAAGTTTTGGTTCTGCCATTTGCAAGGCGATTGCTTGCTAAACCACAGCTGACAAGAACCGCAAAATGCTCTTAAAACTGGTGAGAATCATGTAGTGTAGCAGAGACCATACGCGTGTTTGCCAAATGCCATCCAGTTTTCTTCCTCCTGGAAAGCGAAAGGCGATGTTTCTTGGCTTTGCTCGCAGAGGGTTTGGTCCAGGAGACCTGGGCTACGTGCAGATGTTGGCTCTCTCTACGCCCCACAAGGCAGTAGGGCTCTCCTGCCGTGGTGAGCTCTTGGGCCACTTGTGGAGACGTGCTCTGACTCTGCTGGCACTCTGGTTTCATCTGTGGACATTCAGTAACCACAGAGGCAACCTCACAAAGCTGTTGGTATCAACTTGGAGTTTCAGCCTGCACGAGAACGTGGAAATTATTTTACAGACCAAACTGAATTGATACACCCAACCATGTCCTTGGACTAACTCGCGTCTAAGCAAAACAATATTCATCCAAGGCCAGGCAAGGAACACTAGAAATCACCTTGGAATCCAGGTTCCCTCCCCCACCTTCATTAGCTGGCATACCTTCCGGTACCTTTCCTTCGGAACTTGGACTCTGGCCCCAAGGTTTTTCTTCGTTCTTGCCTCAGCTACAGACTGACCACGCTGGGACTCCCGGGAGTCCTTGTGGCAGCCAGGCCTCCTGTTTCCAGGCAGCCTTTCCAAGGTATTGACTTCTGCGTGTCATCACTGACTGCCCTTAACAAATGCAGAGCCAGGCACAGAGCCGGGGGATGACCCAGCAGGATGAGGGGCGTGTGCTGCTCAGCCCCGGGCTCTGCACGGCTGGGTGAGCAGCATTTGTTACCGCAGGGTAGTCGAAACTCCTCACTTTTAGGTTTGTCTTAGTGCTTATTAAAATCAAGTGAAATAAAATACATAACAGCCCGTAATGCAAAATGATAACTAAAAAATGGCAATTATGAGAGTGAAGAGTTAACAACATTCAAAATACATATGCAAATAAGGCTAATATTACCATTTTTAGCCCATTGAAAACATCAAAATGGGCTTTTCCTCTAACATGAAAGATATAATTGAGTCTGAGATGAGACAAATTGGACACACAGAAAAAATTACTCTTTGGCAATTTGCTCAAATGAATAGTGTGGCAAATGAATTTAGCGTCACTAAAGAAGTAACAAAGGCCAGAGATTTGTTGAGAGTGGTGCTATGTAGACTTTACATGCAGAAGCAACAACTTCATAGGCTACTGCATGCATAGTGTGCTAAGGCCTCGACTGTAGCACCAGTTCACGCCCCAATTGCTCCGTTTCTGATCCAGCTCTCTGCCATGTCCTGGGACAGCGCGTGACCCTGAATGAGCCTACTACTCCACAACACAATGTCAACATTACCTGGAATTTGGAAATTCGAAATGTCAGGTCACAGTCCGGACTTACTGAGTACCTTGCATTCCGACAAGGTATCCAAGCGTTCCTGTGCACATTGGCACCGAAGAAGTATTTCCACGAAAGACACAAATTTATTAAGTAATTTGTCTAAGTTTCGATGTGACAAAAATTGGAGAGGTAGAGGGAAAAGCAGGCTGGCAGAGACAGTCCACGTGTATTAGAATATTCCCCCCATGCCAGCAACAATTGCGCAGAGCCACGGCTGGTAGTTGGTAACTCAGTCCCTGTCTTAGCACCTGCTGCCTCTAGGATCAGTGCTAGGAGGAAGCTGGACTCAAGCCTGAGCAAGACTCTAACCCGGGCACTCCAGTGCAGGATTTAGGCGTCTTAACTGCTAGACTATACTCATGTCCCAGAAATGTGTGTTGAACACAGGGAGCTTGGCAACTGTAGACACTCATTGAACAATATGCTTTACTATGTCTTTCTCATCTTTCAGTGGCTGGGATATCTTGGCCTTCTCTGCTTCCACCACCCATCACTTCTGGATTAGGTTCAAAATCATTAACAGATCTGAAGCTCCAGGAACTAGAGTTTTTGGTATTACCAAGATATTAAAGCCTCAGGCCTCAGCAGGTGCCATTTTCCCAAGTGGTGAGGATGCTCCCCAGGGGTTTGCAGATTATCCTGGATGGGCTGTAACTCCTCAGACTTGCTTCTGTCTTGAATGGGAGTTGAGCAAAGACAGAGAACAGAGCTCACTTTAGCCAAGGCTTAAGAAGATTAAGTCAACAAGCAAGTGCCAGGGTTTGGACCAAGGGCTTCAGAAAACAGAGAAGATAAAATGTCCTGGACATCACGTGGTCTTCTATGGATGCATTTCTCTTGGGATCATCCCAGAAGTGGTGTGGTCACACAGACCTTAAGAATCTACCCCTAAATTACTGGGAAAATATTCGTTACCTACAGTATAAATGCAACAGAAATAATGCACCATTTTACAGATAAGAAAGCCAATAAGTAGTAGAAAAAAAGTCTTTAACTCCATTCCTTTGGAGAGAGGCAGAGTAGATCTGCAACACAACTTCTCTGAGATGTTTCTTATTTAATTTAAAAAAAAAATTTTAGTATTGTTTGCATAGCTGAGAGGGATACACATCCGTGCAGGACTCCAATTGGTTGGGGGAAGGTCAGACATGGAGGAATGTGGTGGGGACAAATGTTTCAGTTCTATTTTCCCTCCTTTGTGTTCTCCTGCGTTGACAGAGGGGGAAGGTGAGGAAGCTGCTTCTAGCTCCAGACTCCATCAGCATCTGGGGATAATGCATGGCCATTTGAAGACACCTTAGAGACCCAGTGAATATTTCCATGCTGTTACTTGTGTGGTTTTGAAAGCTCAGACATGTTCTTGGCTTCATTGCCAGGGTTAAGAAAATCTTTCCAAGGTCTATCGGCTGACCAAGTCACACCCAGATACTGGCTGCAGAACTTGGTCAGAAGAACTGTCCAACCTTTTGTACTTTCCATCCTCTGATGAGGCAGCCCACATCCTCCAGTGGCCTAGATGAGTTAGCTGTCATGTCTCCCATGTGTATCTGGGCACCCTGTCCACTGTACAGATATCAACAATGCGGAGACCCAGTCCTGATGCATGAACTCTAAGGTCAGACCACATGCATTGTGATTTTCCCTGTGGCTGGAGTTTGAGTCCAACGATCTAAACGGGGAATTCCCCAAGAAACCTCGCCTGGGGTTTGATTCTTGTGTGCATCAGACAGTGCAGGGTCAGATTCGATCCCTTAACCACACCAACCATTGCACTTACCAGTGGTCAGTTCCACACTCAGCCTCATCTCTTACATGAACTGATGGCTGCTGCAGCCTAGCCCAACCCAACCCACCACAGGCCTTGTCCTCACACACCAGCAAGAACCACTCCCTCACCAGAGTGACCCCACCAGGCCTGGGTTATGCATATGGTGCCTTCTGCCATGGCCTAGCCCAGCCTGTCCCATATCCCGTCTCCCTCTCATGCATACCCATGGGTGCTGCAGCTTAGCTAAGCCAAACCTATCCTCAGATCTGCCCCACATGTATGTTGGCAGATGCTGCTGCCCAGTTCAGCCTGATCTATCCCCAGTCCTGGACCTCATGCTCACTCGTGGACTTTTTCCCAGTCTAGGATCTTGCACTTGCCAGGGAGTATTGTGGTCCAGCCTCACATGATTAACATCCAGCCCCTGCATTTGCTGTGCAGGGGCTCAGCCAGCTTGCTCCAGCCCGCATGCCAGCTGATGGGTGCTTCAGCCCTGCCTGGAGTGGCCTGCTCCCAGTCCCAGATTTCACCTTCACCTGTGGAAACAGCAGGAGTAGCCCAGCAGCGGGGTGCGTGAAATTTCCCTACCAGTCCTGTTTCCTCTCCTAGATCTTGCACATACTGGCAGGCGCTGTGTCCGGTTTGAGATGGCCTGCCCCCAGTCTTGGCATTCACCAGCAGGTGCTGCAGCCCAGCTCAGCCTGACCTACCCACAGTCTAGCCTATCTTAGCTCATCACCAGCCCTAGCTCTCACGCAAACCAGTAGGTGCTACAGTCCCACAGAGGTAAGCCCACAATTTCCACAGAGAATCTGCCCCCAGACCTGGTTCTTTCATGTTCTGGTGGGTGCTGTGCGCCAGCCTGATATGGCTCACCTTCTGCCCTGACACTCGTAACATGGCACTGCAGCCTAGCCCACCAGGAATGCCCCAACTTACACTTGTGCTGGTGGGTAGCAGGCAATGCCATGAGCCCAGCCCAGATCTCCCACATGGGTAGGTGCCTTGTCCTGACCCAGACATATACCCTCGTTTCCTTCTCTAGACCACCTGGTCTCAGTTCCCTCGCCTACTGGAGAGTGCAGTGGCCCCATCTGTAAAAGCCCCCAGACGTCACTCCTCCCCGTCAGACATTCCCCATGACCCTGCTCCAACATGTCCCAGAGTTCCTTCCGCAGGCAATCTCCCCACACTGCACAGCAGCGCAATGGCTTGGGTGCCATGGCCCGGCCTTCTCCACAAATCTTGGAAATAGAAGAAGCAACTATGCTGGCACGCTGGCTTAGTTAACACAGATTGGCATTAACCAGGTGCAGAATGCCCACCAGCTATTGGCTGCTTTTCTCCCAGCAGTGTAACACTTGCCTAGGTACAAGGCAACCCAGCTGTTACCTACAGCTGGGGTGAGATGTTTCACGTGATTTTCAAAGCCCTCTGCTATAAAGGAACAGGATTTTCCAATGAATTGTCCTTGTAGGCTTAGACATGTGGATGGCAAACATTTTTCCGCTCCAGTATACCTGCAGATCGTAAACTGAGGTTTACTTCAACGAGATTTGTGAAAGCTGTGTACATACGCCCACTGCCTTCTACCACAAAATCCCTGTGACTGCTGTCCAACGCTTTTAAACCTGCTCAGTAACGTGGGCTACACGCCCCTGCTGCAGGGACAGAAAACCAACTTAGCAAAAACAGGAAGCCGTAGGAGACGCCACCTAAACTTGGACTCATCCCCACACTCAACCTGGTTAAATACGTCTGATTTTCCTCCTACTTCATGGCAATATCAAAGGAATAAAGCATGGCCGAACAAGGAATAGCTAATAGCTTCAGCAATTTACTTTGCTCTATGTATATTAGGAAAATAAAATAATATGTTAGTTAATTAGTTCTCCACTGGTTGCCGGCCATTTTCTATCTATCTATCTATCTATCTATCTATCTATCTATCTATCTATCTATCTATCTATTTATCTATTGATGTATCTATGCATCTATCTATCTACCTATTAATGAGGATATTTCAAAACCTTTGCTGCATAACTGTTGAACTATCAAACCCACTTGAGCAAGACCCTCGGAGCATGCCCCACATCAGGGACCTGGGATGGGTGGGAGACTGGGTGGGGCTTCTCCCTTTACCTCAGATGCAAGAAGGAAACAATATGGAAATAATAGTCTAACCCACTTTCCTGTAGCCCTTGAACCTTTTTACCCTAATAAACTATGTAAAGATTGTCAAAAATATCATAAAAAATGAAGAAAAAACCCAAACCTTTGCTGTAAGCTGGCACTATTAGCACAGTTTCAGCCTGTAGATACCTGGTAGGTACTTAGGAATGTTTCCCAATCGTCAGGAGGCAGAAGAAAGTGGCTTGAGTATGATCATCTAGCCACTGACAACACCTAGCATTTTATAGTTTATTTATAAATACTGACCATAGCAGTTGATGGATTTAGTTAATGTTTATAGGAAGTATAATCCTCTAAGTTTATATATTTATTGCATATTTTTCAAGATTTATTCATTTATTATTTGGAAAAGCATATTTACAGAGAGAAAAAGAGAAAAAATTTTCCATCTACTGGTTTGCTCCCCAAATGGCCACAATGGCTGGAGCTGAGCCTATCCCATGTCAGGGACCAGAAGCTTCTTCTGGGTCTCCCATGTGAGTACAGAGTCCTGATGCTTTGTACCGCCCTCCACTGCTATTCCAGGCAATCAGAGAACTAGATGGGAAGTGGAGCACTGGGACAGGAACTGGTGGCCATATTGGATGCTGGCACTTGCAGGAGAGGATTAGCCAACTGAGCCATTGAACTGATCCCTGAAGTTTTTTAAAAATCTAGATTTAGAGGGCTGGACAGAGTAGCCTGGTGGTAAAGTCTTCACCTTGCACACACCAGGATCCCATATGGGCACCAGTTCTAATCCTGGCAGCCTTGCTTCCCATCCAGCTCCCTGCTTGTGGCCTGGGAAAGCAATCAAGCACAGCCCAGAGCCTTGGAACCCTGCAACCACATGGGAGACCCGGAAGAGGCTCCAGGCTCCTGGCTTTAGATTGGCTCAGCTCTGCCATTGTGGCTGCTTCAGGGGTGAATCATCAGACAGAAAATCTTCCTCTGTCCCTCCTCTGTATATCTGATTTTCCAATAAAAACAAAATAAATCTTTAAAAATAAAACTAGATTTAGAAAATCCACAATCCACAAAGTTAAAAGACTCATCTATTTGTAACTTAACATGAAGCATGAAAAAGTTCACAAAACTTGAGTGGCTTTCTAAAAGTTTATTCATTTAAAGTTATTTATACATTTTGGAACCTCTATTTACCATCTTCAAAGGTTTAGGAATTAAAGGACAGACCAGCATTGTGACACAGCAAGTTAAACAGCCACTTATTAACTCAGCATCCATAGGAGTGGTGCTTTCAGTCTCTGCTCTACTTCCCGTCCACTCTGCTAATGTGCTTTGGAAGGGGGCAAGAGCCGAAGCGTCTGGGCCTTGCCACCCACGCAGGAGACACAAGCGGGGTTCCAAGACCCTGGCTACAGTTTGTGCCAGCCTCTGCTTTTGCAATCATTTGGGGGAATATGAAAGTGGATGAAAAGCCTCCCTCTTCATCTCTCTCCCTCTCACTTGGTTTCCAAATAAATAAATCCTTTTATAGAAATATAAAAATCATTAATTCATGCTCAGTCATTTGGAATCCAAGACACTCTGAAGAACTATAAGGGAGATGGAAAACGACATAGCCACTAACATGCAAATGAGACTCCAACAGGGCAGCTAGCCAAGGAAGCAAGGTGATTGAGGAGAACTACATGTCATGTGTAAGTCAGCAGAAACTGGAGCTACAGGAAAGTAATCCATGTTAAGCATAAGAAATGTGCTACAATTCTGACAACTGCAATGCAAGATATGCAATGTAAAATACATGGCACTTGTATTAACAGCTATCAAACTCAGAAAACAGCTTCTTAAATCATGTATAACAATAAATAAGCATGAAATGAATTCCCGTGTATTTAACTATTGGTGCCGAGAAATTTTTCTTAAGTCAATCTCCAAGAATTTGCTGAGCCAAAGAACCAAATAAAAATATCATCAGTTTGCCAGTTGAGTAGCTTCACAGGTTCCTTTTTCCACAAAGCACATGCTTCTGATAACACTGATTACTATGAGCATTTTTCATTGATTAAATTTTTCCTAATTTTCTAAGCAAAACAAAAATCATATCGTGGTTATTTTTAAAATGATTTTATTTAGTTTTATTTGAAAGGTAAATTCAAAGAGACCAAAATAGACTGGGAGAGATATTCCATTCACTCCCCAGATGTTGCAACACCCAGAGTCTGAAATTGGGAGCCTGGAGCTTCATCTGGGTCTCCCACATGGGTGTATGGGTTGAAGGATCTGGACTACCCTTTGTTGTTTTCTCAGGCACGCTGGCAGAAAGCTGAATGGGAAGTGAAGCATGTGGCATTCAACGGGTGCCCACATGGGATGCCAGCACCACAGCTTAGGTTTAAAATACTATGACAAAGTACCAATGCCAAGAAATTCCCTTTGCTTGTGTTTCTTGGATAGCAACATTTGTTTTAGAAAGTCGCTACTTACATCCCCTCCCAATTTTTTTAATTGAAATTCTCATTTTTCTTTCATTGGCCTACAAAAGATTTTACACACTCATACTATTTCTATTTCACATAAGTTGAAATGCTAGCATTATTCATGATTGAATTTTTTTCTGGTGGCTTGAAACAATTTCAATGAGTTGAAATCTGTTTAGACACAAGCATCGAATCTTACCTACCCGTCGTTACACACTCATTATTCTTTGCCTCAAAGAGAGAAGTCCCAAATGACCTAGTCCTCCCAACTTTCTGTCCATTAAATACTGTCAAGTTTCAGTACCTCGAGCCAGCCCTTCCTTTCTAACTTTTCTTTCCAACAAAGTGTGTCAACATTCTCCAGCTTTGTTCAGTATGGCATGACTCTGTGTTGTTACCACATGAAATCTGTTTTTAACTTTTTCCCCTACAGTGGCTCAAAAATGGATGTCCTCCTTTGTTTCCGTCCATTCCCACTCCACCCCCCAAGTCCTCTGTGCCTTTATAACTGTACACACCTCCAACTTGCTTCTCTGATCCCAGTAATGCTAAAAGTACTTGTGCTAAAGTACTGTTGCTGCAGTGTGAAAAAGCCATTCCCTCTGCCCAGGGAAGCAAGCCCCTTATTCATGAGCCCCAGGTCAAGATTTCCAGCCAGCTGTATTAGAACCTGGTGCTGTTTAGCATTGTTTTGCATGCTCCCCCTGGCAAGACTTCTCACCTTCACTTATTTAACTGCTTATTTATACCTCCTGGCATCTCTATTGGTCCAAACCCTGTAAACCCGGCTCTTCAGGGTATAGCTCAAGTCTTTTTCTCTTCCAGGAAGTTGGCTCAAGATAAAACCACAGGTTAGTCTTCTTAGAACTGAAGTGCCAGGAGCTGTCACTGTGGTATGGCACATGAGGAAGCTACTTGCAGTGCCAGCATCCCATGTGGACATTGTTTGAGTCCTGTCTGCTTCACTTCTGATCCAGGTCCCTGCTGATGTGCCTGAGAAAGCAGCAGAGGACCAAGTTCTTAGGTCTCTGAGGCCATGTGCGAGACCTAGAAGAAGCTCCTGCTTTCAGAATGGCCCAAGTTTGGCCTTTGTGGTCATTTGGGGAGTGAGCCAACAATGAAAGATAGTTTTATCTTTGTCTTTCTCTCTCTCCATGTATAACTTATCTTTCAAAAGCATAAAAAAATTTTTATAAAAAACCCTGAAATTGATTGCACAGAGTACCTCTAAGGATTCTGAAACTAAAAATGTTAAATTACATTAAACAAAAATGCACATACTCATTTTGCACTAATCCTTCCCTTCAAAGAGTTTTTGCCTAGTGAGGGGAGAAAATCAAATATAAATAGCATTAATATGCCGATCAAGTAGCTTTACAGGTGCCTTTTTTAACATCAATTAGTATGAGTGTTGTTCATTGTCCCTTATTTGGAAATTGTCTCAAGACAGAAATCTTCTAAGCAGAATAGCAATGACCCAGAGCAAAAGAAGAGACAGAGGTAAAAACGCCTCTCCCACAAAGAAACAAAAGTGCTTGTCAACCAGAGGTAACTAAGGAAGCTATCAGGAAATGGGAGATAAAGAATGCTTTATACTTTTTATAAAGCTTCTTAACAACAACAAGAAGCACATACAAGAGTTCAAGGAATTTAAGCGGTATGTCACACAGGAAATAGCAACACTAAAACAAAATGAAGCCAAATTCTCAGAAATGAAAGACACAATGGAGCTACTTAAAAATTCAGCGGGAAGCCTCAATAATAGAATGAGTACGGCAAAAGAGAGAATCTCAGAATTGAAAGCTACTTCCTTCAACAATGGAAGAAAAATCAAAATCCTGGAAGAGGAACTGAGTCAAGTTAGGAAACTATTGAAGAATTAAGAGACACTGTTATAAGAGTTATGGGAGTTCCAGAAGGTACAGAAAGAGAAGCTGAGTTTAAAGATGTATTCAGTGAAAAAATAAATGAAATAATTTGGAGAAAGACTTGGGAAACAAAATACAGAAAACAAACAAACAAACAGAAGGGACACAGAGCTCCCAATAGGGTCAACCAAAGCGGATCTTTGCTGTGAGATATGATAGTCAGGCTCTTTCCAGTTGAACACAGGAAAGATGCTTTAATATGTACATGAAAAAAATCAATTAACATACAGAGGAACTAAAATCAGACTCACTGCTGACCTGTCAGAAGAAGCGCTATAGGCCAGAAGAGAACGAATGGAGTGACATATTCCAGAATCTGAATGGAAAGAACTGTCAGCGCAGAATAAAGAACCTGAGAAAGCTTTCCTTTGCCTTTGAAAATGAAAGAAAATTCTCTAGTAAAGGAAAGTGCAAAGAATTTGTCATTTCCATACCTACTCTACAAATGATACTTGAAGATGTTCCATTGGCAGAGAAAAGAAATGGCACCAACAAAAACCAAAGGCAAATGTACAGGACATCCCAATAAAACAACAAAAGAACACCAAATTAAGCAATGGACAACCCTTTACTAAAACCACAGGGCCAAATTCCTACCTATCAATATTGACCCTGAATGTAAATGGCTTAAACCCTTATCAGTCAGTCGTCTAAGACTAGGAGACTGGATAATAAAACAAAACCCATCTTTCTGTTGCCTACTGGAGACACATCTCACCAACAAAGATACGTGGAAACTGAAAGTGGAAGGATGGAAACAGATATTCCAGGTTAACGGAAAAGAAAAAAGAGCTGGTACAGTGATTCTTATATCAGAAAATATCGACTTTGATGTGAAAAATATTAAATGAGATGAAAGAGAACATCACATAATGATCAAAGGATCCACTTACCAAGAAGAGATCATCTTACTAGCTTTTGGGGATGGTTTTTCTTTTTTTATCTCTAATTTTACTCGGCTTTTCTCTCTTGCTTTTCTTTACTAGTCTGGCTGAAAGTGAGTTTTGCTCAGCTTAGAAAGTTGCAATCTGTAGTTTTTTAGTTCCCAATCCATCTAGTTTTGCTGTTATTTTTATCATTTCTTGCTTCCTGTTCATTTTTTCTTTTTTAATAAGACCCTGAGAGGTGTTATTAGATCATTTATTTGAGATACTTTGATTTTTTTTTTTTTTAGATATATTTTTATTGGAAAGGCGGGTATACAGAGGAGAGACAGAGAGGAAGATCTTCCGTCCGATGATTCACTCCCCAAGTGAGCGCAACGGCCAATGCTGTGCCGATCCGAAGCCAGGAGCCTCTTCCAGGTCTCCCACGCGGGTGCAGGGTCCCAAAGCTTTGGGCCGTCCTCCACTGCTTTTCCAGGCCACAGGCAGGGAGCTGGAAGAGAAGTGGGGCTGCCGGGATTAGAACCTGCGCCCATATGGGATCCCGGGCGTGCAAGGCGAGGACCTTAACCACTACGCCACCGCGCCGGGCCCCAAGATACTTTGATTTTTTTGTGTGTGTAAGCACCGGGTGTGATAAATGTTCTTCTTAATGCTATTTTTACTACATCTTGGGGGGTGATATTTTTGGGTTTTTTTTTTCATTTTTATTTTCATTTTTTATATTATTTTTTTCAGTGACACATAGTTCATACAATAGTCTCATTTGCTTCAAGCGGGTTTTTTATTTTCTTTTTCATTTTCTTAAAGTGGCATATGGGTCACTCAGTACCATGCTTTTTTACTTCATGTAGTTATAAATTTTCCAGTTTTCTTCCTGTTGATTTTGTTTTATCTCTTTTACTTTAAGGGGATGCATAGCAACTGTGTAATAGAAACTATTATATACAAATGTGAAAATGCAATGCTGTATGCCTCTCTACTTCCACATCAAAGATGGACTCCCAGTGAAACTGTTAAACTTGACAATAAGATGTTGGACTCTCTGCCTTTGTCCATGCCTGCAACGTCAGGACACACTTATGTGGCAGCATGAGGGCCTTACGACTTACGAAGGACTATACTATTGTAATAACAGGCAAAATCAGTGTGAGGTAGGGGGGGGAAGGGCTTGAGGAAGGAATAAGGGAAGTCCCTGAGCTTATGAAAATGGATAATAAAATAAATAAATAAACAAACCCCCCAAAAAAGAAAAGAAGTAAACCTTGAAGAGGTAACACTGTCGGATATTACTAAGCGCTAGGATTACCGGGAGTTCACGGAGCTCAATCTCCCATGACTCCTCTGTGTCTCTGATTGGGCAACTCAGAGGGCGATGCCAGTTTAAGGTGGAGATAAAGAAGCCGCACTACACTGTTGAGGGGTTGTTGTAAAGACTGGAGCCAGTGAGCAGAGAATTCCAAGGAAGAAAGTTCTAGAAATGTTGAGACATCCTTATGATACAGAGGACCAAAGATCACAAATGAAATGTAGGGTAAAGATGAACTTTGGC
The DNA here is from genome assembly GCF_017591425.1 of Ochotona curzoniae. Lineage (NCBI taxonomy): Eukaryota > Metazoa > Chordata > Mammalia > Lagomorpha > Ochotonidae > Ochotona > Ochotona curzoniae. Next base: position 1,195,633 of record NW_024466129.1, on the reverse strand, counting down.
ATTTATCATCATTCTACCGACAGATGAGCTTCCCCCACGAAGAACATGAAGAGGAATGATGACCTTGGCCAGGAGGTCAGTACACAAGGTGGAACCCTGTTGTTGGAAAGGGAAGAGCCCCTTCGGATCACTGAGGAGGAACTGAAGGAGCCAGGACTGGCTGCAGTCATTACAATCAACCAGAGAGTTTTAAGATGGGGCACGAGGGCTGCGGGTGCATGCTGGCATAGTCTAACACCCCTGGTGACCTCCAAGGGGACTGTGCCCTCGCACCTACGAGTTGCTGAGCCGTGTGTGAATTGCACAAGTGACTCGACTGAGCAGGAAGTCATCAGAGCAGCTGGAGGAGACTTGGTCAATGGATGCTCTTGACTTCGTGGACTTAAAGACAGCAGTTTAAAAGCATACAGCTCACCATTCAAATATCCCCTTCAGACCAACAAGAAAGTTTCATTCATGCCTTTGCTAGAGGTCTAACTGTATTCTAAGGACAGGAATCTAGAAACTTTCCATTTTTATTGAAAACTACAGGTACACGAAGTGGTCCCTCTTCCAAGTGTCTGCTGAAGTCTTAGATAACAATTTGTCATTGGTTCCTGTGAGGAGTCACTGCGCCACCATGTGGCCACTCCTGGAAGAGTGTTTTATGGTTTTGTTTTGTTGCTTTCAACTCCTGGATGGAATCATAAGACTCCTTCACGGGTGAGGCGGTAGAAATCCTCACCTCACATTGGAGGTGAGGAAGGAGGTAACCTGCCTCCTTCATTTTTAAAATGGAAGTTTCTTTCTTTCAACTCCTTTATGTGTCTTCTGCATATATGGCTGAATGCATGCCTCAAAGCCAGACAGTAAAAAATGCACCCCAAATCTCTTTAGTTTTCCTTCAAACCCCAGGGTAGCAGCCTTGTCAATCTCTGTGTTTAGGGCAACACGCTCATGAAATCCACCCGTAGGCAAAGATCACTGCTCCTGAACAAGTCCTCGGCAGCAACCATCATGCCACAGGACATTGTATCGAACTTTGAGCCTTTTTACATATACATATTTAACTTCAAATGGAATGGCAAGATAGTAAAGTTGATCCTGTGTTAGTAACGTGAATGTGTTTATTAAGAGTAAATATAGCATCTTTGGTCATTTTTCTTTCTTTACCATTTCTGCTGATACTAAAAGTACCAAATATCATTTTTGAAACATAGAGATTTCAGAAGACAAGAAGACACAAAGTTAATTTTAAAATTCTCATTACCCGGGCCCGGCGCGGTGGCACAAGTGGTTAAGGTCCTCGCCTTGCACGCCCGGGATCCCATATGGGCGCCGGTTCTAATCCCGGCAGCCCCACTTCCCATCCAGCTCCCTGCCTGTGGCCTGGGAAAGCAGTCGAGGACGGCCCAAAGCTTTGGGAACCTGCACCTGCGTGGGAGACCCGGAAGAGGCTCCTGGCTTTGGATCGGCATAGCATCGGCCATTGCGCTCACTTGGGGAGTGAATCATCGGATGGAAGATCTTCCTCTCTGTCTCTCCTCTCTGTATATCCGCCTTTCCAATAAAAAAATAATAAAAATAAATCTTTAAAAAAAATTCTCATTACCCAAAGGTAGTATTTCTTAATACCGTGGCATTTTCAATCATTTCCGAATGGTTCTAGGCTAAATATATCAAATTATCAGTTTGTTAATCGCACTGAATTAAATGAAAGTTCTGAAAGAGTCCTCACGTTTCCAAGTGTCTTCACTGTTCCCCTGTTGCTCACTGAACCAGCGTCTCCGATTCTGGGATCGCAAGTGGAGGCCAAACGGGAAATACAGGATCAGGCTGGTAAGATGTGGGTGACCTTTGTGCAAAGCAACGTCTTTAACAAGACCACTGATCTGTTCTCCAGTGCTTCCCGCAGTTACCTCTAAATGTTTCTAGTCTCTTGGCTTCTCTGTCTTTGTAGCCCAAAGATACTTCTACTGAACTGTACATCATTTGGAATGCAATGCCCTAAGACAGCAACATTAGAGCATTCTGAGCTTTGAAATGTTTCAAATCAAGGTAATGAACTCCCTCCAATGCCGGGCGTAATGGTAGCGATCAACAAGGCCAATGGTAACAACTCACGGAGCTTTCGCCTGCATGACAAGCCCTCCACTTAGTTCTCTTAGACAGCCCACTTTCCACGGAGGCGTTATTAGCGCTGGCCCTGCTGCTCGCAGCTAGCTGGCTCACAGCCCCAGACGTGAGTGAGCCGCAGAGACCAGACTGCCGAGTCCAACACATTGTCTAGGTACTCACTGTTGAGACTGAGCCAGGTTTTCTGATTCTTTTTCAATTATATCCACGTGATGACTCACAAATTTAGTGGAGGAAATTACCCTGCCTCTCTTTTTTAAAAATCTTCTTCTTTAACCTTTCTATTTTTAAAAATCTATTAAGTACATTTCCCTGGGGGAAATACTAGGGCATGTTACAGGAAAGGATGAAAAATGCTGATGTTCAGTTTCTACCGCATAAAATAGAAACGTCCTGGGCAGGGTGTTTCTAGACTCTTAAACACTACACCGAGAGCCCAACTCCCAAGGAAGCACCTGCCCGCAGCCTTGGCCTTGCACGCAGAGAGAAACACGGTCGAGGCTGTGAGCAGAAGACCACCGCCGCTGTTTTATGAATGAGAGAAAGTCTGGGCAGGCAGGAGAGCTGACATTTAACCACGCATGTTCCATCTACTTGTGTTCCAGGCACTGGCTCTTAGGAGAGTGACGTGTGTGTGTAACACCAAGGATAAGGAGGATTTTTTATCCCTTTTGAGGGTGGGATAATGACACTAATGTGGTGATGTGTGACTGTGTTCTTCAGGAAGGCAGGCGGTCAGCTTTTCAAAGCAGTCCTTGGTTCCCAGGGGCATCAGAGAAGAGCCCAGAGGCCACTGTGCGGAGGCTGAGGTGGACCTGTAGACCAATGGTTAGCAATACTGGGTGGAGACCCCAAGGCATGCAGCCAATGACAGCCAGGTATAAGCAAGGCTGGCTAAAGGGATACCCGTAGATTCTAATCAAACCGGAAAAAACAAAGCAGCAAAGCAAATGGCAGCCAGGTGAGCACAAACCTCCCTGGATTCCGGAGAACAAAAGACGTGAAGTCCTCCTCCTAAGTCCCCTTACCAGGTAGCCGAGCACATCTCCGCTAGAAATCAAATCCAGCTGGAAATAGGAACAATTGGAGAATGCAGTTGCTTTTCCCTGGAGAAACAGTATTTCTGTAAAGCACAGATTCAATGATCTGGTTAATTTATTCCAGGATGAACCAAGTCTTGGAGTAACCGATGTGTGGCTCTTTCAGAAGATTAAATCAGTTATGTACAAAAGGCAATGTCTTTCAGAGGTTCCAGGTTCATTTGGCAGACATAACACATGCGTCTACATTCACTTGTTGCTAAAGCTGCAACTACAGTGAACAAAACTTTCACCATAGAAGAGTGGATTGCCAACCACAACGCTGTGTCACTTTGGGAACGCGGAGTGTGCAGAGAGCACGGTGCTGCCCTTGCTGCATGACTGCTTCCAGGGGACGGGATACCCAACAGTTCCCTCGCTGTAGTCTGGCTTTCCTTATCCGGAGAGCCGTAAGAGCCTCTCCAGGGAGAGGGAACACATGGGAGCAAGATTGTCTGCAAGAGAGCGGGAGTCAGAACAGTGGGGCCATCAGACAGTGTCTCAACGAGGTCAAGGAGCGGCTGCTTCGGATTTCCTGCTGATTGCCTCACTTCCACTAGCACGAAACAGCAGAGTGACTCCTGCTAGTCCAGACTGAAGGGTCTAGGAGAGTGTCGAGACACCTGTTCCGTGCACTCACAGCTCTATGCAGCCAGGAAGACTTGAGCAGCTCTCTGGGAACAAGCACAACTTTAGGAACGCACTCTGGTTCCTAGAGAGAGCGGTAACTTGCAGAAGTAGGGTCATCCTCCTGCACGTTACTCAGCCCGCCCAGCTGTGCCGCTGTAGGCCTTCCAAGGGGCCAGCTTGTGCGAGAACACAGGGACAGCCCTGACAGAACACCAGGTGTGCTAGGTGACAGGGGCGGTGGCAGAAAATCATCAAGCCTTGGCATTGAAATCAGGTTAAATGAATTCCAGACCCCAGAACCTGTTCATCACCACCTTAGACAACAGAGCTAACACAGAAATCCGTGCTTCTGGTTTTCAATTTATTTATTTTCATTGTAATCAAAATGCTGCTGTGATCAGTTTTTGTTGAATAAACGAGATTCACTCTTCACTGAATCATAATTATTGCTCCTCCATTCTGCACCAGATGCTGTCCAGGCATTTAAGATGAAACAATTGTTTAATGTCCTGCACTTCATGGAACTTATATTCTACAGGCAGGATGTGCGTAAGTGCACGATAAATCACAAAAACATAAGTGCACAGTCTAAACACTTACACACAGGGAATCACAGACAGTCCTCCAGAGACAAGGCAGCACCAAGAGGGACACAGACTTGGGTGTACAGTGGGCAATGGAAGCAACACTTAGAGAAAAAGTCATTCTTCAGTGAGAAAAAGAACTGAGTGGGGCCTTCGAGAACGGGGAGGTTTCATGACACGATGAAGGCTCATAGTCCACACCAGTCGCAGCAGGGCCAGTGCCTCGTCAGTGTGATGTTTTGAGAAAGAGGAAGATTTTGAAGAGATGAATATCCAAAGTGAGCAAGGAAGGAGGGGTGAGCTGGAAAAAACGGACTATTCCTATGAGTGGGACACTTTCCCGGTGGTTAATAACAGCTAAGCGCTGGCTGTGTGTTAAGGTACGCTGCAACTTTAAAAATATAGGATTTTACCTGATGCTTGGAGATCCCCACCCTTGGTCACAGAAGCAAATTGTCTAAGGGACACACAGTTGGAGGGAATCCGAATGCGTCTGTGGGTGGAGGTCTGCTCTGCTCTCCTTCCGATCCCTCTGCAGGCATGAGAGAGACACCAGAACACGGTGACCGGAGGAGACAGCGCATGGAGTAGCAGCGTCATGACTCGTCGTTCCCTTCACTGGCACTGATCATACAGCCCCCTGAGCAGGTTCTACGCGAATACACACACATTACGCAAAGTTTACACTACGAGCCTCCATGAAAACACCAAGCTGTTACAGAATCACCTTTCGGGGTTTTCAAAGTAGTAGACTAGATCTTCAAGCATGACGGCTTTTCCCAAAGTCCGTTTCTCGGCACCCCGGGCCCAGGAGGCGCTGCGTGCAAAGCCTTGCTTCTGCTGACAAAGCGGACAGTGCTGGCCTCGTGGAGAGGGCAGTCCCGGACATGTCCTGCCTGACTCCCAAGGCTGACTCGGTCCAGCTCTCTGCTGGCCCAGAAGCACCCACGTCTTGGGTCACCTCACCTTGCCTGCTGTGAGAACGGCCAGCCTTGGTGGCCGAAGCCTGACACTGTATAAATACCTTTTGTTTAAGCTTAGGCTTAAACCGAAGTTGAGGCGGAATGTTATTCTGTGCGTTAAAGCATAGGGTGGGGAAGGTGGGGAGATGTGGAGGCCTGAACTACAAGAAAACAAAAATGAGAAATTTCAGACAGGGCCTTGGTTTCACATGGTAACAGGCAGAAGTGGAAATGAACAGATATTTCTGTTGGTAAGTTCACCTTCTGGAGACTTCCAGTTCAGTAAGCATCTTAGGTTATTTAAAATAAGCAAAAGGTTTCCCTCTGGGGAGTGAAACAAGTGTGCCAGACTCCCCAGGGGGCACAGCAGCCTGAAGGGACGTTGCTGACCCGGAGCTCTCAGGAGAGCAGAGAAGCCAGCTCCTCCTCCCGCTGTCTCGGGCTGTGAACACTGCCATGGGGCACACGAGTGACAAGGACTTGGCCAACTCCATTACACCGAAAAATGGGGCAAGTGACACTGGCTAACATTCTCCATGAGAGAGATGAGTAATAGTGTAAAAAGGAAAAAAAAAAAAGTGCATGGTTGACAACCCCCACAGACTTCAGCTTGACACCTCCCGAACCGAAACCATGAGCCAGCAACAAGCAACAAATGTCACGGAAAACAGTCCTTGTGCAGGTAGGGTCTCTCAGCAGGTAGGGTCTGGGTGAGAAGATGCCAGCCAACACTGTCACAACCTTGGCACAAGGTGTCCCTTTAGCACTTTGTCCACAAGCACCACAGCTACAGCGCTGGGCCAAGCTTCACACTTCATCACACTCAAATGAACAATCAATTTAGTTAATAAAGTAGGTATTGAAAAGCAAAGGGGAGATATACATTACACACAGCCTTTCTCGTACATGGCTGGGGCACCACAGCTACCCTCTCATCTGCAAAGAAGGCCAGGGGACTCCTGTTCTCCTGTTATTCCAGCGCATAACACATGAATCTGCATGTCGGCAAAATCCCCATCTGTTTCTGAGCATTTGGTGTTGAATGGCAACACAGCAACCTTCCTCTGGGAATAACAAATCATTTGGAATCCTAGCCAGCTTTTTACATTTATGGAATCAGGTCAAGCGGAGCTTCAGAACTGGCCCAAGGACCTCTGCCTTGTTTCTGCCTGTGTTACAGTCAGATCAGGAACCCGCAGGTTTTTTGCGTTATTCTTACAGGGCACTCCCTCCCGTAGGCAGCCGGCTGCGTGTGAATGAGAGGACTGAACAAAAGGAAGATGGGAGACGCAGCAGTGAAAGGCACAGACTCATCTTCTTCCTTCAGTCTTACGCAATTTGACCTTTGTATTGCTTTCTCTTTGGGATGACCTGTGTTTTCTCTCTCCTTCCCGTCTTTCCCCCGCTCCTGGCCTTTCTGTAAATGCTTTCCCCTTCTGCAATTCCACCTCCTTGCTCTTCTTTCTAAACTACTTTTATCATTCTTCCCCTCTAGAAGCATGCAGACACCTTAAAATCTTTAAGTAAAAACAAAATCAAAAGTGTATCTCGAAGAAACATTTGAAATTTATACAGCTTTCCATAGATCCATTTTCCTGAGATTCCTGAAGACCCCTTATTTGTAAATCGCCTGTACTCACATTCTCAGAAAGGCAGTGCACGGATTTTTAAAAATGTATTGATTGATCTATGTGGAAAACAGAGGGGTGGTGAGAGAAGCAGGGAAATGTTCCACCTGCTGGCTCCCTTCCCAGATGCCAACCGCAGCCAGGGCTGATCAGGCCAACCCAGGAGCCAGGCGATTCATTCGGCTCTCTCCACCTGCCTGTTGCACTGGCAGGAAAGTGCATAGGAAGCAGAAAAGAGGTTGCAGGAACTCCAACACTTGGCCAGGGTACCCCAACAGATGATTTGTCAGCCGTACCACAATGCCCACCCCCATGACTCTTTAAAAATTTTTTAAATTATTTTTGATGATAGAGTCTTTTTTTTTTTAAAGATTTATTTTTATTATTTTTTTTTTTATTGGAAAGGCGGATATACACAGAGAAGAGACAGAGAGGAAGATCTTCCGTCCGATGATTCACTCCCCAAGTGAGCGCAACGGGCCGATACTATGCCGGTCCGAAGCCAGGAGCCTCTTCCGGGTCTCCCACGCGGGTGCAGGGTCCCAAAGCTTTGGGCTGTCCTCGACTGCTTTCCCGGGCCACAGGCAGGGAGCTGGAAGGGAAGCGGGGCTGCCGGGATTAGAACCGGCGCCCATATGGGATCCCGGGCGTGCAAGGCGAGGACCTTTAACCACTTGCGCCACCGCGCTGGGCCCTGATGATAGAGTCTTGTAGGTACAGTGAGTCTCCTATTTCCCCCTGCCTCTCCCTTCTCATCTTCCCCTCCCACCATTTTACCCCATAGTATTACAATAGTCTAACCCTTTAGTAACAACGACAACTTCAACATTATGACATGTAAGTGCACCATAAAGTTTGTAGGTACAAAGATAGAAATTCCAGTATCCTATTGTCAAGGTATATTTAGCTGTTTCACTAGGAGCCTTACTTTTGTTGGGAAGTAGAGCTGCACATTGGAACTATCTTCACTTCCGCTATGCTACCCCCCATTGTACAATTCACCTATGAGAATATATGCATGTACTTGTTAGCCTATATATATATCTGTTTGTCTGATATTTTGATAGTACTCATCCAGCAGAAACAATGAAATTCTATCTGTAGCAAAATGGTTCCACCTGGAGACCATTATTTCCCGTGAAATAAGCCATTCCCACAAGCACAAACACCATAAGTTCTCTCTGCCCCCTTAACTCTCATCCTGGGGTTTTATGCCAGGCCATTTAGATTGCTCTAGAATTTGCCTAAGTCAACTCTAACCTACAGTGGAACCTCGTTATTCTGAATTCCTTCTCTTCAGCTGAAGACCTGATCTGCTCAGAAGTACACACATGCCTTAGTGAGACGGGACAAGCCTGACAAAGCTATAGGACACCTAATTATTATCACCCTTCTTATCTCCTGCTTTCATATAACTTCTCACCTAAAATTTGTATCTTTGTTGTAGCAGCTTGGATGTGACTTCTTATTCTGCTATTTTGTGACTAGTATAAAAAGCTGTGTTCCTTAGTGACTATTTGCTGATTAAGTACACACACCTGTGCGTGTCATACATGCTTGCATATGTTTATGGATTTTAGTTCTTCAGAAGATCAAGTAAAGAAGTAGAAGATGGAGAGCAGATACACAGGAAATGAAATTATTACTTCAATGTATTATTGCTTAGTATGGGGCCATGCTGCGGTGTAATAGGTAAAGCTGCCACTCACCAGAGTCCTGGTTAATGTTCTTGGGAAAGCAGGGAAGCATGGCCAAAGTGCCCAGCTCCTGTATCCACATGGGACACCTGGAAGGGACCAGCCCAGCTCCTGTACCCACATGGGACACCTGAAAGGGACCAGCCCAGCTCCTGTACCCACATGGGACACCTGGAAGGGACCAGCCCAGCTCCTGTACCCACATGGGACACCTGGAAGGGACCAGCCCAGCTCCTGACATTATAGTCAAGCAGAGTAGGCCAGTGGATTAGCATCTCCCTGTCTGCTTTTTACATAAATGAATGTTTTTTTAAAAGAGAAAATTAGCAAAACATTGACACCCTATTGTTGGCTCTGGGGGAAGCTATAGAATTAAATCAGAAATTAAAAGACCAAGACATTTTCTTGGGTATTCGGGGATAATAAAGAGCAAGAAACTGAAGAACCCACAGCAGGGTCATTTCCATTTGTGTCATTTCTAGAGGAACCCAACAGTTGCCTCTTCCATAAACAGGAGTTGAAGATCACTAATACATAAACGTGGATGTAGCTGCACAGATCTTGACACACAAGTCATGCATTGTTTGGCTGTACACTGTGTGGGCTGCCATGTGCAGAAGTTCTTTTCAGAAGAAATGGAGACAGAGAAGTTGACAATAATTGATATTTCCTTCTGTGGGCCACTGTTTCTCTTATCTAACCACATGATTTCGTGCTTAGCTGCACGTGGGCTCTCACTGCTAAATTCCCAGTTCCCTCACCCTCACTTTGACTTAATTTCTTGAGAAAACTGTTTGTCTCAAGTGGGAGGGGAAAGGGACGAATGTGTGCTAAGGTCTTCCCATGGGCCAGGCACTGTGCTGCTGCCTGACTCATTGCACACTGCAATCATCTGGGAAGTACTTATGGCTATTTATTCTCTACTTAAAAATGGGAAACTTAACCTATATAAAATTCATATTTCTTCTCTAGACCATCTGGATGTAAAGTATGGAAATGAAGACTCAAGCCAGATTAATCTAACTCTCCTGGTGTTCCAACCTGTGTAGGACCTACCTCAGTTTGAGGCACTTAGTAAGAAATCCGGGAATACATACTGGCTAACTTAACAATGAAGAAAGAGTCTTAAAGTTGCAGCAGAAAAGCCAGTGCAGAAGCTCTCTGTTCATCTCAGGTTGGGAAATGCCCAACCTTGCCTTTCCTCTGACAACACTACCCCGTCACCGCCGGCCCTTGGGTCTATTGGTCCCTCTCTGCCTTCATGCAACAGCTCTCACTTGAAGATCCCCAGGACTTCGTAATCTCTGGCGCTCCACAACAGGCATAGCACCGATAACATACAGACACACATATGGAAGCCAGTCCTCCCGTCTGCTTTGCTTTTCACATTGCACCTGACACAGTGCTAACCACGCTGCTGTCACTATCCCACACACACTGCCACACTCCCTGAGTGATAATTTCCCCAATCTAGATATTCATGCATGCTTCTAAAATGTTCTTAAGTAATCAAGAGCCAAAAACCTTTGGAAGCTTAGGTAAGGAAGACATTTCCAGAATGACAGTATAAGGATCTCTACATATTTATTCCTCCAGCAAAGCAGTAGGAATACCGATAGGGCCCAGCGCCGAGGCATCGGGACACTGATTTGTGCCCCAGTTGTTCCACTTCAGAGTCAGTTCCCTGTTGATGGCATGGGAAGTAATGTCAGGTGGCTCCAGTATCTGGATCCATCTCACTCACCCTTGTGAGAGACCCACATAAAGTTCCTAGTTCCTGCTTCAGGCTGGCACAACCCTGGTGGTAACAGCAGCCATCTGGAGAGTGAACCAGCACACAGAAAATCAATACCGCTCTCTCTTTCTCCCAGTCTTTCCCTTTCTCTGACTTTCAAACAGTGTAACACATATACAAATATACACTTCTACATTCATATAGGGGACATTTATGAAAACCAATATTTTTAGGACTCTGGAAATTAACCATAGGTTTACAATGATCTTAAGGACGTTTACTTAAGAGAAATGGCTAAATATTAGTCAGAACCATAGACTTTGTGGCATTTAAGCCTACCTTGTTCCCATCTCCCACCACCCCTGAGTTCCAGGACACCCCTGAAATCCTTGGAACCAAGGAAATGATGAGACCAGCGGCCAAGTCACAATAGGAAAGAAAATGATGGTTCTGAGGCTTCCCCAAGTGCCCCATTCCTGGAGAATCATCTTTACCTGACCTATCTGGCAGGTCCCTAGAAAAACCCTACTCATGTGATTATTTGAACTGACTCAGCTCTCACAGGGAGGAAAATCCTATCTCCGGGGTATTTGTTAAAAACAGCCTGATGTCTGTTTAACATTACGATGACCTGTGTATTATGCTAATTTTGGCAAACAAGAAATTGATGTGAAAATTTAGCAGAAAGAACAGAGGAATAGGACATATTTCAGGGAGAGGGTTGTTGAAAATGCCAACATGTTTCCTGGAGATTCAAAATAGCTGCCTTTGTGTACTCTGCACATACCCAAGAAAGTCGCAAAACAGCCCAAGCACTCGGGGACCGCCGAGCAGAAGCCACGAACAATGGGAAGCAGGTAAAGCAGAGTTGTTGGGGCGGGAAGCTGCCCAGTGCACGCACAGATCCTCTGATTACGCAAGGGAGACTTGCTGAGAAGAAGCTCTTCAGGAAGGGGCTGTGGGATCCTCAGCTGAAAACAGGGAGCGATTTCAGTGAGTTCATGATGCAAACAGAATAACTTCATAGCATTAATCCAGGAAAATAGTGAACAAATAGCAGCAACAACAATAAACAGGAACAACAGCATTACTGGAAAAGTCCGATTTCGATGACTGTTACACTGCGTTATTTTAAATGGTCAGTATTCACAAAAAAGTGACAGAATCATACCAACAGGAACGCAGAGTCCCGATGCGTGTGTGCACACACACACACCCTAACACTGCCAACAGAAAATGTTGGCTTTGGTCAACAGCAGCCCTGATGTCCTACTTGCACACAGATACTTCAAATCAGCTGTTGGGAATGCATTCCAGGAACCAACAAAAAGGACAAGTGAAGAATTAGAGAAGAACACGATGGTTTCTGACCGAATCGAAAATATCAACAAGGTTCAAAAATGATTGGGGATGGAGTGGGGACAAAACTAGCCAAAGACACAGGATTGGAAAGTGTTTAAAATCTGCAATGAAGACTTCAGCACTGAGGACTTCACAGCAAATTTGAACAGCTAAAAAGAAAAAAAAAATTCAAAAGCTTGATGTTAAGGACCAGAGAGGCAAAGTGTATGAAAGACAGACATGTAGTCTAGTAATGAGATGGGCATCACCAAGCGTCTTCAGGTACCAAAGAGGGTTTCGGAAGAAGGAAAACAACGCTAACCGTTTCTGAAGGGATAATGACTGAAAATATCCCAAGTATGACCTTACTAATCTTCGCCTTAAAAAAAAAAAAGAAACCTCAAAACTCCAAATAAGTTAAACCCCCAAGGACGCACCCCTACACACATTGTAGTAAAACTAATAAGATAAAAAAAATTCACAAGCAACAAGAAAAAATGTTTATCAGACAAAACATCTAAAATGAGATGCAGTTGATTTATCATCAAAAGTCGCAGAGAACAAAAAACACGATGGCAATTCAAAGTGCTAGAAGACTCTCCCACAAGAATTTTGCATCCAGTAAAACCTTCCTTCAAAACCGCAGAATTTTCAGATAAACAACAGTCCCAGATTTAAAAAAAAAAAAAAGTTGCTAACAGACTCATAAAAAATAGCAACGAGAAATTGTTTATGCTATGTAAAAAGATGATAGCTTGAATTCACACAAAGAAATAAAGAGCATAAGTATGCTATAAGCATGAATTATGTAGTATACAAAAAATAATTGTATTTTTTACTCCATTTCCTGACACATTTTGTAAAATACTTTCAACATGCAAAGTGACTGGTATCTTTTTATTTGAGCGTGAGGTGACTAATGACAGGGGCCTCCAAATCAGATTCAGAAAAGGGGCTGGCGACCAGGGAAACAGCTGGGTGATCAGAATCCTGAAGCTCCAAACAGTGGAAATTCCAGAAGCAGACAGGCTGGGGTGAGTTAATACTAACTATCAATGACCGAATCGAATGTAAACCCCAAAAGGATGAAATTCAGAGAGAACTTGTAGGTTGGCAAACACGTGTTGGTGCTGGGAAGGTGGCACGCTGGGAGGGTCAAGGCATTCATGCCCTGGCTGGACACACGTTTTTCTTCCATGCAGCTATTTTAATCTCTCATTTTAAATAACTGGATCATTTTCCTACTTCTTGCATTATCAGCGATCGGTCTCAAGGAAGGGGATGTGAGACGCTGTGACTTTGGGACAATGGTCAGAAGCGCAAGTGGCAACTGGGCTTCGGAAAGGAAGCCTGCTTGCGGAGCCTGTGTGGTCTCTGCTGATACTGTAATTATGAGAATCCCCAGAAATCTACTCCAAACTAACCCCTTCCCTAAGGATAGGCTTTCTTGTTTTAATTTTATATATTTTTTTAAAGATTTATTTTATTACTTTTATTGCTAAGGCAGATATACAGAGAGGAGAGACAGAGAGGAAGATCTTCTGTCCGATGATTCACTCCCCAAGTGAGCGCAACGGGCCGATACTATTGCCAATCCGGAGCCAGGAACCTCTTTCGGGTCTCCCACGCAGGTGCAGGGTCCCAAAGCCTTGGGCCGTCCTCGACTGCTTTCCCCGGCCACAGGCAGGGAACTGGAAGGGAAGCGGGGCTGCCGGGATTAGAACCGGCGCCCATATGGGATCCCGGGCGTGCAAGGCGAGGACCTTAACCACTGCGCCATTGCGCCAGGCCCAATTTTATATTTTATGTTATTTTTAATATGATTGACACAGGTGTGACAGGTGCATACCCATGTCAGCTGCTGGTTGGAGTGGGGGCAATGGGTGGAACAAACATTTCAGGGCTTTTTTTTTTCTCCTGTGTCCACAGGGGAGGAGGAGAGGGAGCCATTACTTGCTGTCAAACTATGTCTTAACCCAGGGATGGAGAATAGTCCTTTTACTGTTTCAAAGTAGAATATTCTCAGAGTGTTACTTCAGTGATTTTAATAACTTTGAAAAGTTGTTGGTTTTGTTGCTCCAGGGTTGAGAAAATTCTCCCAAAGTTTATTGGTAGACAAAGTCCACCTTAGTGCGACCCACAGACCTAGGAACAGGCTGCTAGCTTAGCCGGGAGAATTGTCCAACCTGTTCTGCTTTCCCTCCTCTGATAAGGCAGTTGATGTCTTCCGCTGACTTAAATGAGCCAGCTGTCTCGTCCCAAGTGTGCATCTGGACACGCGCACAGGCATCAGCAACCAAGGAAGCCCAGCGCGACGTATGCACTCCAAGGTCATATTTTTGCACATGTTTGCTTCTGCTGTGGCCAAGCCCAGCCAATATCCCATCTGGCTATCATGCATACCCACGGGTGCTATGGCTTAGCTTAGCCAGGCCCACTCCCAAGACCCGTCCCTCATGTATGCCTATAGGTGCTGCCGCCTTGTCCAGCCTGGCCTGCCCCCAGTCCTGGTCCACATTGTGCTCAAAGAGGTACAGCCTAGCAGGGAAGTGCCCACAGTTCCCCTGCCAGGTATGTTCTCAGTCCTAGTGGAGTCTTATGTGACTCGCACCCAATCTTTGCACTCACCAGTTGGTGCGACAGACTACTTCAGCCAGCCTCTGCCCATCCTGGCTCTTGTGGATGCCACAGGATGTGCTAGCCCAGAGCAGACTGACCCAGTCCCGGCTCTCACACTCCCCAGTGAAAGCAGGAGCTCATCTAGGGGTTCCACCCCCCACTCCCAGCTCTCACAAACAAGTGAAGCAGCTTACCCCAGCCTAGCCCACCCCAACCCAGCATGGCCTACTCCGGTCCTGGCTCTCACTCATGCCAGTGCGTGCTGTGGACTGACCCTACTCAGTCTGCCCCCAGACTGTGCTCACATGTGTTGCAACAGATACGGCAGCCCAGCCTGTTCTAGCCTACTCCCAGCTTCAGCTCTCATGCTCACCAGTGGGAGCAGTGGGTTAGCGGGGGAGTTCCCCAAGTTCCCCTAACAGGCCTGTTTCCAGCCACAGATCTTGTGTATGCCAGTGGGTACTGCTACAAAACTAACATGGTCAGCCCCCAACCTGGCACTCACTGGCGGGTACTGCTGCCTAATCTGACTAGTCCATATCCATTTCAGTTCTCACCAATGGATACGAAGCCTATCCCAGCCTGGTCCACCCCCAGACTCAGCTCTCATGTGACCTAGTGGGTTTCATAGCCTAACCTGGCCCATCCCACATCCACTCTGCCTCTCAACAGTGTTAGTGAGTTCTGTAGCCTAGCCCAGTCTGTCTGTCCCCAGAACCATTCCACACAATGCCAATGGATGCTGCAGCCTTGCCCAGCCTGGTCCACCCACAATCTTGGCTCTCATATTCACCAGTGGGGGCTGCAGCCCAGTAGGGAAGTCCCCAGAGTTCCCCTACTAGACCTGTTTCCATCTCTGGGTCTTGTTTGTGATAGCAGGTGCTTCAATCAACTTGGAATGGCCCTTCTGCAGTTTCAACTCTTATTGGTGCAGCCTAGCCCAGCAGGGAATGGCCCATGCCCTGCCCTGGCTCTCATGTTAGTGGGTGCTGAGGCCTGACCCAGCCCAGTCTGTCCCCAGATCCAGCCCACAAAAATGTTGATAAGTGCTGCAGACTTGCCTGTCCTTTGTCTGCCCTAGCTCTGGCTCTTACACTTCCAGCAGGCGCTGCAGCCTCATCGGAAAATTCTCCCTGTTCCCCTGCCAGGCCTGCTCCAAGCCCCAGATTTCACCTGTGTCAATGGGGGCAGCAGCCCCTTTTTGCCATGGTCTGCCTCAGTCCCAGCTCTTGCATGTACCAGTGGGTGCTGCAGCCTGGCCCAGCCTGGCCTTCTCCCAGCCCCAATTCCCATAAGGTGGGTTTCTGACAAGTGAGTTCTGTGGTCCAGCTGTCACCACCCCATCTCTCCACATAAACCTGTGGGTGCTGCAGTCCCACAAAGGCAACCTCACAACTCCCCTGCAGCGTGTACCACCAGCTTTGGTTCTCTCACATTCTGGTGGATGCTGCAACCCAGGCTGATGTGGCCTACCCCTGCACTAACACTCACAGGACAGTGTGGCCTGGCCCATCCAGGCATGCCCCCAGCCCCAGTTTTTGCACATACCAGCAGGCAGTGGGTGATGTACTTAGCCCAGGTCTTCCACATGGTGACCTGACCCTGACACACCCTCTGTTTCCCCCTTCAAACCACTCTGTCTCAGCTCCCTCTCCTAAGTACAAATGCACAGGTCTGGTCTGTGGAAAACCCCAGAAGTCATTCATTCCCTGTCAAATATACACTCAGCCACTCCCACTCCAATACATCCCCAGACCCCCTTCCCCAGCAGTCTGCAGCCTCCGTCCCCTGCCTGAGGGCTGGAGTGGCATGTCCCAGTCTGGAGTTCCCCATCTTCCTCATTCCTCTTTAAAAAGAAAAAAATAATAATAATAAGCAACTATCCTGGTATTAACCAGACCCAAAGTGCCTGCCAGCTACTGGCTGCTTTTCTCTCAGCAATGTAACACCCCCAGGTAAAAGGCAACATGGGCAGTTGCCAACAGCTGAGTCCAAGGATACACTGTAAATATCACAACTGAATGAAAGGTTCTTGCCTTTTAATCCATTAATCAGACATTAGCATTAATACATTAGCCATTAACATAAAATATTAACACATGAGCATTTGGAGAACTCTTGAACCTAATACAGGCCAACTATGAAAACCCACCAGTAACATCATAAAGGGTTTGTTGGTTGTTTGGTTTTATACCACTTCTGTCCTGAACTAGAGATTCTTTCAAAGCAATCAAGAAAGAAAATGAAATAAGATATCCAAAGTTGGGAAAGAAGAAATCAACTATCTTTACTTGTAAATATCAAATCTTTTATAGGGTTTTATTTATTTGGAAGCCAAAATGAGAGAAAAAGTGAGAGAGATCTTTCATTGGTTCACTCCCCAAATGCCCACAAAATCCAAAACTGGGCAAAGCCAAATCGGGAAACCAAGACTCCAATCTGATCCACTCCATGGGTGGCAAGTATTTGGCCCATCCTCTGCTGCTTTCCCAGGCACTTGAGCAGGGAGTTGTGTTGGTAGCAGAACAGCCAGGATTTGAACTAGAATTCCGATGCCGGTGCTTGTGATAGCTTAAGCTACTGCATCACAATGCCATCCCCCCAACACCATAATTCTATAGAGAATATCCTAACCGGGTCCTGAGTAGATTGTTCAAATTTATAAACAACTTCAGAAACGTTTTAGGGCACAAGAAAAATATACAAAAAATCAATTGCAATTGTGTACACTAGCAATAAAACATCTAAAAAACAAATTAAGAAAACAAATTCCATTCACAATAGCATCGAAATCATATATTACTGGGAATGGATCCAACTTAAAAAATGCAAGAGTTGTATAACGAAATTACAAAGCATTGTTGAAAGACACTTAAGAAGATAAGTAAGCAGAAAGCTGCCCATGTTCATGGATCAGAAGACTGGGTATTAGGACTGTAACGCTCTCTGGAGTATTTAGCTGTTCAACACAATTCCTCAGCAAAAGCAAGCCAAATTTTTTTTTGGTAAAAACTGATCATTTATTTAGATAAATTTACGTGGACATTAAAGGGAATTAAAACAGACAAAATAATCATCAACTAAATAAAGCAGAAGGTCTCGTTTTTTAATGTTTCAAAACCTATACAAAGCTAAAAGAAAGACCATATGTTAACGATGTAAGACTGGACATAGAGAACGACAGAATAGAAGCGAGAGATTAAAATTTAGCCTTTACATTTATGATCAACTGATTTTTGACAAAGCTGCCCCCTGTGATGCTGCTGACTCAGATGAGCACCTGTTGAGTTTCTGGATGCTCCTTGCTAGTGGCCTGGGGACAGTAGCACAGGTGGCCCGTCCTCATGGAGACACAGATGACGTTCCTGGACCTGACTTCAGCCTGGTCAAGCCTTGGCTGTTGTGGCATTCTGGGTGGGGATCCATCAGCAGATGGAAGATCTCAAACATGCATGCATGCGCACATGAATTCTGACTCCCCAATAAATATATAAATCTAGATAAAATAAATAAAAGCATGAGACAGAAAGAAGAAAAGATAAATCGAGCTTCTTGAAAAATTTTAAAAGACATGTTTCCAAAGACACTAAAGAAATGAAATAACAAAACACGGGGAAGGATTCGCAAATCATTTTCTGATACCCAGGATCTGCACAAAACTCTCACAAGTCAACAAGAAAAGAAAAACAACCCAATAAAAAGTTATGCAAATAGACATTTCTTCAAAACCAGGTGCAAATAATCAATAAACACATTTTAAAAATGTGCAAACTAATCATTAATGAAATGCAAACCAAAGCCATATCTGACAGCAATTTATTCCTACTAATAAAATAAGAAGCAACAAAACAGAAAATATCAAGTGTTGGTAAACACAAAGGAAATTGGAACTTTCATGCACTCTGGACTTACAAAATGATTGAGACATTTTGAAAAAATTTTGGCAATATCTCAAAATAATAAACAGAATTATAATATACCCTAACAATTCAATTCTCGAGAGAAATAAAAACACATAACTCGGGAAAAAATGTAAGGATGTTTAGCGCACACTTATCTACAAAATATTTTATATCTACACACACTTGAATATTCAGCAACTGAGAAAAGAAGTACTGACATGTACTATAACACTTATATGACCTTGAAAAACATAATGTGGAGCAGGTGGAGAACTTTTTTCTGCCCAGGGTCATTTGGCTATCTTTAACTTAATTGCTGCTCCACACAAAATTATCAACTTAAAAATTAACCTGTGTAGATTTATTTTTCAAATACTGCCTGCAACTGCCTCGGCAGAGCCAGGAAAAATGATTCTGTGAGCCTGCTAGGACCCGCTCCGAGAAGCCAGTTGTGGAAGTATAATTCTTGCAAGAGTCTGCTTACATGAAATGTTAAGAATAAACCAATGTGTAAGTACAGAAAGCAGATGTGGAGTTCCCAGGGACGTGGAGTTCCCAGGAGTTAGTGTAAGGATGCAGGGATAGACACTGGTGGGCACTGTGGGCACAGCGATGGCTGCCACTTGGAAGTGATAAAAGTGTGATAAAGTCAGATGCTAGTGATGGCTGACTGACTCCATAAAAATCCTAAAACCCATTGAATGACACATTTTCAAGTCTATTCTATAACATTGTAAGTATGTCTTTAAAACTACTGTTGAAGAATTGGAGCATTCGGTGTAGTGGTTAACGCGCCCTAACACTCAGGAGCCATCAGTCAAGCTGCCCACAGCTATTACCAGCTATTACCTCATTTACCACCCACTAGCGCTCCTTGCAGGTGTCGCACCAAGGTCTCTCTCCATCTCCTCCAGTCCTCATGGATTTCCTAACAAAAACCCTTGACATTTTCAATATACGAAACTCAGGAAGCAGGCGTGCAACTCCATAGGTCCATCGCTGTCTGCCTTCTTACCCACCACGCCACACTGTCCTTCCTGCGTCCCAAAGTCTGCTCAGATAGAACAGAAACGGTTCACTCAGATCAAGAGTCATGGCTAGGGGTGTGGGGAGCTGGAGGAGATGACGGGGGACAGTGGCCAACAAGAGAATTTCCAGATGAATAGGCTGACCTTCAGGCTTCCTGGGTTTTCTCAGCCCACTATCTCTACTTCATCTTTTCTTCAGTTAGCTCCTTTGCTCATGAGAAAGCAGTCCAGTTTTCTGTCCTCAGAGTGGCCACAGTGCAGCAAACCACACACTGACCTACATGTATAACGGACTTTGACAGATACCGTTTTGAAATACACCAGTCGAGTAAGGGTTAGCTCACTAATCTTAGCAGTAATCGGTTTTCATGAGAATTGTAGAGAGAAGGGGGTTTTTATTGTTGGGTGATAGAGAAAAATGAAAAACAAAGAAAGGGGAATTGTCTGTGACATTCACCTTTCCACTTAACCAAAAGGTTGGTAAAATCATTTCAAAGGACACCTCTCTGTATTTTAGCAGTTCCGGACGCTGGCATTGACTGAATGACTGTACTGAGGGATTCAGAGACGAGCCAGAAGCACTGTTCCCATGAAACAGGTCAAGTATGGCAACAGAGGTCGTAGGCCCCTGCACCCACGCAGGACACTGAGAAGACGCTCCTGGCTTCAGACAACCACAGCTCCAGCAACCACATAGGATTTGTTTATTTGGGGTTTTGGCTTGTTTTATGGGTTTTCTTCTTACACAAATAATGGGTAGCTTTTGTTTCCAAATATTATCAAAATATCTTTGTGTTGAGCTTTCATTTCTCAAAGACTTTTGTTTTAATGGTTTTGCCTTGGTTTGAGTTACCCAGAAGCAAACACTGACACCAGGATTTGTGTATCAGCACTTTCTTCGGGGGACTTTCTCAAAAATGGAAACGAGAAAGCAAAGAGAGCGCAGAAAGGAGGGAGGTGTCGAGTGTGTTGTCAGGGAATGAGGTCTCCCGTGACGACCCTCTGAGACTGCCCCTCCCCCGAGAAAACGGGATTCAGATGGCAATCTCTCTTTTCTTCCCGTGTAAACATGGGGCATCCTCAAACACAAGCTCTTCCTGACCGTGAACACTTGCTTTGACGTCAGACCTCGAGACGAGCAGCCAGGGCAAAATCAAGAATGCAGATGATGTGTAGAAAGAAGCTCTACAATGAGCGAATTGGCACAGAGAACTTTGCCGGACCGGAAGAAGTCCACTCCTTCCCTCAAAGCCTAAATCAATGTCAACACAACAATAAACACAGCCAGTGCTGTTTTATGACTTTCAAGCCGCCATTTGCCACTCTCAGAGTTGGTTTACAAATAGTCATTCCCTCCAAAATCAAGATGAGAGAATTGTTAAGAACTTTATAAACCAAGTCAAGTGTAATTATGCTTAAGATACATTAATGCTGGAATAGACTTAACAGCGAAATTTATATAAGAGGATTTTTTAGATGTTTTTCTTTCAGTGTAGCTTGACCTGTCCCAACTAGGCCAGTCTCCTAGACATCGACTAGGTCATTCTAGAACTTCCTCCTAATAAATATGAGTTTGATCTGTGTTTCTAGTCCTCGTTGTTTCCTAACATCCTAAGCGCAGTCATGCCTGCATTTATTGCCTCATGAGGGAACGTCATTTGGAATCTTGAGAGTCGTCGCCTTGAATGATTAGAAGAAGGATGTTCTAGCCTGCATCCTCCTGCAGCTCCTTAGCCCAGGACCTGTTTACGCTAACGGTGTGACTGGGACGAAGAGGACAGTGCTAACTCTTCTTTTCTGGAAACTTCAGCTGATTGCTCATTTACCTCCCTCCTGTGATCCTGTGGCAACATCTCACTGCCTTGTGAGTGCATCGACCACACAACACAAATGCCGGCTCTCATTAGGGCAGATATCTGACAAAACACCAAATAAAGAGAGAAAATATTGACAGGAAGACAGAAAACTTCCCCCTACCAGAATGAACCAAAAATGTAACAAAGGAAGTCACCAGTGATTATACCCACAGATGGTGTTCACACACAGTATGACTCTGCCATAGGATGCGACCCAAGGCATTAGAATAAAATCTGGGTGTGCGAGTTCTGTCTAGAATGCCCTAGAGAAGTGAACACATGCCTCTACTTTATTTTCTGTATCTGAATAATTAAGAACTGGGCAGTAATCTACTGAGAAAGGTATTTTTTCACAAAAATCTTATTTATTCCTGCTGGGCCTGGTGCTGTAGCCCAGCAGCTAAAGTCCTTGCCTTTCATGAGCTGACATCCCATAGGAGTGCTGGTTCTAATCCCGGCTGCCCCGCATCCCATTCAGCTCCCTGCTTGTGGCCTGGGAAAGCAGACGAGAATGACCGAAAGCCTTGGGACCCCGCACCTGTGTGGGAGACTTGGAAGAGGTTCCTGGCTCCTGGCTTCAGATTGGTGGACCTCTGACTGATGTGGCCATTTGGGGAGTGAATCAATGGATGGAAGATCTTCCTCTCTGTCTCTCCCCTTCTTTGTATATGTGACACAGAAGGGGCGGAAGGAAATGCATCCTCAAGCTTCCCTTTCTCGTCCCCACGGAGACAGCAGCAGAGAAAACTGATCTGTGGCCAAAGTCTCAGAGAAAAATAATTAGGAACCTCTGCTGGATTGCAAGAATGTGAAGACCGCAACTCCAAGGAGAGGAGGTGGCGGGAGGGTTCAAGTGAAGACCACAACTCCAAGGAGAGGAAGGGGGGTTCAAGTGAAGACCACAACTCCAAGGAGAGGAAGGGGGGTTCAAGTGAAGACCACAACTCCAAGGAGAGGAAGGGGGGTTCAAATGAAGACCACAACTCCAAGGAGAGGGAGGGGGGGTTCAAGTGAAGACCACAACTCCAGTGGGAGGAAGGGGGTCCAAGACTTTGACTACAAGGCCTTTTGGGGAACACAATGCCTTGAGTGGCAAGCACCATATGGTCAGGGCAGATTCCTCATGAGACCTTCCAGGTGAAGTTACTGCAAATAGCTGTGGTCCGACATGAACTCTCAGGTTTTCCAATCAGGAGCTGACCTTCTCTGGGGACTTAAAGCTGATTCCATTCTCACGGTGTTAGGGCTGACTCCCTTGCATAGGACACGATTCCTTTTATATCTGCGTGTATTTAAGCAAGCTAGTCTTGATTTTTTCACTGGAAATTTTCTAGTACAAGCACAAGAAAAGAAAGAAAATGGTACACATGAGGACAAAACAGGAGTGATTGTTTTTAAGAACAGCAGTGGTTGTTACATCGAAGTAAAGATATCGAAAAATATTTACAGTAGTAAAAATATCTAATCCACATAGGTATCTATCAACAGATAAGTAATTAAAGAAAATCTGGTATAGATACACAATGATTACTATTCGACCATAGAAAAAAACAAGCAAAATGCTGATATTCACATGTAAATGAATAGAACTGAAGGCTGCTCTACTGTTAAATAAGCCAGAACACAGAAATACAAATATCTTAGATTCTCCCTCATATGTGGAAATTAAAACCAGTTGATCTAGACTTCAAGTAATGAGTAGTATACGTGGGAAACAGAAGAAGAAAGAAAGAGAGCAACTGGATAGCAAGTACCAGACACAGCCAGGCAGAGTCCCCCGGTCCCCTGTTCCACAGCACAGTAAGGGCAACAGCATCTGACCAGAAGTGTTCTGTGCCTTCTGAAGCACCAGAGGAGAGGGGACAGTGGGCTCCGAACAGCAGGAAAGGAGATGGGCAAGCTGGCTGACTGACATGATTCCGTATTGAAGTCTGCACTGTGCCCATAAAAACGTACAAGTATTGCATGTTAATAAAAACTGGAAATGAAGCACTCAGAAAGACTTCCAAGCTAATGCCAGACGCTTTATCTTATTCATACAAGTTTCAGATATTTCAATCTCTAATGCAGGGAGCCAATCATGAGGAAAGTAGCATAAATTCTTGACATATCTTTATAAAACAAGATACTGATATGATAACATATTGTTCCCACTGTACAAAGTTTGTCTGGCATTAGGGAACCATTTGTGCTCTTTGATGAGCACATGTGGCAGCAGGCGGGCTGATGTAACATGCATTGACTGCCAAGTGGCCAGCTAGGCTGACGAACCATTTCTGGTATGACTGTCTCTAAATTCTTCCACTTTTAAATTATTTCCACACTTTAACAAAGTTTCCTTCTGACTTTCTGTGACAGCGACACAATCACCAAATATGAACGGCTTACTGGCTGACATGTTGAATGCATAGAAAACAGCAGCATTTGAGAGCTACAGCAAGTTCAGAAAGAGCCAGCACCAGCTGAGCTCATAATCCCATCTGAACACTGCTTTGCTATCTTACATCTTTTCAGATTTCCTTGGCCCTGAAGATGAAGTTACTTCTGAGGCACTTCACCCTCAATCTAAGCTCCCATTTGAAATGCTGAAAGAATCACAGAGCTCAGAATTTTTGGAGAAGGAGCCTTGAGAATGATTGTATAACCCCCAGAAGTAACAGTGAAAACCATGCTGCTACGTATAAAACTCTTGTGATTAGATTTTCTTTTGTAAATACAAGTGTCCTTCAAGAAGGAAGGAAGGAAGGAAAATTAGGGTCCACATTGTCTGCCCTGACTGCCCACACTGAATTTCAGTTTATTAGAGCTGTGAGTGAGGGGAACAAGCACAAGATAGCAAACCCATCATGCCCCATATGCAATCAATGTCTAGAAAGTTCTGGATGTGTGGATGTGATTGTAGGTGGAGAAATACCTAATATAAGATGGCCTTTGACAGCATGGTGTCAAGTAAAATGTTAGTTCGCTGATTTATCCTCCCTTCATATAAGATGCTATTTTTGTATTTTAAACAACCAATACAAAGAGATAGTTTATTGATACATGCTAACTTAAGATAATAAGCAAGTAAGAACAAAACAATTTGTACAGTCCAATTCAACTCACATAGTTTAAAAGGGAAGCAAGGTATGTGATTTTCAAATTTCATACAAATTCTCCTATCTCAGTTTCTCAAGAGAGACAGCTGTTATGTAAACAGCACAGCTATATCAATTTTCTCACTTTTTCCCATTTCCCATCAGAAAAAGCTTATTGAACACATCTGACAGAAATGCAGCATCCAAACTAGAGAACGATGTTCATGAAGCCTACCGTTTTGAAGGACGTGGGTGCCGTGTAGTCTGTTATATCCAGAGCTGAGTATCCATGGAATTCACCAGCGAGAGTCTGGCATCTTTGCCTTCCCCTAACACCCAGAAGAGGTTCTCCTATCCTTCTCAGCTATTCTGACCGTCTGTCTTCCCTGTCTTTCTCCACCCCCATCTTGCTTCTCTGTCTTCTTACTTGCCTTCTTTTCATCCTCTTCCACTTCCCAAAGTGCCTGTCAATATGATGAAGTATAAAACCCACTGACTCAAAGTATTCCAATATGTTCTGTGCTCATTGCCTGGTAACAAAGGCAAGATAGAAACAATGCAGTCATGGTTTGTTCTTTAGAACTTAGGTCATTCACTGATTTCCAGAAGGGACTGAGCTGTCCTTCCTCCAAGTAACTGCAGTTATCTCAACCCCAAATTCTCCTGTGAAGATTCTGCGTCAAAATACACAGGACTTGAAACGATGAGGGGGTGCGGTTTGGCCCATGGCACATTGCATTATCCATATTCTTTGTCAATATGCAAACTCCATGGCTGAATGGACCTTACGTGTTTTTTATGTTGAATCCAAAGCATCTAGATTAGAATCTGATCTGTAGTTAGAATGTATAAAAGCATTTTCTCAGTAAATGCATACTTCTGACAACCTACAGGGTTTAATTTGGATAATTGCAATATCTATGGGATTTGGCTGCTGGTTATGCCTGCAGGCAAGGTAAGAAAGTGTTGGATATTTCCTAAATTTCTATTCTGCATTATTGACTAGGGTGATGGTACTTCTCAAAGCAAGAACAGGATCTGGGTTTGGGGGAAATGCTCTGGACTTGCTGGGTAGAGACCCTTGAAATGCATTCAGGGTTAAGACTTGTAGGTACATGAACTACAGTAGCGCAGAGACCTTAGTCAAACCCACATATCTGCAAGAGAGGGGGCAGAAAAGGGTGGTAGTGTAGAATCCAAGTGGGAAAAGCACTAAAAGGAATAGTCTCTTGTGCCAAAAGATAAAGCGAAGTGCTTTCTTCCATGAAATAATCTTTGGAAAAACCAGGCAAGTGAGAAACGCTGAATGCTTAATACTTTTCTTGCATAACCACAAAACATGCCAGCAGACGAATGTCTCTGAGAACCCTTGCTGCAAGGCAACTCTGACATTTTAATTTTTATACTTTCCAAAGTTAACTTGGGCATCCATCATTCCTCCTTCCTCCTACATGACTGTTAATAGCAGAACACAAACTGGATTCTTAGAGAACAATCTTTGAGAATACTGTGATCTAGTAAATGAGATGAGCCTTGAATTCAACAATAGGAATTTTATTAGACTTGTTCAAGTGATTTCCATAGGGGAGGAGGGCCTGAGAATGAATATGAAAAAATGAAACTTAAACAAGCATAATATTAACCTCAAAAATGAATGGACAGGGAAGGAAGTCTCTTGGGCAAATGATTGTCTACAGCCAGATTCTCATATTTTGGTGAGAAGGGCGTGACCATACCTATATTACAAATTCCCTCCTTCCATGTTTTTGTTTTACCTTTTTTTCCTCAACTTCATGTAGATTAAAATGTCATTCTCTTGTTCAGTTCATTTCAAAAATCATTCATTAGTACTCATCATTATTTCTAGGTGCTCTGTGGTATACATACAAGAAGCTATTCGAGAGCATATGTGTTGCACTGAAGGACCGAGTCAAGAGTGATTGCGTAACACAGACAAGGCCAGAGCCACGTTAGGGAACAAAAGTCAGTGCCAAAACCACTAAACCGAGGAGGGGATTCTCAGATCACATGTACCCTGAGGTGTAAGAGGGAATGGTCAGACATGACGGAGGTCTAATTAGGGTGAGAGCAAAGGGGTGTGCTACATGATGTCTGCAGTATGGCTGGTTACGTGTTAGCTGCAAGGCTCCTTCTCGGCAGCAACTACACAACCAAAAAACCCCACCTGGCAGTTTACTCTTGGTGGCTTCAAGTCATTAAGATAATTTTAATAGTCTCTTAAAATATGTTCATTCTGGGGCTTCTGAAAATTCTGTGATATATTCATTCTTCCCTCAATCTTTCAATTATCCTTCCACCCACAGTTCCCAAGTCTCCCCAAGTCCATAGGTAAGGAAAATTACGTGTTTTGTTTCTTTCTGAAAATTTGAGTTGAGGAAACTGCAGATGTCTGGAGAAAAGATAGCTCATATCCTTCTGGAAATTAGTGAGTGACCTAAGTTCTCAAGAATAGTGTCACTGCAAAGAATAGAGACTGAGCTAAGTCTCAAAGTTGCAGGGAAAAAAAAGAATGGACGCACAAAATGTGAAAGACAGAATCAAAAATTACTCATAAATTGTATGTAAGGTGCACCAGCATGTGTGAGATCCAGCACTGGGAGTGGACTTGAAAGGGAAACTTGGAGAACTCCTCTGATAAAGCCACAGCTCTTGTTGAGGATGAGAGCTGAGACTGAGGACAAGCCAGACCAGGCAAAGCTGAAGTACTCATAGGCATGTGTGGGCCAGATCTGAGGAAAGGCCTAGCTGGACCAGCCAAAACCCCCATCAGTAAGAGCTGAAAGTGAGGGCTGGCCGTCCCAGGATGGACTAAGCCCAATACTCACCAGCAAGAGTAGAATGGATGCACGTTGGTCAGGCTGGGCCACAGTACCCCAACAGGGAGTACCTGGAGTGGGTGTGGGCCATGTACGGCTGGCTACAGCACCACCACTACACAGAAGATCTAGGGCTGGGAGTAGATCTGGTAGGGGAACTTGGGGAACTCCCTTGCTGGGCTGCAGCACCCACCGGTAAGCATGAGAGCCAGGGCTGGGGGCAGGCCAGACTGGAATAGGCTGGCACATAAACTGGCACATGCAAGAGCCAGAATTGATGTGTGTCAGCTGCACTAGGTCATAGCACCCCCTGCAATTGCTGGGATTGAGTGCAAGGCATGTCAGGCTGGACCATAATATCCCTGGCAAACACAAGATCCTGAAAGCAGGCCTAGTAGGGGAATTGTGGGCACTTCCTCACTAGGCTGTAGCTCCCAGTGGTGATCACAAGAGCCAGAACTAGAGAAGGCTAGGCTAGGCTAGGCAGTAGCATCCATCAGCATACATGGGGACTAGGTCTGGGGGTGGGTCAGACTGAGCTAATCCACTGCACTCTTGGGTGTTCATGAGAACCAGATGGGGTGCAGGCTGAGCTAGGTTAGGCTGCAGAAGAGGTTGGCATACACAAAACCACAGCTGTGGATAGGAATTATCTGGGGTTACCCTGACTAGGGCCATGGCAACTTCTGGTGTACATGAGGATTAGGCCTGTGGTAGGCTGAGCTATGCCATAGCCATGTTCATGTGAGAGATGGGATCGAGGGTGGAATCAACCAGGCAACTACATCCACCAGTATGTGCAAAGACTGCTGCAGGTGGTAGTCCAAACCTTACCCTGTGGTGGTATACACTGGTACACTGGCTGGTCAAATCTGAGGTTACCCCAGGTAAGGTTTCTTAAAAGAACTCCCCAAGAGATGGCTGGACTCAAACCCCAGCCATTGGGAGGATCATTATATACTTGGTCCGCTTTGGAGTGGATGTATCAGCCCCCGGCCTCTTCAGTTGCTGATGTTGCTGATGCCTGTACAGTGGACAGCGTGTCCAAATGCACACAGTGGACATGACAGTCAGCTCGTCTAAGCCAGCAGAGGACATCAAATGCCTCATCAGAGGATAGAAAGCATGACAGGTTGGGCAATTCTTCTGGCCAAGTTTTGCTACAATTGTCTAGTGTGTGGATGCGCTATGGTGGACTTGGTGTGCGAACAGACCACGGAAAGATTTTCTCAACCATAGGGCAATGACACCAACAACTTCTCAGAACTAACACCACCACTCAAATTCCACCCTTGGAACACTGCTCACCACATCAGGTTCTTCAAGTGTCATCAAATGACCGTCTCCTGCCCCTGAGACCCGGTGTAATTTGACACAAGAAGCAGCCTCCTCCCCTTTCTGTGGGCAGAGGAGAAAAACAAGAAAAAATAAAAAGAACTGAAACATTTTTCTCACCCACCTTCCTTCATACATCAATCTTCCTCACCCTAACAGAGGCCCATGGGGGCACAGATCCCTCTCAACTATGCAGATACTATCAAAAATAAAATAAACTTTTTATAATTAAAACATGTATGTGTGGTGAAAAAACAACGAGGAATCATGGATATCATTAGTTATGTTTAAGTGACTAGATGAAAGGTTATTCCTCAGAATGGGAGGTGGGGGGATTGTGCAGACCGACAGCCCCATTTTCAATATGATGAGTTTAAAAGGACTGCTAACCATTGCCGAACACATGTCAAGGATTGTGACGAAGAAACTCTAAAAAAGCCAGAAATGCATGAAGGTTGGGAAGCATCAGCTTCTAGCTGTGCTCCAGGCCACAGAATCAGAAGAGATCGTGTGAGGGTAGCATGGAGACAGTGAGTGTAGGTCACTGTTTTGCACTTATTTCTTCTTTAATGAGCGTCAAATGCACAATTTGTTCACTTTTTCGTTTGTGCTTTTCAACCTTTGGGGAATGATTTTAATGTTAAGAATGTATATCTGTATGGCTGACGTGGAAGTCACACTCATCTGCTTTGTGGATGTATAATTTAGAACAGATGCCTTTAAGAAGGCTTCTGCTACCCTGAGATGACAGGAATACCTCTAATATTGGAAACCAGGATGGGCCCAATCTCTAGTGCTTGTGGAATGTAACCATTGAGTAAACCCACAAGGAAACAGATAGAACTCTGGCAGTACCGAGCTCTCTGCTAAAACACTTGCAGGTTTTCTCAAGTCCAGGGTTTAGAAGGGTCAAGTCCACACAGATGACATGAATTTTTACTCAACTATCAGTTCCACAGGCCAAGCAACACAACACCCAGGTCGAGGAAGCTCAGGAGACCCAGGCACCTGCATGCCTGACTCCAGAGAACAAGAAAGAAGAGAACTCACATAATGCTTAGCCAAGTCAAGGCCCGTGAAGGACGCAAAGGATGAGGTCTTGGCTGCTTTTAGAGGAAGCTCTACCTTCCAGTAACTGAACCCAATCTAAAGGATAACAAAATATAACCATCAGATTAACTCCTCCTGTCCCTTAGTGTAAGAAGTGGGAAGAAACACAGAAACCCCCCCCTCCACCCTCAGGTACTTTCCAGAAAGCATGGAAGGGCAGATGGGACTTCCTTTTCATGCTGGTCACAGAGGAATAAGGGTTGGGGAAGGAAAGCGTCTTCCCTCTAGAATCCACCTAAATTTTCAGTTATTAGTTTTCTACTAAGAACCTTCAGATATCTTCACATCGTGACTCAGCAAATCTGATGTCATATTCAGACTGCAGATGATGGGTAGGAAACCATGACACGCCATCTTGAGATGGTCATTGCCATCAATTAAGTGAAATTGATGATCCACGCTGTTCTACACATGGTACAAGCCAGCAAAATTTACTTGGAAAACATTTTACTTGGAGTTTAAGTATACTTAAAGTGTTGCTCATTAGCAACCATAGCCAGAATACCAATAGTAGCAGCAGTAAATATTCATGGGCTACTTACTGGGAGTAAGGCACTCTGCGAAGAGGAAGAGAAGAAGCAAAGCGAGAAGAAAGCTCTGATCCACCCTCAATGACGACTCAGGGAAATTGCAATGCCCAGGACTAACTTCATTTAATGAAATTTTCCAGGAAGTAGAACATTATACCAGAAAACTTACTGCTCTTTACTACAGAATAAACAGGAGTTAAGACAGTTTTTCCAGTGAATATAGATATTTATATATCCATATCTGGTGCACAGATATACCTGAAATCAATACAGAAGTGCAAGTGCTAGGAGCAGCTCCATGGAGCCACCACTGTGTCTCCTGTGATGCTGCAATGTGGGTACCTGTTTGTGTCCTGGCTGCTATGCGTCTTATTCAGAAGCACCTGATAAAGCACCTGGAGGTACCCCAAGTACGTGGGCCCCTGTACCCACATGGGGCACCCAGAAAAGCTCCTGGCTTCAGACTTCAGTCTAGACAAGGCCTGGCCGTTTCAGCCCTTTCAGAGTGATCCAGTAAGTAAAAGCATCTCTCTCATTCTCTCTCTCTCTCTCTCTCTCTCTCTCTCTCTCTCTCTGTATCCTTCTCTTCATATTCTCCATAGCTGTTTTTTTTAAATAGAAGTTTAACACAGAGAAATAGCCCTGCAAGATTTACACTCCCTGTGCCGTTCACTCAAATGTTAGAGACTTCTGTGAATACTTTTTTTGGGTAGACAGCATTAAGATTACTAATTACATGTCCTTGAAACAGAGACATTAGGTTAGATCATCTGGGAGAGTCTAAAATAGTCACATGAATCTTAAAAGGCAGGGGGAAGAAGGGATAGAAAAGAACTCAGCAAGGCTGGAGGCATGAAGGAAGAAAAGAACGGAGGAAGGAAGCACAGTTGTTTTCAGAATTATATCTTTGAAATACATGAAATATTTCCTCTTTCTATGAGTAAAGATATTTTGAAAACCAGGCAGGTGCTGAGGCAAGAGGCTCATCCATGGAGTCGAAGCAGGTAGGAAATGGGAGATAAAGTAATTTCAGAGCCAACGGCCTCTACTTACCGATGCTGTCTGTGAAGGTGGAAGAGGGCCATTAGCAGGTGAATGTAGGTGACGTTTAAAAACTAGATCAGCTCCTGAGACAATGAACCCCTCAGCTCTACAACCACGCAAAAATGAATCAGGCCAGAATCCTGAATGAGCGGGGGAGCAGATTCACTTCTACAGCCTCAAGATTTCTTCAAGCACCTTGAATTCAGCCGAATGGTACCAAAGCCATCTTGGATGCCACATCTGGCCTTCAGAACTACAAACATAACAAAGTCGTGTGTCTAGCTGCTAAATGGTTGATGATTTGTTTCATCTATTGTAAAAGAAGTATACAGCTTAATGAATTCTACTTGGAGACTATAACCAAGAGAAACGCAGGCTGGAGACGGGAGACAGGCTGGTATCGTTGAGTTTCTGAAGCTCTTTGTGAATCCTGGATGTTAGTCCCCTATCTGTTGTGTAGTGTGCAAGCATTTTCTTCCATTCTGTGGGCTTCTCTTGGCTTTACTGAGTGTTCGCTTTGCTGTACAGAAGGTTCTTGGCTTGTGTATTTTGTCAATCAAAATATTTTATTTATATCGTCAGGTTTTTTCGGCTTTGCCCGTGCTTCCGATGACTTTTCTAAGAAGTCTTTTACTACACCTGTATCTTGTTGAGTGCTTGCTACATTTCCCTCTACTAGTGTGATGGTTTCTGGGTGCAGATTTAAGTCTTGATTCATTCATAGCTGATTTTCGCAGAAGGTGGCAGGTGCGGGTCTTGCCCCTTAATTCTGTGAGTAGATGTCCAATTGTCCTAGCAGCATTTGTTGAGAAAAGCATTCTTTCCTGGATTATTTTCAGTTCTCCAGTCAAAGCTTAGTTGGCTGTATATGTGTGGGCTCGTTTCTGGGATGTATGATCTTTTCTGTTTCTGTACCAGTGCCAGACTGTTTTGATTACCACAGCACTGTAGTATGTTTTGAGATCTAAAATTATGATTCCTTCAGCTTTACTTTTGTTCTTCAAGTAGAACAAATGGAATTAATTAATATCAGTAGAACATTTAATTCCACAAGTATAGAACACATTTTTTAAATGAGTACATGAAACTTCTCTAGGATTTATTATAGTATAGGCCACAGAATAAACCTCAGTAAATTAAAAAAAAAAAATCCACATCATACCATGCAACTTCTCAGACCATCATGGAGCAAAACTGGAGACTAGCGAGTTGAAATACCCAGAGAATATATAAAAACTTGTTTTCTTGCTGAATTTTTTGTCTCATTGGTCTGAGCAGTGAGGTCAGTGGGATGTAAAGCCCCCCACCATTATTGTGTGAAAGCCTAAATCTCACTTAAAAGCTACTGATATTTGTTTCATATAGTTAAGTGCCCTGACATTTGGCTCATACAGATTTATTATGGTGATCTCTTCTTGCTGAATGGATACCTTGATCGTTCTGTGGTGTCTTTCTTCATCTCTTTCAATGCTTTTCATATTAAACTCTGCATTATCAGATACTAGAATGGCTACATCAGTTTATTTTTCCTTTCAATTAGTCTGGAAAATTGTTTTCCATCCTTTTGTTTTCAAGTTCCACATCTTTGTTGGTAAGATGTATTTCTGGTAGACAATAGAAAACAGAGTCCTGCTTGCTTTCTTTTAAAGATTTATTTATTTTTATTGAACGACAGATATACAGAGAGGAGGAGAATTAAAGAAAAAGATCTTCCATCTGCTGTTCACTCCCCAAGTGGCAACAAAAGCCAGAGTTGGGCTAATCTGAAACCAGGAGCCTGTTCCAGGTCTCCCACGTTGGGTGCAGGGTCCCAAGGTTTTGGGCCATTCTTGACAGCTTTCCCAAGTCACAAGCAGGGAGCTGGATGGGAAGTGGGGCAGCTGGGATATGAACAGGGCTCAATGGGATCCCGGCACTTGCAAGGTGAGGACTTTAGCCCCTAGGTCCTGGTTTTGGATCCACTCAACTAACCTGTCTTTTGCTTGATCCTTCAGGGTTTATGTCAACATGTAGTGATTTGGTGCTCTCATTTTATCATTGGCTTATCGTTATTTGATTTAGTTTTCATTTGTGGCTTTATTGAGATGCTTTCCATGTTTGCCTTTGTATGCGGTAATGTGCTATTCTTTTTCTCTGTAGCACAACTTGAGGCAGCATTTGTATGGCAGAAGTCTCCCTTTTTTTTTTTTTTTTTGCCTTGAAAGATTTTTATTTTATTTTCAGATACATATGGAAGCTTTGCTGGGTGTTTTTTTTTTTTCCTTATGGTACCTGGAATATGTCACTCTCTACTACTCTGGTCTGTGGGATTCCTCTGAGAAGTCAGCTGTGCGTCTGATTCATGCTTTTCTATAAATTATCTGATTTTTCTCATGTGCCTCTTTAAGTGTCTCTTTTTTTTACGTTCAACCAAATGGATCTTGATTCTGACGTGCAAAGACAAGGATCACTTCTGGTTGAGTCTGTTTGCGTTTCTCGGCCCTTCCTGCCTTTGGTTTCGTCCTTCTCCACTTTGGGAAAGTTCTCCTTCACTTTTTCATTGAATACATCTTTCAAACCAGCTTCTCTTTCCACATCTTCAGGAACACTTGTAACTCTATGATTGGCCTTTTGATGGCGTTACTTCATTCTTGGATGGTTTTCTTAGCTGTAATCTGATCCTCGTCCATATTTCTGAATATTTTTGTAGTTTCCTAGGTGATGCTTTCTAATGCTAAAATTGTTTCTTCTGCCTCAGTCATTCTATTACTGAGACTTTCCCGTAAATTTTCATTTTTGTCTATCATATTCTTCATTTATAATAATTTGGTTAATTTTGTTTCAAAGCTGATATTTGCTGTGTAACAAACACCTTAAATTCCTTGAATTCGTATATCTGTTTCTTTGTGTTTTTAGAAAGCTTTACAGCAATCTTTTTAAATTCTTTTGTCAGCAGTTCTTGAATGTCTTCATCATCTCACTTTGAGTTTGAAATAGCCTTTTGATCCTGTATTGAGGAGGTGTTGGTAACCTCATTCCTGGTGCCTGTGCTTCTTATTTTGCCCTTGGCCACTGCAATTCAGATTGGTGCATCTATCCTCTCTGGCCAGTGTTGTAAGCTCTGATGTCCACAG
Organism: Ochotona curzoniae; assembly: GCF_017591425.1. Taxonomy (NCBI): domain Eukaryota; kingdom Metazoa; phylum Chordata; class Mammalia; order Lagomorpha; family Ochotonidae; genus Ochotona; species Ochotona curzoniae. The sequence goes on along the minus strand of NW_024466129.1, from coordinate 1,161,411 downwards.
GTCTGCTGATGTACTTTATTGGCCCTGCTCAGAGTTTTGTTCCCCATTTGTGACACTTGCCCTACTCCAGTAAATTTCAGTCTTGGGCTCCCATGTTGTGCTCCTGCCAGGACCTCTACAGCCAGTGCCACCTGAGTCACTTCTCTCCACCGCCTATGAGTTTGTGCCACTGCCACCCGTCATGTGCACTAAAAATGCTTGGAGAGCTGAGCGTGGAATCTCCCCAGGCTTAGTGAATGCTCAGCTCACCATTATCCTCTAGGAGCTTTGTGGCCATACTCAAAGTGGCGCTTGGTGTGCCACCCATGCAGGTCATGGGGCCTGGGTTGCAAACTCAGTCCCTGTTCCCACACCCATCTGGCAAGTGTTCCACTGCTCTGTTTTGGCTCATGATCAGATTTGTGGAACCAGCAAGGCCCCCAGATCCGTGGCTTGATTCAACTCCTCTGTTTTCATGGAGTCCCTTTTGTACCTGTCTGTTAGTGGATCTCTGATCGCCAGTGTGCTATCTGTCCACTGCTGAGCCTCTCCACTCTCCCTGCTGCTTTCCTGTGACCCAGCCTGCCTCCTCCTACCGCCCAGGAGCACAGCCTCTCTGCTTCTCCTCTGCTAATCCTCCTCTGTCTGTTTCAATGTGTCCTCGCTCTATTTTGGTGTTTTGTCCCTCCCTTAGAAATGCTTAAAATATGTATTTATTTCCATGTATGCAAGGTCTGGATTATCCTTGCCTGAGCAATAGCTCAGGCCTCAAGCTGCTCCTACTCTGTAATTCTACCAGGCTGCAATCCATCACTCACAGTCATCTTGGTAAAGGAAGCAGAACACGGAAGCATCTACAGTAAAGCCTTTATTTTACATCTGAGAAAGATAAGTCATATTCTCTAAGTAGATTTCTTCATAGACCCCACATACATGGTTAGAAAACCATCTCTTCTGATGTTTCTAGGAGAAAAAATAAAATTATTCCATGAATAACTACATTTTATCTGTGCAATGCAACAGTATTATTATAACTTGTATACTACCTGTTGAATTAGAGAGTCTGGTAAAAGGATAAGGCTTACTTTGTAATCCATAGCAGGTAGCAATTATGGAAAGTCAACCAGACCTCACGTCTGTCATCGCATGTGCTAGCTTATGTCTGTATGTAAAATGAGCTGCCTTCTAACTGTGAGGACAGAGAAACATCCCACATCTGACACATGAACAGCTCCAGGATCCCTCTCATATTCCAAATTCCACTTCTCTATAGATCTAGCATGGGGAAAGCTTCACTTGCCAAAAGTAAATCCTAGAACTCTTAACAAATTTAAGTGGGAAAGGTTATGAATAAAATGTGTTCAAGATATCAGCTATGGGGTTAACTATGGTATTTTTGTAGTGTTTCCAAGTAATTATTCAAGGGGAGTACAATATTATGTATGAAGAAATTTGAAGCTCAATCTGAAAGGCCTAAAATTTGCTTTGAAGAAACTCCTGCAGAAATGGAAAACTCAATCAACAACAAGAATTTACAATATAGAACGTTTCATTCCATTTCTCTTTCCTGTCCTTGATGGCAAGAAGTATAAGGTGACAGGTGGCTTCATTCCGTGGAGACCAATGATCAAACAGTATTATGAAGGGCACATTACAAGCTTATTTTGCTGTTACTGTAGTTTCACCCTTTTTTAAAAAGGAATGGAATCTTGGCATATCTAACTCAGCAAATTTCAAAGTGGCTTATAAAAAAAAAAAAACTTAGGACTTATGATGAGTACAAATGGATGGTGTGATATCTGTTGGCATTCCCCAGAAATACTGAGCTGAATATGTGTCTTCCTCACTAAGTGTCCGTATTTGTCTTTCCTCCATAGGGCTCTTCACTTCAAAAGCTATAGCAATTCAAACAAGTATTAAAATAACAAAAAGACATCCAACATTTAAGAGACAAGTTTGCTGAGAAATGTATTCCTGTTAACTGAAGAGGAATCCATCCTGGAAGTGATGGCAAGAAGAGGGAGCGCTTCAGAAGAGAAGAAAACTGTACAGAACTAGAAGCAATTCTGGTTTACTAACTTGATTTCTCAATAAAATTCTATTTTTGGCCAATTATCCCCAGCTGTACATCAGGGTGAGCTGGCCACAGCAATGCCCATTGAGCCGGTTGTAGGTAAGATGATTCCACTGGAAAAACTCAGGGGTCAGGGAATATAGTGACATTTCTTTCTACTCTGTGTATCAAACATCATTGGAGTTAGATAATACCCTTCCAACTATATAGTTACAGCACTTGTCTGACTGTGGGTGTTCGATCACACTTCTTATACAAACAGGAGCCACGTGTGAGAACACTTTCAAAGGCTGAACCTGAAGCTTTGCTAGACAGAGAGCAGCAGGTGCACAGCCCTCCAGCCAGTCACACAAGGCTGAAACTGAGGCTGCGAAGCCCACTGGGCTCCTCAAAGCCTTCCCCATTCTCTCAGCCCACTCAAACGCACACCCAACTGGGGTGCTTCTCATCTATGGTTGCCCCTACGCAAATCCGAGGTACACATCTAATCTGAAAAGAACACATCTGCTCAAACACACTTTGGTCGTGGGAAAGTGGTATTTCTGTGCAAAAGCATCATTTTCCTTTGATAAAGGGGAAAAATGATTGCTCTTACTAAAATGGTGCAACCATAGATGTGTTAGAGCTGAGACTGCTTCTAAATATATCCGTAAAATCACCTGACCCAAGGGGTGTGATTATTAAAGTCATATGGCTGTACCTCAGACCCATTGCCCATATAAGAAGCCACTGCACTGGCTTTGACAGGCAAAAATGTGGACATGCACCCCAAGCCCCAAATCCCAGTGTGTCCTCTCTCACTATAGGCTCTGCTCTCACCAGTTGATGGCAACCACAAATCGTGTCAGTAGCACCCCTATTTCCCTATTCCTGCTATTGTAGTTTCTCTAAGTTGATCCCCAAAGGGGCCTTGGTATTTTAATCCACTATGTTCCTTACCAAACAATCGGGGACATATTCCCAAAGGCATAGCCAGAAGCTGTTACAGCAGCACTCATCCTGGGGCCAATCCAAAGGTAATCTTCCTGATGCTGAACTAACATCATGAAAACCCAAACCCTCTTGTCCTAACACTCCCTGCTGACCCACGGACATCTCTCCTCTACACTTTGAAAGTCTTAGCTTTCCTTGACAAAACCATGTATTCAGAAATATTAACTTCAAGATTTCTCTCTCCATTTACCCTAGAAGAACCTAATGCAAATATTCCTTCTCTGTGCAAGTACAGCCTATTTTCTGAGGCAGGCGTGCACCACAAGTGAGAGGTGAATAAGATACCATCCCAATCTCTAAAGAACTCTAAATTTAGTAGGCACACCAACCAAACTGAGGAACTGGCAACTTCTTAAGCAAACATGGTGTTACAGATACTATAGAGTACAGCGTAGGGTCGGGACAATTCTTGGTAAACCATAACTTTTGGAAAGAACCAAGAAATTCCCCAGCTGGAAACAGGGCTAGCCCCTTCTGAAGCTTCACTGTGGATTCTATGGATAGAAACAAATTGAGCTTGAAGGAAAGGGGAGAACTAACTTTCATTTGGTTATTTGGTTTTCCCTTCAGTCAAAAAGCCAGAATCATCACTTTCATGAACAAGTGGCTGTCCTAAGGCAATCAGGTTTTTTTATGCAGCACTGACAAATCTAACTGCAAAGCAAGAATCAAAGCATGAAAGCCAAAGTTCGACATTAAACAATCACACTGTATCAACATGCAAGTACAGAATCTAGAACAGTGAACTGTAAACGTGGGACTGCCACAACAACAGATTAAACCGATACCAGAGAAAGGATTCATGGTGGCTTCTTTCTCACAATGCCAGAGGGTACTTTATTACAAAAACACCTAGATTCTTTGGAAATTTTCCAACATCAACTGCAGGACCAAAGTGAGAACTCCACTTTGATGATACATGTCTATCACAAGCCTGCGGAACACTGAAGATTGAACTTGACCTTAACACCTTCCAAGTTGGGGGCTACACTATGGCTCAGTGAGTTAGGTCACTGCCTATGACACTGCCTGCTGATGTATCTGGGAAACCAGCAACCTTGCCAGGACATCCAGATAGAGTTCTGGGTTCCTAATGTTGGCATGGACTATGCCAGTCATTGTGACAGTTGAGGTTTAAATCAGGAGATGAAAGATCCTATTATTTCTCTCTCTCTCCCCCGTCTCTCTCTCTCTCTTTCTCTCTCTCTCTCTTTGTCTCTTTCTCTCCTCTCTCTTCAATTAAATAAAATAAATCTTTTTTAAAAAAATTTTAAAGTCCACCCTTTCATACCTCTTCCAAGCAGGGAGTCTTGTGAAAATGGATGTATGGGGGCGGCGGGTTACAGATGTTACAGGTGGGTTGGAAGAACCCTGCCTTTCCTGAACTGATGGGCTGGGAAGCCAGAGGAGGTCTCATTGCTGTTAGGGGGTGGAGGGCAGTGCTTCTTAAAGATTTTATTAATACATTGCATCCTTAGGATTACAGCAAGTGTGTGATAACTACTACAACACAATCCGTATCATTTCTCACGTTCACAGGTTAGTATGAAGAAAGCAGAAGCAATTCCAGTAACATAATAGTCATGCCTTCCTTCTCTCCTGATTTTCTGAATTTTTGTAATGATATATTTTAATCTGCATTATAATGAAAGGCTAAATGTGCCACTGAATAAAGAATTCAACAAGTAAAATATATTAGCTTAACAAGAATATAGGCAAAATAGTTGTATTAAGTACTGGAAGAAAAGTCAGCATTTCCACACTAATGAAATATCTCTGAAATACTGAATTTTAGGATTCATCTTCAAGATACCTTAGAGTACACCAAGTGGCTCATGTTGCCACAGGGTTCTGCCAAGCCCAGATGGTGTCTCTGTGAGACACAGCTCAGCTTTGCCCTTCACAGCTTCTCTGCTCCCTCACCACCAGTTTCTTCCATTGCCTACAGAATCTTCTTTCTTCTATTATAAGGTAAAGGTCAGAGTTAAAACCAAGGAGTTTCACAAAAACAATAGCACCTTGCTCGCCACCAGCTTTTTCTGCCTCTTAACCTCCTCAAAGGGAAAAATCATACCAGAAGGGATCTTGGGTTGAGTGGAAACTGATTAAACATTTTTTTTTTTTAGTTTCAACACTATTTTTTCTAAACCGTTGGTTTCTAGTGACCTTTCAAACACAGGATAATTAAACTCAGAAGCTGTCAAAAGTGAAAACTCTAAGAGCCAGCCAACAATTTTGCCAACTTGGAGAGTCCCCATCCATCACCAGCTCTGCGAGAAAAAAAAACAGGAATGCCAGTCATTTCAACTAACGAAAGAACTATGACTCACATCCCAGAAAATTTCCATAAGGATTTTATTCTAGTCTATAAACCAGTCAAGCTTGTGAGGAAATTAACAACCCATAGTAGAGATATGCTGGAGATGTATGGGAAGACTCTAAGATGACTGAAGACTACAGGCAGTGGTCACGCACATTGACCCACACGTCAACACATACATGATGCACACACACGCTCTGCTGCCTGGATAGCCTAAAACACACCATGATCAAATGGCACCAGTACCCAAGCCACAAGTTTCAGATTACTGGAATTCCTCACCTATAGGGTGAATCAAGAGGGGTGCCTGCTTTTTCTCTGTCCATCTGATTTCCCCTCACACAGACAGATTTCCCATGACCCCGGGGGTCTCGGCTCTTGGACCTGTTCTTTCCTTCCTTTCCCCGTCGATGGTTCTGGAAATAACAGGTTTTGAATTCACACAGTTGCAAGAAACTAACTTGTAAATATCTCTGTTTGACTCTCTCATAACATTATCTGGACATCCCCAGGAAACTGAGAAAACTGCCTATTTGCTTAACACATTTCATCTTCGAAAAGATAAGTCATAGACAGGAACCAGATATTTGCAAAGAAAATTTTCTGATAAAGAAATTCTATATTCAAAATAGAAAAAAAAAAAAACTTTAAACCCTTGACCAACCAACTGTTGTGACATATCATTCAAAACCTCCACCGAAGATGCCAGCTTTCTATCTCAAGATAGAAAGTTCAAGTCCTGGCTGATCTACTTTCAATCCCACTCCTTGCTAACTTGCCTGGGAAAACAACAGATGGTGGCCCCGCCTGCCCCTGCCCCCACGCGGGAGACCCAGAGTAAGTTCCAGGTGCCTGGAGTTAGCGAGACTGGCCCAGTCCTGACAGCTGCAACCATTTGCAGAATAAACCAGCAGGTAGAATCAATCTCTCTCTCTCTCCAATTCTCTCCCTCTCTCTGCAATCCCATCTTTTAAGTAAATTTTTAAAATATCTAAAAAGATTTTTTTAAGCTAAACACTTAGAAAAAAATATACAATCCAAGTTAAAAATGAACAGATGTAGACACTATATCAAAGATAAACACATAATAAATAAATATGTGAAAAGATGTTCAACTCCATAGGTCATTAGGGAGTTGAATATACGAGAGAGCCCTTTTATCCCTAGACCCACAAACACCACCAAACGCTGCTCAAGATCTGGAGCAACCACAAGGGTCCATGCCTGATAGGAAGGCAAAGTGGTGCAATCACTCCGGGAGACAATTTCAGAGTTGAAGTATAATCTGATCCAGAAAATTGTACTCAGTTGGCACTTTTTTCAGATAAGTTGAAATCTTGTATTCATACAAAAGCCTGTGCACAAATGTTTATAGCAGCTTTATTCATAATTGCCAAAATGTCAGGAGCAATTAGGATGTCCTACCATAGGCATGTGCGAACAAACTGTATCATGTCCATACGCGGAATAGTTTTCAATGTTTCAACAAAGAAACAAATGAGCTATCAATCTATGAAAAATGGAGGAAACATAGATGTTCATCGCTAAATCAAAGGTATCAGTCCAAAAAAAAACAAAAAGAAAGAAAAAGAAGAAACCCATCTTCTTTATTATCCTTCTCAATCATGGAGAGGGCAAAACATAGAGTAACAAAAAAAAATCCTCAGTTGGCTGGAATCCAGGGAGGAGAGAAGGACAGATGGACTGCACACAGATTTTTAGGGAAAGGACAGTTATTCTGCATGGGATTATCATGGTGGATATAGGTCAGCACACATTTTTTCAAGAGCTATAGAGCACAAGCATGGGCCCTGATGTAAAGCACAGCCTTTAGTTAATAATGACTTGCCATATTAGTTCAGCAATTGCAATGAAAGCACCGGTGCAGGGTGTTAATAATAAAGGCTGTGTAGGTGGTAAAGACAGCAGGGGAGAGATTACAGGAACCCAGTGCTCTCTGCTTAATTTTTCTGTAAACACAGAATTGTTCTCTATCAATCGTAAAACAGAAAACACAGTATGTCTATTGAACTCAACGGGAAATTGAGAATTGACTCATATAAACATGTACTTAGTATCAACATACCTACTTAGTGGACATTCGGCTGGACCTCAGCAGCATTTCAATTTCCTTTTGAATTCTGAGTCTGTGTTTTATATTAGCAACAAAACTTACCGATTTCCCATTTGAAACTGCTTCTATTAATGGTGACCACACGGCCTTTTTCACACTTGGTGATTCCATACAACTTTCATAGCACTGTAATTTAGTGGGAAGTTAGTTTTAACACATCTAGCTTTCGAAGAAGTCAAGCACATTTTCATAATTATAAAACAAAAGTTTCTTTAAAAAAAAAAGCTAAAGGAGAAATGTGTCTTTTAAAAGTCCTTTTCTCCTTTCCTCAGCATCCTTTAGATCCCTCGGTTGAGCTCATGAACTTATTGTCTAGGTAGCAACAGCAACTGCAGTAAAATGAGAAAAGCACTAGAGGTTCCAGAGCTCCAGCTAGAAATTTGTTAAAGTGGAAATAGGTTTTTCTTTGCCATCCTTCAGAACACACAGAAAGCAAACAGCGCATGTCCTTGCTGCAGTATTGCCTTTCTTGTTATGACTTGGTGTGGTTTCATAAAAACAGAGGTCCACTGTGTCATAATGTCATCAGAATGGAGAAGAAAGAAGAGGAAGCAGGAGAACTCCTGGAAAGCTGAGGATAAGTGCTGAGTGAAACCCAGGGTCCCGGGACACTGGGGAAATTCCTTTCAAGCCAGAAAGAACAAATCTGAGACATAATTGTCAAATCTGTGGTGTATGGAACATTCAAGTCGGTAGTTTGGCTTAGGAATTTAGAACAAAACTGCTGCTACAGGAGGGAAATATTTAGGTTCAACAGTCTTCCTTTTGACTCAGTGCTTTGGACAGATTCTCACTAAAATCCATGTTTACTTCCTGACTCAGGGTGGCACCTGCTGCTACAAGCAGCCGGCCCCTGAGGGTCAGCACTCCAGGAGATCATTTGTTTGGGGCTGCCATGGTTTTCACCCAGGCTCCGAGGAGATGCAGATGTTCTCTCTGGAACCAAGAGCACACTTAGGCACAATATGAAGAGCCCCACTCAGCCCTTTATGCTTTCCTGGGAACAGGGGCAGGGAGGGAGAATTGACCCTTAGCCTTTCATTAACATCTTTCACTTTCTTATAATTCAGAAAATTATTTCTGTTCTTTGGTTAAAGACATGGCTGAATGAGGGAAAAGTTATGCTGATTTTGACTAGGAAAGCTAAGAAAAGGCAAAGGATGTGCATGACCAGGGGAGCTTTGGAGAGAAGTTGCAGTGAAAATTCCCCAAAAGGAAAGATTCTATGAAGCAGTACAGACAAGCCAGAGAGCAAGCAGGGATACCGCCCGCACATCCCTCCAACGGGAATACCATGTACACATCCAACCACCGGGGATACCATCCACACGTCCCTCCATCCACCGGGAATACCATCCACACGTCCCTCCACCAGGGACACCATCCACACGTCCCTCCACCAGGAATACCATCCACACATCCCTCCACCAGGAATACCATCCACACGTCCCTCCACCAGGAATACCATCCACACATCCCTCCACCAGGAATACCATCCACACGTCCCTCCACCGGGAATACCACCCGCACATCCCTCCACCAGGAGCTAGAGGAGACACAGCTCTGAGAGCAGACGGCAGCAGCCTATGTCACTAGTAAAATGGCCTGAGGGAGAACCTTGCAGAGCACACTGACTTCGAGCCTGACCTAGAATCCTAGCAGGGGAACCACCTAACCCTGAGAAGGAAAAGCACATTTCTTTCTCCATATCCTCCCACAGTGGCACCTGGTGACCAACAGGAAGAAAGTGCCATCTTAGTGCCAGTGGAGATTGTGGCCGTTCTCATCCACACATGATCAGCGGATTTCCTAAGAGGGACTTTGCGTTTGATCTGAAGGGTTGGAAGGGAGAGGCCACCCATTTGGGACCACAAGGTACTCTCATCCCCCTATCACACCACAGGCTCTGGGGCTCAAAATTCTAAGGCAAAACATCCCCAAGCATCTAGCTGCTCTCTCCGAAAAAATTTGCCGCCACTTGCCCATCCTTACAAAAGATTTCTAAAGATGTGTTACAACACAGAAATCAAGAATGATAATCATTGTTATGAAAGAATGTTAAGATAGGAAATCTAGTAAATGTACAAAGCAAACAACAGAGATATTTATGGCAAAACAATAAGACCCAATCGTTTTGTATCAATGTTAGCCTTGAAAGTAAATGGCCTAAATTCTCCAATTGAAAGATATCAGCTGGTTGAATGGGTTAAAATTTAAAAAGACCCATTCACCCATCTATGCACTGCCTACAAGAAACACACTTTGCCAAAAAAGTTGTGTACAGAATGAAAGTGAATGAACAGAAAGATATTCCATGTTAATGAAAGGAAAAATGAGCAGATGTAGTCATCTTAATGTTACCAAAAACAGAAACACAAGACAAGAAGGGCACATTTAATGATTGAGGGATCGATGTTAAAGCACCCGTTACCCGAATCGCTATTACAACAAATATTAACGATGCACAGACTACAGTACAATAAGGGAGGGACTTCAACACCCCACGTGCATCAACTAGGCAGAAACAACAAACCTAATCTGCACTAGGACCGAGTGAACCTGATGGTGACTACGAAACATTTCATCCCCCAATTAAAGAATGCAACTTCTTTCCATCATCAGTGCATGGAACTTTCTCTGGAATAGACCATATGGCAGACCATAAAGAAGCTCTGAATAAATTCTAGAAACATTGGAATCTGAGGACTGCTCAGGGCTCCTGGCTGTGGCTCCGATGACATTAGATCCTGTGAGGAAGGACCTGGGCATCTTCCATCCCATGTGGGAGATACGGGAGGGAGTGGATGACCTCAGAGTTCTCGTCCTACAAGGGCAGTCCATTTCTCCATGGTCTCCTTGGCCGTTGGGATGTAGTCCTTGGTGCTCGTACTGATAGTCCTTGGTAAGGATCCAGGAGTCTCCAGGGTTGGGATACAAGCCTCCTCCTGTCTGCCTGCTCCACTCTGGGGTACCCCCTGCTCTGTGCCTATGACCTCCTGTTGGGACTCGAGAGGGGAGCTTTCTCTGGTCCTTACTTAGTTCCAACTTTGGATCCCCAGCCTCTCTTGCAGTGACGATCAGGGTCGTTCCGGACCCTCCCCCCGCCCAAAAAAAATTAGAATAGATAGAGAACAGCAAGGAAAGCTTAGAACCAGACAGAAAACAGTCAGCTTTGACTCACATATACCTTACTAGGTAGGACACAATGATAAGTTACTCCTCACTAAGGCATTGAAGGTTTCTCTGCACACCCCTCCTAAAACTGTTCTGTGCCTCAACTGCTGACATATGTCTTGTTAGAGTTATAATCCAGTTTAGACTATCCTAAAATCTGCCAAGTTGAGTAAAAATTATGCTTCAACACTAGAAACTGCTAAATACTAAAATGAAAATAGATATGAGACAGCTGAAACAGTATCCTATAACCATTTTAACGTGTATAGCAGCCGGATGTGTATAAACTAAAATTGAAATGTCGATGAAGTAGTCACAGGATGTGGTTAAGAACTTGCATTTTCTAACATATTGGTCACTCAATAACATGTCAATTAACTAATTAACTCCATAATGTTGTAAACCGTTGTTGATGTTATGTTGTGGCTTTTCATCAAATGGGATGATATTCTGCCAGCTCTGCTTTCAAACCAGAGATGGTCTCCCCAAGAAACTGTTGAAATTATTTGGAAAATAAGATGCTGGACTGTATGCATGGTACATGCTTGCAATGAAAGATTCAGGACTGGATTTGATCTGTAATATTGCAACAAGGTGGAGGAATCCACCATGGGGGGAGGTTACGGGGAGAGGATGGGGGAATCCCAGATCCTATGAAACTGTGCCATAAAATGAAATGTAATTAATTAAAATATATTTTTTTAAAAAATTGGGGAAAAAAAACATTGGAATCATCCCATTATCTTTTCTGACCACAATGGAATGAAGCTGGAAATTAACAACTTAAAAAGCTTTGGAAAATAGTCAAGCACATGGAGAAAAAATGATAGGCTTTTTATGATTAAGCAGTGGGTCATAGAAGAAATAAGAGGTAAATCAAAAGCTTTCTGTATAGGAGTGAAGATGACAGAATAACGTATCAAAACTTACGGTATAGAGCAAAACCAGTGTTCGTAAGGCAATTTATAGCAACCAACGGCTACATCAAGGAGTGCAGTCAGTGATTCCTCCTTCATCTCTCCTTGTATATTCTCCCCCCACATCCTAATTCAGATGTTGGACACAGATGAGTCCAATTAATCTCTTGGGCTACAAGCCTAGTTCCTATTCTTGCCATCTCAATGAGCACCAATTAACTCCTTACCTCACAACACTTAGGTATTCGCTCCTGCCCACCTGTGACTCACCTATCAACTGAGAGGGGGCGGTATTGCGTTGTTGTGTAACCACTCCCCTCACATGCCCCCTTCAAAGGCCCGTGAAGCCAGGACTTGCTCTCTTTCTGGTCAGGTGTTTCTGTCACTCTGGCACCTTGACTCTCGCCTGATCCAGGACAGGTAATCCTGTGAGCATGGTCCCTGTGTACTGATTGATTGGACTTGTGATCTGTTATTTTAGTATGTTCTGTCATCGCCAAGCTTGGTTAATAAAGACTCCTTAATAAAACTTTAGACATGTCTGGTGTGATCTCGCTCACGCCCCATAACCACATATCAAGTAAATGATTGCCTCAACCAATAAATGTGATGCAGTTTTAACAAATTTTAAAAAATCTAAAACAAATTCTGAAAAAGCAAATCAAAGAATAAAAACCATGCAGTTACCTCAGTAGTTGCAGAGAGCACTTGATGAAGTGCAATATCCTTTCGTAATAAAAGCCTACAGCCCCCAGCTGTAGGCAGCTGCCTTGGTTGCCTTGTACCAAGACAGGTGTTACACTGCTGGAAGCAAAGCAGTTAATAGCTGACGAGCATTCTGGACCTGGTTAGTGCCAAATTCCTGTTAACTGGACAGTTATGTCACCATAGCTGCTTATTCTTTATTTTTTTTTAAAAGATAAATGGCAAAGGCAGAGCAGTCTAGACTAGGACAAGCCACCCCCAGTGGGTCAGGCCACACTGGGGGGTTTGAAGCAAGCACCAGCACGCACAAGACGCAAGGCTGGAAACAGGACTGATAGGGTATCTCTGGGGACTCATTGCTGGACTGCAGCTCCCACTGGTAAGTGTGAAAGCTGGGGCTGTAACTGGGGGCAGGCCAGGCTAAGCCATGCTGTAGCAGCTGCTGGTGAATGCCAAGACTGTGGGTGGGCTACCTCAGACTGGCACACAGCACCTGCTGGCAGATGCAGATCCGAGGCTGGGAATTGGCCTGCTAGGGGGACGTGGGGAACTCTCCTGACAGGCTGCAGCTGCTGCTGATAATCATAAGAACTGGTACTGGGGGGTGGGCCAGAATGGACTAAGCTGCTGTACCTTCTGCCATGCACAATAGCCAGAATGGGTACAGACAAACCATGGTAGGCCACAGAACCAGCTGGCAGTGCTGGGACTAGGTGCAACTCATGTCAGGCTGCACTACAGGACCCCCTGACACGTACAAGATCCAGGACAGGGAATATAGCAAGGGAACTGTGAGTACTCCCACGCTATGCTGTACCTTTTGCTGGTGAGCGTAAGAAGCAAGGCCGGAGGAACACCAGGCTGGACAAGACAGCGGCACCTGTCAGCAGACGTGAGGGCTCGGGTGCCCGAGGCTTGTCCGCTAGTTCCTCTTTCAGACCTCTACTCCCCTAGGAACTCTGCACTCCAGCAAACTGACTTGGATCTTCCGTAAACCTAGACATTGCCAGACTTCCCCTCCGTATCATTTGTATTCCTATTGGATAAGTCAATGTTAAGCAGAACACTGGATACAATCCCCAAGCAACAAACTGGAATGAAGCCAAACAGAGAATACACACACTGAAAAGAGACTCGGATAAGCAGGTAGTTCTCAAAATGAACAAACGCAAAATCACTTAGAAATGATCTCCAAAACGTCAGGAGGCGCCATTTCTCGATTTGCAGCTTGCCTGGAGCCACTAGTTAAATGCGGATTTTTTTTTTTTTTTTTTTTTTTGCTGGAGACAAATATTTTTGTTAAAGATATTACCAAAATGTTGGCAAGCATTTCCAAACAGATTTGTAAACATCATGCCTCCCTTTTCAGCTGGCAGCGCTTTGAAGACGATACGATACAACGATACAACTTGAAGCAACGTTAGTTCAAGCACCTTTCATTTTGGCCACTGCAGAAATTATAATGGAGACTACTTGCTTTGTGGTTCATTTTGAAATAATAACGTATGAAGTAATCACACATAAAAATTTTTGTAATTCTGTAAATGTTAAGCAATGAGTTAAAACATGGTTTTTGCTTGTTTTACTAAATAAGTTTCCTTTTGCATATAATAATAGATCAATTAAAGCAAACACAAAAATAATTTCCAAGTTGATTTTATAGGTAGACTACAAGTTAGGTATTTTGTGTCTTAATTTTTAATTACTCTAATATTCCGACACTGAGAAATACAAAACAATCCACAGCCGTTTTTTCCGGGCTACCAGTCTGAGCATGCGCAATCACGCCGTGTAACACAGACTCAGGAGCAGGCCGAGACTGCGGTGGTCACTGGAGCTACTGGAACATTGTCTTATGATTTGGCTCTTTCTCCTAAAAGGAAAGTATTTCCAAAACCCAACTGATCCATGGTTCGTTTGAGTTGCATACTTTTCATAATCATGTATAACACGTGAGCTTCAGAAGAGAGCCACCTTCCACACACAAGGTCGGCACAGGCCACCTTGGCACACCTCTGTGGGCACACCCCAGAGCTTGTGGCATGCTGCTGAACACTCGAGTCCCTCAGAGCTCAACCCTAGCCAGCAGGGAGGGCACTGGCTTGTGGGAGAGAGCAGGTGGGGGTGGGGGTGGTTAGTTACCATTGGAGACGTGGCGGGGAGGGATGGGTTGTCAAAGCTACAGCTTGACAATTTTAGTTTTGAGTTGTTGGGGCCCTAAATGCAAAAAAAAAAAAAAAAGAAAGAAAGGCATGTTTGGAGCGAGGTGGGCACCGTGCTGACAGACGTCCCAGCAGAGGCCTCCCCTCACCTAACGAAATACCAAAACTGGCAGCTCGCAATCTGATTTTTCTTAAAAGCCGCATTTTCCCCCAAATCCAATGAAGGTAAACAGAAAAACCATTTAGGCTATGTGACTTGTTTTACAATGAGTTTTTAACTCCTAACAGTAACCGAATAATCCACCTGTAAGCTGTCATTCATTCTCAAAGATGCGGTTCAGGTTTGACTGGCATGATGAAGCCACACCCAAAAATGACCTTTGCAGCTCAGCTTTGTTGATCGCTGTGTCATCGCGTTATATAATGCCTTCAGAAAAGGCATTGTGTATATTATATAATATGTATATTGTATGTATATATTAGAAAATAATGTATATAGAGAGAGCATATATAGAGAATATATATACAAAAGTGTGTGTTTATATATATACCTCAGAAAAGAATGTATTATATTTCGTGCCTTGGCTATCCCCTTCAGAACAGAAGCCCCATTTTATTCAGACAATACAGCTGTTCCTTGGGGCAGGAGTCGGCAGTTAAACACAACTTCACAGGCTGCATCGCATGGCAGTCTTCTGCCCTGGCTCTGGCTCTTTGGTTCTGCCCTGGCTCGCTCCCAGCTTCCTGGCGTGGCAGACACTGGGAGGCAGCAGACAAAGGCCCGTGTGCGTGGTCCCCTCTCGGCGTGGGTCCGAGGCTCCCAGCCATGACCTGAGCTAGCCCCGGCTGATGCGAGCATTCAGGGAGTGAATGGAAAATCTCAGTCTCGCTGCCTCTCAAATAAATACAAATACAAATACATTTTTTAAATCATTCAGTTGGTTCTAAATTCAATATTCCTTCTTGGGAAAATGAAACAATGAGAGAGAAGGGGAAAATAAATGATTATAGTAAAGAGAAATGCTTTTTTTATTCTCAATTATTTATAAAGGAAAGAATTCAATTCTTCTACTCACATGAATTGCTATTTTCATGAGCCAAAATACATTTTCCCATGATGTGGGGAAGTACACAGATCAACTTTCCTTCCTTCCATCACAAGTGCCCCCGACCAACACTTACAGGAACCTGTAGCTCTGTGCTCACGAAAGACATAGAGCCCTCTGCCCAGCGCTGGAGCCCTTGGGTGGCCTAGGATGTGCACCCAGCCCTCCGAATGAACAGAACTCTGCTGAGCACACTGCAGAGCTCCGAGAAGCAGCTTGATCAAAGAGTCCGCTATGCCAGGCTGAGTTCTCCCTTCAGCTGAAGGAAGCACCAACTTTGCAGCTGCTCCAGCGTGCCGGATGAGAGAAAGCTGAGGCTGAGGATGAGGCGAGAACCTGTGGCTAGTATGTTCCCGAGAAAAAGTCCACAGGAATAAATCGTTGACGCTAGGAAAGCAGGAGATGATCATTTTAAAAAGGAGACTATCCAGGAGCGATCTGCAAACATGCCCTTAATGACTGCAGACTTGCGCCTGCCCCAATAAACAGCGGCTGACTCACAGTTCAGTAACTTGGAACTCCAGATCTAAGTTATTTACACTTTCTATGCCTCAGTTTCCTCGTCTCTTCATGTAGGAAAATGATTCATGAAGGATGATGATACTGTTAGGATTACAACGCAAGGCAGTTGTAACTCTTTCGTCAACAGTGTAACCTGGGCTTCCCTAACAGGTTTTGGTACCTTGACAGTCAAAACATTTTTGTGCATGAATTGGACTGAAAGATGACAAAAAGACCTTCTGGCATGAATTCTTGCAGTTTGGCCACTGTAGTTGTTCCTTCAGGATGATGTTTGGGTCAATGGGATGAAAGGGGTACCCCACAACTTCCAACGATCCCCCATATCTCAGGTACCATGAGAGCCTTCTGTTACTGCTGCAGTTACTGCTTTTATGAACTCAGCTGGTCAGTCACCACCGAATTACACTATTCATTACCCCCACTGGGTAACTGTTCTATTTTAATGGATATATGGAAACTGTACATATTTGTGCAGTTACATGTGATATTTTAATACATGTATCCTTTGTGTAATTCTAAAATCAGGGAAAATATATATCCTAAAAAAGTATCATACTGTAAAACAAAAAATCCTTCCTTCTAGTTTAAAACATGCATAAACACTATGCAGTATTATCCAGTCATCCTACTGTGCAATAGAGCACCACACTTCTTTTCTCACATCTAATAGCTTAGCAAACCTTAATTATTAATCAATTATTAATCAAACTTATTAATCAATATTAGTGATATTAACCTTATGTTAATATTGACTGAAGTGAGGTGATATTTGATCGTGGCCTTGATTTGCATTTCCTTAATAATTAGTGACATTTTCATGGACCTACTGGCAATTTGAATTTTCGAAAAATTGGATTAGCTGTTCAGTGTAACTGTTGTTTTGCTTTGTTATTGCATTGTTTGAATTCTTTATACATCGTGGTTATAAACTTGCTGAATGTTCTATTTGCAAATTTTTTTTCTATTTTCTAAGTTACCATGTTGTCTGTTTCTTTTGATGTGCAAACTCTTTTTGTCTAATTTAATCTCATTTGTCTTTTTAAATTTTTGTTTCTTGTACTTTGGAATCTGATTCAAAATCTCTTACCCATTTCAATGCTCTGATGCATTTTTTTGATTTCTTCTAGTAGGATCACAATTTTATGTCTTTTTATAAGTCTTTGTTTTAAAGTCAGAGTTATAGAAAGGGGAAGGGGAGACAAAGAGACGGTTGTTACATCAATGGGTTCACTCCCCAAATGGCCACAATATGCAGGACTGGATCGCTGCTAAGTTGGGAGTCAGAAACTCCATCTAGATCTCCCATGTAACAGGTGCAGGAGTTCAAGCACACGGGCTGTCTTCCGCTGCTTCCCCGGGAACGTTAGCAGGGAGTTAGATGCCGGCACTGCCAGCGGCAGCTCTACCCACTACACCATCATTTTAGGTCTTACATCTGTTTATTCCAGTTTGAGTTCAGCTTTGTTTTAATAATCTGATAGTTCGTATTATTTGACGTTTGAATAAGCAATATATATATAAAATATAGATTCATAGCATAAATTATGGTTTTACTACATTGATAACAATTTCAATATAATTAGTTTCCTTTGTAATTCTATCTACTTTGCTTTGTACATGTTAATCTTTTTTTTTTCATTTATTTTGGAGATAGAAAAAGAAATCAGACATCGCATATGCTTTTTTTTTTTTTTTTTTTTTTTACTCCCAGAATGTCTACAACAGCTGGAACGGGAGAGATGGAACCAGGAACCAGGAACTCAGCTCAGGGCTCCCGTGTGCGGGCAGGACCCAGTCTCCCGAGTAATCCCTTTCTGCCTCCAGCCTCTGGAGCAGGAGAAGCGACACCCCAGGAGCAGAGTGAGAACCCAAAGACAAACATCCTACTATGAGACAGGGACATCCCATGCCGGCACCCTAGCCTCCATGCTAAACACGTCCCACCCACATTTTTAAAGACTCCCTTATTTATTCAAAAGGTAGAGCTATAGAGAGGGAGAGAAGAGAGATCTTCCACCTGCTGGTTAACTCTCCCACTGGCCACAATAGCTCGGACTGCAAAGCCAGGAGCTTCTTGAGCTCTCACAAGGGTGGAGGGGCCCAAGCACTTGGACCATGTCCCACTGCTGGCCAAGTTCATTGACACGGAGAAGGACTGGAGCTGGGACAGCCAGGACCTGGATCAGCTCTCGTGAGATGCTGGCACTGAAGGTGGCGGTTTTAATCACACCACAATGCTACTGCCAACCCACACACATTTAAAATATGAAAAATAAGTGGGTGCCTGCCTTTGTATAGGCACAGGTGGGCTCCTGGCGGGCTGAGGGTATGGGCTCATAGGGGGCCTGAAGGATGGTGCCACTGTGGGCATGTGGGGACCTGGAGGTTCACACCCAGGCAGGCAGAGCAAGCCTGAGGATTTCCACACATGCTTGGTCCTGGTGGGGCCTGCTAAAAGTTTGGGGGGGGAGGGTCAATTCAACAAGTCTGCAGCTCCTGCTGGTGTACATGTGGGCCAAGTGTGTGGTAGGCAGGGTTGGACTGAACCACAACATCCAATGCTTTGTGTAAGAGGTCGGGTGGGGCCCGGCACAGTAGCCTAGTGGATAAAGTCTTCACCAGGATCCCATATGGGCACTGGTTCTAATCTCAGCAGCCCTGCTTCCCATCCAGCTCCCTGCCTGTGGCCTGGGAAAGCAGTCGAGGATGGCCCAAAACCTTGGGACCCTGCACTGCATGGGAGACCCAGAAGAAGCTCCTGGCCTCTGGCTTTGGATTGGCGCAGCTCCAGCCTTTGCAGCTGCTTGGCGAGTGAATCATCAGATGGAAGATCTTCCTCTCTGTCTCTGCTCCTCTCTGTATATCTGCCTTTCCAATAAAAATAAGTAAATCTTTAAAAAAAAAAAAAAAGACATGACAGTCGTGAACGATCTGGTAAGCTTGCGCATGATGAAGTTTCTGACCAAATGTAAACTCACCTGAGGCCCTCTGTCGACGTCATTTTAACTCTACGGCTGCTAAGAAGAAGAGATAAATACATCTGGCACACATTCTAAAATTCAAAAATCGCTTCCCAGCTGATCTTGTCTGGAGATGGTCTGGGGGCTGCCTCTCGGTGCAGCCAGTTAAGCCACGGCCTGTGGCACCAACACCTCGGCTGGCTGTCCGTTTGGGACCCCGCCGCTCCACTGGCAATCCAGCTCCCTGCTAACATGTCTGGGAAAGCAGTGGAAGACGGTCCAAGTCCCTGGTGCCCTGCACCTTCGCCGAAGACCCCAAGGAGGGTCTGGCTCCTGGCTTTGGTCGGACTCAGCCCCATCTTCATGGCCATTTGGGAAGTGAGCCAGTAAAATGAAAGCTCTCTCTATCCCTGCGTCTCCTCGCTCTCTCTTTGTAACTCTACCTTGCAAATAAATAGGTAAATCTTAACAAACAAAATTTTTTTTTTTTAATTTTACAAGCTAGCACTGGTCCCTGATACTGGTGAGTACCTCCATCGGTAAGCCTCTGGGCCTTGGTGGCCTCTCCTGTTTCTTCTTTCTAGTCACACTGTCCTTTTGAGCAAGGGTCACTCTTACTCTGAAGAGGAAAGTCAACGTGACTCACTGTCAGAAACTGAAAGTATACTGCGTCCACAGGAGCAGCGCCGCCGCCTGTGTAACCACAAACCGCATCACAGCAAGTCAGCTGCTCCGGAAGGAGAAGAGGCGATGGGGGAGCAGGCCCAGGCCCCATCCTCACGGCCAGCCCCCACGGCGGGCGTTGGCCCGTGCTGAGCATCGGCTGGTACGTTGTTACAGCAATGGCAGCAGCCAATGGAAGACGTGTCCTTGGCGCACGGTACCGAAAACATTGGAACAAGCCCTACCCCAGGCCACACTGCAAAGCAAAGCTGCGTCGTCCCTTCCCTTGCCTTGGTCCTTCTCCCTGCTTGCACCCTCTCTCAAACCATCTTGCGCTGTCTCGGTAAAACTGTCCTGGGCGATTTAAAGAACGTTTAAAGGAAGTAGCCCGTTCTCTGGATTCTGTGCTCGGGAGCCTCAAGAGCATCCAAGGTTTCATTGACAAAGCAGTAGCAGTGGTTCCTAATAATTGAAACGAGGACACGTTTCTTTTGGTTTCTTTTAACATGTTCCTAGCTTTATCTGTGCTCAGAGATGATTACAAAACTGATTTTTCACTTACTTTTTCCTTTGATTCCCTTTACTTGTTGGCGCTCCTCCCGGTCAGAGGGTCCTCCTAAGAGGCTGGTATTCTGTGAAGTTCCTCCTGTCGAACACGGTGACCGTCTAGCCGTGAGTGCACAGCCGGCCCCGCAAGCCCAGACCCAGCCAGCAGCGACTTGGCTTCAAATTCTGATTTTACAGCTTCATTTCCCTCCCCTCACACTTGGATATTTCTGTTCTTCACTGTCTTCTTGAGACAGCTCACTCTGCTATGTGGAATAAGCTAATCAGAGGAATTCGTCTCAAGGATGAATATTCAATGGTGTCACATCTCTGCACTGTCCTTGTGACCTACGATAACCCCAGGTAAGCCAGAATGGCAAAGAGGGGCAAACTGGAAGAGACCTCATGGAGGCTGCCCCCAAGCTGGCCATAAACGTAGCTGCTGCTTCTGCCAGCACACAGAGACGACTCAGCAAGGCTTGCAGGCAAGCCCCTCACTCACAGGTCTGCTTGGGCCACCCCACCCTCCTTCTCCAATCACGGAGCAGGCTCACCCCCACAGCTCTGAGAGCCCCCCGCCCTGCACAGTCTCCTGCCCGCTGCCTCGGTACCTCTTCTCAGTTGCTAGCTTTGCAGGTGCTGTTAGGGAATCCATGGTGAAGCTTGACTTGCCAATGCAGCACAGTAAGGGCTGATGTTCCACTGCTCTGCAGGTGGCGCAGAGGGCCAAGGCGAAGCCTGTGATTTCTCTTACAGTACTCTGCTGCCACCTGCTGGAAGCCCAAGGCCAAGCAGGGCTCCAGACTGAGCTTCAGCAGGGCCACTCCCGGGAAGCACCTGCCTCTGCCCTCTTCTGCCTCTCCTAAGCCTTGGCTCTTCCAGAGGAAAGCAGCAGACTGAAAACTTGGCTGAGAACCCACACTGGGGCAGGAAAGGAAATGGGCACTAAAACGGCCTGGGTCTCGGGAGGCAGGGCCAGGTCAGTGGCATCCTGAGGACGTGTCATGGGTTCATGGATTCATCACAGCTTGCTCTGCAGTCGGTCTTAGTAAATAAATGTGACGTCAGCATTCACATAGAAGCATAAATGTGCCTTTGTTTGCCCTCCCTGTCCACTGCGCTGGATGATTTGGCCCTCAGGCCAACTCAGTGAGATAGTGAGTATGTTTTATTGTGTATATTCATGAGGTGTGATGACATACATGATAATGGCACAACTCATTATTGCAATAAAACACTATAAATTGCTTGTCCAGGCTAACTAAAACCTTATACCCTTGATTAACGTTTTTCATCTTTCCCTAGGATAATGTAAGTCTCTACTCAGGGAGAGGAACGTGTGCAAGGACCCGGAGACACCTCAGTGGTCCTGGAAGAGGTGGGTTTGAAGCTCAGCAAAGGGCCCTCTCCGTTGCTGCGTTCTCTCTGCGCACCGCTGCAGCCTGGGGTCTGGCAGAGACAGTGCGGAAAGCAGTCTTCCCATCTCTTTCTCAGGTCTGAATCCTGGCCATAACCGGGCTGCTTTCCAGTTCCCTTGGGTAGGGTTCCCAGCGTCTGGAACTAACGGAACGTGGAAGAGCAATCATTGAGTTTATTTGATCTGGGTAGTTGTAACAAGGAATCAGCAAGAAAAACTCAATCCTAAATTTCCTCCCATTCTAGCTAGTAAAAATCAAGAAATAGGGAGGCACACTCGGCATAGCGGTTGAAGCACTGTTAGGACACATCGCATCTCAGAGTCCCTGGGCTCAGTGCACGGTGAGGCCGACCCTGCAACGCAGCAGGTGAAGGCTCAGGTGTCTGGGTTCCCACCACCGTGAGGCAGAACAATACTGGCTTATCAGCTCCTAGCTCCCTAGGCAGCCTGACAGTGCAGGCTGTGAGCTTTTGAAGGTGAACCTGAGAACTCTGAAAACCTAAGAATGCATGCAACTTAGGGAGCAGAAGTTAGATCTAAAGGGAAGATCAAGGTGCATTTTCCTGTGGTTTTTCCTCTTGTTTCCACACTATGACACACAGTGCTACACGGTGGGGTCAAGCAGCAGGCACGGACATCAACGGAGCTGGTGGGACGCTGTGTTCCAGTACCTAAGGAAGAGGTCCTCCCGTGGCGAGAACGGAGTGGGGATGGTGAGGAATTCGCACCGGTGAGGTTTGCGTTTCTATTTTTTCTTCCAGTTCTATATCAAAGACAGCTCCTGTCACAAACCAGCAATGCTACAGCAACAGAGGCTCTAGCACCTGAATTCGTGTTTTAAATTCAAAACCCAATTAGTCACAAGAACTTCAAGTTAAACCTTAGCTCTCTAATCACGTAAGTATTAAGATGAGCCCCTGGAACCAGGAGATTTGGGAGACATCCTTAGGAGAACCGAGTGCAGAAGCACTAGTTCTGTGAATGGAACTGTATCCGTCAGGGTTATCTCTAAGCAGGCCTTGCACAGGGCAGGCCCACACACCACAACAAAATCTTTGAAAACTGAACTGGCATTGGTACCATCACCCAAAAACGTGAAATAAATCCTGCTGCCTGAACTTCACAAAATGTTTACCACAAAAATAGAAGAACAACAGTGATGGGCAACATTTTAGTAAGATCTAGATACGTAACACTCAAAACACCTGCATAAAATCCAAAATCACTTGACAAACCAGGGGAACCCGGCCATTCCCAACGGAACACACATCGCCAGATTTCAGTCCGGAGACGGTGTAGACAGGAGAACCACACAGAGGCTTCACTGCAGTCGTTATAACCACGCTCCTGAAAGCACTCTGGAACTTGATTTAAAGATAAAAGTTCTCACCAGAGGAGTGGGAGCTACAAAGAGAACCAGAGAGAAGTTTTAGAAATCAGAAATAAAGTATCTGAAACATAAAACTCACTGAAGGATCCAAGGAGAATGACAACAGCAATTATTCAATCTAAAGCATGCAGAATAAAATGTGGGGAAAGGGAATACATTTTTGAGAAATAAAAAAAAATGAGAAATTGGCACAGAAAATTTGCTTGAAACATAGTGATTTCAAAGATTCAGATTATAACATTAAGAATATAAAATGTGAGGAAGGAGAGTGAACATATAGAATCAGCATAAATTGAAGTTTACAGTGAAAACGAACTGAGTTAGCTTTGTCACATGTCATCCTGGTGGTAGCCAGGAAACAATGACCTAAACTAAAGGTGAAGCATTTTACCGCGGAAAATCATCAGACCCCAAGGAACACTCCAGCTGGAAAACAATGACCAATTAAAATTAAATACATCTTCCTTTTTGAGTTTTGCTAATTTTTATTTTTTCCATTTATTATTTTTTTATGATATAGTTACATGTGTTCTGGGATTTCCCTTACTCCCTTCCCAAATCCCCTCCCCCCTCACTGAGTTCCCCTATATTAATCCTATAGTCTAGTTCTTCATACACAGTCATATGTCCATCATCGTGGGCATGGACAATGGCAGAGAGTCCAGAATCCTATTGTCAAGATATACTTAACAGTTTCATTGGGAGTCCAACTTTGGTCTGGAAGTAGAGATGCATACTGCATTGTATCCTCACATCTGGATAAGATAGTCTCCATTACACAGTTATTACACATCTCCTTAAATGAAAAGCCACAAAACAAAATCAACAACAGGAAGAAAAACAGAAAATTTGTAACACCATGAAGTTGAATAACATGGTACCGAATGACTAATGTGTTGACGGAGAAATGAAAAAGAAACTCAAGAACATTTTTTGAAGAAAATGATGCTATAGCATGACCTATGAGTCAGTGAAGACTTTAATATGAGAAAAAAAATTTGAAGAAATGAAACTAAAAAAAAATCAAAATCCAAGAGATATAGTTTCTGCTGATCTCTGTTGGTGAAATGTGTCTCCTGTAGGCAACAAATAGATGAGTTTTGTCTTTTAATCCAGTCTACTAATCTATTATGTTTGATTGATGAGTTCAATCCATTTACATTCAGGGTTAATGTGAATGGGTGATAATTTGGTCCTGTCATTTTAGCAATGGGTTATTCATTGATTTATTCTTCTGTTGTTGTTGTACTGAGATGTTCTTCACATTTGCCTTTGATTTTGGGGGGCGCTGTTCCTTTTCTCTGGCAAAAGAACATGTTTGAGGATCATTTGTAGGGCAGGTTTGAAAGAGGCAAATTCTTTTAAGGTTTCTTTACTGTGGAAGAACTTTATTTCATTTTCAAAGACAAAGGAAAGCTCTGCTGGGTACATTATCCTGGGCCGACAATGTTTTTCTTTTAGAATCTGGAATATGTCACTCCATTCTCTTCTTGCCCATAAAGTGACCTGTGAGAGGTGTCCTGTGAGTTTAATAGTCATTCCTTCATATGTCAACTGATTTTTGTTTCATGAGCGCACTTAAGGACCTTTTTCTTATGTTCAATTGAAGAGAGCTTGATGATCATGTGTCGAGGTGAAGATCGCTTTTTGTCAGTTCTGTCAGGGGTTCTGCGCCCCTCCTGGACGTTGTTTCCCAATACTTTCTCCAAATTAGGAAAGTTTTCCTTTATTATTTTGTTAAGTACATTTTTTTAAAGATTTATTTTATTTTTATTGGAAAGGCGGATATACAGAGAGGAGAGACAGAGAAGAAGATCTTCCATCCGATGATTTACTCCCCAAGTGAGTGCGACAGCTGATGCTATGCTGATCTGAAGCCAGGAGCCTCTTCCGGGTCTGTCCTCGACTGCTTTCCCAGGCCACAGGCAGGGAGCTGGATGGGAAGCGAGGCTGCCAGGATCAGAACCGGCGCCCATATGGGATCCCGGGCGTGCAAGGTGAGGACCTTAACCACTGCGCCACCGCGCCGGGCCCTATTAAGTACATTTTTAAACTCAGCTTCTCTATGCTTCTTATGGGACTCCCATAACTCTTATATTTGACCTTTTAAAAGTGTCTCTTAATTCTTGAATACGTTTTTTGGCTTGAGTCAGATCCATTTCCAACTTTTTGAGTGTTTCACCATTGTGACAAGAAATATCTTGCAATTCTGAGATTCTTTCTTCTGCCTCCTTCATTCTATTACAGAGACTTCTCACAGAATGTTTTTGTTGTTGTTGTTATTTTGTTTTGTTTTTTCATGGAATATTTTTAAAGATTTATTTGTTTGATACTGGAAAGCCAGATATACAGAGAGGAAGAGGAGTGACAGAGAGAGATCTCTCTGCTCTTGGTTGAATCAAACAGTTCAGCAAAATGGGCAATTCTTTGCCCGGGCACCTGCTGAGCTCCTGGTGAACTTTCCTCCCCTCCTGGCATCTGGCTGAGCTCCAACCACAGGGGGAACTTAGATCTCCACTCACTGAGTGTTGCTGGGGCATGCAGTCACTGCAACGCCACCCCCGGTGTCCACTGCTCTCCCATGTCCATCGGTCCCCAAGTGTCCGTCTGCTGTCAGTCCATCCTCTCCTGTTCCCCGGAATGTGCCCTCTTTGCTTCCCCCGCCTAATGATTCTCCATCTGTTTAAATGTGCCCTCACCCTGTTCCACCATCTTGATTCTCCAAATAAATAAATCTTTAAAAAAATGATCTCGTGCTTTAGGGTATTCTGTTGATCCTGGTAGCATGCTGAAAATCATTTAACACTGGTTAACAGGTGTCCCAAAAAAAGGCCTCTGTCACTCTGAATTGCCTCAGGAGGTTTGTTATCATAGGAGATTCATTCGTATAATTCTTAAATTCTCATCAGCAACACAAAATTATCCGTTGGGGCAAGTTACTTTTATGGATGACTTAACAAAATGCACCAGCTGTCAGTTGATTTTCATTATTTTCTCCAAACGGCAGTTTTTGCTGACCCTACGCAAGCATCTCTCCTGTCCTTAGGATAGCTGTTAAGTGCAGTAAGTGGTGCCCCGGTTGGTTCTTGTCATCTGACTGCAGGATCTGAGCAGTAGTGGTCCCTGTCCCAGGAGCTCGGGAGCTCTCCCATTTGTCCGTCTTGTCTGCTGATTCAGCACCCTCTGCTCTCCACCTGATGGCCTGCTCAGCTTCTCAGGCCCATCTTGATTAGCTCACACAGCTTGTTGCATGATGAAGTATTAACACGTTACAGAATTCCAGTCCTGTAACCTGATTTCACCAATCAGCCTCCAAGCACAAGAGAATTCAAGCACTCACTGTTAGGTTTCTGCTGAGCTCCCCGACCCTTCTGATGCTGCAGAACTGGGATCAAGGCAGTATCTAAAATACCTAAAATGTCCCCGACACCAGGGACCGCAGGGTTGCTACTTAGCAAACTAAAGCAATGCCTGCGATCACCACTAGGTGGTGCCAGTGAGCCGAAGTGCAAGTGACAGAGAAAACAAAGCAAGCAAAAGCAGAAGAAAACAAAATAAATATGGCAGACCAGGAGAAACTGATGCAGCTAAAATTGGTCACTCTTTAAAACAACAAACACCCTCTGTGATAAGCACCAACACGGTGGCAGAGGGGGACGGGACACGAGTCTCGCGGTGTTAGGACGCAGACACACAGATCTTGCTACTTCGTCTGTCCAACTTCTTGTGCCCCTGAGGAAGATAAACGTGCAGTCACTGGACGAACTGTGAGACGTCTGAAACAAGAGCAGATGAAATCATTAGCACTCGCTGTTCTGTTGGCTCTGCCACTGTGTTAGTTTATACGTGTGCCTCATTCCAAATCTACCATCATTTAAGTGAGCCTTGGAAACCAGTCCTCACTGGCCACTCTTGCGCCATGAAGGAGGCGGCTCAGACAGATCCAGTGTCACACGGCCACAGCACAAGCAGCCCTGGGACTCACCTACAGATCTGCCTAATTTCAAAATCGTTGTTTAGAGACATGAAACAGGTACACAGAGTCCCGGACAGTCAAATAAAGCAAAAGTCCACTTGGTTTCTGGTAAAGTGGCTCCATTCATAGTTCAGCCAAGCTTCTCTTCCGACAGCCAGCAAGTGAGTGCCTTGACCAATACCAACAGACCCTCTGGCTTGCTCTCTGAGCGAAGGCAAGAATCCCCAGACTCCAGGAGGAAAGCAGCACAGGGGAGGTGGCACTCCTAGGCAGAAGTAGTGACGCCAGAACAACACCAAGAAAACGATCATTGCCAGTATTTAGCCCACCTTTCCAGGGCTCAGGTCCGTGGATAAATTCGTTGCAGCCACCTGATGAAGCACTGCCATTGGTTGTTTAACGACACACTCTTCTCCCTTCTTCCTGGCACAACAGGCCTTTCTAGATCCTTTACAAGGCAGGGGATGTGGGCGCCACTCTGCCTTCACAGCCAGGAGTGCCCTTTACGCCAGCACCAATCCGGTCATTGGATTTGGAGTCGTGAGCTCATGTAGGGCTCCTGGAACCACCAGAAGTGCAGATCACCTTTGTTAGTCCGTGTGGTGTGAGAGATGGAAAGCTTAGCATCACGGATGCCCTGAGGCAAGGCATCCCGCAGCCACAGCTAACACAAGGAGCAAGCCACAGCCAAGAGAACTGCAGAGAAATAAAGATGGAGGCCTTTAGTCATCGTGAGCCTCAAGATCAGATCATACCTGAAGTCAGAGCCGCTTCGGGACTGCACAGTTGGATTTTGTTCAGACAGTTTAAGTTTTCTATTAGAAACAACCAGACATCCTGTGACATGTGAATACTGCCACTGTCCCTAGCTTATAGATAAGGAAATGCAGACTTAGAATGCTATAGCATACTGGTAAACTTGCCTACTGTGGCAGGGCCGTCCCATATGGGTACCTGAATACTGCACTTCCAATCCAGGTCCCTGCTGACTCTGCAAGGAAAGAAGAGCATGGCCCAAGTGCTTGGGGCACTGCACCCAGGCGAGACACCTGAAGAAGCTCCTGACTTCAGCTTTGGACGAGCCCAGCCCCAGCCTTGTGTCATGTGGGAAATAAACCAGAGGATGGGCGGTTTCTCTCTCTCTTTGTCTCTCTCTCTCTCTCTCTCTCTCTCTTCCTCTCTCTCTGTGTGTTTCTTTCAAAGAAACAAATTGTTGAAAAGGAAAAAAGAATAGTGTTGAGCTCAGTATCACCATAATAGTGAGATCTGACCCAGCAGTGTCTGACCCCGAAGCCTTAACTATTCACTGTAAACATCCCCCAGAGAGATGTCCTTTGCACTCTGTCCTTGGCTGGAATCTGGAGCTGAACTTCTTTCCCCAGCTTCCATGTTTTCTATGACATTTTCTTTCACTAACCCTCCCTAGTCACAGGTCTACAGACTAAAGCACCGTTACACGAATTATTTGAGCTTATGAGAACAAATAAGATTGCGATATTCAACTCCAAGATTAGATATTTTGCTGATTCTATCCCAGAAATGACCATCTGTCTGCAGTGCTCGGAAGTAATCATTCCTGGAGCTTCGGTGAGATCATGGGAAAATGTGCTTCGTCATTGACACTGCTCGGCAAAGCAGTCAAAGCAAACATTACAACAGTTGGTGCTTCTAAACACGCTGGCCCGCCCCTAGCACAGCTGCCCAGAGGTGAGGGTTGGTCACAGACGACTCGCATGCCATTCAAGATGCCCAGAGGCGATCCCATTTCGGCACTGCCCGTAACTCCCATCCAGAAGAGCTCTCCAAACACCCAGCCCCGCCCCGACTCTGCTCAGATCAGCGCCCACTTCACCCAACCAAACCTGCAGTCACCATTTCCCAAGGGAGAATTGCAACATTTGATTCATGCCTTGAAATAAAGAAGGCAATTTAAAAATGAGGAAGGGAGGGAGGGAGGAAGCCTAGAAGAGGAAAAGGTACCTTCAAGCACTTTCCAGGATCTGGCATACATGCATGGCAGATTTGACCAGCACCTATGACACGAGCATCTCATTGAGGCGCCATTTCCACACACAGCTCCACTTCCCATCCGCCTCCCTGCCATCCACATGGGAGACCCAGGTGCCACTCTTATCCCACGGCTATTGCAACCAGCCAAGTGTATTAGCAGATGAAAGATCTTTCTTTTTCTCTTTCTCTCTGTAACTCTCTCAAATAAATAAATTCTTAAAAATGTGTGTTTCCCAGTGAAATTCACGACAAAGACTTAACTAAGTTCTCACACAGTAAGCTGACAATAAATGCTTACTTCTGCTTCTAAGAAGTTGAACTCCTTGGTGATAAAAGTATTCTCTGCCTCACTCCCTCAAGCTTGGTTTCAAACTACCTTATTTTTCATTATCACCCTGACCTTTCTATCTCTTCTCAAATACACCTCCACGTCTACGGCCCCTCCCTGGACGTGGCCTTTGTAGATGGTTTACCCAAGCAGCTGAGCTTCTGATGTAGGGTTTGCTGCAGTTTTCTTACTGACTATTCAAAACTTATTTGTTCTTTTTCCAAGAGCCTTTCTATGTTATGCTGTGTTTATAAATTGGAATAGATCTGCTTAGAGAATGGCAAAGATGCGTGTTCTGTGCATTTTTCCATCACATGACAGAGAGGAGCAGGGAGAGAGAGGAGGGGGCGGAGAGCAGAGGAAACCCTGCTGGGGCAGGAGTGGAGGAGGATCAAAGAGAAAGCTCTAAATGGCACAACCACAGCTAATGCCAACAGAGGGAGAATGCCTCCCGAGGATGCGACGTGGCTATGCGGGGTTAATCAGAAGTCTGTGAATCAGTAAGTTAACCCCCACACAGGCGGGACACTGCTGCACGAAGGAGAGTAACAGCAGTGTGTGACTTGTACAGCATTACTTTAAAATTCTTCCTGAAAAAGCAGTGCAAATACAAGGGGTAAAGTGACTGGTTTCAGGTCGGAACTCCAGTGCATACAACAGCAATGGACAGAACAAAAAGCCATTTGTCTCCCATCATGCCTTGCTTCCTTTATTCAATTTACGCAGTTGTCTGAAGAATTTTCCCAGATAAAACCTCGAGACTTGCAAAGGAACTTAGAGGCCAACTAATCAATGGAACTCCTCTTCCTGGAATCCCATGCACAACAAACTCCTAATTACTGTCTTATTTGTGCTTGGATGAGCTCAGAAATAAGGGGAGGGGAAGAACACCAGTTCCGAAAGTAAAAGATTCTATACGTGGAAAATTCTAATTAGTTTGTAAATGTATTATAATATTAAAGAGAAATCTGAATCCCTGAAACTTCCACCCACCGGCTCTAATTTTGCCCTCAGCTTATATCAAAGCCCTTTAGTCACTTGATAATGTCTACAATGTTCCCATTTACTCTGATCTTCTCCAGGGTACACTCTCCAGTTCATTTCAACATTCTTCCTACTTGAGCCTTGCGAATTTCCTTTCATGCTCTAACCGTTCTCCACGGTGCACGCCACAGCTGGCCCAAGACGCTCCCATAGAGGGTTCACTTGATAAAGTTTAAAGTGTCATAAGCAGTTCAACCAAAACAAAGAGGGGAACATGGCTTCCCTTATTTCTGGTCAACAAAACAGTCCTTGGATCACATTTGGACCAACAATACACGGTTTCTCTTTCCACCTTCCCTTCAAAGCCTTCCCCACAAAAAACAGGGATGGGGGGAAATACTTGAACACTATAGTCCACCAGACAACTATACAATTGTCCTTGGCAATATTCAAACCCACATGAACAGAGTGTATCTAGCAGACAGGAACAGGTGGAGATCTAAGAGACATTCAAAAGCCAGTCAAAAACCATTTAGCATTGTCTCCCACCAATGTCACATAGCTAAAAGTTGCTTCAATGTTGAAAAATTGGATTAATACCTAAAAGACTTTGAAATTACAAAAAAAAAAAAAAGACGCAGCAGTGGCAAACTAGGAGTGATGTTTAAAATTTGAGGGAGTTATTAAAATCTGAACAGATGCCAGCTGGCAGCACCATTTACACAGAGTATGTGCAAAGATGTGCAGTGGTTGACTTATCAAAGTCTTTTCCAGCCTATTTGTAACCACTAATTCTGTAAGTAATGCTTCAAGACACTCTGCATTTTGTGAACAAATGCTGTATCAGTAAGTAGACAAAATAACAAAAGATTAACAGAGCAATGTAAATGAGTAACATTTAAGGTGAAGAGTCTGTATTGAAAATAGATGATGATTTCAGGACAATCTGAAATAGATCTGAGTTATCCTTCTGAAGTGGTTGACCTCAGAATTTGATCTCTTTCCTTTAAATCACCACAGTGCCCAGAAAACTAGGAGAGTGGAGTCCAAACCATAAGTTGCTATCCCATAGCCAGTCTTGAAATGACTAAAACAGCTACTATAATGTTTTCCACGCGACATGTCCATGACAACGCATCTAATGACACAATAGCTTGAATGTGTATGGGAAGGTCCAGCCTCGTCTGGCTGCAACGCTTCTTTGCAGGTGAAACGGAAAGCAAAGAGGAATTCTATACCGACTGACATGGAAAATCATGAGTACATTTAACATGTAAATTTCTGCATCTATTTTTCATAAGTTGAGATTGATTGACTGACAGATTCTTATAGCTAAAATTCACATTCACACACTCAGGGTCAGTGGGAGACCTTGCTGTCACTTCTTTTTCTAGTAAGTCAAGGAAAAGTACATGAAGTTGTTGCAGATTAATTCAAGCATCCTCTTTTTTTCTAACTAATAACTTGTTAAACTGTAGAAAACACTTAACTTGGACAAATTATAAAATCCATGAATTCCAGTGCAGAATTAATACTGTAAAAGAAATTTTCTTTCTTGCCTAATGAATGGGGTAGAAATTAATTTACTCCGGAAAGAATCGACCAGCTTTTTCCCTCTTATCGAGATTAATTTCGCCATAAACCACTGGAACCACTTAGCTCACTAGGTAAAATGCGCCGTCATGGGGATTTTGATTCTGTGGGTTGACGGAGAAGCCCAGGAAAAATACTACATTGGAGTAGGTCTCAGTCTACACTTTAAAGCACCCTGCCGCAGTTAGGGTGTGTTTCCCCTCAGGAATCCATGGGCTGGAAGCTCCGTCCTCAGGGTGGCAATGGGCAAGGCAGTCCAGCTTTCAGAGGCGAGGCCTTCACGGACGCACCTTGGTTCCCTGAGGATACCTCCCTCAGCACGGATGAAGGTGCTCTCCTGAGGCCTTCGAGTTAGTTCTAGTGAGAGGGTTGTTACACAAGGACAAAGACTGGCCCCGTCCACTCTGGCTCCCTTCCTCTCACTTTCTCTCTTACCATGGCACAGATACCAAGATGTGATACAACCAAATTGTTTTGCTTCATCAGAGCTAAGCACTGTTGAGCCACTACAACTAGGAGGTAAGTAAACTTCCTTTCCAAGTAGGCTGTCTCAGGTGGTTTATTGTAGCAACCAAAAGCAGGCTAACATCCCCTCCCCTTCTAGCCATCCTACTCCTGGATCATATACACAAAACAGCCCAAGAGATTCATAGGAACGATGGCATGGGATGCATTTTTAGCACAACTAAGAATTTCTTTCCTTTTTTTCTCCTCCTACACTTTCCTCATGGTTAGTTTTTTCTCTTAGCTACCCTTTGTGTCTTCCCTTTTCCTTCGCCTCTTTCCCTGACATCTTTGCATTTTCAGCCATGACTCATGGAACAGGAGTATGACAGCCACAGAAAGAGGCTGACTGGTCTTGCCCTTCTTTAAGTTCAGCAGTTTCTCATGAGTCCGTGCAGCTGACACAATGATCTTATCAGGAATTCTCTGTCCTCTTTCCATAGCTGAAAATAGTGGAATCACTACAACACAGCAGGTTAGCGATGTGAGGGGAAAATCGAGTAATTTTAGTTATTATTTGTTGGCAGCTTAGAGAAAGATCTGTTGGAGGAAAAGGATATCAAGGACAAATATTAAGAAAAAATTGGTTCAATTACCCAAAAATTAACAACTGTGTTTTTATCTTTTTACCCAGACATATAATACAATGTATATGTCATTGCTATAGTTGATGGGGGCCCATGCCATGGCACAGTGGGGAAAATTGCCAGCTGCAGGCATGAGCATTCCATGTAGACAGGTCCCAGCTTTAGTCCCAGCTTCTCATCAGCGTCCCAGGTCTAGTCCCAGCTGCTGCACTTCTGATCCGTCTCTGTGCTAATGTCCCTGGCAAAGCAGTGCAGGATGGCCCAAGTCCTTGGGGTCCTGCGCCCACATGGCAGACCCAGAAGAAACTCCTGGATCTGGATTTGGTCTGATCGAACCCTATCTGTCAGCAGATGGGAGATATTTCTCTTTGTCTCTGTCTTTTAAATAATAAATAAATAAATAAATCTTTTACAGAAAGGAGTTGTTGAAAAGCAAATCAGAACATAATGTGGGGTTTGCTGTTGTTGTTTAAAGCTAATGGGTTTCCACAAAAGTCTTAAATCAGTCAGTCAGTACAGAAAGGCCAATTTACCATACCTCAACTGGTTTTAGAGTTCAGGATGCTGTGAATGTGATAATACATTTTGTTGAAACTGTCCTTGAAATGCTGAATGTTGGTCTTCGTGTACAGTGGGTCACTGCCTTGTGATGCTGGGTAGCAGCCATGGCCCACCGTCCATGATCCACCATCCATGACCCACAGCCCATGACCCACGGTCCATGACCCATGGTCCATGATCCACCATCCATGACCCACGGCCCATGACCCACGGCCTATGACCCACGGTTCCTTCAGCTCTACCATCACCAGGAGAAGCAGCAGCTGCCCACAGTGTGTCTTGCACTAAGTTAGGGTTCGATGCACTAAATGGATCTCCAAATTAACATATTTTCTATTGGTTTGTTGGGATATAACGTGTCATAAGTTGTCGAGTAACTGTATCTGGCTAATCCTGACCAACATACTAAAAAAAACACAAAAAGGGGCCAAGCATTGTGGCACAGTTGGTGACGCGATACACCAGTTTGAGTCCCATCTGCTCTACTTTCAGTCTAGCTCCCTGCCAGTGTGCCTAGGAAAGCAGCAAAGGATGAGCCACTTGGGAAACCCCAGGGTGATTCCTGTCTCCTGGCTGTAGCCAGGCCCAGCCTGGCCTTTGCAACCGTTTGTGGAAAGCAAATCAGCAGATGGAAGATTTCTCTCTCTATCTATCCATTTTTCTATCTATCCATCTATCTCTACCTCTCCCTGTCACTGTTTTTCATATAAATTCAAAATGTTTTGAAAAAATGAATATAGATTAAGCTACCTAATTTTATTCTTGAAAATCATTATCATTAACTGAAATCTACAGGTTCCCAGGGATACACTGGCTAGCACAGGCTGGCTCCATGAACTCAAACGAGAAAAAATAGCACTTCATTTTCAGTACCCCCAGTCACTTTACATTTTTCCTTCTTTTGCAAATGTAATATTAGTAACATCCATGACTATTAATAGAAACCAGATACTTTTCTTATCACATTGAAGTTATAACAATACACTAAAATAGTATTTACACTCGGCACCATTCAGCACACTTCCTAGTATTAAATATAATTGTATGTGAATAAATCATTATTTTTATGTGTTGATAGCTATAACTCAATATAATTGATTTCCTTGTAATCAAGTGTTCTCTGTTTTGTGCATTTAAAATAGTATTTTAGAAAGAAGTCTGTAGCAAAAGATTGTGAAGAGCTATCAGCTTCAAAATTCTAATCAATGTAAAATGAAATAATCTCTAAACAAGACACCTTAACTTCATGCGTATCTTCAGTGAGCACAACTTAGTATCATGCCCTTGTGTATTTATTATCAATTACGTGTAACTTCTCCTAGAAATTCAAGGCCAAAAAGCTAGACCTCAAATGTATTTTTACAGCTTCCTACAGTAATATCAGAAAGTACACCTCTTTTCGTCTGTTTTTAGTTGCTGTTGTTGAAATAAAGTTGTGAGAAAGGTCAGAGTTGAGCGGAGTACATGATGATACTGACATCACAATTTGGGGGTAAAATCTTATCCCTCCCTTTAAAACAATTTTTGTTGTGCTATTATTTTAGTTGCCCTGTCCTATATTTTCTTTCAAATTATAGCTTGACACAAAATGCATCTTGAAGTAATTAGGGTAAATATCATGAAAAAGCAATTTAACAGCTTTGTAGACTATCGTGAGCCATTCCATGTGGATACGGCTCGGGCTCTCTCAAATCATGAATGAGGACCATCACAGGTCTTTGCCTTGCCATCCTAGTTTCTAGGAGCTTTCTGAGTCAACCACGTTCCCAGTCAGCTTCTGTAACTGCAGGAGTGTCAGGACCCAGATGTTACAGGCTGTTACACTGTAGAGGCCCAAGCAGGCCGTGCCCACCACAAGAAGATTCCACTAGGCTAATAGAAATAGCCTGCCCTGACGTTCTGGTGACTCAGTTCCCCCAAGCATCAATTAAAACTCATGCAAATATTCATGAGCTCCAGAAGGACTTTGCCTTTTAAGGAGCTATCATGAACCCAGCACCTGCCTGTTGAAAGTCAAGGTTATTTTCCCACCCACTGTCCTAGTCCTCTCTCCCATCCTCATTCCTCTTCCCCCTCGGTCCAAGGCCCCTCACCCACCGGGATTTCCGCAGACTGGCTGTAGCTCCCTGAACATTTCACAGGAGAACCAGAGCACGTGAACCCATGGGATCACTTCAAGCACGGATGAGGGTCCTTGAGTCTGCCCTGAGCGAAGCACCCACTGTCCCCACCCACCACAAGTCGTTGGCCTGACTCACAGGTGTCGAGGGGGAGTCGTGGGTTCCCCAAGTTCCTAGCACAGAATCAAGAGAACCGGCAGACAACTTCAGCCCTGCTCTTCATCTAAAGACGTGAGGCACGTCTTACCCACTGTTTCCCAGTGAGTGCTAAACTGACTAGCACTTCCTCCAAAATACTTCCATCTCCTGGGGAAAAAGTTATAATTACAACCCATACGTTGCTCATCATATGGTGTGAAAAATAAGGAGAAGACAGGGAGTACAACAAGACAAAAGGCTGTGGCTTGGGCATAATTTAAAAATTGGTCTCTTGATGCCAAAGTCTATTTTTCATAACGATATCCTGAGTTTTATTTTTGCAGACATAGTTTTTCCATAAAAATTCAATTCCCTGCGGCTAATGTTGTGGAATAGCAAGTAGAGCAGCCACCTGCAATTCCAACATGCCACTTGGGTGCTGTTTCAAACTTGCCTATTCTACTTCCTATCCAATTTCCTGCTAAAGTGCCTAGGAAAGCAGCAGGGGATGGGCCAATTCCTGGGTCGGGGTGATTAGAGTAGGATGGATTTAGGGGGAGCTGCCAAGCGATTATCTCAGAGCTGTAAGCAGGCACCAGACATACAGGCCGGGTAGACCGTAGTTCAGAGTTCGTACATGATCCTTAGAGGAAGGGAGAGCTAGTAACATATTAATACAGAGGAGTGGTATAATCTAATTTCTGTTTTCTGAACATCATTCTGGCTGATAGGGTGAAGATGGAGGCAAGAAATGTGTGTGCTTTGCAAACCAGGTTCTCGTTTAGAAGCTAGTGCCTGTTTCAGACTGAATTCAGTTCTTTAGTTATACAGAGCTGTTTTATCTGCCATTTTGCTCTTGAAATGCATGGGTGTCAAGTGAGTGGGAAGTAAGCAGAGAGTGCATACGAAGGATACTGGGCCCAGTGTGACTGCTCGGTGTCCAAATCCTCACCTTGAACGTGCCAGGACCCCATATGGGGGCTGGTACATGTCCTGGCTAATCCACTTCCCACCCACCTCCCAGCTTGTGGCCTGGGAAAGCGATCAAGGATAGCCCAAAGCTTTGGGACCCTGCACCTGCATGGGAGACTCAGAAGAAGCTCCTGGCTCCTGGCTTCAGATTGGCTCAGCTCCAGCCATTGCAGCCACTAGGGGAGTGAATCAGCAAATAGAAGACTTCCTGTCTGTCTCTCTCCTCTCTGTAAATCTGACTTTCCAATGAAAATAAACAAATCTTTTTTTTTTTTTAAGAAAGGGGAAAAAAGGTAGTCCTCTACTAATAGAAATGAGTTGTCCTTTGTGTTAGTTCATTAGTCTTCAACGTGAACAGAACATTAACTACTTCTGTGTAGTGGGGCTGGCTTGATAATAAAATGCAGTCTGCATTGTTGCCATGGACACCTCTGGAGGGACATCCCAAGAGGAAGGACTAAGGCAGAAGTTACCTCCACCTGTCCGTCTCATTCAGAGTCCGTGGGTGTGCGTGGGGCAAGGAGGCTGGGCTAGATGTCAAAGCCAGGTCACTCTCTGAAGAATTCTGCAAACATCTTAAAAACAAATGCCTGAGTTAGCAGAAAGCAAAGAGGCAATTTTCTAATCTCTTCTCCCCTGCACCTTTCATCCCCAAACCCATAAAGAGAACCACCCGGTATATGATGCTAACATGGAAAATACCCATCAGATCTGTAGCTGAGAGCTCTCCTGGGAGACACAACTGTTTGATGCATCCAAACTTCTGCAGACACGCCTAGCCACTCTGCTTTGGCACCACTTGGAACAATAAATAGGACGCCACCCCCACGGGGTTGCCTGATTAAACAAAAAGTAAAAGTTGACAAATAGAGGGAAAGAGTGACGGGCTCAGATATCTCACACATCCTATCTCGAGTGGAAATCACCGCTCGGCAAACTTGAGCGGGGAAACACCACACGTGGGAGAGATCAAAGGCCAGAGCCCCGGCTGTTTGGTTGTTTTCAGCCTCTCAGCCGAAGCAGGTGTGTTCAGACCCAGAAACAAGCAGGTTAGGGAATACCCAAGGTGACCTCCACCTAACACCCCTCGCTTTCACTGAACGCTCCTTTGCGCTACAACTGGTTAATCACACGACTGGAAGTGAGCAACAGTGGAGTTTAATCAAGTTATAAGCAGGGTCCGGCAGGGAGGATGAGCTCTAGTTATAAACCTATCGGAATCTGATTGTCACGCACTCGCAAGGAAAACTTTTCTCAGAGGTCACCAGCCGGGTACCTTCATTTCCTGGCACTGTCATTATCCAAGAGTTCTTCAATGTGAGTGACGCGCTGGCCACAGCTCTTACCACGAACACCTCCCCTCTTCACATATATTTTAACAATCGTTTTCTCAAACTGCAGGATTTGAAGGTTAATTTTTAGTTGGCATGAAGTTTAGAAACAAAAAGAAAGAAAGTTTCAAGGCTCTTCTAAGGGAAGCCAAGTTTAATTGAATATACTGATATTCTGGCCCAGAATGTAAATGCTAAGTTCTGCTTGTTTGTATCCAGAATCTAAGCTTCTTCATATTAGTCTGGAATGAAAGTCAAGTGTTACATTTTTTAAATGCCTATTTTTTTTAATTGGAAAGGTGGATTAGATGTGTAAAGAGAAGGAGACAGAGAGAAAGAGCTTCCATCTCCTGGTTCACTCCCCAGTGGCAGCAGTGGTTGGAACTGAGCCTATCTGAAACCAGGAGCCAGGAACGTTCTCTGGTGCCCCAGGTGGGTGCAGATTCCCAAGGCTTTGGACCATTCACTGCTTTCCTTGACCACAAGCAGGGAGGGAGCTGGATGGGAAGCAGAGCTGTCGGGATTAGAACCGGTGTCCATATGGGATCCCGGCACATGTGAAGTGAAGACTTTAGCCACTAGGCTACCACGCCAGGCCCCAGGGTTATATTGCTTAAGCCAACACAGCCAGCAATCATGAATGAATCTTTCAGGACTCCTTCAGATGTGTCTCAGGAAAGCAGACCTATGCCAGTTTCCTGTACTCCAGGGAGAATTTACTCCCAGCTGTGTGAAGATAGGAAGACTCGAGTGATAACTTTACCTCCTCTTCATTTCTTCTGCGGTCTTTTTTCTTTCCCCAGAGAAGCCCTGTGTGGTTGGAGGAAGGGCTGCTCGAGCCTTAGGAAACCTTGTGCGAAGAATCCGCATACGGTGTGTGTTGGCTTCCAAGGAATCTCGGGGTCTTTGAGCCACTGCTGATCAGCAGTTCAAGCAAGCAGGAACACAGCAGTGGAGCCTCAGGGCCTGGTCACTTCTGGAGCGCCCACCAGTGTTCCCATGGGTCATCCATGGCCAAGGTCACCTGCTATACTCTTGCCGAAAAGCAAGGCAGACTCAGCGGACTGCTCAGGGAGACAGATCCTGGAAGAAGCCAGAACTGGGGAAAGCAGAATGGGGAGATGTGTTTGACTTCCCTAGCTTCCGTCTCCACAAAAAACTAGGACAGGAGCTGGGGTGGCTAGACAGAGAGGCACTCAACAACATCCATGAGGGTTGGATAGTTGAGCTGGTTAGATGGAACTAAGCTTCAATACCCACCGACATGTACGAGAGCTAAATGGGATGTGGGACAGACTGGACTAGGGTAGGGCAGGCCTGGTGGGGATTACTGTGGGTTGCCCACACTAGGCTGCAACTCCCACTGGTTTATGTGAGGGCTGTATGTGCTGGGCAGAACCAACCAACCAACCAACCAACACCCATTGGTTCCAGTGGAAGACAGGGCTGGAAACAGAACCAACCCAGCAATTGCAACCACCAGCTGATCAGGGCAATGGACTGTGCCGGGCCCTGTACTTGCTAGTTCATACAAGAATCTGGTCTGGGAACACCTCAAAGTTTCTTTGGGGATCTCCCCAATCGAAATGCCAGACCCAGAACCCTAACCAAGAAAAGAGGGAAGACGGAACAGGTCAATCAACCATCTCAGCTATATGTTGGCAGCGAAATACAGGGCAAATGGAGACTCTGTGATGGACTATGTCAATCAGTAGATTCTTCAACGACATCATCGTGCTTGGAGTGGCGAGATTGGCAGCGATTCATAACTGGTGAACTATCACAACCGTTTGAGCAAGACCCTCGGAGCATGCCCCATGTCTGGGACCTGGGGTGGGTGGGAGACTGGGTGGGGTTTCTCCCTCAATATTCCCTTTACCTCAGATACATGAAGGAAACAATATGGAGAAAATAGTCTTACCCACTTTCCAAAAGTCTTTGTATCTTTTTACCCTAATTAACTATGTAAAGATTGTCAGAAATATAATAAAAAAAGAGAGAGAGAAAAAATTTTAAATAATATAGGCTACAGTTCCCACAGGCGAGTGTGAGAGCTGGAATGGAGTGACAAGCTGTGCTGAACATGGCTGCTGTGGCATCCCTCAGCCTGGCTGTGCGCTGGGTCAGGGGTGTACCGGAATGGCCTGGACCCCAGCATCTGCTGGTGCACACAAGAGCCAGAGTGGGTGTAGGATAGGCTGGGCTGGAACTCAGCATCAGCTGAACCACATGAGCCAGGTCTGGGGGTGGGTAAGCTGATAGGAGTGGCAGACCCTGCACTGACTGGCACACACAGGAGCCAGGTCTGAGGGGGATAAGCTGATAGGAGTGGAAGACCCTGCACTGACTGGCACACACAGGAGCCAGGTCTGGCAGGATTTCTTTGGGGAAAGTTCTCACCAGGGCCACTGGACTCAGAACTCGAACCACAAGGAAGTTCACAGGATCTGTGCTCTGACTGTTGAATGCGTGCGTCAGAACTGGGCCTCCTTGGTTGCTGAAGCCTGTGCAGTGGGTGGCATGGCCAGATGCGCATGGGGGACATGACAACCTGCTCACTGAGGCCTGCAGAGGATGCCTAGAACATGAAGGCAGAGCACATTGGTCAGGTTTCCTAGCCAGGCTTTGACAGCGAGTGTCTGGGCAAGTATCTCTCCTGCTCTCTCCCTTCCCCCCAGATACAGGAATCTTACTAAAAAAATGAGAGCAATTGTTTTCCCTACTTTCTCCCATGCCTCGGCCCTTCCACTCTAATCAATGGTCCACATGGGCACACATCCGTCCCAACTATGTAAACATCATCAAAAATAAATTTATTTTAGAAAAACACAAGTAAAGCCCATTAGAGCAGAGACCAAAATATTTTTTACAAGCAGAGTTGAATATTTTAAAAGTATTTAGAGCCTGCTAAAAAAAGTAATAAAGGGACTTTTTTGAGATGAGCAGAGATGATCAACTATGATGTCAAAAAGTGAAACTCAATCTAAAAAGGATTTTACTTCCTGCATCACCTTTTCCATGTTCAGTGCAGGTGTCTGTCTCTACAACGTCATGGCCTGAGGTGCTCACTGCTTGTCCTGCCCCCAGGAGGCACTAGCAGCAGGTCATTTTCATGGCCAGGGCGTTCAGGTCCACTTCGCATCTGGACCCACATGTCAATACTTCCAGGGAAAACTTCTTCACTGGTCTTCAAGAGTAAATATTTTAGCAATTATTAATCAGTATGTACAAGATACAAGCACATGACTTGAATGATGTTTGCCTTGAGAAGAAGAATAGCAACCATATTAAAGTATTCCCAATAGCCAGAGAGTTTCCATTCCTTGTTTATTCCAAACACATTGTTGGGAATCAGATTGGGTTTTTGCTGTAGTGATGGTGGGGAGAGGGATCCCTTTTGCTTTCTCTCTTCCTTTTCCTTTTGGAATAAGTCAGGGGCACACAATACGTTGTTAGCTGCATAGGAAAATGTATTAAGGACTGAAACAAATACAAAAACCTCTTTTTAAAATTATTTTTAATTGATGGAAGTTTTACACATTTATGAACAATATATTTTGAAGTGTTTAAATGTCATGAGCAGCTCAAAAAGCTCTCTTTCTGCCCAGTGGTTAGAGTCACAGCACGTTACGATAAAGAAGGTTCATGCATTTGGTTCATTTCCCCAATAACCCTCCCTCCTTTTTTTCTTTCGTATCGTTGCCTTTGCATTATGGTGAAACCACAGCAGAATACAGAGAGATGAATCATTTGCAGCCCACCAAATGTCTCTTTATCGGAAGCATCTCTGGGCTAAGGCTTACCTCCTTACAACCTTTGTTCGTTATGAAAATTCTTGAAACCTCAACCAAAGCCTGCCTTCAGACAAGACCACAGCATGCTGCCAGGAAGTGTCTTTTCACAAGAGGGGGCTCCTACGAAAGTGGGGTTTTTTTCTTCTCTCATTCTAGGAGCAAAGGGGTCTGGCGGTATAGCAGGAGAGGTCAGTAAGCTTACGCAGGATGAGTGCAACAGGGCAAGAACCGGAGGGCTGTTCTTGGCACCCGGCTGTCCTGGAAGGGCTGAGGTCACCTGGAAGGGGCCACAGTCGAGAACATGAATAGTCAAAGTGGCCATGGAGATGAGGAAGCCAAGTTCTGCTTGCGTTGTTCATTCTACAGTGAGCCATGCACCTGTCCCTCTGTGAACAGCTGCAGGTGCACACACACACGTTGCTCAGACTTTCTGGGAGCAGGCAATCTGCCTTTGAATTACATGGGTGTGGGTGGGGGGAGTCTGAGTGGGACCCCAAGACAAGGTGTTAAGTCTGCAGGGGCTGAAAGAAGGTACGAACACTACCTATACCACTGACACATTCTTTGTAAGGACATGTTTATGTTAGGCTCACCTAAGAGAACTCGTCTGCACAAGGGTCCCATCAGCAAGAAGCACTTTCCTCAAAATCGCTGGCAGACCATTGCTGGCTACAGTCCATTGACCCACATGGTGTGTCCTCTGTATTACCATCCTCAGCAGGCAAGGGGTGAGGACGACGAGCAGCAAAATAGTGAAAGATTTCTTGGTTTTGCTTCTTCTTAGTGACTCAAAATTAAAGGTTCATTGAGGTGAAAGGTAAACTACTGTGACTTGAAATAAGATCTTAGAACGATTCATAGCCCTCCTCTCAATCTTTCTTCCTCATCTTCACCTACCTCTGAAATACCTACTCAACCATAGTGACAGATGGTCAGTTTATTGGTATTTGAACACACCAGGTCCGTCGGTGTTCAGTCTTCCAGGTCCACTCCCATCTATCCCTCAATGAAATGGACATAACTTTTATCATCTTGTCTCACGAGGAATCCTCCACCTCTCTCGTGGCTCAGGCCAGGGATAATGTGAAACTCATTCTTGCCATTGGGCAAGGATGGCACTGCTTCAGCTCTAACCCTTCTGTGGGCATCAACTATGTGTAGAGAGGGCCCGCCCCACCAAATTGGGCGTAATGTGCTAGAAGACTGAAGGGCAGAACACCCAATCCAGTGCAGGACATTCTTCTGGTGGGTGGAGACAACTAGGTTGGGCAGTGGGCTGAAAGCTGTGCATGGTTGCGTATTCAGTGAGGGTGTTAGTGGTGTCAGTCCCCAGAGAGATGAGCTGATGGCTTGAAGTCCTGGGATAATTCCTTGGGACACACTGTGGAGCGCAGATTGAGGTGGTGAGGAAGTGGATTGGCAATGTCCCCCGGCTCCTGTCTGTCCGTCAGAGTCCCCAGGGCAGCAGGGCTGGAGTGGACAGAGCCCTGGATTCAGAGCAGAGAGCAGAGTGCCCACCCCATCTGTGGCACTGAATAGCTCAGTCTTCTTGGATGAGCCACCCATCTTCCAAGCTTGCTTTAGCATCCATGAAAGTTTGTGGAAAAAGGAGTTAAAACTTTGGGGGCAGGGGTTCCAGCAGGGCCTTGGTCACTGGTCTGGGTCCTTGGTCCACCTGCACAGTGGGGACCAAGTCCAGGAGTCCCGGGGGTGGGTGGGGTCCAGCGATGCCCTGGTTGCCTGACTTGGTTCTTGGCCCACCAGCACTGGGGGGCCAAGTTCAGGAGTCCTGGGGGTGGGTGGGGTCCAGCGATGCCCTGGTTGCCTGACTTGGTTCTTGGCCCACCAGCACTGGGGGGCTGGGTCCATAAGCCTTGGAGATGTGGAGGGGGAGTGGGTGCAGCAAGGT
Source organism: Ochotona curzoniae (assembly GCF_017591425.1). Lineage (NCBI taxonomy): Eukaryota > Metazoa > Chordata > Mammalia > Lagomorpha > Ochotonidae > Ochotona > Ochotona curzoniae. The sequence continues at coordinate 1,117,542 of NW_024466129.1, read as the reverse complement.
CCAGGTCACCTGACCTGGGTCCCTGACCCACCAGTGTAGTGGGTTCCAGATCCAGAAGCTCAGAGATTGAGGGGGTCCAGCAGTGCCATGGTTGCCTGGCTCAGGTCCTTAGCCCACCTGCATGGTGGGTGCCAGATACGTGAGCCTTGAGGGCAGCAAGTCCCGCAGGCCCCAGATAGCCTGGCTAGGGTTCTTGGCTCACCTGCAAGAACTAGTCCTCCTCAGTGGAAAAGGCAGAGTAGTGGACAGCTGGCCCAGATCCACATGGAAAATACAATAGCCCATTGAGCCCTGCAGGTGACATCTGTAACATCCCAGAGGAAGGAGAGAAGAACAAATTAGACAACTACCCCAGCCAAATGATGACAGGAAATATCTGGGTGAAGGACACTCTGAAGTCTACTGTGTCAGCTAATGGACATTGAAAGGGCTCCCTCATCCCTCAGTTGGCGAGATCAACAACATTTCAGAACCATCCAAACCACCTGGGCAGAGCCCTTGGGGTTCAATGTACCACACTGGGACCCTGCTTGATACTGAGTGGCCGTTCCCCATGCCTGTGTTCTAGAGCAATCGGGAGGCTTGGTATGGCTTCTCCCCTTATCTGTCCTCACCCCCCCCACCACCAAAAAAAAAAAAATTAAAGAGAAATAGAAAATTTGAAAACAATGATCACACCCACTTTTCCCTAACCCTTGATCCACCCCACTCTGATCAACTATGTCAGCATCATCTAAAATTAAAGTTTTAAAACATGGGGAAAAAATGGAGTTAAAAGATAAGCTTATATGGGAACAAAGAGAGAGGGCGAGTCAGAGAGATCTACCATCCACTGGCTCACTTCCCAGATGACCACAAAGGCCACGGCTAGGCCAGGCTACAGCCTAGAGCCCAGAGCTTTATGCTTCTCTCTAAGGTGGTTGACAGTGATCCAAGCTCTTGGGCCAGTTTCCCCTGATTTCCTAGGTAGATTATCAGGGAGCTGGGTTAAAAACGGAGCAGCTGGGATGTGCAGTAATGCCCATTTGGGATTGGATATTGCAAGCAGAGCCTTTGCCGCTGCACTACAATTTTGCACTGAATTTTGCCGCGAAAGTCCTTGAGCAAGCCTCTACGGCCTACGATTATTATTCTCCTAGTCATTTTTTAAATCCCTCATGTTAGACATGTGTCTTTTCAAGGTCACTGATAACCCCCAATCTTCCAGCTGTCTGGATCAATGTTCAGCAATCCTGCGCTCTCATACCTGACCCATCAGAAGCATTCGGTGTATCCTTCTCTCTCTGCAGCTAGCTGCTTCCACAGATACCCTGTCTCTAGGGTCTCAGTGTTTCCTCTCCATCCCTCTGTTTCCATCTCTTCTCCACAAGCTGTTACTGAGTGCTGCCCCAAGATTCAGTTCTTGGCCCTCCGTTATTCGAGTTCTATGTTGTTAAATACATCCTTCTACATCCTATGACTCCAAAACCTCTCTACCCAGCCCAGACCTCTGTCCTCAATATTGGGATCATACTTCCATAACAAACTGCTTCACATCTGGAGAAATAGTGGTCCTTTTCAGGCTTAACTTGTCCTACACAGAACTCTGTCTCATCATCCTCAAACCTGAACTTCTGGTATTTCCTCTCAGATGTCCTCACACTGTTTAATTGTTACTCTGTCCCCTCAAACTGTCTTCACACTGCTTCATTGTGACTCTGACCCTCCAGTTAGGGACATACAAAGCATCTTTGACCCCTTCCTCTTTTACAATCCACATCCTGCCAGTCAGAAAACCCTGTCCCCTTCACTCTCAAGTATGCCCAAGATCCAACTACTTCTCACCACCTCTCCTTTTATCACCAGACCTCTTCCTTGTTCCCGTGCCTTCATCCTTGGCCAACCATAGCCTGTTTACAACACAGAAACCAAGGAGGTCCTTTGAAAACATAGGGCAGAGGCTGGCACTGTGAAATAGCGCATAAAGCTGCTGCTACCTACAGCACCAGCCATCCCATTTAGACACCAGTTCAAATCATAGCTACTCCACTTCCAGTCACTGCACTGTGGCCATCCGGGGAGTAAACCAATGGATGGAAGTCTCTCCCCGCCCAACCCTGTATTTCAAGTAAGCAAATAAATCTTTGAAAAACAGAAAATGTGAGTCAGATTACATCACTCCTTCGATCAAAACTTTGTAAGACAATCTGACAACACCTCACGCACCTACAGCCACCTTCCACCTCACGCACCTACAGCCACCTTCCACCTCACACACCTACAGCCGCCTTCCACCTCACGCACCTACATGATCCTGTCTTGCTGTTTTTCCGGTTTCTTTGTCCTCATCACCTTTTAAAGCATACTATACGTATGTATTTCTTATTCTGCCTTCACCAGTTTTAGTAACTGCAGCTGAAGATAAAAGTCTGCTTGCTCACCAACGTGTCTCAAGTCCCTCGAATGTGCTAACACACTGGATGAATTAACAAGTGTGTTCAGCAACTACTCAGTTGCTGAGCAATATGAAACTTTCTACTTCATATGGTCCTAAATGTTTTTTTTTTTTTAAGAGTCCAAAAAGAACTTGACTATCAAACCAGTAGAAAGTCAAACCTTACAATTTCTCTTCTTGTTTCCCACATAAGCCTCCGGTGTTGAAATGGTACAAGGAAGGGTTTCTCTGGAACTATGGCTCCCACTCTGGCCAAAGAACTGGGGAGAAATGGGAGAAGAGAGGATGAACTAGAGTGTACTCTCTGTGGCATGGAGAGAATGTGTTGTTTTCACAGTTACTCTAACTGCTGGACAGGAACATACAGTAACCAAGACAGAGAGCTGCCCCCATCTCCTAGGGCCTGAACTCTGCAGTGACTGCTCATGCCACTCCTTAATCCTCACCAGGGAGTGTCCACAGTGGCCTAGTGAGAGGAAAAATTCATGTTCAACATCACACTGTCTTTTAGAAGCCTGCTACTCAAAATGTTGCCCCCCAACAAACAGCAGCAACCGCAGCTGAAAGTTCATTCGACATTTATTAGAAGTTAATAGGAAGTTTATTAGAAATTGAAGATCTCAGGCTTACTGAATTCAAAACAAGTGATTCTTTTTTAATGTTACTTCTATTATTATTATTGTCATTTTATAATACAGTTCCATGGATACTGAGATTTCCTTTATCCCCTCTCTAATTCCCTCACATTTCACTGGGTTCCCCTATATTATTACTATAGTATAGTTTTTCATCAACAGTCATATGTCCATCATCGCGGGCATGGACAATGGTAGACAGTCCAGCATCCTATTGTCAAGATTTAGTGAACAGTTTCATTGGGAGTCCATCTTTGATCTGGAAGTAGAGATGCATACTGCATTGTATCCTCACATCTGGATGTTAGTCTCCATTTCACAGTTACTGTACATTCCCTCAAATGAAAAACCATAAAACAAAATCAACAACAGGAAGGAAAAAAGAAATTAACAACATGAAGTTAAATAATGTGCTACTGAACAAAAAGCTGGAAGCAGAACTGGGTCAAGCTAAAAAAAAAAAAAAAAAGCATTCAAGAATTGACAGACACTATTAAAAGGCCAAATATAAGAGTTATGGGAGTTCCAGAAGGTGCAGAAAGAGAAACTGGGATTAGACGTGTATTCGATGAAATAATAAGGGGGGATTTCCCTGATTTAGAGAAAGAGTTAGGAAACACCATTCAGGAAGGTCACAGAACTCCAAACAGGGTTGACCAAAGCGATCTTCACCATAACACATGATCATCAAGCTCCCTTCAGTTGAGCATAGGAAAAGATCCTTAAATGTGCACGTGAAAAAAATCAGTTGACATATAAAGGAATGCCAATTAAACTCACAGGAGACCTCTCGCAGGAAACTCTACAGGCCAAAAGAGATTGCAGCAACATATTCCAAATTCTAAAAGCAAAACACTGTCAGCCAAGAATAACGTATCCAGCAAAGCTTTCCTTTATCTTTGAAAATGAAATCAAATTCTTTCACAGTAAAGTTCAAACCTGCCCTACAAAACAGGCGATTTCTTATGAGCAGAAATGTTCTAGATGTGTGGGAACTCCCCGACTAAACACAAGCACATAGATATCTCACTAATTGTGGGATGGGAAAATTTGAATAGAAAGGTGAACTAACTTCATGTTTTCCTTTATCTAATGAATAAGAAATAATATTCTAATGAATATTATTTGATGCTATGAATGATAAAAGGAATTGTAATAGATTATAGACTGAAAAATGCAAGAACTATCAAAAAGAAATATGTGGTAGTCATTTGCTCATACTTTGCCCAGCTACACAAATTCAAAAAGCAGCATTTGAAACTATTTAAACAAATATACTTCAGCGGACAGATTATGCAGTCAGACTTGCTGAATTCTAGGCATGTCAGCGTAGCGCTCACTGTATTTCCTTCGTCTTTTTGCTTGGCTTCTCTTGGGTTTCAGCTTCATTTTCCATACACAGGGATGCTGTTAGTACTCCGTGCCTTTATTATGACAACTAAATAGAGTAATGCTTATAAACAATAAACACAGTATCATATAGTACTCCACAGATGTTAATGTTGTTATTTAAATCAACATGTAATTTATCCAACAAATATCTCAGAAGCAGGATACAAGTAATGCAGAAAATTAAAATGGAGTTTGAGGATCTAAATAAGACCATTCTGACCATAAGACCATCTAAATAAGGCCATGTTTACACAAGGAAATGGAAATTGAATAATAGCCAATCACATGACGCCTGAGAGCGGAAGATCCTGCAGGGCTTCACAGTCCGAAAGAAGGGTTCGATTAGACTCAGCGCCAAGGGACACCTACCGAATCCCGTTCCAGCACGTGGACAGGAGTGGACAGGAGTGGACAGGAGTGCTCCCTGGAGCTCACTGGCATTCACTTGGAACAGATTCTGGGGCTTGCAGTGACAAGCCACCCGCAGCATCGCCTCCACTGCCATTCTGACGGTCTGACCGGAGGTTTGCTGCCAATGTTGGAAAGTTCTCTTTCCACGCCCATCCACTCTGTATTTTGTTAACTGAACACAGCTTCACGCACCACATCCAGAGCCCCATCATAGCTTAGCGCTTTTTTGGAGCTTGTGCCAGCTCCAGTTCTCTGTACTGATTACGTCTGATCCTTGAGAGCACCTGGTGGGTAGTGCTGGGCTTGACAAAGCTCTGTCTCATACAACTAGAATTAGCTACGTTTCTTTCTCCTCTGCTATAGCAATACCAAATCTGCCTTCACCCGCTTTGTACACTTACTGCCACAGCCACAAGTACTACCATTCCATTTACCATTTTACATTTACCATTACATAGTATGTTTACTGCCATATGTCACACGGTACTACTCAAAAATTCATTTTGGATGAAAGATGCAACATTTGCCTATCATTTCTTTCCTTACAGCAAAAAAGGAAAGAAGAAAGGAAGGAAGGAAAGAAGGAAGGAAGGAAGGGAAGGGAAGGAGGGAGGGAGGAAGAGAGAGAGAAAGAAAAGTTGTGTGTAATTCATTCTCTGCTTTCATTGGCAAACCAAGAAATCTTACATGAGACATTTTCTTTAAAAACTATCTCTTTTAGTGACAATTTTGACGAATCTCAGTTTGGAATATTTTGCTATCAAGTAGCCATGCATTTCACTCATTTTGTGCCTTTTTTAACTTCAGCCTGGGATTATCACCATAGAAACTTAGAAAACGTATACAGCAAATCAGTGGTTTTTGCTGCTTTTCTTAGATTTTCCTCTCCGGTGACTTTTGTGGTGCTTCTCATCTTCAGAAGGGGAAATTAAGCAGCGGAAGAGCAGGCCCCGGTGAGTCAGAGATGAGGCAGGCTTCCTGGGAGGTGCTGTGGAGGGATTGCTGGGGCAGCCACCCTCAACCCTGACGTCACCCTCGCCTCTCCACACTTCTCCTCCCAGGCTCAGCCCCACTTCCTCGTCAGTGTGAGTGTGTGCTCTTGGCCAAGGCCTTCGGACCTGGACTCTATCTCCTAAACTACCCCTCCCCCTCCCTCAGAGCTGCGCATCTGCCTCCCTGTGGTCCCTACCCTTACAGATGCCCTCCAAGTCACTGTTCCTTGAAACCAATACAGACACTCACCAGCAACCCAAGGAGTCATCCGGTTCCACCCACTATGGCACGTTCCATTATACCAGCTAACTGGATGCACAATGTGTGTAACCGAGAGACTAAGGAAAAGAAGAAAGATCTAAAACAAGGGGTGTTAAACTTACATATCTTTTCAACATCTGGGGTGGCATCTGCCTGGTCATGACCAATATGCTAATAGGTTGAACAGAACTCCTCTCTGCCAAAATTCTCTTTGGACCTGAGAAGACGAGGAAGAGAAGAAATTCCCCTCCTGACCAGTCAGTTACATGAGCATGGATCTTTAAAAGTGGGCATCCAGAATGGATGGTCTGGGTTGCGGTGCTGGCTCCACTCTTGATGCTTGCTTGCTGCCTACATGTAAGCTGACAGGTAACAAGTGATGGCTGAAGCAGGTGGCCCCTCCACCCTCATGGGAGACCTGAGCTGAGCTGCCAGCTTCATGGCGGGCACTTGGAGAGTGAAACATAAGATGGGAGAGAGCTAACTCTTTCTCTAAATCAATGATAATTTTTAAACTTTAAAAATGCAAAATTGCAAAAGAAAATTACATACAGAAGAGCTCATTCACATAAAATGAAGAAGGATTATAACATTTGTAAAAGCTGGTAATTGTCACAGATATCACTGGAACCAAGCCCCGTTGCAAGCAGAGCACTAAGAAGTGCAGGAGTCCGTGGCAGCCGCACACAGCGGCCCTGAATGACTAGTATGTAGTACTACACTTGATTTTAGCCATCAGGCGGAGAAGCAATGAATGACTACAGTTTTTGAAAGCTTGTCTGACCTCACCCTCCCTGTTTACTCACCCCTAATCATTTGGTGACCAGAGGCCCTCAGTTTCGATACACACTATTCCACTGAAATTCTCTCCTCACTCTACACAGTGGTTACTGGTCACCAAACTGGGTGGCTTTTGCTCATCTCTCATGTCCTTGATCTTAACCATAGACACTCATAGCTACACCTTCCTTCTCAAAATCGTGTTTGCCTCAGCATGCAGGGGCCGGCGTACCACAACTTCTCTTCTGCATGCATCAGTCTTTCTGTTTTGAAGATTTTGCTTCTTCCTTCCCTCTGCCAAGTTGAGTCTAACCTAAGGCTCATCCTCTGCCTCGTGCTGCTTCAGCCACATGCATCCCAGCCCTTCTCAAAGCTTCCAGCATACAGACAAATCAGGACTGGGAAGACTTTCCTGACAGCTTTCCAGTTTGTCAACCATGTGTCAGAGTCCTCTCCCTGGATCTCAACGTGCTTAAAGCCAAATGAATTATGTTCATTCTCAGATGGATTAACCTCACTAGGAAATGAAACTCATTGTCTCTAGAATCAAATGTGTCATCTTCCCCTAAATTAGCCATGTTTCATGGTCTCTTCCCTTTTTATTAAAGGTCTGACCTAAGTGGGTGAGTAGTAAGTCAAAATCCGAGCACAGGAAATGATACTGCCCGTTTTCTATTTGTCTTTTCTGTATAAAGCAACTCTTTCGGTTTGCGCCTCATGAGAACAGGAAGCTGTTCTAAAGGGTTGACTGGCAGGGAAACATCTGTGACCTACGGGGTCGGGTCTGGCTTGAATCCCGTCCTGTGTGCATCTTCCCCTAGACACAGTCTTCAGACCACGAGAATGAGAGGATTTTCGTGTGCTATCATCTGATTGCGAGTCTAGCTGCTAACAGGGACTGTGGCACTTAAAGAATGGTGGACATTTATTTATTTTTATTAGAAAGGCAGTTCTTCATTTTTGTTCTTTAGCAGAGTGAGAGAAAAGGAGACAGGGAGAAAGGTCTTTCATCTGCTGGTTCACTCCCCACAAAGGGCTGCAAAGGCTGGAATTGAGCTAGTTCAAAGCTAGGATCCAGGTACTCCTTCCCAGCCCCCATGTGGGTGCAGTGACCCAAGGCTGTCTACTGCTTTCCCAGGTCTGCCTTGCTCTGTGGCAGATAAAGTTGCTGCCTGCAGCACAGAGACCGGCATCCTATTGTAGGCACCAATTTGAGTTCCAGCTGTTCATTTCCTGTACAACTCCCTGCTATATAGGCTGAGGAAAGACAACAGAAGAAGGCCCGAGGACTTCGATCTCTGCCACTATGTGCGATAGCTGGACTCTGCCTCTTGGCTTTGGCCTGGCCCAGCCCTGGCTGTGACAACCACCTGGGGAATGAACCAACAGATGGAACTCCCTCTTTCTTTCTGTTTCTTTGTCTTTGTCACTGTGACATTTTAAAATAAATCTTTAAAAAATGAAAAAAAGGAGAAAATGAAAATTAATCCTGACCAGTCCACCATGCCAGAGTAAAGGTCCTGGTTAGGGATCAGCATGGTGGAGTAGTGCTTTAAGCTGCCACCTGAGCCACTAGTGCCCTATATGGCAGTTCTAGTTCAAGTCCCATCTGCATTAATTCCAATCCAGCTCCCTGTATTTCACCTAGAGAATAAACGGAAGACAAACTAGACTCTTGGAACCCTATCACTCATATGGAAGACCCATCTGATATATAAGGACCATAGTTTAAAAAATGGCAGCTTCAGACTTAGACTCTTTGTGTCAATGTACTTGAAACACAGGACACCTTTGAACAGGAGTGCTCCATTCCTCCCTAGTAAAAGCTAATCTTCTCTGTTTATTAAAGATTGTATAGAATCTGTTGCTTTGAATATGAAATTTCAAAGACCAGAATTTATTCCCACTCACTCTCTGGCCACCAACCCATTAATAGGGTCATTTCCAACATAAGGTGTCATGGCGGGGAAAGCCAACTCCATCATAATCATCTCACAGCCAAGACAGTAAGTTACAATCTTGGGGTAGCACTGTGGGCTATCACGTTAGGCCTACACACAGTAACTGCCAGTAAGTGTCAGTGCAGTGGGTACATCACATCAGCTGGCCATGGCACTAACCAGCACATGAGAGAATTGGGTCTAGGAGCAAATTCTGTGGAGGAGCTGTGGACTAGCCCATGTGGAACTGCCCTACCAGTTGGTTTGCACAAGGGCTGGAGTGGTGATGGGCTAAGCTGGGCATGACCATGAAACTCAGCAACACTCATGGGTACTGGGGTTAAGAACAGGCCTGACTGTGCCAGGTGGCAGCACCCACAGGATACCCAAGAATTGGGTGTGGGGTGAGCTGGGCCAAACATCTACCAGCTCACACACAAAGGTCAACACATGGGGGCACAGACTATGCCAGGTAAAGGCCTAATACCCACTGGCATGCGTGAGATCTGGGCTTGGGAGTGGGTCTGGGGGTGGGTCTGGCGGGGGGACTTGTGGATCTCCCCTGCTGGGCTATAGCTCTCAATAGTGAGCAGATGAGTCAGCTGGGATTTGATCAGGCTAGGCAGGTTGCTTCACTTGGCAGAGGGAGTGTGGGTGGGCTCTGGGGGTCAGACCCAACTGGGCTAGACCAAACTGTATGCAGGAGCCAGGGTGGATTCCAGGTCAGATTAACCTAGGCTAGGCTATCAGACCCACTGGTTTGCATGAAAGCCAGGGATGGGAGCAGGCTGCTGCACAAACAGCAGCATGCAGAGGAGCTAGGGCTGCGAGGCAGGCCTGGTGGGGGTTCTTTGAGGTCACTCTGAGGCTGCAGTTCTCACTGGTGTGTGTTAGGACCAAGTGTGTGGTGGGCAGAGTTCGAAAGGGCCACAATATCCTTTTGTTTGCATCTGAGATGGGGCTGGGGACAGAACTAACCAGACAAGAGCAACCACCAGTGTTTGTGTAAGCTGATAGGAGTGATAGACTGAGCCAGACGCTACACTGACTGGCACACACAGGAGCCAGGTCTGGGGGTGGGTAAGCTGATAGGAGTGGCAGACCCTGCACTGACTGGCACACACAGGAGCCAGGTCTGGGGGTGGGTAAGCTGATAGGAGTGGCAGACCCTGCACTGACTGGCACACACAGGAGCCAGGTCTGGGGTTACCTCTGGCAGGATTTCTTTGGGGAAAGTTCCCACCAGGACCACTGAACTCAGAACTCAAACCACAAGGAAATTCACAGGATCTGTGCTCTGACTGTTGAATGCGTGCGTCAGAACTGGGCCTCCTTGGTTGCTGAAGCCTGTGCAGTGGGTGGCATGGCCAGATGCACATGGGGGACATGACAACCTGCTCACTGAGGCCTGCAGAGGATGCCTAGAACATGGAAGGCAGAGCGCATTGGTCAGGTTTCCTAGCCAGGCTTTGATAGCGAGTATCTGGGCAAGTGAAGAGTCTATGGTAGACCATGAGACAAGTATCAATCCACAAACTCAAGAGTGCAAAAAAAAAAAAAAAGTGTAGCATTTTAAAATTTTCCTCTTTTCTTTCTTTATTTTTTTTTTTTGTTTCTTCATTCCGTTATTTTGTGCTCATTCCATTGCTAGAGGAAATTCAACCTCCGTTTAACTGAGGACTTCCTGAATTCTGAGTTTCTGTCCTCACCCTGCCTCTGTTGCATTCAAGGTGAGGGATGAACAGCATCTTGCCTTAGCTTTGCTTGTCCTCAGAGTCCCAGCAGTTGCATGTGTGTTGTTTCTGTGGACCACACAGGACACAGCTGCCTCTCCTTGCCCCATGCAGAAGACCTGAGGCTTGCATTATCTCTTGGCTTCTTCCTACTGTTCCTGGAGCGCTTCCAAATGCACCTGGTTGTTGTGCATAACCCCACGATGAAACGAATGCCTCAACATCTTTGCTGAAATATGACTCGCCATCCTCTCCTCTTCACCACTCAGGAAACTTCTGCAGAACCGCCCCGTTCCTGACTGCGCCAAGGCTGCAAAACCTAACTGGGTTCTGCTGTCTCCCAGCGCATACAGCGCTCACAGCAGGTGCTGCCCCCAGGCAGCCTGAAGGAGCATGTGCACCAGTCGGATATACTATTGCGCTGCACATCACTGCTTCCCAGCCGGGCAAACATCTCTTCCACACTGGTAGAGTTCTCCAGTCCAGAGTAACAAAACCTAACAGCTGGCTATGACCCTCTACCCAAATCCATCATATTTACCTTTGTTACATGAGCCCTTTGAAGTTAAAAGTAATGAAACTTTTAACGTGAGATCTTATAACTTCAAGTAAATTTTGAAACTCATTAGGCAATTATCATATTATTTTCTTTATTAATTCAACTGATATATTACTGAGTACAGCTATGGACTAACTGTTGTAGGTTCTGGCTACTGTTGAGATGAGTTCTGGTCTCAAGCGCTTAGGGTCTGGTGGCATGAGATTTTTCCAGAGCATTTTTAGACTAGCCCTACCCCATGGTAGTAAGCATAGACCATGTGGGCTGATTTTGCCAAGGCAGGTGATCAGTTAACTCCTAATGAGATCAGTCCACTATGGCATGCAAACCCTTCTTAGGACGCCTCCCTCTGTCTCTTCAAGCTTGCCATAGATACTCTGCCCCAAGCAAGCGTGCTGCTGACAATGGCATCCATGGGTCAGACCCACCGACCGCCCCGTGCCTTTATCCTTTAGCTCTCAAGCAGCTGTCAAAAGTTCATCATTATGAGCCAGTGAGAATAAGTTCCAAACAAGTCTTTCCTGCCCTCTATGACCAAGTGAGTAGTTGGCTTTTGGAACCATGGCAGATACCTTTCCAGAGGGGTGTGTGTTTGTGTGTGTGTGTGTGCACACTTTTTCATTCAAAAACAAATTAAATGCTTTTGGAGAGCCTATGCAGTCATGTGACCGCTTTGGGAATTTCCGGCCGGAGAGCTGCGGTGAGGTGCTGCAGATCCTGCGGTGGGTCGTTTTGCTGTTTCAGCTTTCAGGAGAGGAGCTTTGGACTCAGCTTCCTTGCCTATCTGCGGGGCTTCAGCAAGTGGAGCTGGCCATGCCCCTTTACAGCATCCCTTCAAGGGATCTCAAGAAACCAAGCACAGCACCCCGTCTTGCTTTGGGGTGCAGCTGGGCCTCCCCAGCACTCTGGTGAGTCTTCAGTGCCAGGACCAGAGAAGAGCTCACAGGACCTAGGCATAGAGGATGCAGTGTGTGTGCTCACAGCTTGGCGAGGGCACCAGAGCACTCTGGCACTCAGATGGGCCTGGAGGGGCTGTTCAGCAAGGAATTCCTGAATGGAGGATGCGTCGCCTGCGGCATGGAGGCTGCAGGTGCGTACTTACAAACCCAAGATGAATTCTACCTCTATAGGTTGTTACATTTCCTTGTAATGATAACTGCTGCTGTTTGCAAAGCGGGTACATTCAGTTCCCAAACTCACTGGGACTCATAATCCAGAAGCTTCACTTACAATTCTAAGAATGCTCAAGCTTTGATGCAATGATTTTGATTACTTAAAAAACAACTTCAGTGGGCCCGGCGTGGTAGCCTAGTGACTAAAGTCCTTGCTTTGAATGTGCCAGGATCCCACATGGGCACCGATTCTAATCCCTGCAGCTCCACTTCCCATCCAGCTTCCTGCCTGTGGCCTGGGAAAGCAGTCGAGGATGGCCCAAAGCCTTGGGACCCTGCACCTGCGTGGGAGACCTGGAAGAGGCTCCTGGCTCTGGTTTTAGATCAGCCCAGCTCTGGCTGTTTGCAGAATGAACCAGCGGAGGACAGACCTTTCTGTCTTTCCTTCTCTGAAAATCGGCCTTTCTGATAGAAATCAATAAATATTAAAAACCTAATTTTGAAAATTTTTGCATCTTGACTTTTATTTCTAAAACAATTATTCACTAAATAACTATTTAGGGTTCTTTCTAGTCTAAAACAGTGACACTTGAGATGCGGTAGAGACAAGCACAGCCAAATTGCTTCTCCTCATTATACTCCAGTAAGGACTCTGGTTCTCTTCTGCAGTTTTTCCTTCCTTTGGTCCACTGTATTTATGTCAGTCCCTCAAGATTTTCCATTGATGATTTCATCTTTCTCTTGTCTATGTGCTTGAATACACACAGTGCAAGGGAAGGACTACGCATAGGTTACGTCATAAACGCAGCTGGAGAAGCACAAAGCTTGTTATGCTAACTGAAGAGTCATGTCTTCAAACTCCGATTTCCACGTCACGTCACCTGGTTTTTATGCTCTCACATTCCCTCGCTGATGGCGAGCAGCAGGTGAGGGCAGCATGGATGCCCATGGAGGGAGACGGACGTCTCGCCAGCTCACATCGGCAGAACGGTTCCTGCCCATCAGCCAGAGGCGATTATGGGAAGGTGGGTGGCAAAAGAGCAGATACGTAGAAGAGAACTGTCCTGCAGGGCCTCCTTCTCGGTGACTCAGGCGCTGTCGGGACGGCGATGCAGCGGTCTCAGGGTGGGCTAGGTGGCACGTCGCAGCACTGATCATGAGGGGCTTGAATATGACCTTACAAAAGGTCAGCCATGGAAGGTTATTCAGCTTTCTAGATTTTGATTTCTTTGTAAAGATCCAAGAAATTTTCGTTTTCATTAAATCTCTCTCCATGCCCCCCCATTACTCTCTGCCTTTTTACATTGCTCCCACCCTCCCTCTGTCTGCTTCTCTTCTTTGTTTTTCTTTATTTTAGCTTCACGGGTTCACGACTATTAAAGCACACTACAGGCACGTTACTACCAAGAAGTTTCACTACCTAAAAAATATTAATACTTTTCTCGATGCACATCTGCATAGCTCTTATCATCCAAATCTAGAACAGATGATTCAAAAACAGCGAGTTCAAAACAGTCCATTATTATAAAACAAGCCTAATTTCCAGGATATCATGTTCAAATATTTATCATTACTGAAAATTTTTAAAAATAGATTTTCATTTTTTAAAGATTTATTTATTTTTATGGTAAAGGCAGATATATAGAGAGGTGGAGAAACAGAGAGGAAGATCTTCCATCCAATGATTCATTCACCAAGTGACTGCAAAGGCTGGAGCTGAGCCGATCCGAAGCCAGGAGCCAGGAGCTCTTCCAGGTCTCCCACGCAGGTGCAGGGTCCCAAGGCTTTGGGCCGTCCTCGACTGCTTTCCCAGGCCACAAGCAGGGAGCTGGATGGGAAATGGGGCATCCAGGACACGAACCAGTGCCCGTATGGGATCCTGGCATGTGCAAGACAAGGATTTAGCCACTAAGCCATCAAGCTGGGCCCCAATATCCTATTTTCAAGAGATTAAATTCATTATAATATTTCCTGCTAATTAATCACTACAGGATAAACTCAAGACACTGATGGCACTCAAGACATATGATGGTATACATATACCTGGAATGGAATGCAAGGTGGTTCCTAAAGTCTAGGAATGCAAGACTCCATCTCCAGCTTTCTCCTGGTTGTTATTTTATTAATAGATACTGGATACCTTCGCTTACTTACATTTTTGTCCCCCTCTTTTTAAAGATTCATTTATTTATTTTATTGGGAAAGCAGATCTAAAGAGAAAAAGATCTTCCCCACTGGTTCACTCCCTAAGTGGCTGCAACGGCCAGTGCTGAGCCGATCTGAAGCCAGGAGCCAGGAACTTTTTCCAGGTCTCCCACACGGGTGCAGGGTCCCAAAGTTTTGGGCTGTCCTCGACTGCTTTCCCAGGTCACAGGCAGGGAGCTGGATGGGAAGCAGAGCAGCCAGGATTAGAACTGGTGCCCATATGGTATCCTGGCAAGATGCAAGGCAAGAATTTAGCCACTAGGTTATTGCACTGGGCTCTTTTTACCCTTCCTCCCCCTTTCCCCATAAAATCATACCAATAATTTGCCTTCAAAATTTATTCTGTGTGAAACAGTTTTCAACTTGAAAAATAGATGCTTTTCAAAAATCACATACCCAAATTTTAGCAAATGGTTTTTGAGCAGTTTTTGCCTGCTAGGCTCAGGGACACAAATGGGGATTCAGAAAAAGCAGAAACACTCTTTGTTTACAAGGAACTCATGGGTTGGTGATGAGATCACAATATCAGGGCCAAGCAAAGCTTCTGACATCAACCCAGGCCCACCCACACGTGCTGACACATGCTGCCATCCTGTCCAGCCTGACTACACCTAGTCCCAGCCTACAGGCCAGCAGATGTGTCCTACAGCCCTACCAGGACCAGTTCACCCCCGATCTCAGCTCTTACAATCACCGTGGAAGCAGTGGCCTAGTAGGGAATGCCCCAAAGTTGCCCTATCAGGCCCACTCGCAGCCCCAAATGTTGTGCATGCTGGTGGCAGGTACCCCTACTCTCTCTGTCTCTCCTCCTCTCTGGAAATATGACTTTCTGAAAAAAAAAATCCTTAATTCCACTTTCACAAGATTTTTAAATTACTCATTTTCAAAAAGGGGCCAGCTCAGTGGCACAGCAAGCTAATCCTCCACCCTCTGGTGTCGCCATTTCATATGGCATCAATTTGTGTCCCGACTGTTGCGGCCTGGGACATCGGTTGAGGACGGCCCTGCTCTGAGAAGAAATTCCCCGCTTTGGACATCTGAGCTCTGACCATCGTAGCCACCTGGGAATAAACTAGAAGATGGAAGAGCTCGCTCTCCTTCTCTTTCCCTGATTCTGTGTCTGTAAAATCTACTTTTCAAACAAAAATCATGAAATCCTGCAAAGATAAGTAAATAAATATACAATCATTGCCAGTGAAATTTGAAGCAAACAGTCATAACGGTGCCGTTATTAGAATCAGTCCAGTAACTGCAAAATTCTGAGGAGTCCAGCACCAAATTCAAGGTCAGAGAATGGTTTGAGACTCTCGTTTCAAGCGTAAAGGAGCCCGAATGTGAGTGCTGGCCTGTTTTCAGTTATCCGCTGTGACTTACCTCGAATGCACCACCTCCCTTCACTACGTACAGATGGGTTATAAAAATACTATGGAGCTAAGTCACAATCAAATGTATCATTAGAGGAAAAATAGGCAGCAATATATCTAATCACAAAGGGAGATTAGTGTTCACAAGAAGCTACAAAGGTAAAAATAGGTTTGCTCTTAAAAATATTAAACATTTCTGAATGGAAAAACTTAACACAGAGATGACACAATAGGAAACATCCGTAAGACGACACGAACAGCTATAGCAACACCAGACAGAGAACAGCAAGGCAGCCAGAAACCCCGAACCAGCCAGCTTAGTGGGATTGGATAACGCACTGAAGAATTCCAAATAGAATAAATGAATGCAAATTTGATCATTCCAACTTGTCAAATGTTTAATAATGCTCTCATTAGATAATATTCAAGTGCTATCCGCATATTAAATGAAAATTAGAATAAGAAGACATTTTACCTGCAAGTGTGACGTCTTTCAAGTGAAACTGACCAGTGCTTACAGTACAGAGAAGCGATTCTTTCATGTGCTATAACTTTTAGAAAACAATTTGACAACATCCGCGGAAAATTATAATCCATAGCTTATGCTCAGCCCTTCAAATTCTACCTTTCTATTCTAGAGAAAGTAACACACACACGCACCCATTTATGGATGTGAACAGCCATTGAAGAACTCGGGGCTGGGGGAGCAATGAAGTTCCGGGGCAGTGGAGTGCTCTGACGGAGAAGTGACATGATGTGATAATCTATGCAGACGGTCATTACAAAACAAGGGCGCGGGCAGGGCAAGTGTTTGACCTACCAGTTGGTACACCTGCATTCCACATGGGAATACTCAGGTTCAGTTCCTGAAACAGAGATTCGGGAAAGCAGGAAGTCATTAGAGTAGGCACTGTGAGGGAAATGCTGAGAAACTGCACTTGGAATCACTGATTCAGCTTTCCCACGTACTCAATACTCCACGGGTGGACCTGAGAACTCTAACACCAAAACACGCGTCACAGCTTCCCACCTCCCTCCAATTCCCATCATGCGATGATCCCAGTGGCTTCCCTTGGTGTTCACAATGCCTGCTTTTCCCATGCCAGCCTACCGAGCCCTCCCTGATCCGTGCCACACCTCCCCGGTGTCATCAACTCTTGCCATCTTCCACCGTGCAGCCGCCTAGCCCGACACCTGCCAAGCTCCTTCGGCGGGAGGTTGGTCTACAACAAGGAGGAGGAGGAGTTTGGATATGCCTGGCTGTCACAGACACTGGAGGAACCACCCAGCTTCAGCCCTTAGAAATGTGCCGAGACTCTGGCTTTGTGCATTACAGTTCTGCACAATATCACATTGCTTTATCCAAAATAACAAAAGTAGGCCCCGAGAAAGTCTCCAGGGTCTGGAATACTCTAAAGTGGTCTGATATCCTAGGCCTTGTTACTCTGTGGCCTTACGAAAGTTAGTATTTCTCAATCTCAATCAATTTTTTGAATCATAAACTAGAGTTAGTAATGGGGCTGTCATGAGGGCTGCGAAGCATAAACCTAAGGCACTTTGCATAACCCTGACAAGGGATTGTTATCATGATTCATACGCTTCATAATTTGACTCAGAGCAAGAGTAAATTTTGTTAAAACTGTAACACTATTTTAAAATAAAAAAAATCGATATTCTTACTCATCTATAAGCCTTAAATATGAACTTGACTTTCAGTTCATGTTCACTTTCCTTTCACAAGTGAATCTCTATGCTCATAAATGAGCTGTAGAATGGCGGCTGACGCTCGAGTCCTCCCGGATAAAAGCAGGACTCCCAATGAGACCGGTACTATACCTTGACAGTAGGCTAGCGGACTGCATGCCTACACTGAGTGGCAGAGGATAGAACATACGACTGTTGCTGAAGGATTGTACAACTGTAATAATATGGGAGAAAACAGCTGTGGGGTGGGGATGGAGGCGAAGGAGGTGATTGCTGTACCTATGAAACCATATAAGTAATAATAATAATAAAACAAGATGGAGTACAAAGACAGAAAAAAAACATATTCAGCAAATAAAAATTTAAACAAAAGTATTATGACCTGTATTTGGGAGCTTGGAATTTCAGCTCTTTGTAACCGCCTATGTGCAAGAAATCCAGAAAATGAAAGATGATTCTAGAAAGAAAGAAGAAGTGGTTCTGACTGCATGGCCATCTTGCTGCACTGGCTACACACCCATGAGGAGCGTAGGGAGTTCGGACGCACGCCTGGCCAGCCAGGTCAGCAGTACCAGGGAGCGCAAGCGTTGGGCACCACAGGAGGTAGTGCCTGCCTCAGTCCCCTGGGTGGTTTTCGCCTTTTCACCACCCCTTAGCCCCGTCAACACCTCTAGAGCTTCTTAGAAGCCAGAACAGAAGCTGAGAAATGATGCAAAGAGGATGCTGAAGTTTGAGACACGTCTTCCCCAGAAGCTCACACTCGAGAGTTCTGTTTAACACCTCGTGTCTTTTTCTCACCGACCAGGCAAGGCTGCTGTCAGCCCCCAATGACCTAGCGGAGGCAAGAGCGATCATTTCAAGTCATCAGAAGCTTCAGTCTCTTCCATCCAAGCTCTTTAATCTCTGTTTGAAGATATAGATTCTTCCCTCATTCACGGAAATTGCTAAAAAGGCATCTTTGTCATTTCCTAAATCTTCCAGAAACCTACTGTCCCAAATCAGGAACAACTTCTGGGACTTTCCAAACCATAAAGTGTGCATGGCATTACCTTACACAGACTAAAAATGCTTTCGGAGTAACAAAACGGAGCCCTACAGCAGACGACACATGCAGAATCCTTACCCCAAGAGACACCTGACACGCCAGTAACTGCCTATCCAGCATGCCACTCTCCTTTGCAGAGTTTCTTGACTTACATAGGATTCCTTCTGCGTGGACACTTTACGCACTTGAGAACATCAAGGGTTTCTAACTTCACTCACTGTCTTTGAAGTGGTTCACTCACACAAAGGCAGAGCTGCTACAACAAGAAACAAGAGGTTGTATCTCCTCTGTGACGAGCCAGGACTGGAGGCAGGGGATTCCCTCAGCAGGTCACACCCGAGATGACCGAGTGTCCACAGAAGGGTTTAGCTGTATATGAGGCTAACGCTGAGTTTAAGTGTTGTTACCTAAGTCAGGCACTTAAATGTCACTCTATATAATTGCATTTCAGGATCAAAGATACACATCAAAATGGCTACTTATCCTAAGCCACGTGCTGAAGCTAACACACGCTGGCTTTTTTGTGCATAATATTTCATAATTTAAAAACAATTTTTAGCAAGAAATACAATAATTTTAAGCAAGCAATAAAATAATTTTAAGCAAGAAATATGAGGGGAAATTTTAAAAGGTTATGTTGGTGGGAGTTAACACTTCTGGCCTGGTAAACAGGGACTCTCTTCCTAGGCCACAGCTCCCTCTAAGCACAGGAACCAGGACTGGAGCGGGCCAGGACAGTCAAGTCTGCAGCACTCATCAGCATTTTGTGCACTGGATCTGGGGACAGGCCAGGGTTGGTCAAGCTTCAACATGCACTGACATACACAAGAGCCAGGACAGGGTGTGGGTCATGCCCAGGTGGGCTGGGCTGCAATACCCCTTCTCCCAGTGAAAGCTGAGACTGTGAATGGGTCCTGCCAGGATGGGTCGAAGCACCAGCAGCAAAGGCAAGACCCAGGGCTGAGAAAGAGGGGAACTCTGAGGACTCCTCTGCTGGGTTGCAGCCCCACTTGTGACTCTGAGAGCCAGGGCTGTGGGCAGACCAGGCCGCTCAGGGCATCAACATGTGTGTCGGCTGGAGGTGGCGGCAGGCCAGCCTGAGTTAGGCTCAAGCACCCTGCTAGTGGTCATAAGAGTCAGGTCTGAGGGCTGGGTCCGACTGGACTGTAGCACTCACTGGTGAGAACTTGGAATTTGTGTGGGCCAATGAGGCTAGGCCATAATACCCATCAGTGAGTGCCAGAACTGGGGTACAGCTGTGTCAGTCTGGGCAGCAGCACCCATCGGCACACACAGATCCATTGCTGGGTGCAGGCCTGGTAGGGAGACTTAGGGAACTCTCCTGCTAGGCACAGTTCCTGCTGGAAAACATAATAGCCAGAGCTTGGAGCACACTGAAGCAGATTTGGCTATAGCAGCCTTTGGCATATGTGCGAGGGAGGTCTGGAAGATGGACTGGGAAGGTTCAGTTCCCCACAAGCTTAGCTAGGCTGCTTCAGTGACCGGAGAGAGCTGGGACTGGGGGTAGCCTAGACTGAGCCAGGCTGTGGCACCTGCTGGTGGGTTCTGGCACTGGGGTGGGCCAGCCTCGGTTAAGCTACTACACTAGCTGGTGTCCACCAGAATCAGAATGAGTGTGGGCTAGCTGAGCTAAGCTGCAGCAGCTGGTAGGTGCAGGAACTGGGTGTGAGTCATATAAGTCTAGACCACAGTAACCCCTGGCAGGCACAATGGGGCTGGGAACATGGCTTGCAGGGGAACTGTGGGCACTCCACTTGGTAGGTTGTACCTATCGCCGGTGAGCACAAGAAACAGGGCTGGGGGCAGACCAAGCTGGACAAAGAGACACCTGTCACCATGTGGGGGAGGGGTCTGTGGACAGAGCAAGCTGAGCTAAGCCTCAGCACCAATGGGTGTGTACAAGAGCCACATGGGATATGGGCTGAGCCAGAGTAGGCTGCTGCAGAGGGTGGCATGCAAAAACCTGAAGCTGGGTGTGGGCCTGGTGTGGTCTACTGGGCCCTGCCCAGACCTCGGAACCCACTGGCATGCCTGAGGACTGTGTCTGTGGTGGGCTGGCTGGGCTGGGCCCCAGCACCTGTTGGTTCGTGTAAGATATGGGGCCAGGAAAGGACTAACCAAGCCACATGCACCAATGTATGCATTGGCTGGTGCTGGCGACAGACTGAGCCTGACCCTGTACTGGCTGGTGCACACAAGTGAGTCTGAGGTCACCCCAAGCGGGTTTAGGGGACTTAGACCCTGGCCACAGGGAAATATCACAGACTGTATGGTCTGACCTTGGAGTGCATGGAGTAGTTGCTGATGTCTGTGCAGTGGACAGCATGTCCTGACGCACACAGGGACAAGGCAGCCAGCTCATTTCAGCCAGCCAGGGATGTCAACTGCCTCATCAGCGGACAGAAAACAGAGCAGGTTGGACAGTTCTGGCCAAGTGTTGCAGCACGCTTCTGGGTAGACTTCTGTCAACCAACAGACCTTGGCAAGATTTTTCTCAAGCCTGGAGCAATGAAACCAATGAGCAGAACCATCAAAGCCACTCCAGTGACCCTTGGCACACTCTGCCACACTGGAGTGTCTTAGGGGTCATCAAGGACCATCCCCGATGCCAGGTGTTGATGTGGTTTGAGAGCAAGAAGCAGCCCCGCCCTCTAATCTCCTGTGGACACAGGAGAAAAAAATAAAACAACTGAAAGGGTTGTATCACCCACCTCCCCGCGCTAATCAGGGGCTATGGACATGCGTCCTTCTCAGCCATGTGAACGATATTATAAAGAACATTTAATCAAAAAAAAAAAAAAAGGAAATACATTGACTCTATCCAGTAAGTCCCAGAGGAATACCTGTAACACAAATCTACCGACCTGCCTTTCAGGAATACCTCAAAGTGCTTCTTTATTGTGTAAAAAATAATCAAATAAGCCCACATTATTATAAAGTCGTAAGAACAGGAATTGGTTTCCTCATTTCCAATCAGTGAACCTGCTTAAGGTGGTGTACACAGCTAGTTAAGCAGCAGAAGCCAGACGGAATCCCTGACGTTCTGACTTCAAGTTCAGTGTCTTCCCATCTTATCATACCCAGATGCCATCTAATATAATGGTATGCTAGGTAATATGAAACTCAGCTGCAAAGAGATAAATGCAGGGTGAGAGATACTACTGAGAATTATTGGATTGTTGCTCATGTAAATGAGTGCAGTCACATAAGGTTTGGGGTTAAAAAGTCTCTTCACATATGGAAACCCTAACCACAAAGTATAGGGTTAGAGAACAGGGGCCAGGCTCACCTCAACCATTTGTTAGCTATTGTCATCGAAAAAAAGGCTCACAGAAATTCTGTTTACAACTGCCTTTACGTATAAAATGACAACAACAGTCAACTCTTCGGGGTCATAGTGAAGTTTGTACAAGGTAAGCGATTTGAGGAAGATTTATAAACTATAAAAAAATCACTGATAGGGAGCAGAGAAAAAAACATGATCAATGTGTGTAAGTTACACTGCAGAGGATTTTGATGAAATCTAAAAATGAGCTTTGCACACAGTCATATATTTCCATGTAGAAATGAACTTGTTTAGGGATCAGTGCACCCCTCTCTAGTAAGTGTTGAGCCGGAAGCTCTGTGAGTGCCTCTGGGAAATGTGGTGTGGACTGTGCCACAGAAGGGAGCGGAACCCACACCGTTGCTAAGGTCTGCGATGAGTGGCATTTGGCAACTGGTGCAGCTTCAAATTTCAGTACTCGTGGTTTTTCTTTTAAGAAGTTACGTCCATGAGCAGACTCCACGAGGAACCCAAAGGCTTGGCGACCTCTGCGTTCTTGGCTCTCCAGCGATGAGCAGCCATTTGTAAAAAAAAAAAAAACAAAAAAAAAACAAAAAAAACAAAACAAAACAAAAAAAACCCCACAATATGCGGGAGGAAACCGAGCTCTCTGCCTCCATCACAGCTGTGCCTACCACTTGACACTCTCCAATACTTTAAAAATTATTTGTTGCTTTTTAAATGTCCTCTTACCAGCTCTTCATTAAAATGTAATTCCGTAAGCAATTCTCTACAGTAGTTAAAGCACTTTTTGGTATTAAATTGTAGACATTTAGTAGACACTTGAACTGATGAATAAATGAATTACTACAAGTGCTTCTCTTACTCCAAGTAGTAGAATTTTGCGTATCATATTTAAGGAAACACTTGTGGCAAATTTGGGAAATATCGGTGATGGCTAACACTCAATTTTAAGAATAACTTACACCATGTGTGTGTGAGGCAATCTCTGAGTTGGCGCAACTTCAGTAAACTTATTGCACAGCAACCTGCAGGTAACAAGCTAAGGCCAGCACCCTGGTGGTAACTAGGTTATCCCACCGGGAGAGTGGCCAGGAGCCTGACAGTACAGCCACCACCAGAATCCAAGTGGCAGGCAGAAAACCTGCTACAGTGTGAGCTGTCCAAGGGAACAAGGCTGTCCGCTGAAAGGTCATGAACGCTGAGGCGTAGATTAGACATTCCATGTCAAGTGGAAATGGGAAGAGGGAGTGACCGTGCAGGACTGAATGGGTCTCCAGGTTGGGTCAGGGCAACATCTGTATCGTCCATTTTCTGAAGATGTATGGACTAGAATTCAGCAGGATGAAAAAGCCATCACTGAGGTTTCCTACCTTCTAAGAAAATTGTAAGGAGTAGAACACTCACTTAGCTGTCTATGTTGAAAAGGCTGAACAGATTCCAAGTAAACCCTAATGGTCTAAGACACCATCAAGGGCTGTATAATTTCGCAATATGGCTTATTTCTGATTCTGACGACTCAAAAGAATGGAACTCTGATCTGATATTCTAGGATCACCTTTGTCAGCCTCTGGTTCATTCAAAATCTTGGGAAAGAAACTGAGAAATAAGAATTTATCTTTAGTAATGTCAATATTTATCCAAACCCCTTTGAAAGTTTTAACATTTGGCCTCGTCCTAGCCTTAGATGAAGACCGGGAAACATCTAGGGCCCAATAGACTGAAGAAAGTTCACACTCTGATTCTGACAGACTGGGCTTCTCCAGTTCCCCTCCCCAGCTAAGCCGTTGTTTCAAATTCATTACTCTCATAATGGTACCCACAACAGAGTTCTTTTCCTGTGAAGCTGCGGTAAGTCAACCCTACTTCAGAGAACGCGAACTTACCACGCTGGGGGGCTAAGAAAAGACATGGGTTTTATGTGCTTTTAGTTACTTGAAAAGAAGAAAAGAAACAAAACCTCAGACTATTGATCTAGAAGCCACCTTAGTGTCTGTGTATGTTTTATGTTGGGTTTAGTATTTCATAAAAAAAAATATCAAATCCTATTTGTTAGGAAAGAGGCACAAAGCAAAGAGGAAACAGGGTGTGAACTCACAACCAAAAATGAATTATTACAGAGGAACACAACTCCCAGTGCGTAGCTGGATCAGACATGCAGAAGCCACGCTGGTTCTTGAGCAGGCCAGACTTGTTAGAGCACTGGGGGTGTTGAGAGAGGTGGGGAAGTGGCTAGAGGCAGGTCTTTCATCTCACTGGCCTTGCTCTCTGGGGGTGAGGTGCTGTACCATGCAGAGGGTGCAGGAGGGAACAATACAAGGCTTGGGTTAGATCCTAATGAAACACAAGGAAAGAGCCTCTGGGAGGACTGACTCTCTTTACAGTCTGGGAGCCATGAGGCTGAGATCTGAGTCCTTACTCTACCACTGCTTTCCATGTCGCTTTCCAAAGTTTGGATTTTTGACACTCTTTGTGTTCCAACTAAGTTAAGCAAAAATAGCAGAAACTTCCTTAAGACCCACTACGGTGTTTTTTTCTGGAATCAGGATTCAAATTCCAGCAAGCCGTAACACTAGCTTTAGCAAATCCCAAAGGCATTTTGGTGTGACTCAGACCAAGAGAAGAATGTGCCAGAAGCAAGGTACACCATGAGGCCGTCTCACGAGGCTCCATTCTCATTGCCTTCTTCTTGCTCTAGTATCACTAGCTAGAATAGTTCAATAACAAAAACAAATGACTGTTCGGATTGGTGTACTTGATATTTTGAAGCTGTTAGGAAAGTGTCAAAAACAAAGAAGAGACAGGGTACAGATTCACAGCCAAATTGAATTTAGTGTCAGAAAGAGAGGAAATAAATTCGAAGAGATGACCAGATACCAACATGCAGTCAGGAAGAAGCACATGAAGAGACCCTGTTTCTCAGCATGTTACGCCTTTCATAATCGAGATTTGAGATGTTCTGAGATGTTGGGGAGTCTGGAGAAACAGAGAAGTGGCGGGGGGAGAATAAAAACAGCTTTTGAAGGTTTTGCCCCCTGGGCAGCTGAAAGGAAATTCTGAAAGATTGAGGGATCATATCGAATGAATGGCAAATGCAAAAGATCTATCAAAATGCAGTGCAAAGGTTGTGAAGGACAGAATGCATGTGGCAATTGTAATAACTTGTGTCTCCCTGTTCTTTCCCTGTAAGAGGAGAAAGATGCACTGGTCTGCAACGGACCAGTGGCCATAAGCATGGAAATATCCCTCTGGCTTTCTCTATGAAGTGCCTGGTCAAGAACCTGGCCTTGCAAAGCATAGACAATAGTTTGAGGAAGAGTAGATGACCCAAATTTCAACCTAAAACTTTCATTTTATTCATTTATTCAGTCAACAGACATTTATTGACCGGTTTCTAAATTACAATTTCAGTTCTGGTGACAATTCTCTTGACCCTTCTGACTAAGTCCTTTTCTTATTTTCCAATGTTATTTAGGACAGTGACAACCCACACAACAACAAGTGGCAATAGTAAGGCTACACCTCCTGAAACACTTCCAGGAATTGTCCATAACCTTGGGTTAGAAGACAGTCCCAAAGGGGCTAAGAGTACTTACCCCAAGGATTAGATCTGGCTTTGCTCTTAGTGGTCACTCTGTAAGCTGATTGCCCCAGATTGGTGTTTGTACATGGAATTTTAAGGACCTGCTTGCCTGGTTTGGTTTTTGCTACTAGACAGGATATAGCTCTTACTGATTTAGAATGCAAGATGCTTTAAGTGATTGGGTGTCTGTGTTTCACACCAATACAGTCAAGTGGATAATTTGTATTGTGCATTAGTGTAAGCTTGGTTGGTTGAATAATTAATATCACGTGCCAGTGCTCTCTTGGATGGTCGTTACTTAAACACCCCTGAACGCGGCTGGTCAGGGCTGTTCCCGTCTTCTACTGGCAGTGGCATGGGTATCCACCAGTCAGCACCAGCTGGTGAATAAAGACTCCTGAGCTTGTAAGGATCTACCTCTGTCTCATTTTGGGGATAGATTCGGTCAAGTCGCAGCAGGATTTCTTTCTTTCTCATCTGTAGTCTCAAACTGGGGGAACAGGGATGTTCAGCCATCTTAGCTCCTCAGCCATTGTAACTCCTTGCCTAAAAGCAGAGCCAATACCTACAGGGACCCTTCCCCTACATTCCAAAACCTAGCTTAAGCCCCCTCTCTGTGTTGCTTCCCACCCCAACCTCTGCATTCCTTTCCTTCAACTCCCTGGCCTCCAGGGAGCAAGGCCTACTGAGTTTCAACAAGAAGTTCAGCTCTCTCCTCACTCCTGATACGACCCTCACCAGACCTATGCTGTATAAACTCGCTCTGCTATATTCATGCCTCTGCACGGGCATGCCTACCAACGGCCAGCCACCTACACGAATGTATTTCTCTTTAACAAATGTGTTCTGTGAGTCTGTACCCTCTCCTCTCTCTTCTAACACAAACTTCTGATCAAAATTCTATTCAAGATGTGAATACTCACACATATCCCAAAGATGACACTGTTGACTGCTCTGAAAGTCATACTCATGTACCAAAGCCCAGTGGGTCTTTTCCTCAGCCTAGTATAGACATAAAAAGGCCAGGAATTGGTTACAAAATAGTTTTATTTGCAAAGTAAACAAGTGAACATGCAGAAGGAGGAAGGGGAAAGCCCCTTTGGGGGTGGGGAGGGTTTCCAAGAGATGGGATGTCTCCTGAACAGAGAGAGATACCGAGGTTTCTGGAAGTGTCTTTGATTTTTGAGGATTCCCTGATTCCTCCTGGTCTGGTTGGAGACCAGTGCAAGAGTTACCACACTGGTGATTTCCAATCAGGAAATGGCTGGACACTCCCTGTGTTGCCCGATTGGAGGAATAATTGGGTGACTGACAGTGTGTGTGCAAACATGGGGCAGTGAGACGGTGGCCAGGGAGAAGGGCCTCGCAAGGATGGCCCCTAGACCTCACACAAGATTACAGAGGGCTTGAGCAGCCTCACACACCAGTGCCTCTTTATGTTTCAACAGCACTTACTATGTACCAGTCACTGAGTGAAGCGATGAGAGTGGAGTGATGAACTGGTAGAAAAGGACTTCATTTCACAGCGGAAATTCCAGCAGGGGTAAAAACGCTTCCAAGCAGCCCAGGTCAGTATATTCAAAGCTTACAATGATTACCAAGAAATAACTTTCAAGAGTCACATGGGCCAATAGGCTGTTAAGGTCACAGTCCCTGGAGAAATAAGAAAAGAGGGCCTTTTGGAAAATGTACAATTTTGCTTCTCCCCTATTCTATCCTTTGGAAAGGCAAATTTTACCAAGCCCTTCCTGGCTTTGGTTTCATCAGAGTATGAAGGAGCAAGCAGTTAAGTGGAGCCCTGTTGAGATGTGAATCCCACTCCCCTCAATTTCCAGTTTTATTCTCTCTCTGAGAGAAGGCACCATGCTTGTCTCCCCCAGAGCTACCCGCCACATGAGTGTGCCAACCTCCATTTCTCTGAGTCTCCAGTTTTCTCATGAGAAGTCAGGAGACCGTGCCTGAAGCTTCACTTACCCGTGAGAATGACAAGCTGCCAGACACACTCATTGATGGCTTTTTATCTTCATCAAGCTAGACAGTCCTGACCTCCTGTGAGTTTCCTCCCTAAGCCTTTAATTGATCCATTTTTCCTCCCCCCCAGGTTGTCTTAAAAGCACCACTTCTTCCGTGTTCTCTAGTGTTTGCGCTCACGGAGCTCCTCTCTGATGCCGCAGAAGGAACTTTACATCTTTTATAAATCCTGCTTTGCTCAGTGAAATTATCTGCATGAAACTTTTCTTTCGTGTGAACACAACTAAGCTTAAATTAAATCACTAAAAAAGGGGGAGCTGCGCTTAGCTTAGTCTGGGGGGGCAGTATTTGGACGCACTGTGAGACACCTGGGGAGGGACACTTCTGGCAAAGGAAACGCAGCCCAGCCAATCAGCTCCAGTGTTTGCTCTACTCCAAGCTGGTTGTTGGAAAGACTTTGGTTCCGTTTGCTTTGGTTTGGATGAGGTTGAGTCCGGCTTTTACTTCTCTAAAAATGCTGTTGGAAATTATTTCATAGAAGGAGTTAGTCTGGAGATTCAGAGGGAGGGGAAATGTTAAAGTGACAAAGTAAGGAAGAGGAAATGTGCAATCTTGTGGACCAAGAAATTCTGAGCTCTCACTGTAACTAGATGGAAAAATAGACCAAGCCAGTGCAGGTGAGACTGTTATTGTGTGGAAGGGAAGTTAACACGGTGGGAGGTGGGGATGTGGTTGGTCCGCAAAAGGAGAAAATATGATATGATGACTCAAAGAGTAAAAAACATGCTTACTAGGAAACTGAAGAAAAAGTTCTGGTCACTGGTTAATAACAGTTTGTGATCTGATTTTGGGTGAGAGCAGCGGTTCTCATCTCGGGGGTGTTGCTCTACTCTCACCTCCAAGGACATGCCGCAATTTGGAGGGCGGTTGTCAACTTTTGACGGAGGAGTGTAGGATGCTATCGGCATCCTTGGAGTACAAGGCTAACCCCTGCACCGCACAGGGTAGATCCCACAATGAGGAACTACCCAGCTTAGCAGACCAACAGGGCCTAAGAGATACTGCTGGAAAGTCATGGCAGACTTACGTGCAAACCGCCCGGAAGGCTACGTTAGATCATGTTCCTCTCTGAGGCATGTATGAGGCCACAGAACAAGTTGGAGAGAATACTTCATTTCTATCCCGTATTCTTGTATGTCAGGAAACATCTATTTATCAGTTGCGCATATTACCTACTCCAATCAGTCAAAATATATAAATAAATCAGTGGTAATTTTTAGAACAATGTAAATTGATGACAGGTAGACATAAATGAAATCACTCAACCTCAGACAATGTTTTTCTCCCACTGCATCAGCTGCTGGTTTGCCATCTTAAAGAAAATAGGATTTCTGAAAAGAGAATACAGTGGAGATTCTCTTCTACAAGACACAGTCTGAGTTAGCCTTCCCAAAACTCTGGCCTCCCCGACAGTGAATCCTAGCACTGTGGCACAGCAGGTAAAGCCATAACCCACCGTGCCAGCCTCCCATCGGGTTGCCAGTTTGTGTCCCAGTTGCTCCATTTCCAATCCAGCTGCCAGCTCTTTTCCTGAGAGAAGCATTGGAAGTTAGCTCCATGTGGGAGACCTGGATGAAGCCCGGGGCTCTCGGTTTCAGCCTGGCCCAGGCTTTTCTGGTCAGCTGGGGGTTGATCTCCCCTAGGTCTCTCCCTTTCTCTCTGTCACTCTTTCAAATGCATAATTTAAAAAAAAAAAAGGAAAAGATCACTGTGAATAACACACGTGAGAAAGGAAGAAGCCAAATGTTTGCCTGGATCCCACACATCAGTGGCCTCTGGAGAATAAAGTGCCTCTGGTGATGTGCCTTAGTAGAAGTACCAGTTTTTACGACCTGCTATGTGTCAGCTGCTTAATGAACAGATCAGCTCTTTTGTGACAAATCCAGAGAGGATGGAATAAGAGGGAAAGCAAATATTCAAATGAAGGCTTGTGCCCACAGTCTGTGCGCTTTTCCCTGAATCACAGCCCGAGGACAGGGTGAGTTGCCATCAAATCTATACACCTGTGGATAATCTCACCACTGGCACTGAGCGGCGAAGGAAACGGTACAGACAAGTGGAGAGGAAAGAGAAGGCAGAGGGAAGACCTGGCAGGCCGGTCGGCAGCGTCCCGGTTGTCACAGCGTGAAGCTTTCCAAGTGTCTTGACGGATGAAGATATCACAGAGGAAAGAAGCAATAAGCAAAAACATCCAAAGTTTAGTGATTTCCAGAAACTGCATTCACAGTCATCTGTGTTCTAAAACAGGTTTTATTACGTTTAACATTCCATGAAAATACAGTCTGTCTATAAATATTGCTTGTGTTAAAGGAAATCAGCAGCAGCTGATCATCAAAGATTGAAAACTGGTAGAGTTGGATGCCAAGAATCATTCAAAATCTACCAAAATATGCAAACCATAGTTTCCAAATACACACTTCACAATTGCACACTTTGTGCCTATGTGACTCTTCATTCTCTCTCTCTCTCTCTCTCTCTCTCTCTCTCTCTCTCTCTCTCTCACACACACACACACACACACACACACACACGCCTATCATTGCACTGGAAATACACCTGCTATTTAGGGACATAACTGATACCCAAAAAAATCCCTTTCTTTGTCTATTAGCATCATTTGGTAGTTCATGCCACTCATTTGGAATTAACAATATTGTCAAGTGGGCATCAGACTCGGTCAGTTTCTTTAGCTTATTTTGCAAGCCTAGCCCTCCTTCTTCATTCCTTGTACTCTCAAGTAACAATCCAATACAGGAAACACATCCTCTGCTGAGGTAGCAAGTTGACCCACCTCAAATGGTGAGTAAAAAGCTATCATTTTAAATACGCTATGATGCGGTAGGCCACTTCAGATGAGTATAGAATGCCCTGTGGTGGCTTCCCAACACTTTTGATGTTTGCATCACAGCTGAAAGCTCTGTTTTCTTCAGCCATCTTCCTCTTCCTGTCTGGCTCACAGATCTTGGGTGAGACTTGGAGCCACAGATATGCCAGACCCTGGGCTCGCATGGTCCTCATGTTTCATGACCTTGACCTCCAGAGGAATCTAGGAAGACCCTTGTTCTAGACAGCATTCTCAATGCCTGTAACAGGAATTGTGATGGAATCCCAAAGTGTTTTTCTCAGAGTTTATATAAGCCAAAAAACGTCTTAGATTCCTCAAAGTTGACCAAGGAGATCTCGGAGACGTTGACATGTAAGTGGTCGGCACTGGTGAGGTTGAACACTGCCCCCAGGTAGCTGCTGCGGGCCCACATCCTGCCCACAGTGCAGTAGTCCATCATCTTCCCTTCCAGGAGCACCAGGTCCTGCCGGTACTTAGAGTTTCTCATGTAGACTTTGTGGCTCAGGGGCTGGTTGTTGCAGGCCTGACCCCGGAAGTACACTTTAGAGTACACGAAGTACAGGCCAGTGTCATTGATTACCAGGCTACCCTTCTCATACTTCACTCCAGAAATGAGGGCAATTCCGTAGGTGTCTTCCCATTCCAGAGGGTTGGACCTTGTGTTGGACTTGCCTGAAATAAACCAGAGAGCAGCCTTCAGCCAGAAATACACACACATTAGAAAAACTAAGCTTCCAAGGCAAAACCATGGGCTCACTAACAAATGTTTCACCAAGAGTGATACGTCCCATGCGGAACGGGCTGAGGAGCGGGTACACAAGAAGATTTGGCCCCACTGGGTCACTCTACAATCCCTGCCTAAATGATTCCAGGGGCCATGACGTTCCTCTTTCTGTAATATTAACCCATTTCCAGTGACTTATGGAGTTTACAGTAGGAGTATTTGTACACAGTGCTCTGAAGTCATTCTTGCACTCACAGCCCAAACGCCCCTAAGTGCCAGGGCTGAGCCTCTGCTTCCGAGGCTGTTTCCACTGGAACGCTCCCAGGTAGCCAGGGAAGCACTGGCTAAAACAATTCCTCCTATCCCACGTCCTGGGTTCTCACCTCTGGGAGCTATGTCACAAAGCCCCTAGGGCATCTTTGGAGTGCCAGAAGCGGGGAGCACTGTACGGGCAATTTGTCATAATCACAATCGGGCCCATAGCTCCAGGTTAGGACAAGGCTCACACCCCAGACTAGGGGGTCTAAGATCAGCCTGACCAGGAAGATCTTTGTGTTCTTGAGTTTTCAGTCAATCGCCAGAAATAACAGCTTCCTGCAAGCCTGGCGGGGGAAACCAACCAGCAGCTGCTGTTCTGCATCCTGCAACTCCCAGGGCCACCCTCCAACCACAAACCTGTTAAGTGCGCCACTTTCCTTGCCTCCTTCTTTTCAGACGGGAGACTGGGGTGACCTGAATAATAGAGAAAGAAAAAATGTATGCAAAAAATGGAGCATCAACTCTTTTTGTGGGAGTTTAATACTCATCACTTAAATAAAATATTTCATACATACACAGCCATAATTAACACATGCTAATCCAATAGATGATAGATAGATCAATAGATACACATATATTAGTTACCATATAACATAAGTGGTAAACAGCAATAATTCATAAAGTACAGTCATATCAGTGACCACATTAAGAATGCCTGACTATTCCTTCAGCTAGGAATTGCTATTCTTACACAAGGAGTCTTCAAAAATTCATGCAATATATGTTTATTATGAAAAATCTATCCATGTACTTCAAAATATTTCTGTGGGACCAGTGGGTGGCATAGCAAGTAAGGACATGGTTGTATGGCACCAGGGTCGCACATGAGTGCCAGTTCATGTCCTGGTTGCTCCACTCATGATCCAGCCCTGCAATGACCTAGGGAAAGCATTGGAAAGTGGCCCAGTGCCCGGGCCCTTGCTCCGATAGGGCAGACCCAGAAGAAGCTCCTGGTCTGGCCCTGGCCATTCACATATAGGGAGTGAAATAGTATATAGAAGATCTTTCTGTGTCTCAATCTGGCCTCTTGCTGTGTAACTCTAACTTACAAATAAATAAATCTCAAAAAAATACATTTTTGTTCCAAAATAAGCTTATGTTTTAACTCTATTTTCCATGAACTTTCTGAAATGTCCTCTGAATGTTAAAGCAAGCTTGAAAGCTGGGTGGCTCATCCAAGAAGACTGAGCTATTCAGTGCCAGGGATGGGGTGGGCACTCTGCTCTCTGCTCTGAATCCAGGGCTCTGTCCACTCCAGCCCTGCTGCCCTGGGGACTCTGACGGACAGACAGGAGCCGGGGGACATTGCCAATCCACTTCCTTACCACCTCAATCTGCGCTCCACAGTCTGTCCCAAGGAATTATCCCAGGACTTCAAGCCATCAGCTCATCTCTCTGGGGACTGACACCACTAACACCCTCGCTGAATCTGCAACCATGCACAGCTCTCAGCCCACTGCCCAACCTAGTTGTCTCCACCCACCAGAAGAATGTCCTGCACTGGATTGGGTGTTCTGCCCTTCAGTCTTCTAGCACATTACGCCCAATTTGGTGGGGCGGGCCCTCTCTACACATAGTTGATGCCCACAGAAGGGTTAGAGCTGAAGCAGTGCCATCCTTGCCCAATGGCAAGAATGAGTTTCACATTATCCCTGGCCTGAGCCACGAGAGAGGTGGAGGATTCCTCGTGAGACAAGATGATAAAAGTCATGTCCATTTCAACAAAGAACCCTGGACAGCCTTCCGTCCATCTTAGGCTTGGGATGAGCCTGAGGACGGCACACCATGAGAACGGCATCATCAACCAAGGACACTGTGTGTGCACTGTGCTTCTGGCCAGCCAACACAGCGCACCCTGAATGAGCTGTGAATGAGCAGGAAGAGCAAGGCTCCTGCCCGTCCCTGCGGCACTGACCGCCCAGCAGCTGAGCTGGCACTTGGTCCAGGAAGAGCAGGGAATGGAAGTGAAGCACCACATGTGGTATGTCTTACATCTTCTCACAGAGCCTAGTGTAACATCCGCTCTGCTCACAGAAGATGCACACTGAAAATATCTTGGTGAACTCCAGAATAAACTGAAAAGAGACACCAGGCATTCAGGGTGAATGCGTCCTGTCCTGGGGACTCTAAACAAGCCATTCCCAGGGCTGGGACGGATCCTCTCCTTAGCCAACCCATTCCACATCACAGATGCAGAGCCCTCCTCTCTGAGGATCCTGATTTCTTGAGTGTCAGCACAAACAACAGCCCCTCTCCAGACTGCTCCGCCTTGGGTCACGCTTAACACAATGTGAAAGTATGCTTTTTGCCCACTTGCTGCTATTCACCTTATTTACCATGCTGAAAAGGCCCCTGAAGACAGGTCCCCTTCCCCTCTTGTGTTCTCAATCTGGACCAGCCATCACCCAGCCTGGCACATAGGAGATCCTCAGAGGGCATTTATGAACGAATAAGCATATTAACTAGTTAACTACTGAAAACTGGAAAGCAGAACAAAGAAGAAAATATAAATAATCTGTCACAGTACCTCCCAGAGAAAATCACCCTTTTGTTTCTTCTCTAAGAGTACAAAAGTATGATTGCATGGTTGGTACTAAGCCACGATTAACTATCACACCCTTTTTATAACAGTTATATAAAAGCACAATCCCCATACTACTAAATGCATGGTTTTAGTTCAGTATTTTATGTTGATCTGAATATACCATAATATACATAACTAACATTATGAGGCGTTTAAGTTTCTTCCAGATTACTTCTTCTGAATGGCTTCATAAGGAAGGGATAAATATCTTCATAAAGATGACTTTAAGTCACCATACCTCTGATTATTTTATTAACAAAAAAAATCTTAGTGATGGGAATTACAAGCTAAACTAACAAGCTCGAGCTTTTAATACATATTTCCAAACTCTTCTTCAGAAACATTACAGCAACTTCACTCACACTAGCCGAGACTAGTGTTTGAACAGGCCCTTTCCTGTCAGTCTAGGGTTTTACTTTTTAGTCGGTTCTAAATTGATGGATGCAAACAGGTATCTTCCTCTGTAACTGGCATCTTGCGTCAATACAGTTACTACATTCATTCCCACCTGCTAATTCCCTAATTTCTGATCTGTCTGGGTTGATGCAGAAAAGTGTTTACTGGAGTAGGGAGACCTGACTCATCTCCTCATTTGACTCTTAATCAATAAAATACCCCAGAGAGTGGGTGAATGATGAGTAATGAGGCACCTGTTCCCCAATGAGTCCCCTGATTTGCAAAGCAACCTTAGAAATCCTAAGGAGGCCTGATTTTTCTGCAGTTTCCCATCCATGCACCTCCACATTTCTGACACACCACAGGGGGCCAGAGTGTCTCCACAAGGACTCCTGCAAGAGGGTAGATCCCAAGACAAGCACTCAGCTGGGCCACTTGCAGCAGCTCTGCTGAGCCCGGAGCCGGCTGTGCTTAGTGGATGGATGGCAAGCCTGCCCACTACATGTCCAAGGAGATTGATGTATTGTCTCTGCCAACTTGTCCTGAGTTCCATTTTGTTCTCATCCCATGGCCCTTAGAGACAGAAGCACCAGTCCATGTGCTAGAAAGCCCTGGAGGTGCAACAGTACCAGGAGACTGTGCCCCTTCTAGCTCCCCACCACCTCCCCCCACGCCCACCACACACACACACAGCAGTGTTGGGCGCATCAACCAGTCTGTCTGAGCCTTTATCTTTCTTCTGAAACACGAGGTGGCTGGATGGACCAGATGGTCTTCAAGCTCCCAAACCCACATTTACAAGCCAGTGGGTCTTGATTCAACACAACCAAGGCCTATCCACAGATCCATCTGCCCACAGCTTCTGAATCTGAAGTTTAATGAGACCAGTGTTCAACACGTTCCTCTTATTCTTGTCCTGAAGTTCATACACAGAATTTTCCTTTCTTAGCAAAAAATTCACTGTGAGTAAAGGCGAATAATCCTTTGAACAATAGGTAAAGTCCCCCCCGCCAAGTCTCCTGGTAACATCAAAAGAATCACCCTCATGTTGTGGGAAATTGTCCACTTTTTTAAAGCTTAGTTGTGCTTTACTCAATGCTTTAAATAAAGATTGACTCTCCAGCAATCTCATTTCTAGAGTTTAGAAGAGCAGAGGCTCTATCCCAGAAACCCTTCTCTGTGCCTACCTCCCCCTCTCCACCAGGGGTTGGAGCCGGGTCTCCTGAGCAAGAGACCAGGACTGGAACCAGCAGCCCGGATGGCAGAACTCCAGACCTGTGTCTTTGACACCAAAGTCAAGTGCACGTGTCAGCGTGTGAAGCACTCAGCTTCAACTCATTTCTCTTCATATTCTAGAAGCAACTCAAGAAACCATATTGACCAGAGATTTGGGATTGATCAGGATTTCTCTCACGCCATTCACAAGGGTGAGCCCCAGCACGGGTTAGAATTGAAGGCATTCTGCCAACAACTCAGCCTGAGGCTTAGCCTGGGAAGCTCCACGCGCATGCTCGAAAGAACTCACCTACTTGCTTCTCCACGGATGATGTGGTGTGCCTTTGGCTGAAGGACTAGCAAAAAAGAAAAAAGAGAGAGAATAAATATGGAGTTTTTTCAGCAGAGGAGGATTTGTCAAAAAAATCAGCCCCTGGGAAGAGATTCCAAACACTTTAGGACACTTCCTAACTCAGGCTGTGACCGAGTAACTTGGTCTCACTGTCTCTCAGTTTTGTCATTTGGACCAATTTCTTTGTTAAGGAAATTTAGGTTGACCACTTGAATCCATTTACTTCTTTTTAATTATTATTCTCATCTTCCACCATACAGCTTTGTAGGCACAGGGCTTCCCCCTCCCCCCTCCCTCTCCCTTCTCCTCCTTTTCCTGTCTCCATTGCCTCCTGCTTTTACAATACTATGGTCCTTCAGCTGCAGTCACAACTCCAGCATTCCACTCTTCACAGAATACATTTACTGCTAAGCAGACTCAAAGACATTCTTTTTATGTCTTAAAATTTAAAGGTCTGAGGCAGCCAGAGGCTTAATAGAATGACATTACAATTGATAAAGTTTAAATCCTTTACAAATCAGAAAAGACCTCTTTCTTTCATAGAAACCTTGATTTCTCTGGTATAGACCAGAATGATGAGAACAAAGCCTTTCTTAGGAGAGTAAAGCTTGGAAAGCACTTGGAGGCAGCACAATGGTCCAGGAGGACCACAGCGGCCCTACCCCCACAGCAGCATCGCTGTCTTAGGCCCGATGACTCCAGGCACAGCCAGCCACACAGCAAGCTTACCTCTCGGAGTTCAGCCAGCTCCTTCTGCAGGTGGTAGAGCTGGAACATGGCCAGCCCCAGTCCAACCAGGGCCACCAGAACTATGAAAAACAGCACGAGGAGGCAGAGGCCGGTCTTGTGCTCTTTGCTCTTCTTCAGGGGCGGTGGTGGCAGTGAGGACAGTGGGGGCAGTGGGGGCAACGGTGGTGGCGGTGGTAGTGGTGGTGGTGGCGGTGGTGGCCTTCGTTGACCAGGCCTTTCGGGTATAGAGGGTGGGCAGGGCAGGACCGCCCCCGGAGGGGCCCAGGGAGAGCTGGCCCTGCTGTCCACCCAGTAGATTTGGGGATAAGGGTAACTGAAGGGCTGCTGCATGGCAGCCAGGGACTGCGGCCAGCCCCGGCCAAGGATCGTGCCTCTCGGTCCTGGGGAGGCTGCCACCCCTGCTGCTCTGACTGCTCGAGGGAAGGCAAGCCAGTGCTCTCTTTATAGAGTTTCCACGCCAAGGGAAACACCTTCTCGCTCTCTCATTTTCTCTTTTTGCTTTTCACAGAGACGCCCACTCACCCCACATCTGCAGCTGAGAAGCCTCAAGAAGCTCAGAGCAAACCCCTGGAAGTTTCCACCCACAATTTTCTGATGAAAGCCTTTGCAGTCACACTGTGCTACCTGAAAGGGCTGGGAGGCCAACGCTGCAGAGCAGGGCAGCTCTGGGCACAGTCCCAGGTGGCGACTGCTGCCTAGCGCCCTTCAAGGGCGAGTGGCCAGAGGCCGTGTTCAGGCCCCGAGGGACTCACCTACACGTCTTCCCTTTGGCAGACGAACTCATGCCTCTGCTGCCACCCCTGCCCCACACCAACTGCTGTTTGCCCTGACACTGCAAATCACCAGCCTTCAGATTAAACCCTGCCCCGCCCACTCTTGACATTAGATCAGATGCTCTGTGATCTCACAGACCTGCTCTGGACTTCTCCACGTTTTGCTTCTCATTGGTTGCCTGTTTGTAACATCAACACAGTCCCCATGAAAGCTGCCTGCTTCAGTTCTGTTGTAAATACTTTCAAGCCCATGCTTGCATGTCGGGTCACCTGGAGCTGGGGAGCAAGTAGCCCAGGAATGAGGCCCTGGGGCGCAGGTGCACAGCATGTCCTCAATAATGCACTTAAAAAAATCAAAAATCATTTATCTGAAATTTAAACTTAAAAAGTGTGTCTTATTTCTTGATGACCCTGCAAGGGCTGACTTCACCCTTTCTTTTGGCCTCCAACTGTATTCATGCTCCAGCAACGTCCAGGTCCTCTGCTTGGCTCTTACAGACCCGGAACCCTGCCCCAACCCCTAAGTTTTGTTTTACTCTTTCATTTCCATCAGTTTTTATATCATGCTTTGGGATTTTGGTGACCATCATTCTGACTCAGCTGTACCAAGTCAATACCAAGCATACAGGGGTTTTTCAACGAATCCATGGAAAATGGCTATTATGAAAATGCTATTAATGAATTTCAAAAGCGTTTTCACCAGAGGGTAGGAAGAAAGGAGAGATGAGAGAGGGAGCAAGATAGATTGAGAGAGAGGAGAGACAAAGGGAGAAAGAAAGGGTTTCCATCTTGCAGGTTCACTCCCCAAGCAGGCTGAAGCAAAGAACTGGGCACTGGATCCAGGTCCCCCCCACACACACACTGCCGCATCCCAGTGCTGCATCCCAGTGCCGTATCCCAGTGCCGCATCCCAGTGCCGCATCCCAGTGCCGCATCCCAGTGCCGCATCCCAGTGCCGTATCCCAGGGGCTGTGCGAGCAGGGAGCTGGAATGGGGAGCTGGAGTCGAGAGCTGAGTCCCGTGGGAGACTTGGACATCTAAGCTGTGTCTTAGCTGCCAGGCCATTGCTGCTCCTGCACCAAGACAAACTCATCTTTAAATCCCATTTCTTTCAAGAATGTCTTGAAGTACCCTCATATTATTTCCTTGTCACAATCTCCCTAACCCGTCCACACACCTGGTACAACCCTTTTTCTCTTGCAATAACTTCAGCATCTCTTTTCTTTTCCCCAAACACTACGAGTTATCAAGAGCTATTGATTTTACCTAAAACCTTTTTCTTCCCCTCCCTGCTGCCCTCCCACTCTCCTGTCCCTTCTGCTACTGCCTGAGATCATCACTAGCTCCCACCTGAAATGCTTCAATGATATCCTAACCAGTCTCCTTGTCACAAGACTTTCCCAAGGTTGAGTCACCCTATAAAATGCTACAAGAATGATGCTTTTATCTCTTTTCTTTGTTTTAAATATTTATTTAGGTATTTAATTGTTTCTAGCCTTTTTCTTAGCTTTTAACAAATTCAGCACAGTTTATGGATACAATTGTAAGAATGTAACAATACTCCTTTCTCCCCTCCCCCACCCCTCTGCAGAGCGATGCTCTTAAAACAAACCTAGTGGGGCCAGCGCTCTGGCGCAAGCTAAGCCTCCTCCTACAGCACACACACCCCATATGCTCCTGGCTGCTTCGTTTTCATCCAGCTCCCTGCATAAGGACTGGGAAAGCAACAGAGATGGCTCAAGTCCTTGGGCCCCTGTACCCACATAGGAGACCTGCAAGAAGCTCCTGGCTTCAAATTGACTCAGTTCCAGGAACTACAGCCACTTGGGGAGTGAAACAGCTGATGGAAGATCTCTCTCTCTCTCTCTCTGTAACTCTGCCTTCTGAGTAACAAAATAAATAAAATATAAATCCTTAAAAGCAAACAAAAACAAATGCAGTGACCCTACTTATGCCTGCAACCTTTTGTTGGAAGATTTCATTACAGCCAGGATGCAGACTCCCCAGCACGACCCGCGGCTATGCTCCGCTGGCCTCAGCCCCTGCCATGGCTCCTCTCTGGATGCTGCCCAGTCCCCACTCTCCACCCAGGAGCAGCACACCAGGAAAGGCCGGATGACTACGCACGATGCTTCCACCACCATTAGCGGTGCTCAATTAATGCATTTCGGATCTCACCTGTGTTTTTTATTCATCGTTGTGAAAGCTGGTGAGTTTAAAACGAATAAGCAATTATCAGAAAATATCACTTTAAGAATTCTCTCATACGTTCAACCACAACAACAACAACAACAAAAACCCTTAAAATACCCTAAAATAGCTGACAAGGCATGTAGAGCAGTATTTTTAAACTACAAAGCTCTACTGAAATGGAGAAGATTTGAGCAAATGGACGGAGAAGGTGGCAAGCTGATCCAGGCATTACCCTGCCTGCACTCTATTCTCAGCCTTTCGGCTTGGTACTAGGTGGAACTGAACTCTTTTTCTTGTCTGTGTCACAGTTTTCCCTTCTAGAAAAATAAATGATATCACACTACTAGTACCTACTTCATAGGGAGTTGTGAAGATTAAAGAACTTAATATTCTTAGCATCAATGTAAGTATTCGATAGACATTGGTGGTGGTGTTACAGACGAGACCGGGCGCGTTCAGGGTGGAATGGCTGTACTCGGTGGTGGTGTTACAAATAATCTCCCCTTCGAGCTAACCCAAGAGGAGAGGGGGTTAGCGCGCAGGGAAAGGCGCGAGGTCAGTGCTTCATAGCCTCTCTCTGAAATTCTGCTCTACCGATGGCTTCCGCCAAGGCAGGCTGCTACATCCTTCCCGGTCCATCTCAAACTCCCCAAGAGTTGTCGAGGCTTCTCAATGCGCATGATGCTGTAGCCACACCTCTCTCTACCCTGCGTCATCTCCTGATTCATCCTACAGCCTGAGGAATCAGAGGCGAAGCTGCCCCTGACTCAGCCACGGCTCAGCCGCAGGCAGAAGCTGCACCGAAGGAGCGGCGAGCAGAGCATCCGCGCAGGGAGGGAGCCTCGCGGAGCCACCCAGCACTGGCAGAATCAATCAAGAAGAAACGCTTGTGTGAACAAACATGAGGACATGCCGCATTCGGGGGTCCCGGGGGTACCGTCAACACCTCATTACAGGGAATGGTCATGCCAAGCACATCTAGCCCTGTGGTTGGTCTTGAGGGGTGCACTTCGTGAGAAACTCAGAGAGCCAGCAGGCCGGCGGCTGTCGCCCTGGGAAGGCGGCCGGACGCTCCGCCATCAGCGCACTCCACCTCCTAACTGCTTCTTCCTCTCTCGGGATTCCTTGGAGAAGGAAGAGAGAGTAGAATGGAGAGCTGCAGATCTCTCAGAAGGGGTGGGGATACTGCTCATAGAGATTTACACTGATGCAGGTGTTACTGGAAAGTAAATTGAAATGTAGCATTAAATTAGGAAAACTCCTTGTACATGTTAGCATTTTTAAGGTGTCTGTGCTCATTAGTTGAAAAAAATAGAACTTCAAATGATGAGCAATATTGACCCCTTCAGTATTGTAATTTCCTTCAGAAATTGTCTTAACCCTCCAGATGAAGGATTTAAGAGTACGTTGTCACAGCTTAGGGCAAAAGTCATAGGAAGGCTGCAACGCCCAGGGGGGTAACAGAGGGATCTTCCGGGGCCAGGAGTTGGGCCTGCCGGTTAAGGCGCCACTTGGAGGTAGTGCAAGTGTCCAAACCTCAGCCGCACCCCTGATTCCAGCTCCCCCGTGGACACCCTGGGAGGCTGCGGTGACAGTTCAAGCACTGGGGACACTCCCACTCACGTGGGAGAGCGGGATTGTTCCCAGCTCCCAGCCCATGCTTCAGCCTCCGACCCTCCCAGGC
Organism: Ochotona curzoniae; assembly: GCF_017591425.1. Taxonomy (NCBI): domain Eukaryota; kingdom Metazoa; phylum Chordata; class Mammalia; order Lagomorpha; family Ochotonidae; genus Ochotona; species Ochotona curzoniae. The sequence goes on along the minus strand of NW_024466129.1, from coordinate 1,076,219 downwards.
CATTATGGGCATCTGGGAAATGAACCGACAGATGGGAGCCACCTTGCCTGACTCTGCCTCTCCAATAAATCCGTGGGCAGACACCATAAGTCAGAGGGCGTGTTCCATCAGATGTGTTCGTGGGGAAGCTGACTCACCTGACTGCAGCAGAGCTGCCGAGGTGACTCAGCAGTAACAGGCTGCTACAAAGTGAAAGCAGTGGAACCTCACAAACCAGAGAATTCCAAGGATAGCTGCCAAATAACTAGGAAGGGCAGACCCCGGTATCTCAGGAGTGAGTTCCCAGGACACCTCTCTGCTTGCCAGCATGAACTCATGTATTTGATTTCACTGCATTCTCCAAGGTGCGTCTCTACTCAGTACCATCCACATCTGTAATCTGGCCAATCATCATGGCAAACTTGCCTTACTGCCTATTCATCTTCCTTATTCTAATTTCTTATGGCCACAAACTTGTGGGGCAATCAACTTACCTTTTCTCCCCTTAGGCAAACACATTCGTGAACTGAACGTTGATGACAATGTCAAATGTCACTGTTAGTTCATGTCAAGAGGCAATTTCTCCTGTGCACATTCCATGGCTATGTCCGCCCTGCGATGGGCCCGTGGGGGCTTTGCCGAACATGCTTGCACGTCGGCGTAACGTCTCCTTCCGCTGAGGAACAGATAGAAGGAGAGAGGAAAGGAAGGGGTTAAAACTGGAGATCCTATTCAGAAAGGATTGCCGGGGTCCCTGCGGCCAGGACTCAGAATTTCAGGGGAATGGGGTTTTGGAGCTGGCCTGTACAGCTTTGTCACGACCGGGTGCCTCCTGCCAGCACTGTCAGCTGGGCTCACCTGATGGCTGGGGGCTATAGTGTAAGCAGTCACACGGCCACCGAGGGGCTCCTGGCCCAGCCGCCGCCTGCTCCGTCACTCTGAGCCAACTGATGTCCACACTGCTCAGATAGCATCCAGCCTCCCCGTCCAGCTCAGGCTCTCCCGGCTCTGGGTGCAGCCTCGTCTTTTCTTGTGGAGCTCTGGGTCCTACTGTTATGACTTTCAGGCTTCTGACCCTTTCTAAGCCCACGTAACTGCCGTGGGAGCTCTGTGGGCCGCAGGATGTCACAGAGCCTCGCTGTTTTAAGAGCGTTGGGGCAGAACTGCAGGAAGCTAACAGGGGCTGAAACAGCACTCCGGCGCCTCCCTTTAGCGTGCTGCCGTCTTCGTGGCCAAGCCACTGCCCGGTGATCACGTCGCCAGGACCTTGCATAAGCTGGATAAAGTACCACAGCTTTTCGTGTTGACAGCCTTTGACGCTGACACCAAACCTCGTGGGCACGCTTCTTCGAGACCCTAGGCGGTGGTTGGGTGAGCAGTTCAAGTTACGCATTTTGTTTGTATTTCCTGTTCATGTCAATTTTTAAATTGGGTTTCCTGTCTCTTATATGCCTGTTTGCAGAACTTCCTGTCCTTATGGTCTGCAAATTAGTACAGCAGCTGATTTCGTACGCTGCTAACAGGTTGCCCTCCCATCCCGTGGTGCTCTGTGTTTAAGCCTGTACCCTTGGAATCCTCTTCTCTGTATAAAACAGGCACCCCTCTTTTTTTCCATGTATGAATCAGTTTTTCCATCATAGAATGCCTTTTTTTTTTCATTGAATTAATGTAGCATGTTTACCATACATCAAAATTTTCCCCCCAAAATTGAACTTTTTTATGGACTCATTTCTGTCTCACTCGTGTCACCAGGGTCAAGGAGCTTTATCATGTTCCTACACGTTATCCTGGACTACTACCGGCAAGCATAACATGAAGGAAACATTATCTTTGCAATATATTTGCTCTACCAAGTTTTTCAAGTATTCTCTTTGTGACTTTTAACTTTTTAACTTTCTTCTCCAGAGTGGTCCCATACATTCTTTTTTTGGATTAATTGTTTGCTGCTTTATAATTTTGTCATGACTAAAAATCATGTTTTTACTAAATCCAAGTTCTTTAGCTCAGTTTAGAAGAGAAATTAATGAGCAGCCCAGACAAGGGTCCCTGCAGGCTTGTGCTGGGCAGACAGCACAGCCGGCCCAGGTCTGGGGGCTGGCAGCTGAAGGGGCTCACGGGTTCTCACAGAGTGGGGCGGCATGCGAGTTCTCAGCCATGACACTTCCCTCTGTGTCTGGCTCAGCGCTCTTCCCTGCGCTGTTAATTCTTGTTCGTTGTTTTAGCACACGACATTTCAGAAATGGTAGTGTGACTCACACTGGCCCTTCCAAAGGGCCACATGGATCAGTCACGTTGTGCTTCCCTGGGGCACATGCGCAAGTGGTGGGATTGCCCACCAGGCCACGGGGGGCCTTCTGTGGTAGCATCTGACCCGAGTGAGATGAGCTGCCCAAGTCCTGAGGGGCTTCGTTTACCAAGCCCAGCTTTCTTCCTGTTTCAGCGTTTGCTTTGTGGCACTTTCAGATGCTGTGCTAGGCAGCCTGCAGGATGCGCCCCACAGCCCCCATCCTCTGGCATTCATGCCTTTCTAGAATACTCTCTCTTTAAGTGTGGGGTGGACTTGTTAACCCACTTCTAACCAACAGGATACGGCAGAGGTGGTAGGATGCCGTCTCAGAGATGAAGCTTCCACGATTATGGCTTCCATCGCGAATCTCAAAACTTGAGGGCAGGCAATCACCCACGCTGGGAGCAGCCCAGCAGAGAAGCCCCAGGAAAGACTGTCCAGCCGACAGCTAGTGAGGACCTGAGGTCTGCGAGTGACCGCGAATGAGCCTTGGGGTGGCTGTGGCCCACCTTGGGGTGGGCAGACTTCGCCCACGTATTCCAGCTTGGCCACCTGTGGATTCCTGACCCACTGAAACTATTAAAAACAATGTCTGTTGCTAAGCCACTGTATTTTGGGGGTAATTTGCTATGTAGAAGCAAATAGCTAGTATACATGACTTGCTGGTTTAAATGAATGCTGTGTATTTCCTAATAGTCTTGAATCTTACAAACTTGTAAAACACTTCATACTTCTAATAATGAAACTGTTCATTTTTTAAATACATACACGGAAAGTGGGAAAAGTAATGGTTTTAGTCTGCTCTTACTTTTTAAAAAACTAGTTAGTTACTTCATCTGAGATGCAGAAAAATAGTACTAGCAGAGAGAAATCACGTCTCCTACTCCACTCAGTGCAGGTGCCTCATGTGGGGGCTGGATCCACTCACTGGAGCCATCTCCCACTGCCCCCCAGGGCGTGCGCTGGCAGGAGGCTGGACACAAGACTAGAGCTGGGATTTGAAACCCCAGCACTCTGCAAGTGCATAGGGTTGAAAGATTGTGCCCATGCAAGCCAGGAAGGAAAAGCATTAGGGAGTGAAAATGCCTGTTCTATTTATTTGAACATGCCCCCCAGACAAGACCTCTTGAGCCTGGGCATGCCTGAGTCTTGTGGGTGCTTTTATGAGGTCTTTTTTTTTTTTTTTAATGTTCGAAAAGCTTCGCTGCAAAAACACATGTCATGGTGGGTTTGTGGGAAAGCAGGTACACCAAAGACTAACTTAAATGTCAACTTCGTTGCTTTTGTCACCCACTGTTTCCTTTGAGTACCAGCAGATGTTGGTCGGAGGCACAAGTTGAATGCCTCGAGAGCCTTTCATTGTTGGAGTCTCATGAGAAGCAAACATCTCAGCTCACACCCTCTGAGTCTGGCACGTGAGACAAACAGGAAAAACCTCGGGCCGGCAGGGAAAGCCTGGCAGGGAAAGCCTGGCCTCGGCCAGCAGGGAAAGCCTGGCAGGGAAAGCCTGGCCTCACCGGCAGGGAAAGCCTGGCAGGGAAAGCCTGGCCTCACCGGCAGGTGAAGGAGCCCTAGCCTGCAGCCGTTGCTGCTTTCACAAGGTCTCGGTTCACACCTTGCTGTCCATCATTGCTGTACCTTCACAGCGGTCAGCTTGTTCCCCTGCCGGAGCACAGCAATCCTGGTGGCTGGAAGTCCGAGGCTGCTGCCAGCACAGGCAGGCTCCCTTCCTGGCTCATAGATGGCAACCTCTGTGCCGTGGGCTCACACTGCAGACAAAGAGATTCTCCCTTGCCCTTCTAATAAAGCCACCACCCACTTTGACGGTCTCATTTAACCCTCATAACGTCCTAAAGCCATTTTTCCCAGTGTCGTCACTCTGGGGACTGGAGCTTTTGTTTTTAGTGCTTATTCATGCTGTTTATTTGGAAAGCAGAATATGAGAAAGAAAGAGAGGGAAAAGAAAAAAGGATTGAAAGAAATGCCAGTGCTCGCGACAGGCACAAATGGGGCTGAAGAGAAGCAGACGCTCTGACTTTGCATTTCCGAGCGTGTAAGACGCGGTCTGAGAGAGCCAGAAGACAAAACGCATTTTCTTCATAACTCTTCACATTGGCAACGAGGCCTTTGGAAAACTCCCTCACGTCTCTGACGCTCAATATTCGCAACTGTGAGCTAAGGAACACGGCCGAACGACTTCCATGCTGTGCTCTCTTTTTAATTCTATTATGGACATTGATTTTCAGATTGATGAAATACTTACCATGGGTGGAGTTTTATCTGCCCTCTCCCCCAGTTCATGTGTGAATGGTGTAACAGGTTAAGCCTCTGCCCAAATGCATACCGGGGTCTGTGGTGAAGTTCCAGTCTCTGCCTAGGATGCAGCAGACCCCGGCTCACACGCTCAGGGCCTGGTCAGCCACGTGGAGACCCAGATGAGGCTCCTCACTCCTGCCCTGGCTCTGCCCAGCCCCAGCTCTTAGGGCCCTAAGGAGAGTGAACCAGCAGATGTAAGATCTCTCTTTCTTTTGGGGTGTGTGTGTGTGTGTGTAAGAGACTGCTTTTCGATAGATAGATAGATAGATAATAGATAGATAGATAGATAGATAGATAGATAGATAGATAGATAGATAAATCTTCTTCAAATCTGTCCTTCTAGTATCAAACGCTTTTAAATCAGTTCAAACATCACTCCCCCGGCTAGGCCTTCCGGCAGGGCCCTTCCTCTGCCTTCTTAACACCCTGCTCTGACACTTACCGTATCACAGGAACTATCGCCTGCTTCTGACTGAAGCCTCCCATCAGGGCCAGCCTCTTGTTAGCACTGGAAGCTGTAATCTCTACCCCAGAAACTGGTCTACGGGGAATGCTGAATAAACTGAGCCTGCTTGTGCACCTAGACCTTAGGGTACAGACCTGGCACCACCGCGTGGAAAGCCAGCCCCTAGAGCCCGAGTGTCTGACGCATGGGAGGAACAGTACATCCCACCCTTGGGTCCCCAGTGTGCTAACCATGAAAGCTATAAGCACAGAGTGACTCTCCCTGCACAGTGACCACGGAGTACTTACAACAGACCCATTGCATCTACATAGTAAGCCGTATTCTTTCTCAGATTATGATTGATTCTGCAAAAGAATCCAATATAGTAGCTGCTGTGAGCACCGTTACTATCAGGTAAAGAGACAGGCTCAGAAAGGTGACGTAGTTTATCCAAACCTACATACACAGCCATGAACATGGTCTCTGGATGTAAACCTGCCTGGCCAGTCCCAAGACCCATCACATGGTGCCATCCAAGAAACCCATCATTGCGCCTTCCCTGTCCCTGTGTCCTTGCCCCTGTGTTTGTTCTTAGGTGAGTTCTCTGTCCTGCTTAGGTATCTTCCTGAGGCCTGACTTTCTGCTTCATGCCCACTCCCTGCTAACTGCTGCCCAGATGCCCGGTCCCCCTGGACAGACACCTGCAGCCTACCTGGCTGTACCTCGTGGTCTGCCTCTCTGCTGGGGTGCCCAGCCTGACAGCGCTGCAGAGAAGACTTAGACACCTTGCCATCCACAGCTGGCCTGGCCTCCCACTGTGAAAGCCTGGCTTTTATTAAGACCCTGAGACACCTGACTCCATCCCTGGGTCAGCAGGCGACAGCTGGCTGCATCAGCCATTTGTTCACAGATGTCTAACCTGTGAACACCACTAATCCTACAACGCACTTCTTGTCCCTTCAGCTCTCTCGCAGACCAAGCTCACTTCACAGTGCAGGTAGGGCCTCAGCCCTGGGCCCCCGGCACTCCTCCAATCACTATCTCTCCCCCCCAAAGGGGCTAAGGGTTCCAACAGAGAACAAGGTGCTGGGTTTTGCTTGAACCTCTAATAAATCTTTCACAGTTCCACACTGCCCTTATTCCTACACACAAGCACTCCTCTGGCACCTGCGTCCGTGAGTGTGTGTGTGTGTGTGTGTGTGTGTTATTACTCTTGTCCTCAGGTTATCCAGAGCAAGGGGTTGGAGAGCAGGAGGAGGCGGTGGGCAACACCAGCTAAGGCTTCGGGAGCCGTGATCACCAATGTAGCTCCACTTCCTCAGTGCTCCTCTGCTGGATTCTGTTTCTGCCCCAGCTCTATGCGATGAACCTGCCAGCAGGGCAAGCAGCGTGCTGAGGAAGTGGTCCGAGGGGTGGCAGGAAGCATTTCCTTCCTCGGTAAACCTTGGGGCAGAAACTCTATGTTCAGAAACCATCCTTGCCCCACAGCTTCGCTCTCCAGCTCACAGACACACAATCGTGCAGACCGACCACAGTAAGTCCTGATTTTAGAGTAGGCCATAGTCTGCCTGGTAAGTGAGCTCAGCTAACACTGTCCTGGTTATTTATGGGAGCAAGATCAGGGTGAAGGCATGCCTCCCCCTGCAAAGGCCCCTGCCCTGCTCAGATGATTGGAAGGTCAACCAGCATCTCAGCCTGATTGCCATGATGATGACCACGGAGATGCAGGATCACAGGCCTGTGCTAATGAGGGGTCACTCCACACAGACTGCCCAGCTCCTGGGAGGAAGCAACTCAAAGAATTAACAAATTCACTAATCATTGTTGTAACCTGCAACTGATCTCAACGCTCAGACTTACGTCATGTTTGACTTATAGATACAGAATGAAAATGGGCTCAGGGAGGTGCTCGGGGCTCTTGAGCCCGGCTGACCCCCCAAGAGTTAACCCTGCTGCTTCTTTCTCTTTCTTTATTTCTCAATTGTTTACATAGTTGGGAGGGATGCATGCCCGTGTGGATCCCCCCAAAAACTGGGGAGGGCCAAGGGATGAAGGAAGGTGGGTGGGACACAGGTTTCATTGTTTCTTCTTCCTGCTGTTGAACTACATCAGCACCTGGTGATGGAGGATGGTCCTTTGACGACTTAGAGGCCCTGATGGGGGAAGAGGGCTCCAAGGGTGTCACTTGAGTAGTCTTGATAGTTCTGAGATATTGTCAGCTTCGTTGCACCAGGACTGAGAAAATCTTTCCAAGCTCTGTTGGCTGACCCAGTCCACTTCAGTGCATCCACAGACCCAGTCACTAGTCGCAAAGCTTGGCCAGGGGAGTTGTCCAACCTGTTCTACTTTCCATCTTCTGACAAGGCACTCTGCTGGCCTAGATGGGCTGGCTGTCATGCCCCCATACACATCTGGGCATGCTGTTCACTGCACAGGCATCAGCAACTGAGGAGGCCCAGGTTTGTCACATGCTCTCTAAGGTCAGACCACAAATATTGTGATTTTCTCCATGGCAGAGGTTTGAGTCCATTGATCTAGCTGGGGAGTCCCCTACGAAACCTCACCTGAAGTGGCCTCAGAAGTGACTGGCATGCCCCAGCCAGTTCTGGGTCACCTGCACCTGCCAACGTACATACCGATGCTGCCTGGCCGGCTCTGCCCACAGCCCACTCTCTTGTGAATGGATGGGTCCTGTCGTCTAGCCCAGCCCAGTATAGCCTGCCACAGGCCCAGTCCTCATGCACAACAGTGAGAGCTGTGGCCTAGACAGGGCGACACCCTATAATCCCACAAAGCCCACCCCAAGCACCAGGTTTTGCATGTGCTAGCAAGTGCTGCAAGTGCTGCAGCCTAGCATGGGCCATCCTGAATCCCATCTAGCTCTCATGCACAACCATGGGTGCTGCAGCCCAGCTCAACCTGACCTATCCCAAGACCAAGCCCACATGATGCTGACAGGTGCCATTGCCTAGTCCAGCCCAGTCTGCCCCCAGTCCTAATTCTTATGCACACCAACAGGAACTGCAGTCTCAAAGAGGAGTGTCCCGAGTTTCCCCACCAGGCCCGTTCCCAGGCCCTGATCTTGTATTTCCCATAGGCTGCTGTGGTCAAGCCTAACATGACTTGTACCTAGTCACCAGCTGATGTTGCAGCCTAGCCCAGCTGGCCCACCCTCAGACCAATCTATCCCCAGTCCCAGCTGTCACACTCACCAATGAAAGTAGCACCCAGCAAGGAAGTCCCTCAAGTTCCCCTAGCAGATCTGCTCCCAGCCCTAGGTCTTACACACGCTACCAGTACTTCAGCTGAATCTGACATGGCCCACCCACGGTCTCAGCATTTACCAGCAGGTGCTACAGCCTGTCTGAGCCTGGCCCACCCTCAGTTCCAGCTCTCACTGGCAGGTACAGCAAGCCTAGCCCAGACCTTCCACCCCTCATGTGAACTGGCACATCTTATAGTCCAACCTGGCCTGGCCTACACCCTGTCCTGGTTCTTGGTCATACCAGGAGTATGTTGAGGATTGGCTCAGCCCAGCCTGCCCCAGACTCAGCTCGCACATATGCCCATGGGTGTTGTGGCATTGCCTGGCTTGCCTCCCACACCAGGTCTTACACTCACTACCAGGAGCTGGAGCCTAGCAATAAAGTTCCCCATGTTCTCCTATCAGACCTATTAGACTAATCTCACCTGTACCAGTGGGTGCTGCAGCCCAGTCTGACATTTCCAGCCACCAGTCCTAACACTCACTAGGTGCTGCAGCCTAGCCTGACTGGCCCAAACCCATTCTGGCTGTTGGCAGTGGGTGTTACAACCTAGCCCAGCCTGGCCCACCCTGAGACCTAGCTCTCATGTAAACTTCAGGTACCATGGCCTAGCCTGGCCTATATCACACACCCGTTCTAACACTGGCAAGCGCCAACAGGTGCTTGAGCCTAGCCCAAGCCAGCCTACCCTGAAACTCAGCCCACATGCATGCTGATAGATGTCACAGCCTTGCCCAGCCCGATCTACCCTGGCTCTTGCACTCAACAGCAGGAGCTACAGCCTAGCAGTGGAGTCCCCAAAGTTTCCCTACCAGGCTCGTTCCCCAGCCCAGAATTTAAGCATGCTAGTGGGTGCTTCAGTTCAACCTGCCTTGCAGGCTAGCTTCTGTTGGCAGGTGTTTCAGCCTAGCCTAGTCTGTCCTGGACAGCCCACACCTGTCCTGGCTCTTGTGTGTGTCAGCAGTTGCTGTGGTCTGGCCCAGCCTGGTCCGCCCCCAGACTCAGGCAACATAAATGCTGGCAAGTACGTAGCCTTCTGTCCCGGCCCCAGCTAATTGTTTCCCATGTGGAGCTGTGGCCTAACAAGGAAGTTCCCTAGGTTTCTCTCCAAGGTCAAGGATCTCACATGTGCCTGCAGCTGAAGTGGCCCTGCTTGGCATGGTCTGCCCTCAGCCCTGGCTTTTGCATTTGCTGGCAAGTGCTGCATCCTGGCTCAGCCTGGTCATCTCCCAAGCCAGATCCTGCAAGTGTCACGTGAGTTCATGTGAGGTGAGTTGCACCTCGGTTAGGCCTGACACCCCCACACCCAGTGGGTGCTACAGCCCCACAGCGGCAAGCCCACAAACACCCCACAGTATCTGCCCCAGATCTGGTTCTCTCACATTCTGGTGGAGTTTGCGGACCAATCTGACATGGCCCACCTGCTACTCCCACACTCATGGAAGGGTACTGTGGCTTAGTCCAACCAGGCATGCACCCCAGCCCCAGCTTTTGTGTACACCAGTGGGCGGTGGGCAATGTTATTCAGCCCAGCCCAAGTCTCCCACGTGGGAAGGTGTCAGGCTGACCCAGACATACCCTTCAATTTCCCCTCTAAACTCCTGCATCTCAGCTCCCTTGCCTACCTACGACTGCAGTGACCCAATCTACGGAAGCCCCTAGAAGTTACCCCTCCCGTGTCAAACATGCCCCCAGCCACTCCCACTCGCTAAGTCCCCAGACCCCTTCCCTGGACAATCTGCGCCTCCCACCCCCACCAGCCCAACACTTGGATGCTGGTGGGGGGATGTATCCTTGCCTGCAGCTGCTTACCTTCCCCAACTGTCTTTAAAGAAAAAATCAGCAACTACACTGGCACGCTTGTATAGTTAACACCAAGTTGGTGTTAACCAGACCCAGAATGCCCACCAGCCTTGGCTGCTTTTCCCCCAGCAGTGTAACAGTTGCCTAGGTACAAGGCAATCTAGGCAGTTGCCTACAGTTATGCAGGCAACTGTTTCTTTATCTTGAGTTATGCATTCTTAATTCTTGCTATTTCCAAGTAGCTCTTTCAGTGTCCACATCTCAGCCTCATACTTTGCAGGACTGTTGCATGCTGGCACACAACATACCTTTCATGTGTTCTCCGTTCATTCTTTTTTTTTGTCACTTTATTTATACAAAAGGCAGAGTCGGAGAGAGAGAGAAATGATGCATTTATTGGTTCATCCCCCATAGGTCCATAACAGCCAGGGCCAGGGCAGGTTGAAGCCACGAGTCTGTTTTTCCATGTGGATGGCAACCTAGCCATCTTCGGCTGTTTTTCCAGGTGCACGAGCAGGCAGCAGGATCAGAAGTGGAGCGCTGTTAACTCCAACTGGCATTCACACGATGCTAGTGCAGTAGTCTTACCTGCGGTGCACGGCACCGTCTCTTTGTCCTCAGTTCTGGATTGCCTTCCCATACCCCTGCAGCATTTTACCTGTCTCAAGTACCTTGGCAGCAGTTTGAAATTTCCAGTAATGAAATGTCCCAGTAAATATATTGGAGTGAGGGTTTGTTCCCTGCATCCCTTCCAGGCAGTCACAGGGGATCGGATGGTGGTTGGTGTGCAGTCCCACATCACAAGGTCAGTACATGCTGATATTGGTTACCAGTGTCCTGAGTTAAGTATGGTCCAAGCTGACATTGGAGACTTGCAGGTTAAAGTTACATCTCTTATCCTGAAGGAAGAACTCAATTCCCTTTTCATCCCAGCTTCCCCATCTACGAACAGAGAAAGGAAAGTGGAAACGCAATTGGACTGCTGTGGATGCTGAGTGTCCACTAAGAATTAAACTCTTCAGGAACAAAGAAAAAGCACCTAACACAAAACCTAGTCTTAAAGATGGGAAAACTGGGAGCCAGGGGGAAAGAGCCACTCAGTCTCATTCATGTGTGAGTGGCAGACCCAGACTGCAAATCTCCCGTCTGGGAACATGCCTCAAGGTCAGATGCTTCCCACGCAGACCCAAGCACTGCAACTGCCCTGAGACACAATGCAAGCTGCACCAAGGTTGGTTCCATCCAACCCACTGGAGTGGTTTTAAACCATGTGTCTTCAGCTGAGGACAAAAACTGTGCTTCTTGATCCTTTGGATGGAAAAAAAAAAAGAATTCTTGGAGATTATCCTACACAAGACGATATCTGAACTCAACAAATAAACAAATAAATAATAATGAGGCCCTGCACAGTATCCTAGTAGCTAAAGTCCTCACCTTGCATGAGCCAGGATCCCATATGGGCTCTGATTCATGTCCCAGCTGCTCCACTTCCCATCAAGTTCCCTGCTTGTGGCCTAGGAAAGCAGTCAAGGATGGCTCAAAGTTTTGGGACCCTGCACTCATGTGGGAGACCCAGAAGAAGCTCCTGGCTCCTGACTCTGGATTGGCTCAGCTCCAGTCATTGCAGCCATTTGGGGAGTGAACCAGCAGATGGAAGATCTTTCTGCCTCCCCTTCTCTCTAGATCTGCCTTTCTAATAGAAATAAATAAATCTGCAAAAATAATAATAGTGATGATGAGCTGATTCTGTACAATGTGAGAAAGGCACAGATGGGGAGACACTGCAGGAACACGTCTCTAAAAGCTTAGGAGGAGAGAAACAAGCCCTTGTTCTACACGTAGTAATCCCTGCACTTTCACCTATTCATTGGTGTGAACAATCTAGCAATCTTCATCCCATTTTTGGAAACAGAAGTCTGAGCGGCCACCCGTTTCCCTGCTTCCTCTGCTGATGTCGACGGGATCCCATCTTACAGTAGGCCTGGACTCAGTCACGCAGGAGCATCTGAAGATCGCAGAGAGACAGAAGAGGAAGGGTTGGATCAGCTGGATGTATGGCTTCACTCAGCTTAAACCCGGAAGGACTGCCCTCTAAATTTTATACAACTCTTAGCGTTTCCTTCTCTTTTGATGTAAGCCTGATGGGACCAGGTTTCTGTCCTCTGGCTGTGACACAGAGGTCACCAGGAGAGGTAAGCTCATCCCAAGCTGACATCTAGCTCCCCACCCACCTAACATTCCACTGAGTTTCAATGTGAGAATATGAAACTGCTTTTGATGAGGTTTCACCTCCTCTGACTCCCACAACCCTTTCCAAGTCCACAGAATGTCTAACTTAGAGCTGCCCCAAAGCGCCCCAGACCAGAGCTCAGCCCCGTCCACCTTTTGTCCTTGGCTTCGTGCACTTGTACTAGACAGCCTCAGCTCGACGTCTTTCTTTCCCTGTGATTACCAGCACGACCTCATTTACCCAGGCTAGTGGTGTGACCTGCTGCTCCTTCATAAAGGCACAGCATTAGAGCATCATGACTTACTGCAAGTGCTACTCTTTAGTAGATCCCTTCATTTCTTACTGTCTTTCCTGGGTGATTTCTTGCTACCCTTCAGTCCTAACTCCTCGTTTGGAATTTGAAAGAGGGTTCAAATTAGAGACTAATTGGTTCTTATGGAGACTGGCACCCGAATCAATCACTCTCTCTATTCTTTCTCAACACCAGGCCCCAGGCCTCATGGTGAGGATATAATGAACATAATACACTGCCTGTTCTTGATGAGTCTGTCTGGCAAAGCACCAGTGGGGTCCTTGTTTGTAGTTCTCATACAAGACGTTGTGAGGGTTAGCAGAAGTTAAGGCAAACACATTTCTGCAGCTCATGCCACCCTGCGTGTTCTTGGAAGCCAACCTGTTCCACTTGGAAGGCATTTAGCAGCTTGCCTGGTGAACCCCTTCCTAGTGTCTGACCAGTTATAGGTCATTAGTTACAGGAGTGGGCAAAGGAATGTGGAAGACTGAGTCCTTTGGTTCTCCCATATCATCAAATTCCCATGACATGAGCTCCATACTAACCCTTTTAGCAATGTAAGAACTGGAAATTGGGTTGTCCACAGTCAGCAAAATAGTACTGAAGCAAAGAAATCCTGATATACTGCTAACTGCATCACAGGATGGGATGTGAAATCAACCAAAGAAATGCCAAATCACTGTTACACTGAAGAGGAGCAAGTGTTTCTTTTGGCTGTAAGTGGGCTATGGACAGAGGTGTAGGGTCCACGCTCCTCTTGTAGGGTAGGGCATACACCAGTGATTTCTGCCTGGCCACCTCGCAGAGCACAGCTTGCTTGGGCAGCCCCATGCTGCCTGAGGCTGCCCTGTGCCACCTGAGGCTGCCCCGTGCTGCCTGAGGCTCCCCAATGCCACCTGAGGCTCCCCAATGCCACCTGAGGCTGCCCCGTGCCACCTGAGGCTACCCCGTGCCCTAAGCAGGCTCAGGGCTGGTCACTTGCTTTGGGGGAGGTTCTGACACAGCTTGAAAGTCAAGGTTTCCAGAGATAAGACAGATCAGAGGCTGATCTGCCCACAGCGTTCTGTGGTCTGGGCTCAAAAGCTCAAGTGTTCCAGAGTGCAGTGGAACATGTGTGTGCTTCTCTGAGCAACAGAAACTCAACCATCATCTTGTTCCACAAGGCTGAGAGAGCCACAGTCCTGTGGAGTCTAGAAAACCGAACCAGCCCCTGGCCTCATCCATTAGGCGTCTCACACTCTTAGTCAAAGGAGATGCCAACCGCGGAGAACTCGGGCAGCAGAAGCCAGATAGAACCACAATGCATGAAGTCAAAGATATTGGGCAAAGATAGGGCGGTTCCCCAGAGGAGCTCTGAGTGCTGCTTCGCAATTACAAATATTCATCCTGTTTCCCCAAGCTGCCTGGTGTATGTGTGCATAGCTAAACCTAGCTTGTGGACATAGGAATCATATGAAGGCTGACAGCACAAGTGAAATACAACTCTACTTGGTTGCAAATTTTGACATCCATGCATAATTTCCATGAAGGTTTTGAAAATCCCTCATATGGAAAATTTCAAATGCTTTTTTGCACCAAAAGAAACCCATCTTTCAATTCCATTTCCACATTGAGTGTATGGAAGAATTACCCTGGAAAATGAGCATATATCAATGCTACACGATTGGATTAAGTTATCTTGAGCTCTTTTTTTTTTTTTTTAGAGTTATGTATTCTTATTTGAAAGGTGGATTTACAGAGGAGAGACAGAGAGAAAGAGATCTTCTGTCTGCTGGTTCACTCAGCCAGAGCTGAGCCAACCTAAAGCCAGGAGTTGGGGGTCTCTTCCAGGTCTCCCACCTCAATGCAGGAGTCCAAGGCTTTGGGTCACCCTCCACTGATATTCCAGGCCTAAGAAGGGAGCTGGATCAGAAGTGAAGCAGCCAGGACATGAACTGGGGCCCATATTGGATACTGGTGCTTGCAGGCAAAGGATTAGCCTGTGAGCCATAGCACCAGCCTCTACTATAACGTGCTAACGCACCAGTTCTATAGAGGCATAAAACAAAACTTTTTAAAATATATTGGCAACAACACTGATATGCACAAGCATTTCCTCTTTGCTTTTACTTATTTTTATTATTGTTTTTTAAATTTCCGTGCCCACATACAAGGAAGAGCATGGGGTATTTGTTTTCCTTTATCAACACAATGTCTTCCAGCTGCATCTATTTTGATATGATTGAGTTTCCTTTTTGCGATTTATTTATTTTTATTGGAAAGGCAGATTTACAGAGAGGAGAGACAAAGATCTTCCATCTACTGGTTCACTGCCCAAGTGGCCATAATGATCAGAGCTGAACTGATCTGAAGCCAAGAGCCAGGAGCCAGGAGCTTCCTCCAGGTCCCCTGTGTGGGTGCAGGCTCCCAAGGGTTTGGACAGTAGTCCTCTGTTGCTTTCTTAGGCCACGAGCAGGGAGCTGGAAGAGAAGTGGAGCAGCCGGGACACAAACCGGCACCCATACAGGATCCTGGTGTGGGCAAGACGAGGATTTAGCTAGTGGGCCATCACACTGGGGCCAATGACAAAGTTTCATTCATTTTATAGCCAAATACTGTTTCACTTTGTAATTCATTCTTCTGACGGTGGACACCTTGGCTGATTTCAAATTTCAGATATCATGAACAGTGCTGCTACAAACCCGGTGGTGCCAGCCTCTTCAGTGTTTGTGTCTTGGGGGTATTTCTGTGGGATTGCCGGTTCATATGGCCAGTCCATGTGTAGTTTTATGGCAAAGCTTCGTGCTGTTCTCCATGGTGACAGGACTAGCTGACATTGCGCTACAGTATGGAAGAGCTGCTCTCAGCCCACATCCTTGCCACCGTTTGCTGCTCTTTTATGTTCCAACCCTTCTGACAGGAATGAGGTGGTATCCCATTGTGGTTTTGATTCTCATTTCCTTGATAGGTAGTGATGTTGAGCATTTTTTGTAAGCCATCTGTTTGTAGCTGTGTACTGAGTCCCTTTGCCCATTCTTAACTGGATAGACTGGGATGCTGCTGTTGTTGCTGCTGGTATGTTCCAGATGGTAATCCTTTGGCAGGTGGGCAGTTTGCAACTATTTTTCACATTGTGCTGGATCTATTCACTCCGCTGATCATATCGAAGCTTCCGAGTTGGACACCATCCCATTTGTTTAGTTTTGCTGTTGTTGCCCGTGCTCTGGGGGACTTGTCCAAGAAGTTGTCCCCCGCACCAGTGTCCTGAAGGGTCTTCCTTACATTGTCTTCCAATAACATCATGGCGTCAGGTGCTAAAGTCAACTGATCCACCTTGAGTTGATTTTTTTCACATATAGTCACATACAGATCTTGTTTCTTTCTTCTATACTTTACACCCAGACGGGATCGGGCGCGTTCAGGGTGGTATGGCCTTAGACACACACTCTACACCCAGACGGGATCGGGCACATTCAGGGTGGTATGGCCTTAGACACACACTCTACACCCAGACGGGATCGGGGGCGTTCAGGGTGGTATGGCCGTAGACACACACTCTACACCCAGACGGGATCGGGCACATTCAGGGTGGTATGGCCGTAGACACACACTCTACACCCAGACGGGATCGGGGGCGTTCAAGGTGGTATGGCCGTAGACACACACTCTACACCCAGACGGGATCGGGGGCGTTCAAGGTGGTATGGCCGTAGACACACACTCTACACCCAGACGGGATCGGGGGCGTTCAAGGTGGTATGGCCGTAGACACACACTCTACATCCAAAGCACTGTTTGTTGACAAGATTATCCTCGCTCCACTCTGTCTGATTTGTCAAGAACCATCAACTGTTTGCATGTGAATTAAGCTCTGGGATCTTGGTTCCCGTTCCCTTCATCTATGTCACAGTTTTTACAGGGGAAAGAACCTTTTGCAAGGGAAAAGGAAATGACAAGAACAGAAGGTATGAGGAGTTGTCTCCCACCAAGCATGTCGCTCTTCGAAGATCATCACAAACATCATGTCCCTCATTAACAACAATGTGCAGAATGCTAAAAGAAATTCAGAGGATGAATAAAGATGGCGGAATAGGGTAAGGACACGTTTAAACGGACGTAAAAACATTCAATCAGGATGAAGCAGAGAGGACATATTTCAGGAAATAGAAAAGGACAGAACAACAGCAGAGGGGTACCTGGAGACTGACAGGCACAGCGGTGTGGTGTTGCAGTGACTGATACTCCAGCAGCATTCAGCTAATGGCGATCTGAACTCCACCAGCAGCTGCAACTCCACCAACAACTATGTGGGAAGGGACTTTCAATGGGAGCTTGGGAGGTGAACCCAGACAAAGAACTGTCAGTCCTGCTAGTCCATTTGATTTGACCAGGAGCAGAGACAGAGCAGCTAATCTCAGACAGGCAGTGTGAGAACAGGGAGGATTTCGCAGCCCAGTCAGCCCCTAGAGCCAAATTGGGGGCCATTTTGCATAAGGAGGAAGAGGCAAGGAAAAGGACGGAGCATACGCTTAGCTGGGAGTGAACTCATTTCTGACTCGGTGAACTGCACCAACGTGCCATTCTGCAGGTTCCACCCAGGGCAGGTCTGGGTAGCCCTCGGATCTGACAGCCAGCAGATCAAGAACTGTAGTGGTGGTACATCAGGTGCCATTTTGCACACTGTGGCAGTAGTTTTGGGATGGCAGAGGACAACAGTGAACTGTGCATGTGCTGAGCTCACAAGAACTCAATGAGTCACGTGGATTGCGCTGGTCCCACAGGAAAATAATACTGATATGGCATCGTACCAGGCACCCAGACCTAACATCCAACAAGTTCCAACAAGATCAATGCCACCAACAACCTAAATATATAGGACACCTGGTGTCTCTGTAATCCTGGACCCACTCCAACCAGAAGTGGGAGAAAGTTTGCAGAGACAACAGTGCAGCTTCAGCACAGTATCACAGCAGGTGGAGAGTGTTGAGCCAAGACCTGGGGCTGTGGAGACCACGGTGGAAATCTGACATAAGAACCCAGACCTGGAACTTGCTGGAGGTTGTGGCACAAGTGGCTGCAAGCAAAAAGTTGTGTACTAACTGCAATAAGTAAAATCGCATTGTAGTCCTGTGGGTGACACAGCTTAGAAACCTGCCCCAAGAAGACTCTGCTAACCAGAAGTACAATGATCAAAAACAAAAGAAGGAACAAAGGCACAATGAATATTACTGAAAACTCCCCTGCAAAGGAGCAAAACCTTTTGCCAACCTCAGAGTTAACTGAGGAAGACATCAAGAAAATGCGGGACACAGAATCCATAAGACTCATTTTAAAGATTCTGATAAAAAATGAGAAGCTCATGCAAGAGTTGAAAGAATTTAAGGAAGCAATAAAGCAAATCAAGGCTGATCTATCAGAAATTAAGAACACAGTAGAGCAAATTAAAAGTACAGTGGAGAGTTTCCAAAATAGAATGAAGCAAGCAGAACAAAGAATCTCAGAATTGGAAGATATTTGCTGTCACCAGGGGAAAGCAAACAAAAAGCTGAAAGCAGAGCTGGATCAGGCCAAAAAAAGTATTCAAGAATTGAGAGACACTATTAAGAGGCCAAATATAAGAGTTATGGGAGTCCAAGAAAGTGCAGAAAGAGAAGCTGAGTTTGCAAATGTATTTAATGAAATAATAAAGGAAAATTTCCCTAATCTGGAGAAAGAATTGGGAAACAACATCCAGGAGGGGCACAGAACTCCTGACATGCTTAACCAAAAGTGATCTTCACCACAACACATGACAATCAAGCTCTCTCCAATCGAACATGAGGAAAAGATCCTTACATTTGCATGTGAAAAATATCAACTGACATACAAAGCAATGCCAATTAAACTCACAGGAGATCTCTCACTGGAAACTCTACAGGAAAGAAGAGAACATAAAATGATAATGATAATAATAAAAAGTTAAAAAAAAAGAAATTCAGAAGCCCTCAACGGACTATTTTTTTAACTTTTAAAAAAAGATTTATTTATTGATTATTTAAATTTATTTATTTATTTGTTTTGATGATTTTTACATCGTAAACCAGGATGATCAAGGTCAAGGGCTACAGGAAGGTGGGCAAGATCACCATTTCCACATTCTTCTTCTTTTCTTCCCTCTATCTGGGGGGATGTAAGTGGAAGCCACAGCCAGCCTCCTAACCGCCTCTACCCTAAGATGGAAAACAGCCATCTGACACCACACCAGGGTCCCCAATGTGGGACATGTTCTGAGGGTCCTGCTCAAGACGTTTAGATAGTTCAGCAGTTCTGAATTGCTGCCAATCTTGCCACTCCAGTCACAATGAAAATCTCTCCAGAATCCACTGATCAACATAGTCTACCCTAGAGTCTTTATTTGCCCAGATTTTCACTGCCAACACTTGGCTGGGGTAGTTGATCGATTTTTTTGTCTCTGCCTTCTGTTATGGTACCAGGTGTCCTCTGCAGACTCCAAGGCACTGCCATATCCTCCATGTGCACCTGGACATGCAGTCTAGTCCCCACATGCCACGAGGATTTGGATGGAGAGCGGACATGATCACAGACAATATGAGGGCTTGGATGGAGAGCAGCAGACATGACCCCACAGGTCATAAGGGTTAGGTTGGAGAGTGGACAGATCCCCACGAGACATGAGTGTTTGGATGCTGCGCTGACCAGAATGGACATCATCTTTGAGAACCACCTGTTGTTCACAAGCAGGCCATCATAGGCCAAAGACAGCAACGCTTTTGCTTGACCAATGCTGTGTTTTGCAAATTAGGGTACATTGTATAAAAATTGTGATTGCTTTGGTCTGGCATTGTCACATAGCATTGCTGTGTAGCACCCAACATCAGAATTCCACGTAGGGCACAGATTCAGTTCTCATCTTGGCTGCTCCACTTCCAGTCCAGATCTCTGCTAACCAGCCTAGGAAAGCAACAGAAGAGACCCAGATCAAACCCCTGTGTTTCCGCTTCCACCAGTCCAGGTCCACTTGTTGTTGGCCAATAGAGAGTGAACCTGCTGACAGAAAAGCTCTCTCTCTCTAACATCTCTCTCTCTCTCTCTGTGTGTTTTTAAGATTTATTTATTTTATTGCAAAGTCAGATATATAGAGAGAAGGAGAGACAGAGGAAGATCTTCTGTCCAATTATTCACTCCCCAAGTGACCACAATGGCCAAAGCTGAGCCGATCCAAAGCCAGAAGTCAAGGTCTCCCACGCGGGTGCAGGTCCCAAGGCTTTGGGTCGTCCTGGACTGCTTTCCCAGGCCACAAGCAGGGAGCTGGATGGGAAGTAGGGCTGCTGGGATTAGAACTGGTGCCCATATGGGATCCCGGTACGTTATAGGTGAGGACTTTAGCTGCTAGGCTACTGCGCTGGGCCCTCCAACATCTCTGTCCTCCTTTCTATATAACTCTGCCTTTCAAGTAAATACAAAATAAAATTTAAAAAATTAGATTGGTGGATTCCATTTTTAAAAGCGGTAACAGCAGGGCCATTATCATTTAAGTCAGTGACAGCTGGTACCCGAACACCAGGGCTCCCCCGCCCCAAGAAGACCTATGGCCCCCTGTGCAGCTCAACTGCCCCGCCCATGGCCCACATCACGTCTGCCCTGTTCACATGCCACCTGCCAGCTCCACAGAGAGACTGTCTGATATGAAAATATTCTCAAGGATGCGCTGACCAAAGCCTAAACACCTTCCCTGAACAGATGCAGCCCTAGGAGAGACCTCCGAAACACAGTCATTCAGCTAAACCCAACTAGCCTGCCGGATATGAAAAACAAGAATCATTGCCTTTGGACAGTAACAGATATGTTAACCCAAACGCATTACTCACATACAGTTATAGAGTAGTCATTGGCCTTTGGCATAGTACTTAGCTTCAGTTCCTTTTCTTTTTGCTTTTTAAAATATTCACTATTTTATTTGAAAGGCAGACTTACCGAGAGAAGGAGAGACAGAGAGGGATCCTCCATCCGCTAGTTCACTCCCCAAATAGATGCAACAGCCAAAGTGGGACCAATCCAAACCAGGAGCTTCTTCCGAATCTCTCATGTGGGCACAAGGGCCCAGGACTTGAACCATTCTCCGCTGCTTCCCAGTCCATGAACAGGAAGCTGGGGCACGAACCGCCGCCCTGTGGGATGCCAGTGCCTGCAGGTGGAGGTTATTAGCCTGTTGAGCCACCATGCAGGCCTCTAGCCTCAATCCCCTCACCTTCAAAAGAAGGACAATAGTAAGTAATACGGGCAACTGTTCTCAGCGATTTTAATGTCCCTGGCCTTGGAACTCGGGAAAAGGTTATCAATAAAGCACGTGTTTAATGCATATAAGTCAGCATTTGACTTTGGTTCTCGTTATCATTGCTGTTGAAGTGTTCTTCCGTAGACAGTAGCTCTCACTCCATGCAGAAAGGGCAAAGAGCTGGTGCCGGTGCTGATAGAAGGCTCGGGAAGCGGGAGAGGCTGTGAAGAGGACAGCTCCCAGGGTGATGAGTAAGTCTTGACCACTGCACTCCCGGGAGATCGGCTTAGCTACTCCATCTTGGCGTTCTGCAGGAAGGATTCTGGAAGCTCCTACCAAGTCACAAGTCATTAATACAATTCATTAAAAATATGAGGATTTCTATTCACATGATATGTGTCAAACATTGTTACAGTGCTAAGCAGGCATCAGACAAAAAGCAAAATCTCTAGTACTCTGGATGGTGGTAAGTGCAATGGAAAAGCACAGCAGAGAGATGCATACCCATCGGATCTCCGAATAGAGTGGGGAAGGACAAGGTACAGAGGAAAGCAGGGACACAAATGCTTCAACGTTATTCCTCCTTCGTCTCTGAGTGGGAAAAGGGAAGGGACTGCTCCTTGCTGCCAAAGTGCATCTGTACCCAGGGATAGTGGAAGGAACTTTGATGATGCCTTAGAGACCTTGAGGTGGGGAAGAGTGTCCCCGGGGTGTGACCCGAGTAGTCTTGACAGCTTTGAGACATCACTGGCTTCGTTGCTCTAGGGTTTAGAAAAGCTGTCCAAGCTCTGTTGGCTCACCAAGTCCACCTTAGTATCTCCACAGACCCAGACACTTGTAGCAAAGCTTGGCCAGGAGAGTGGTCCAATCTGTTGTTTCCACCCTCTGACGAGGCAGTTTCCGCCCTCTGCTGGCCGAGAAGAGCTGGCTGTCATGTTCCCCATGTGCAACAAGGCATGCTGTCTACTGCACAAGCATCAGCAATTGAGGAGGTCCTGTCCTGACACACTCTAAAGTGATACCACGTATCCTGTGATTTTCCCTGTGGCCAGGGTTTGAGTCCAGTGATTCAGTTGGGGAGTCCCAGGCTGTATACAGGAAGTTGGGTGGCAAGTGCAGCAGCCAGGACATGACCCAACACACACATGAGAGACCAGTGTTTGAAGGTGAAGGAGCATCAGCCTGATGAGCCACTGCGCTGCCCCCGCCCCCGGTGTAAGATTCTTTTTAACAGCCTGAACTAAGACATCATCATTCTAAATTGAAAACATTTTTTAAAATCTGAACCACTTTTGAGCCCACAGGCTTGAACCAGAAATTGTGAGCTGGTTCTCCTGTTTGCTGCTGATAAAATTGTGCGGTTAATGTGCTCACTGAACCAGAGTGATTACTGCAGCCCTCGAGGTGAGCTCCTCCCCCTTCCCCAGCTGAGGACACTGCTGTCCGCCCTGCATCTGGCTTCAGTCCCTCTTCACCAGAACTCTTAGCTCTCGTTTCTCTATCTTCTAATAGGAAAAGGAGGCCCCTGGAAGTTGACCTCACTCTTCGGCAAGCTTTGCTTTCTGTTTGTAGCTTGCTTTTAGGCTTCCTAGTAACACGGGTATATGTTTGTGCACACAACCCACTTGCCCCTTCAAAGGTTCTGAACTAGTCTAGAACTGTGGACCTCTGTAGACGCTGTCTAGACAGCAGGTAACCATCCTGAGGGAAAAGCTGACACCTGCATTCTGAAAAGCATTTTTCCCCTTTGGTGACTTGGCAGGAAGGGAGATGTGGGGGGACAGGACGTGCAAACCAAGCACAGGTCCAGCTGCGCTGGCCTTGGTCTTAGGCCAGGTGAGACTGGCTGAACTCACAGGCGACACTCTCGTCCTCAGAACACAGATCCAGCCCCCTGGTCATGCTGGGTGGGATGAGCCAGACGACTCTGACCCTAGCTGACTTTCTTAAATCCAGTTTCTGAATTCTCAAACAAACATGGTTCCAGTGAACCACAAGAGCAGCAGTTAGCTTTTGCTAATCCGAATTCAAAAAGGAAAGGATGACGCTAAAGGTTACAACTTCCAGATCTGCTGGGGAACAGTGAAGCTCTTTGTGAATTTGATGCAAGATTCCGAGGTAAGACTCCTAGAAAAATGACAAGAAACTCCAATTTTGCACAGAATGTCATGTTCTCAGACATCCCCTGCAAGTCCAGCTTCAGAACTCCCATCTCTTTTGGTCCAGATCACTCTCTTTCAGGATTTCACTGAATCCACTCTCCAGCTCTAACGGAGCTCCCGGAGACCCTTTAAGGATCTCTGGTCTGGGTTGGAATTCTTCTCTTTATTTAATGACACAGTTAACATATTTCTTTAAATGTTTCTCTGGGGAACAGAGCACCAAACTTCTTCTCAACTAAATCCAGAAGGCTTGTATTATATTTTCACACTGTTTGTGGCATGAATTTAAAGGGCACGGGTTCCAAATACTCAGTGTCCTTTCCATTGGCTCTGACAACACGGCCCTCTCTGTAGAACAGGCTAGCACTTCAGCTTGGCCCGGGTAGCTTTCTCTTGAGCGTCCACCTTTTTGTATATTTTTAAAGCTGCATTATGTATGTATTGATTGATTGATTTGAAAGGCAGAATTACAGAGAGCAAGATCTTGCATTCAGTGGTTCACTCCCCAAGGACTGCACTTGCGAGGGCTGGGCAAGGCTAAGCCAGGATGCTGGAACTTCACCCGGGTGCCCACACAAGGATCCAAGCACGTGGGCCATCTTCTCCTGTTCGCTCCCCCGGCCCCTGCTGGCTATCAGTAGAGTGGTAATGGGAAGTGAGGCAGCCAGGACTCAAACCACCGCAGAAGTAGGAAGCTGGTATCACTGGTGGTTTCTTTGCCTGCTACACCACAATGCCCGGCTCTGAGCATTTTCCTGCAACAGGCAATTTTACTGGGATTACTCCCTGTCAGGGTTGATCTTGTCCTTGGCCTAGCCTACTGGCCATTTGTATCTTGTTTCCTCCATGTCAACTGCTATTTTAGAGTAAGTTCTTCTCATACTTCTTTGGAATGTTTCTACGTGCTCTAAGGAGAAGGGCATAGAAGGAGAGAGATGGAGACTCTTCAATTCTTGCCTAGACGATTTATGCTTTCTAGAATACCACAGATTTAGCACAGAAGTAATTCCGTTAACTAGCCTGCAGTAGAGTCAGCAAGGACCCGTGGTCACAGCTAAAGGCTATTCCATTCCCTCGTGTAGCCATCATGTCACCGTGATGAGGATCACGGGAGAAAGGGTGGGCAGGAGATCTCATACCAGTAACCTCCAGGGGCAGAAACAGTCCTGATGATGGGTCTGCAGTGTTTACCATCAAATCAAAAAGGAAAGCCTAACGACACCTTCACAGGGAAGAACTCTGAAATACATCAGGTGAATGACCAGCTACTTGTCTGAAGTTCATTGCACTTGATGCCTCTGGACTTTCTTGGGCATTTTCTGGATGAACTGTCCTCCTGACGTCCACTCCCAACCCCTGCCCGCATCCAGCCACATCCAGCACCTCTGCTTCCGTTACCTGGTCACCTGGATTCATCCTTCAGGACGCAGTTCAAAAGGAGGTAACTGGAATTTGCCTTCCCTGGGCAGAACTGCAGTCTCTGGTTTTTATGGCTTTTAGTTGGACCACTTCCAGAGCACTTACGCATACTGATCAAGGACAGTGGCCTGTGTTTCTTGGTCTGCTTCCCTCCATGGACTGAAGGGAGGGGCCACTTGTAACCATAGAACATGACACTTCAGTCGCCTCTGCTCAGTCATCTGCCTTTGCTCTTGGGAATACGTCAGAACTGTGCACGCTGAGGCCTTGGCGTGCACTGGGAGCCCACTCTGACAGCTGCACTACAAAGACCCTTGGGCATCATTCTACAGCTTCCATCTCTGACACATCACAGCACGCACCGTCACAGCTCCCTCAGGTCATTGGCAGGCAGCTGGATGGGCGGTAGGGCAGCAGATCTCAGAGCAGAGAGTCCTGGGATGCAGGACTCGCAGGGGGTTCTATCTGTTGCACCTGGAATCCCTCTAACTGGAGAGCTGAAAATGATTAATGTTCCGCAGTGGAAACATCGGGGACGAGAAAGCATTTAGTGGATTGTCTTAGGTGTTTCTCTTCTTTCTTAAATGTCACAGAACAGAAATACAAACTCACTAGAAGGAGTGAGAACTCCTATGTCAGAAGGAATTCATTGACGGAGTCCCCACGCGCCTGACCTCAGTGACCTGGTTAGCACCAGGCTCTGATCCTCACGCTAACATCAGAACATGCAAAGAAGCGGTCCAAATGTTCAGTGAAATAACCAGCGGATAGCTCTCAGTGACCTACGCCTCCACCAAGAAAGCCTTCACTGCACATCCCATGTGCTCGCACTGCGGCTGCGGCTGTGATGAGGTACACACGAGGTGCTAGGACCAGCCTGGGACTGGCCAGGGTCGTCTTACAGTAAGTATTTCAGGTGTTTCTGGGGGACACGGCAAGCCTGGCTGCTCCGAGAGCCACAGCGAGGTGCGCGGAGCAGGGCTGACGGGGTCTGGGTGGGGCTGCTGTCCCCCAGGGGAGCGATGTTCTGGAGTTTTGAGGGGAGATCAGACACCCTTGGGGGGAAAGAGGAGCCACAGCTTCCATTCTCAGCTGCGCTGGTATTTGTTGTTTTAAAGTAGAGCCTTTTTGATGTATATTAGCATTTCACGTTCCCTCAGATCAATATTCTTTTTTCATGAGGGCATTTTGAGTCATTTTTCTGTTTTCCCTTTTAAAGTTCCTTAAACCCCCAAAATAAGAACTTTGATTGCCTGCTTCTGAGGGGCGTCAACTGCTGATATAAATAGTTCATTTCTACTGATTGTGGTCGCGTTCTTAGAAGTTGATGGTGTAGTTTCCTGATGTGTCACGATTTTGCGAGGTGGCGGACTGCCTAATCAACTGTTTCACATCAGTGAACAAACACTGCTACATTCTTAAATGAGAGCTACGTGTGAAATGCATTCCTGGCATGCTTGTTAAAAGGATTTATATATTCATTTGAAAGTCCAAGTTACAGAGAAGAGAGAGATGGGAGAGCTTCTATCTTCTGCTTCACCTGGCTCCAACATCAAGAGCTGGGCTGAGCCGAAGCTAGGAGTCAGGAGCTTCAGCCAGTCTCCCGCGTGGCGTCAGGCGCCAACCACCGGAAGCATCCTGTACTGCTTTTCTCACTGTTCCCGGGGAGTTGGATCAGAAGTGGAGCGGGGGCCAGAGTATGGTTCAGGGCTGGGGCTGTAGCCTGTGCCCCATGTTAGTACCACTGGAGTTTCAGCCGCCCGATAAGGGCCTGGGAAAGCAGCAGAGGATGGTAGGAGTTCTTTGGCCCTTGTACCCATGTGGGAGACCACACACACACACACACACACACACACACACACACACACACACACACACACACACACACACACACACACACACACACACACACACACACACACACACACACACACACAATCTATCACCCTGTTCTTCACTATAACTATGCATTCCAAATAAATCAATCTGTACCCCCCCCTCAAAAAAAAGAAGTGGAGCAGCCAGGACTCAAACCAGCACCCATATGAGAAGCTGGCACTGCAGGTAGCAGGCCCTACCCACTATACCACAACACTGGTCCCAGCACATTTTCTAAAATAGGATATTTTGTCTTTATAAAGAGTTGTTTATTTATTTAGTTAAGATAGTTATTTAAAAGCAGGGATCTTTCAACTGCTGGTTCACGCCCCAAATGGTTGCAGCAGTCAGGGCTGGGCCAAGCTGAAGCCAGGAGCCTGGAATTCCAGCCTGGTCTTCTACCTGGTGGCAGGGGCCCAACAACTTGGGCCATCTTCTGATGCCGCATTAGCACGGAGCTGGATCAGAGCGGTCAGGACTCAAACCTTCACCTATCTGAGATGCTGGGAATTATAGGCCAAGGCCTAACCCACTGCCGCACAGTCCCTTCAACTAAATTTTTTTGACAACTTTCCCATTAAGAAATTGGTACCTATAATTTGCTTAAGTAGCATTATTGTGGAATGGCAAAGTGGGGGCTGCAGAGGGGGCCCCTGGCTGAGCTTAGGGTTCATCCCTCCATACGTGAAATCACTCAACTGTGGAGGCATAAAGAGGTACAGAATAATAGCATTCTTAAGAGGACTTTGCTGGGCCTGGCATAGTGGCCTAGTGGCTAAAATTCTCACCTTGAACATGTTGGGATCCCATATGGGCACAGGTTCTAATCCTGGCAGCCCCGCTTCCCATCCAGCTCCCTGCTTGTGGCCTGGGAAAGCAGTTGAGGACGGCCGAAAGCCTTGGGACCCTGCACCCGCGTGGGAGACCTGGAGGAGGTTCCTGGCTCCTGCCTCCAGATCAGCACAGCACTGGCTGTTGCGCTCACTTGGGGAATGAATCATCAAATGGAAGATCTTCCTCTCTATGCCTCCTCCTCTCTGTATATCTGACTTTGTAATAAATAAATCTTTTTAAAAAGAAAGCAGAATGTGTAATCTCCGGTCAGTGAAGACAACTGGAGGCTGACAGTGCTGTGTGTTGCACGTAAGCTGCAGCCTGCAACACGGACATCTTAGATGAGCACCAGTGGAGTCCCAGCTGCTTCACTTCATGCAGGTTCCTGTTTGAGCCAATGAACCTGGGAAATCAGTGCAGAGCACTCCAAGTGCCCTGTCCCCTGCCCCATGAGCGAGACCCAGGCGAAGCTGCTGGCCCCCGGCTCTGCCGTGCCCAGCCTGGGCTGTTACAGCTATCTGGGCAGTGAACCGGGAGATGAGAGATCTTCCTCTTAACTCTGCTTTTTTGAATAAATAATGAATCCTAGAAACAAAAACACTGACTGCTTGGCGAGGTCCGTGCACCTTGGGGTTTCTAAGGAGGCTGCTGAGCAGGTGCTGAAGCGGGCAGCAGCTCTAACAGGCTATCGCTGGCAGCAGTGCAGCTGGTGGGGAGGCTCGCCTGATGGCAGGACACCTCAGGAGCCGTAAAGCATTGCTTGGCTGAGACCTGCAGAAGCCTCAGGGTTGTCACTCAGGCTGAAACCCTCAGCTGGAGCCCATTTAATGTGGCCCTAGTCAGTCAAACTCCTTGGCATTTTGTTACAACAAATGCAAACCTCTGGTTAATCCTGCTGGCCAGAGGGCCAGATTCCCTTGGTAGTGTAGCTGGCTTTCTCAAGGCCGGTTTTGGGATGCACATACACCATTAACTACCTGTCTGAACAGACACTTTAGCTCAGCAGCTCGCGTTGTTGCAGACGCCAGGTGCAACATTCTAAGTGGACACAGAGAGCATCGAGTTCAGCATTTCCACCTCTCAGCCCTCACCAGACCGTAACCACAAAATGTACACTTCATGAGACAGAACCCACAGCCTAAGGCCACAAACTGGAGTTCCTGCAAAGGTTCCCCCTCAACCTCTGGGGAACAGAAGAAAGTGGTATGTGAACCCAACCAGATTTTAAGGTAGAAAGAAAGGCTTGCAGAGTTAGTCAGCTACCATGTGGACACTGAGTAACACTACCAGAAGGTTCCAGAAGCTGTGAGAAGCTATACAGATTGAGATCAGACTTTCACAGCAGAATAGATGGAGTGAGCCCCCTGAGAGGAGCAGGTGCGAGCAGTCTCCTGCTGCCGCGTAAACCAAGGGGTGCACTGAGAAGCAGCAGTTCCTTCTTAGCGGAGGTGACTTGTCCCATATGCTTGCAACGAGCAGCACGACGTTCACAGCTGTCCTTCCCACACAGACTTGTGACTGCAGTGCTTCGTCAGTTGGGGTGTTTTCTATGGTTCAGTAGCTTTCCCTGGCAGGTGATTTGCACCTCCAGACACAATTGGGAAGCTTAGAGCTCCATTAGCTTAGGCGACTGCTGCAAAACCCTGGAGCTGCCTTTCACACTCGATGCACTCTTTGGGGACGTAAATGAGAGAGCCTCGCCATCAACAAAGGTAAGCATGGGAAAGGACTACAGAATCAAGATGGCGATACAGACGAAGACTTTATAGCTTCAGTGAAGAAGAGGGCACATTTCAGGAAACGGGAGAGGACGGAACAACAGCAGAGGGCCACCTGGAGACTGACAGACACAGGAAAGCAGTGGACACAGGGGTGTGGTGCTGCTGTGACCTACACCCCAGCCGCATTCAGCCAGTGGTGATCGGAATGGCAGCCAGAACTCCACAGCAACGAGGTGGGAAGGGATGTTCACCAGGCCCTCCGGAGGTGAACCCAAACAACTGCCCATTCTACTGGTCTGTTTGATCTGACCAGTAGCTGAGACAGAGCAGCGGGTCCCAGAGGAGTTTTCCAGGAACAGGGTGGATTTCACAGCCCAGTCTGCCCCTAGCACTGAATTGGATGCCATTTTGTGTAGGGAGACAAATGCTATGGACAGTACTGCGCATGCGCTGAGCTGGAAGTGAGCTCATATCTGGCTCAGAGAACTGCAACAACGTGGCATCTGACAGGTTCCACCCAAGACAGGTCCATGTAACTCTCAGACCTGACAGCCAGCAGATCAAGAATTCTAGTAGTGGCACATCAGGCACCATTTTCTACATGTGACAAATGTTATAAGAGAACAGGGACAACAGTGAGCTGAACTGGAAGCTAACTCACTTCCAGCAAGGTGCACTACACTGGTCCCACAGGAAAACAATACCAAATATGGCATTGTGCAGGTCAAAATAGGTCCATGTGGCCACAAACTTAATGGCCAACAGGTTCCAGCAAGATCAGCCCACCAACAACCTAGCTGTATAGGACACCTGGTGCCTCCCTTATTCTGGGAACTGCTCGAACAGGAAGTGGGAGAAAGGTGTATAGACAACAGTGCAGCCTCAGCATGGTATCACAGGAGGTGGAGAGTACGGAGCCAGGACCTGGGGCTACAGAGACCACGGTGGAAATCTAACATAAGAACCCAGATCTGAAACTCACTGGAGGGAGTGGCACAACTGATTGCAATCAAAGAGCTGTGTACCAACTGCAATAAGTAAAATCGAACTGTAGACCTGTGGGTGACACAGCTTAGAAACCTGCCCCAAGAAGAAGAATCTGATAACCAGAAGTACAATGACCAAGAGCAAAAGAAGAGACAGTGGCACAATGAATCTATCTTAACACTCCCCTGCAAAGCAGAAAACGCCCTTGCCAACCTCACAGTTCACTGAGACTCCTGCAAGAAATCAACAACGTCCAAGGGGGAAGTCACCATTCCACAGCTGCCAGACTCACGAGAGCCGACAGCTGTCTTAGGAAGACATCAGCCAACAAAGACTTGTGTTCCCCTTTTCTCTCCTGCCCCTTACTCCAAACCTAGAGGTTGGAAAGTTTGGTTAACAAGTGAGAGGTAAAGCATGGAAAAAGCAGGAAGACGCCCGTCCTGTCCCTTTGCATCCAGGCTTCCCAACTTTCCTTAGGGCTTCTCTGCCAACAGAAGAGGAGTTATAAATTAGGGTGATATTCCAAGATTTGTCTCTTATTGGGGATTGAATATTCTCCCCCCCACACACACACACTGTTTCAGAAGCAACAGATAGACTTATAGAAACAGCTCCCATCTCTAACTTACTCCATAAGTACCTGCAAGCCTGAGGCCAGGACTGGGAACTCAATTCAGCATCCTGCTGGGTATCGGGAACCATCACCAAGCCATCACTGCTGCTTCCCAGAGTCCGCACTATGAGCAAGCTGGGGTTACGAGCCAGAGGAAGCAACAGAACCCATGCTAGTGTGGGACATGGCCATGCTAACCACGAGGCTAAAAGCCCACCATGACCACAAGCATTTTAGGGAAACAATTCAATGTAATTAAGATAGAGAACAGTGGTTCAAGAACAGGAGAGATAATCCTGATACTCAGATATAGAAAAGGAAGTGATGAGTAACAGAGAATAAAGGTCCCAGAAATGAGCTGGGGCTTTTCAATCTCAACTTTGGGATACATTACAGCCTAGTTGGTGCTCAAGAGGTCTCCCCAACTGGGTTGCTGTACTCTGTGGTGTCCGTGAGAGCCAGGACTGGGGGCAGGCCATGGTGCAGCACCCACCTGCATGAATGAGAGTCGAGTCCGGGGCTGGTCTGGTAGGCATTCTGGAGAGTTCCCCCCACCCTAGGGTGACATATCCACAGACACCTATGGGAGAAATGGCA
Organism: Ochotona curzoniae; assembly: GCF_017591425.1. Taxonomy (NCBI): domain Eukaryota; kingdom Metazoa; phylum Chordata; class Mammalia; order Lagomorpha; family Ochotonidae; genus Ochotona; species Ochotona curzoniae. The sequence goes on along the minus strand of NW_024466129.1, from coordinate 1,045,136 downwards.
GGTAAGGTCATACCAGGCTCCAGCACATGCTGAAGAGTGCAAGAGTCAGGACTTGGAGCAGGTCAGAAAGGGTGACCTGGTCAGGAGTGGGCCCCCAGAATCACATGAGGACCTCAGGCTGGAGAGAATCCTCAAAACTCAGTGACATCCCACTGATATGTGGTCCTACCATGGAGTACATGTTGCAAGACAGGGCCGCCTCCATTACTGATTTCAGAGAATGAACGAAGGATATACCCAGATGCACATGAAAGACAAGGTAACAGCACCTCTCATCCGAGAAGACCTCAAGCACTTCTCTCATGTATGGAAAGAGAGGCGAATGACACGGCACTTCAGGCCAGATTCTACAGAAACACTAGGCTTGTGCACACCTTGAAGGAGACACAAACAGAACCTACAGGAATAAGAACTTAAAGGAATAAAAAGCCCCTGTGGGGATACATGCAATAAGTCAACACTTTAAAAAAAGCTTTATTGGGAAGTCAGATTTACAGAGAGAAGGAGAAATTGAAAGTTCTTTCATCTGCTGGTTCACTCCCGAAGTGGCCAAAGAGGGCAGAGCTGAGCTGATCTGAAGCCAGGAGCCAGGAGCTTCTTCTGGGTCTCCCACATGGATGCAGGGGCCCAAGGCTTTGAGCTATCTTCTGCTCTTCCCAGGCCACACGAAAGGGAAGTGGAGCAGCCAGGATATGAATCAGTGTCCATATGGGATCCTGGTACATGCAAGGTGAGGACTTTAGCCACTGGGCTACCTTGCCAGGCCCAATCAGTCATCTCTTTTCAGTGAAGTCTAGAGCATCTTAGAGGATTCGAGATGATGTGGGGTATACAGCCACAGCTACTGAAGGGAGAACCTCTGGCAAGTGGTAAGCATCAGGTTAGCCACAAAGCAAGCTTAGGGCCACAGCTGGAGGTTGGCCTCCCCTGCTGTTTGTCAAGGTTCCCACCCACCACTGGACCAGTGGACGGAAGATCTTTTTATTTTTTCTTTAAGACTTATTTTACTTTTTTATGGCAAAGTCATAAAAAAAGGGGGAGGGAGAGAGAGAGAGGAAAATCTTCCATCCAATGATTCACTCCCCAAGCAATCGCAATGGCCAGAACTGAGCCATCTGAAGCCAGGAGCCAGGAGCTTCTTCCAAGTCTCCCACATGGGACTTGAGCTGTTCTCCACTGTTTTCCCAGGTCACAAGCAGAGATATGGATCAGAAGTGGAGCAGCTGGGACCTGAGCTGGCGCCCTTATGGGATACCAGCACCGCAGGCGGTGGCTTAGCCTACCACGCTATGGTACCACCCCTCTATACTGAGTTTGGACATGCTAAAACCTCACATCTGTGTTCAGAATTCAGCAGAATTGTGAGCTTTTTGTTATAAGACAGAAGAGCCAGTAGTTAATAAAGACATGTGTTCATATTTATTTGGAAATTCACAGTTTCTAATGGCACTACAGCTCTGTAGTTACACCAAATCCTGTTTCCACAGCACAGACAGTGCCATATCCGACTCTGCTCTCATCTGGACCTTGTAGGGCTCTGTACAATCAGGCCCTCCTGCTCTGAATGGCTAATTGTGCAGACTGGAAAAAAAAAAGGGTTTAAATCTTCTAAAACGTACTGTTAAACTAAAGCAGCAAATTACACACAAAAAGGCTTTAAATAGTCACATTATAAACAATACCCCCAAAAAAGGTATTAAGACAAGTTTAAAAAGTTATTGCCAAAAGTGCTCAATAAGTTATAACTTAAACCTTTTACAACACAAATGGTCAATTTTCTCCCTTCCAAAAAGAAACGTGTTCCACTTTCACTTATTACTGTACAATCACACACTAAGAAATCATTTTATTCAAATATAGTCATGGCCAATTATTTTTTTAAAGAAAAAAGAAAGACACATGAAGACACACAATGACACACACACACACCTCTGCACACTTGTAGCCAATGCAAAGCACACACCAGGGAATCCCTAGCCCTTCCAACTCGACCCTTCGGGCCAGCGCTGCCCGGTGCACCAGCTGCTCACGTACCTCCGGACACAGGCAGAGGGGATTCCCGAGACCTGGAGTTGTCTGCCAGCCCTTCCAAGTTTTATCCTTATAGTAATAGAAAACAGTGAGGTGAACCTATGGAGGATTTAGTGTTTACTGAGAATACTGAAAACCTTCAAAAATAGTTAAAGGTGTCTAAAGGTGAATCTATCAAAACTCGGTTTGCAAATACCAATCATTAGCAAGAAAAGAGCTAGGGTTTGGTTTTTTCGTTTCCTCATTAAATTAGCAACTAAAAAAGTAATCCGGTCTGAATAAATTAAATGAAAATGACATGAACACATCACCATTTGCCTAGAGCGGGTGCACTTCCTGTGAGTCTGCCTCCCAAGCCCCAGGATCCTGACACCACCCACACCGCAGAGCTCCAGGCACAGAACACCTCAAAGCCTTGTAGTGATCAAAGAAACCAAGCGACAGGAACTCCCCTTCTCTTGCATCATAAATAGACAAAGGCACATAAATATGGAGAGGTGCAAGAGACAGGACAGAGCTACAGGAAGAATTCAGGCCTTCACTCCTTCCCCACCGAGAACTGGGCTTCCACATGACCGCGGCCCAGTAAGTCACCTGTGAAAAACTATAAAACGTCTCCCATTGTCCTGTAGACACTGCAGCGCATTAACCAAGACGGACACAATCCGGTCTACTTCTGAAAGCGGCAAAAACCCTAATTGCTGAATACTTTTCCCATTGCTATTTCTCCCTCCCCAAGCCCTCCAAACACCACCGGCTGCCCCGCAAAGAGCGACATCTGCAGCACGAGGTCCTCTCAGATGTGTCCCGAGACTGCCGTGACGCCGAACGTGCCCACCGTGATCTCTTTGTTGCCCCTGATGAGGTCATGCAGGCTTGGCAGCGAGCCCGACTTAGTCTGTATCAGAGTCTGTATCAGCTTTCCTTGGTCTTGGACTTTGGATCGCCTCCGTTTTAACGCCCTCTTCTCAGTTTTTGTCTTTTGGGACTGTCCGTTGCACAGACTTGTGCAAGCTGAAATGCCACAAAAATAGGATTCTTCTGACTGAGACGAAGTTTCTGAGCTTCCTTCGGATGGAGGACCCTTGTAGGAAGAGTGATAAACTTCCCCCATATTAGAAAAGTCTCTCTGGTTCGTAAAGGGCTTCCTTCCTTTTATGTCTCCATTGGCTACAGGGTGCAATGGATCTGCAGGCTTTATGGTCTCAATTTTTTCAGTTTTGTACTTGCAGCGTTTCTTCTGTAACAAGTGAAAAACAAAACAAAACAAAACACAGAGGACAGGAATGAGACCTCCCAGTGGTTTAGGAAACATCGGCAGCAGAGCTAACGGGGCAGAGCGCCACCTCCTGGTGAAAAGGAAAAGCACGCAGGTATCACACAACATGGTGTTCCTTGTCGCCACCTTCCCATTCTGTATCCCGAGCAGAAACTCTAACCTGTCCACGTGTCACATGTGCACACAGACTCGGTTCCCCTGGGCACTAGCTAACACATCGGCCCTTACTTATCGCTAGTTCTTGGAAAGGTCCATCCAAGCTCAGAGGTTTGGAAAGCAGCAGTGGCCATGACTCCCGAGCTACTCTGGCTCTGAGGCTCTCTCACGTACAGACAATCCCGCCATCAAAGCGTAAGCGAACAGAAAAACACAAGCTATCAAGTCAAAAATCTCAAGTGCATCCTGGAAACCCGTCATCTATCCCTTCCACGAGGTTTCAATTTTCTAACTTAAAAACCAGGAAGCATCCTCTTCTGGTTTTAAGGATTACAGTAACAGTGAACTGCATGCCTGGTGGGCAAAAATCAGACACTCAATAAATAATGACATCCTCAAAGATTAGGTAGCAAGTAACAGATTTAAAGCTCACACCTTTCTCTCAAATAGGAATAATTCCAGAAGCTCATGGAAACATGGAATTAAGATGATATAAAATATTCTGAAGCACAGGCACAGTCCCTTAGGCGTTCCGTCCGCCTCGCGGAGACCCTCTGCATTCCTTTAAAATGAGAGCGTCTCCTCCAGCTCTTTTCACACACAAGTAGGTCACAGTGATCTGCGGGCCATACTTTGCAAATCCTTATAAAAAACACACTTAGAACGTTGTCATCATTGAAAATAAACAGGAAAACTTACACTTTATGTTAACCGTTTCCCCCTATTTCTTACTTACTGCCATATACACACACCTATAAACTTAGAAGTAGTAAAATGTTACCTTCTTTTCTGGAGAGAACTTGAGAGGTTCTACGATGTATAAATCATTTGTGTCTTCTACAAGTAAAGGAGAAAACAGACATAAATGAAAGGTGGAACATGCTACGACTAAACACTTAAAAGCAATCATCCCTTAATAAATGATCATTTTAATAGGATTGTTTGTGACATTTATGCTCATTAAATTGGTAATTGGGAAGAGGCAACATGGGAGGCAGATGACATCATTCTTGTTTTGGCCTAGATTGGTCATTTTCAAATAACTATTCTTAGTTAAACTACTATTTTTTTTTAAAGATTTCTTTTATTTTTTACTGTAAAGTCAGATATACAAAGAGAAGGAGAGACAGAGAAAGCTCTTCCATCTGCTGGTTCCCTCTCAAAGTGGCTGCAATGGCTGGAGCCGAGGCAATCTGAAGCCAGAAGCTGGGAGCCTCTTCCAGGTCTCCTACCCTGGTGCAGGGTCCCAAGGCCTCTGGCCATCCTCCACTCTTTCCCAGGCCACAAGAAAAGAACTAGGTGAGAAGCAGAGCAGCTGGGACATGAACTGGCACCTGTATGAGATCCCTGCGCATGTAGGGTAAGGATTTAGTCACTAGGTTACCGTGCCATGCCCATAGGACTCCTTTTTAACTACTAGCCAATTATCAACCAACAGAGTAAGAGCAAGCAACTATTTATCTGCCATGAAAAATAACCATATTGGGTAAGCTAACATTTAAACCAATAGAGCAGGTGAGTATTTCTCTGCAAAATTACATTGTACATTGTTGGTGTGAGAAATGCCTTGAACCTCAGTCCTGAAGGCCCTTGCCATGTTGGACTCAGTACTATTTTAAATATTGGCTTCCTTAAGATCCACGCACCCTTCAGGTTAAAATTCTGTTTTCTGCCAATCCACTGTAACTTCGTAACCCTGTTCCCCCCATCCACTGTAACATCACGGTACCATATTTGACAGTCCCATCCACCAATTCCTCGAGGCATCATTAGGATTCCCGCCCATCCACCAATCCCACACGACCCCAAAACAGGCACCCTCGGGCAAGCACTCTCTTCCTTGGGCATGCTGCCCCTTCTCCCATCCTCCTCCTTGCCCCACAACCCTGCCTCCCTTAGAGCCCCCTCCTGCCATCATGGTGGGAGATGTCCCCGTCCAATCTCTCCCCCTACCCTGTTGGAATAAAGAGCCTACCAGTGGCCTCACTGCATCTGGAATTTTGGCTTATTGTGGCAAACTTATCCTGAAAAGAGCTTAGTTTCGTGAAAGGGCTAACAGTTGGTGGGTTAAAAATGTGCAATAAGAGTTAGCACATGGATAAGGGTATTTCCAAAATTTGGTCAGAAATAGAATTAAACTGATTCTGATGCAAAATTGTTCGGAATTCATGGGTGGAGAGATCTTCAGGAAGTTCATGCAAAATGAATGCTTAAAAACTAATTAACAGACTTCAAAAACACTTTGTGCCAAAACAAACTAAATTCCATTTTCCATGAATCTTGCATTCACATGGAAGCTAGTTAGAACATACACATAAGAAGATTCAAGGATTTGCTTTATAGCCTTTTATGACGATGATTAAAACTACGAGTGCTAAAATCTAAAATAGCTTGAACTTGCAAGATACATGATCAAGTAATCCCCAGAATTCTGCCACACTGAACAAACAACCTATATTACTTTCAGCTCCAAGTTTTTTTTTTAAAGATTTATTTTTATTATTTTTTCATTGGAAAGGCGGATATACAGAGAGGAGAGACAGAGAGGAAGATCTTCCGTCCGATGATTCACTCCCCAAGTGAGCGCAACGGGCCGATACTATGCCGATCCGAAGCCAGGAGCCTCTTCCGGGTCTCCCACGCGGGTGCAGGGTCCCAAAGCTTTGGGCCGTCCTCGACTGCTTTCCCGGGCCACAGGCAGGGAGCTGGAAGGGAAGCGGGGCTGCCGGGATTAGAACCGGCGCCCATATGGGATCCCGGGCGTGCAAGGCGAGGACCTTTAACCACTTGCGCCACCGCGCCGGGCCCCAGCTCCAAGTTTTTAAGAGTGCATTACCAGAAGCACATTGAAGACACCCTCAGCCCCTCCCTGATAATGACAGCAGTCAGAGCACTTGGGCCTGTTCAACCCATTCAACGGAAAAATGATCCCACTCACATAAACTTGTAAGTAAATCTAATGTCAACCTTCACATATTAGAAATTTATGCATAATATGAACCAACCAATGGTAACTGACATTTAAAGCAATGTCAGTTAAACTCACAGGAGACCTCTCACAGGAAACTCTACAGGCAAGAAGAGAATGGTGTGACATATTCCAGATTCTAAAAGAAAAAAACTGTCGGCCCAGGATAATGTACCCAGCAAAGCTTTCCTTTGTCTTTGAAAATGAAATGAAATTCTTCCGCAGTAAACAAAAGTTAAAAGAATGTGCCTCCTCCAAACCTGCCCCACAAGTGAGACTTCAAAATGTTCTCTTGACAGAGAGGAGGAATAGCACTCACCAAAACCTAAGGCAAATGCAAAGAACACCCCAGTAAAATGACAACAGAAGACTAAATCAATGAACAGCCCATTGCTAAAATGACAGGACCAAATTACCACCCATTCATATTAACCCTGAATGTAAAATGGCTTAAACTTATCAATCAAACATCATAGATTAGTAGACTGGATTAAAAGACAAAACCCATCTATCTGTTGCCTACAGGAGACACATTTCACCAACAAAGATCAGCAGAGACTGTGTCTCATGGATTTGATTTTTTTTTGTTAGTTTCATCTCTTCAAAACACTTTCTTCTGATCAAATTCTTCACTGACTCATAGATCATACAGTAGCATCATTTTTTGCAAGAAGGTTCTTGATTTTCTTTTTCATTTCTTCAGCAACACATTAGTCATTAAGCAGCAGATTATGTAACTTCATGGTGTTGTTAATTTATTTTTTCTTCCTGCTGTTTATTTTGTTTTGTGGCTTTTCATTTAAGGGGATGTATAGTAACTGCATAATGGAGACTTTCATATCTAGCATACTGTTATTTAACTTCATGGCATTGTAAGTTTCTATTTTTTTTCCTGTTGATTTTGTACTGTGGCTTTTCATTTAAGGAGATATTTAGCAACTGTGTAATGGAGACTGTCATATCCAGATGTGAGGATGCAATGCAGTATGCATCTCTATTTCCAGACAAAAATGGACTGTTTACTATATCTTGACAATAGGCTGCTGGACTCTCTGCCACTGTCCATGCCCACAATGATGGACCTGTGACTGAGTATAACGAACTACACTACAGTAATGATATAGGGGAACTCAGTGAGGGGGAGGGAATTGGGGAGTGGATAAGGGACATCCCAGGGCCTATGGAACTGTATCATAAAATGATAATAATAAAGAGTAAAACAAAACAAAAAATACAAGCAAAAACAATAGTCACACACATATCATAACTGTGATGTTAACTGCCATGCAGTCTGACATCAGAAAGTTAATATAGTTGGTCTTCATGATATACTAAAAACGATGATCTTAACAGATGCTCAAAATGACACAGATTCCTGACGGTAGGGGGCTATTAGCTACCCAGGAATCAGTATAAATTCCTCCTGCAAAGATATCCACAAGATATCTATGACATCTAAACATTAAACATACCTAAGTATGTTTAATACTTCAACAATAAAAATCCTCTCTTTGAGAATAAGACACAACTCCTCTCAGCTACTTCTACTTACACTGCTGAAAACGCCAGCCACACAGGAGATGTGAAGAAAGCAAGCCGCGAGTGCTGGGAGGAGGCCAATCTCCCTGACCTGCACTCACGGACAATCCAAAGCAGCATCCACACGGGCCACCGCACTAACACGGCAACGCCCTGGACACGGACGGGCGGCTGCACTAACACGGCAATGCCCTGGACACGGACGGGCCGCTGCACTAACACGGCAACGCCCTGGACACAGACGGGCCACCGCACTAACACGGCAATGCCCTGGACACAGACGGGCCACCGCACTAACACGGCAACGCCCTGGACACGGACGGGCCGCTGCACTAACACGGCAACGCCCTGGACACGGACGGGCGGCTGCACTAACACGGCAACGCCCTGGACACGGACGGGCCGCTGCACTAACACGGCAACGCCCTGGACACGGACGGGCCGCTGCACTAACATGGCAACGCCCTGGACACGGACGGGCCGCTGCACTAACACGGCAATGCCCTGGACACAGACGGGCCACCGCACTAACACGGCAACGCCCTGGACACGGACGGGCGGCTGCACTAACACGGCAATGCTCTAAACGGAGGAGCTACAAAGCCAGGGAGCTGCAGTTTCCGATCCAGCATGAAAGAGGCTAAACAGTGTCTCCGTCCTAAACAGCTGAACGCGATGGTGAACAAGCAGGCCACATCTGCCAGAGATGTGAGGTGACAGGGCAGCTCATTACCTGCACACTGGTCACAGCTCGGTGGGGAAGACACTCAGAAGCAATCTCTGAGGGAACAAGAGCAAGGACGTATGACTGTGTTGGAGCCGACAAATTCTCCGAGGGTCAGTGTGGACCTAACTGAGCCTAAGAATTCAAAACTTAAGGGGACCCACTCATGGGAGGGGTCCTCAAATTGTCACACGGTTTCGGCCTCACCATTTAGTTTTTAAATTGTGTTCTTAACAAGGCCTGCTCTAAGGGAAGCTATTTTACCAGAGTCTAACTGTAGTTTTAGCGGAGCCTAACCTACTTGAGTTCTTCAAAGAAAATAGCCAAAGAGGGGCTGGCACGATAGCTCAACAGGCTAATTCTATGACAGTATGGGTGCTGGTTCGTGTCCTGGCCACTCCATTTCTGATGCAAATCCCTGCTTCTGGTCATTGGGACTACGCACCCATGTGAGACCAGAAGCCCCTGGCTCCTGGATTCCGATCAGCTCAGCTCTGGCTGTTGTGACCATTTGGAGAGTGAACCAGCAGATGGAAGATATTCTGTCTCTCCTTCTCTGTAAATCTCCCTTTCAAAAAATAATACATTTTTTTAAGATTTATTTTAATTGGAATTTAGGGGATCCTGGCACATGCAAGATGAGGATTTTAGCCACTAGGCTACCATGTTGGGCCCTAAAAATAAATAAATCTAAAAAAAAGATCTGATTCCCTCTAGCCATATGTCATTTCTTGATCTGGATGTTAGCTACAACCATTCATGTTACCATTACATCTTAGAGAGACCTGGAAGAAGCTCTAGGCTTCTCGCTTCAGAACTGCCCATCTCCTGCCATTTTAGCCATTTCGGGAGTGAACCAACAGATGGGAGAGCTCACTCTAACTGTGACTCTTTCCGATGAATGCAAACAGACCGATAACAAATGTTTCCTAACACAGAGGAACCCTGTGTCAGACGGTTTTGCTGGAGAATTCTAACAAGCATTTAAGAAGTCATGCCAATACCCTTGACCTCTTACCAAACACCACAGAGCAGGGGACGTGGAGGTCAGCATTGTCCTGGGAGAGGGGCAAGCTACAGACCAACAGCCATCCTGAACATGCAAAATCCTTCAGCAACACAAGCAAACAAAAACCAACAGCACATTCAAAGGACCAGTGTCCAACATAAGAAAATGAGGCAATTTAACACACAACAGAAGGACAAAAAGTAGATGATTAGCTGAATTGATAATAGAAAAATACTTAACTAGATTCAACATCTTCTCATGATAACAGAGCAAAACTACTCCAACATAATAAAAACCACTTCTAAAACACCCACAGCTGACACCACGCTTGCTGAAGACCACGCTGCTTTTAAGATCAAGACCACAGTATGGATGCCTGCTCTCACGACCCTCGTGTTCAACTCAGCCATACAAGTCCCAGCCCAACTCATCAGGGTAAAAAGAGAGTACCCAAACTGAAAAGAAAGGAAGCCTGTATTCACTGAGCTCATGGTTTATTCATAAAAATCCCTAAATACGTAAGCTCAGCAAACCTGCAAACATAGAAGCAACATGTAAAACTTAGTTGCATTAATAAGCATTCAATGAAACAATGAAACAGGATCCTTATTTTATACTCCTTTCCGGAAGTTACCATAAAAAGGATTAAAGAATAAAAACTACAAATCTGCTGGGAGGGAGCAGAGGGAAGCACTGCCCGTCTTTGGACTGCACAGTGACTCTTGGCTGGGCCTCCAAGCAAGCAGAGAACGAAGCAAACGGGAACATGCCAAACGTGAAAACACTCTGTGAGTCAAAGAACACAGTCCCGAGGAGACAGGACGCCCATGGAGTGGGAGAAATACTTGGAAATCATAGGTTTGGTAAAGGTATAAATCCAGAAAATAACTACAAAAATCACAGAAAGCAATCAAAATTGAGCAAAGGACTTGTATGCACATTGCTCTAAAGAAAATATATGACAAGCCAACAAACTGAAAGTACTGACTGTGTCACGGATTGTGAGAAATGCAAAGCCAAGCCACAATGAGACATCACCCATATCCATCAAACCAAAAGAACACGTTGGTGAGGCCTGTAAAGTGGTGCAAGAATGCGGTAAACAGTGCTGAGGTTCCACAAAAATTAAAATTAGGAATGCCACGTGATGTAGCAGTCCCATTTCTGGTGTGTGTGCAGAACGGCCAGCGAGGCCCTGGGCACGCTCTCCCGCTGCTAGCAGCTCTGTCACTGGAACACCACTAAGAGGGGGACGGACCAAACACAGTGTTCACAGCTCCTACTCAAGGGAAATCGTGCCTTATATCAAAGGAAACACTGTCCCTTAGTATCCTTAACACTCATTCATGTCATTACTATCTACGCTGGGAATGTCAATCACAGAAGAAATAAAAATGGGATGGTTACACTTAGACGGACTAAGGCAGAGCCAAAGGAGCAATGTTGAATGTGCACCTGATTCCAGATCTGTAAGATAAAACTGCTCTGGGGGTCTACACTATAACATCAATAAACTCCATATTAATGCTGTGGACAAAAATGGTTGATAAATTCTGTGACATGCTTTTTAACACAACTTTTAAAAATGAAAAAGAAATAAAGATCCAGTCCATTTTCACTGAGCTTAAAATTTCAAATTATAAGAAGCGTAAAATTATAGCGGACTACGATGAATGTCATAAGAAGATTTAATTTGAAAAGAAAAAACATAACAGAACCAGGGTTAAGGGCATCTCCTACTACTGTCAGCTTCAATTGCGAAAATAAACTGAGATGACACAGCTGCTTAAAACAGAATTGGCATTAAAGAATTAAAGAGAAACACCAAAAATAGCCATAAATATACTTAACATAAAAGAAACCTGGACATTTTAACAATATTTCTAATTACATGAATAGCATTCACGTAAGGAATGTACATGTGCTTACTAGAGAGGCAGTGTTAAACAGGATATGCAACTACTGGACGTCTGAGTCACATGGTAACAACGCAGGCAATCCACGAGGCGCTCTGGAACACTGCGTGACAACACTCGTGCTGGCGACCTCGGAGAGCTGCAGACCCAACTGAAGCGCAAGCATGTGTTCACGCACACACGTACTGGCACCGAAGGAGAGCGACTTCAGTGAGAAGGGACAAGCTGCAGAGGCTTGCCTGCAGGAAGCAATGCTGCACAGCAATGAGACCCAACAACCACAGTCCACGTCACACCTGAACGTCGAACACGGACCCACGTGCAGCTTACGCTCCCCATCAGGTTTCGCTCTTTGTTTTGAGTTTTTTTTTTTGGATGTGTGTGTGTGTGTGTTCAGTTTGTGAGAATTCATCAAGCTTACAGATAATAATTATACTTTTTTTGTATGTAATATTTTAATTAAAACTTGAGTTATACAAACTAAACTGTGAGAAGAGAAAGGAAGGGAGAAGGGTAATGCAGGAAGGAAGAAGAGATCGCCCCTCCCTAAAGCAAAGCCACAGCAGGTGAGTGAGGGGAGGCCCACGAAGCACCTCGTTAGGTTATAAAACCCCAAGAAAGCATGGCCGACTGCAACACACAATCGGGTTGGCTATTTTGATACTGCTACAAAGACAAACTTGTAAGTCTCTTAATAACCACTAATTACAAGGGTACTGAAACAGGAAACATTCAGTCAGAATATACACAATTTAAATGTTAGGCATTGAGTGTTAAACAATGAAACCCAATTAGAGAGTCTGGGGACATAAACAAGCCACGGGGCAGATATCGCTTCACAATCCTAAGCTAGGGACGAAAGGGTTCCTACCTGTCAGGACACAGTGGCAGATAAACACAGGATGCTGTGGCGCACTCAGGCTGGCCCTAGCTGCTGAACCTTCTCAGACACCCTTCCTAAAAGGATACTTCTAAACAGGAACAAATGTAAATAAAGCTACCCACTGCCAATCAATGACCTAAAGGTCCCTTCCCACCCTCTGGGGTTTCAGCACACAGATGTGAAAACGGTAACGTGGTTCTGACATAGCACAAACTTTTTTTTTTCCCAAAGATCTATTTTTGTTGGAAAGGCAAATCAGATTTACAGAGAGAAAGAGAGACACATCCATGCGCTGGTCCACTCCCCAAATGGCTGCCAATAGCCAGAGCTGAGCCAACGGGAAGCCAAGAGCTTCTTCCAGGTCTCCCACAGGGCACAGGCTCCCAAGGCTTTAGGCCATCCAATACTGGATGGAATGTGGAGCAGCTGGCACATAAACTGGTGCCCATCTGGGATCCCGGTGCTTGTAAAGTTAGAACTGCCACTGAGCCACTGCCTCATAAAGGTTTCTTGTACCCATTTGTTAACTGTAGACAGTAAAGAACCTAGCCCTGCACTACACGTGTGCCAGAGGTAAGCTGGTTTCATGTTGTCAGACACACACGCGCACACACAGATCAAAAACAGACTCATGAAGAAACCTACCTTCTCTGCCAGTTAGCTGGAGTGACTTGGATCTGATGAGCGGGAATGAGGTTCTTCTTTTCAGACTCATGTCATCATAGGAAGAGAAACACCTGACAGTGACAAGATGAGCACGGGAGCAATGAGTGAACTGTGTACACACCAGGCGCCACCAAGCCAGGCTCCACCAGCACCACACGCTAGCGAGGTGGCCGCTCTCCTCAGTTATCACATGTCAGCATCTTTCTCGCCCAAAACAGTCCAAGGGGCTCTATGCATGTGCTGTTACAGTCACAGGGCCATCTTGCTATGCCAATGATGTTTTTAACATCATAATTTCAGAATAACCACATCTAAATGTCCCTTTATTTGCTCAAACTTCTCAAAAATACCCAAAGTACTGCAAGAAAAGAAATTGTCCAACATGGCGCTCTTACCTCTTGGGGCTTGGATAGCAAGCACCTTCGGGAAGCTTTGGAATGTGATCGCCGTCAAACGGAGACGCATTTCGACAACGCTGCATACAAAGCATGAGTCCCAGGACAACGCAGAGAACCAAGGACATAACAAGATAGCTTTGCCGGTCGGACACCTGACAAGGGGTCAATCAATTAATTCTACTAGAAAAAATACAGGCATTAAAAATTAAAAGGAAAATCATGGTAAACCTGCTTCAGGGTCTCGCCTGCCTAACAGGCGACTCGCCATAAAGCAGCAGGGACTTTAGTGTCAAGCACCGCTGAGGTGACGCACATCGCTCCACTACACGCTTGTGACTTCCAATGACCAGAACAAAACCCGACCCAGCAGTGCCCACACAGTCCTGCCTGACCAGGCCCTGCCACAGCAGGAGCTCAGTTCTCAGTGTCCCGTCTCTCCTTCTCTCTGCTCAAGCCTCAACAATCTTCCGTCCTCAAACATACAATCCTGCTTGTAATCTTGGGTCATTTGCCTAAGTTCTGCTGGTAACGGGTTTATCCTTATCCCAGGCGATGTGTGGAGGATGACTGCAGTAGAGCACTCAGCTCTGAAGCCAGCTCCTCACCCCTACCTTGACACACACAGTTACCGTCCACACAGCACTTTACCCAGGAGCAGTTCTGTCTAGATGCCAGCTCCTCGCCCCTACCTTGACACACACAGTTACCGTCCACACAGCACTTTACCCAGGAGCAGTTCTGTCTAGATGCCAGCTCCTCACCCCCTACCTTGACACACACACACAGTTACCATCCACATAGCACTCTACCCGGGAGCGCTTCTGTCTAGTTATCTACCTACCATATATTTTCATTTTGTCCCTCACTGCCCAGGACCATCATACAGTTCACGGCTTGCATATTGGCTGCTAAAGAAATACTTGGGAACTTACTGAAATTTTTGCTTCTATGAAACTGTAAGATTTCTTCAACTGAAAATGAAGTATGTGTCGCTAGTAGCAGTGTCTGCAAAAGGCCTACCAGAGGAGCTTTATATCGACACTATAGTAAGATTAAGTTACAAAAGCTGTGTTTTACAAATACTTTTAATGATTAATATACTTCTAAGACTTGAAAGTATCATATTTTAGCGTTCTGAAAGATTCCTATAAATGACAGTTTGGTTTTAGGTACCATGAGCATCCTAACGAGCCTGCCTCGATGACAGCCCCACATCTGTACTGTGGTAATTACCTCCCGGGTTAACTCTGCTACCGTTCTTGATAAGTTTGAAACAAGCTGTGTCATGTTGGTCAGCTGTGCCTGTAGCAACTGGATGGCTTCAGTTTGCCGTTGATCCTACGATAAAGGATTAAGACTTATTATGCTTTGTATTTTCTCCGTACAGTAACCACATTATAAATTCAAGTAAAATAATCTTGAAATTATGAAAGATAACCATGAAATTCTTTCACCTCCATGGCCGAAAACATAACAAAAAGAAGCTCTTAGTGAGTATATACTATAAATTTAGGCAGAAATATAAAAAGCAAGTAAGGCATTTCAACCATTTGAGAGTATGTTCAATAATTTCCCTCAAAATTGTATGCTAGACCTAAGCTTTTAAAATTTAGATTCAGGGTGCAGTGGGCTAGTGGCGAAATTCTTCCTTCGCTTGCCTGAGATCCCATGTAGGGGCTGGTTCATGTCCTGGCTGCTCCACTTCCCACCCTCCCTGCTTGTCTCCTAAGAAAGCAGTCGAGGACGGCCTAAAGCCTTGGGACCCTGCACCTGCATGGGAAACCCAGAAGAGGCTCCTGGTTCCAGTCTATCTCAGCTCTGGCCATTGCAGCCATTTGGGAAGTGAACCAGTAGATGGAAGATCTTTCTCTCTATCTCTCCTCCTCTCTGTGTATCTAGCTTTCCAAATAAAAATAAATATTTAAAAAAAATTTAGATTCAAAGAAGTTTGAAGTCCCAACCATCTGTGTGGAAACAGCGTTCACCTATTTCTCTTACTGTGATCCACTGCAGTATTTCTCATCTACAGCATCATTTAAAATGCCAACTTTGACTTACATTTGACACTTAACTCACATTTGACACGAAGAAATTTAAGAGTTATAAACACTTAAAAGGCAAGCCATCAAATCTAATAAATTAATCAATGCTTTCAACCAAGATTTATTTCTAGGTATTAATGACACCTAGATCACAGAAAACCTTTATGCAAGTCGTTGAGACACCAGCTACAGATATTACACATGAAGCAAAGAGACCCAGAGGGGAAACCATTGTATCAAACCTCCTGAGGAGCTTATGGTCATGGGTTAGAAGACTTAATAATATTAAGATGTCAATTCTCTAATGTGTAAAGTTAACACCACATCAACCAAGATTCCAACAGGCTGCTTCTGCAGAAACCTATGAGCTGACGGTCACCTCCTAGAAGGACTTAACACTACTGACTCTAGGGTTACGACAAAGCTACAACAATTACAACATGACAGCGCTAGCGTAAGAAACAAGCATATGTAAAGAATAGAAACAAAGAGCCAAACAACCCAAGTATCCCAAGCTCAACTGATTTTTTAAAAATCAAAAGCACTAAGGAAATTGAAAAGGAACAGTCTTTCCATCAAATGCAGAACAAATGGATATTCACGTGTTTCTGCCCTCTCCCAAAATCAGCCCTCCCCTAAAGAACTCTGATTCACATTTTACAATGTACAAAATTAAAGAAATGTGGACCATTATAAAAAAAATAAGACTTGCAGAAAGAAACAAAAACAAAACCTTGGTAACTCCGCAAGGATTTTACAGAGCAATGATGGGCTGCTCTGCAGAGCTTTCCCAAGCACACAGCTTCTGCTCTCCAGCTACTCTGTGAGTGAAGGAATATCTTCAAAGCACATCTTTAACAACTTGCATTCACAACATGTAAAGAAATAGCAAGCTTCAATAATGCAGAAACGACATGGAAAAGCTATACTATACATTTAATTCACAGTATGGTGTAACTGACTACACTGTCACATTTCACTATCACCTAACCCCAAACAACTGGTTATAAAATTGAGGTATAAAATTTCAGCACAATACTAAAATTATGCCATTAAAATCAAGCTAGGGGAATGGGCATCATGACCAGTACTAATGCATTACTACAGAGCTCACGAAAGAGATCAGAAAATAACATAATAAGGTATGAAGATCAAAGAGAAAAAATGAAGGTGTTCTTATACTCAACAAGATTATCTACATGGAATATCACAAAAGATTTTATAGTGTTTAACAAAGTTGCCAAATAATTTATTGCATTTCTACACACACATTCAATATGAATATGCACACATAACCAACATGAATAGTCTAGAAAAGATAACGATCTTAACAGGTGGATGACTTTCCAAACCTGACGTCACAGCACTCAGCACATAACGGGTGAAGTAGACCAACCTGTTCCTCGGCTATTCTTGAAGTATTCTGAAGTTTCACTATTGTTTTATTAAAAGCTTTTTGCATTTCCTCCATTTGTTTTCGGTACCTATAGAGTAAAAGTTGATTTAAAATAGCTTTAATTTCTTCTGCATTCACTTAGTACTGAAACACAACTATAAAAAGCCAGTTTTTTCTAAAATGACTCTTAATCACCCTGTGCAATGAAGAAACGCAAAAGCCTAATAAAGAGATATTAGCTCCCAACACTGACTCGCAATACCATACCAAATCTCGCGATGTCTGTGGATCCCTTGGAGTGCAGATGGCAGGGCAGGCAGAGGGCAAGGAAATGACAGCAGGTAAGAAGTGAACATGCACCACATGTGCATTCATACACACACAAATTACAAATAAACCACACATATGCATTAGGGCTTCACTTCCTACCTAAAACTACCCCAGCTCTTGTGAATGGCAGTGCAATGCAAGGGCTGCAGGAAGAGGCAGTATCTCAAGAGCTCTGCACACTGGTGTCCAGGGGATTAGAAACGCTGGGGGAGAAGCTCTAACAACATGGAGTTAATGAACTTGAAACATGTAAGATGACCAGCACTGTAACACATCCAGCCAAGCAGCTATCTGCAGTGTCAGCATCCGGCAGCCCTTCTGCTTCAGATCCAGCTCCCTGCTGACGTGCCTGGAAGGACAGCCACACACGGCAGGCCTGGCAGGCCTGAGGCTCTGCGCTTCTGCCCCACGTAGTGCTAGCCCCTGCAGCCATTTGTGAAGTGAACCAAAGGTTGGCACTTCTATTGCTCTCGCTTCTCTCTGTAACCCTGCCTTTCAAATAAACACATAAATCTTAAATAATTAAAAATTTTAAAAAGTTTGAAAAACAAAAAGAAAAATATAAACCGTGCTCGTGGTCTTAACCACTGCACAGATGTGCTGGCCCAGCCTCTGACACGGAAGAGCAAAGGTATAAATGAGTACAACTACAACTATAATTCTAGGACTGGATGAAAGAGTGCCAATTTTAAGTCTTGTCACCCAGTTCAATATCACTTTGTTTTTAATGGGCCAAATTGTCCTATCGACTCTAAGGTCTACATACTTTTTTTTTCCATAAATCTTTTGGGAATCAAACAGAAGGGGCTAATGTTAAGCAACAGAAACAAATGGCACACATACAATTCAAGCTCACTACCAGCCTAATAAAAAAGATGTTATCTGCTATTAAGCAGTAGCTATAAAGCTTTTCTTAAACAGTAACTCTAAGTTACTGGTCAGTATGTAAATGATCCCTTCTACTCACACCCCTGAGACAATCCCATCATGAGACGGTCCCATCATGAGACGGTCCCATCATGAGACGGTCCCATCACGAGACGATCTCATCATGAGACGGTCCCATCACGAGACGATCTCATCATGAGACGGTCCCATCATGAGACGGTCCCATCATGAGACGGTCCCATCATGAGACGATCCCATCATGAGAAGGTCCCATCATGAGACGATCCCATCATGAGACGGTCTTATCATGAGACGGTCCCATCATGAGACGGTCCCATCATGAGATGATCCCATCATGAGAAGGTCCCATCACGATGAGACGGTCCCATCATGAGACGGTCCCATCATGAGACGATCCCATCATGAGAAGGTCCCATCATGAGACGGTCCCATCATGAGACGGTCTTATCATGAGACGGTCCCATCGCTCCCTCCGTGTAACTTACCAGGGGAAGTGAGCGTTGCTAACCCTAGCAGAGCTTACCTCTGGCTAAGCTCTTCCAGATAGCGGCCACTGAGAGACATATTAACTTCGAGGGCTTTAATACGGTTATTAAGTCTCATAAACACTGATTCCTTTTGGTTGGATCCATGTACAAGGTTTCCATTAGCATATCCTAGATCTGTAGAGTTTTGTAGTTCAGCATAAAAGTCTGTAGCTGTCCTCTGTAAGCCTCTTAAAAGTGCATCTTCTGGAGATGGCTCTTCCTCTTTCACTTCAGGTAAGGAGGAAGAATCTCCACCAAGAGTCAAAGCCAGCTTTGGGGTGTCGGCTCTGTTCATTCCAGCTTCCCCATCTTCACCGTCCAGCACAGTGGCTGTAGGCACAGGTGGCGCTACTGGTTCTGACGGCACGGCGTTGGTAGCATCTGCTCCCACAGCACCACCCGTTACCTCGCCACCCTGCTTCGTTTCAGGGGGCACGGATGGCTTCTCCAGAGGGCTGAGGCTCTCAGACTTCCTTTCTGTTTCACTGTTTACCTCAACAGAACTTTCTTGAAGAATCACTTGTGACGGTGTATGTCCAGTCTCGTGTTTAACAGATTCAGGCACTTGTATTTGAGATAATGAGCTGATTTCCGGAGTACTATCCAAGAAAAGAGACTGGGAAAGAGTTTGAGAGTGGCTCGGTTCCAGTTCAATTGCATGTGCAGTGTGATTCATCGAATCACCTTGGAGCATACCACTGAAGTCCCCACGCACTGCAGTCTCGGCTTCCTTGTCCACGCTCCCACTGTCCGACTCTCCACTCAGTGTTGCTGCAGCATCCACAGCTTCTGCAGGCGGTACTAACTGTGGAGGAGCTGATGCAAGAGGGTCTCCTTTGCTCACAGCAACTCTGCTGTGCTGAAGATAACGAGTAACTCCAACCGAACACTGTCGATAAATGTATTCGGAAAAACTAGAAATGCAACAAACTGTTGTCAGGTCACCACAAAATGTCTGTGTCTCTGACTCAAACCAGGGTGAAGCTTCATCTTCTTGTTCTCCACTGCCTAGAAGGGTCACTGTGGAGGGGCCTGCCTCCTCCTCTTCCTCTTGAACGAGCTGTACAATGGGACTCTCTTTCGGAGCATCTGCTGATGGCTCTGGCTCCTGCACAGCTTCAGTGGTCACATACCTAAACATATAGATCAGAAGTGTAAATCATTTTCAGTACAAATCAAAAGTAAAATACGCTAAAGATTATATAGACACATTGGCTACAAATCAAGAACAAAACAATAAGCACTGCTCCAAAAATGGTAACAGAAACACTGCTCAGTGAAGTGGCCAGCACGGTGCCTCTCAACGCATTCATCATCTCCAACCTACTCTTCCACGACTGTTTATAAATGAATACTTCCATACAACCTATAATGCAAGTTTCGCCCTAAAACTGTTAACAGTCTTTACAAGCCTCATCACCCTGCTATAGGTTGGAAATCATAATGCCCAAGAGTTATAACAAGAATCTTGGATTCCTAATATTTATAAATGCTTCATATGTTTCAACATCCTGTTTTTAAATGGTGGCTAGGTTTCTCAAAGATAATTTCTCTGTGATGACTTCAGGAATGCCAACATGGCATTATACTTAGGCGTGGACGGACACACAATCAGCTGCCTACAGGAAAAGAAACATGCCCCTTTCTTAAAACAAAACAAGCTGTTTTCCAAGTGTTCATCGCAATGCAAATTATAAAAATGATCATGGGAATAAACATATATTTGCAGCAAAATAAACTACCTTCTAAATCCACTTTCTGATAGACTTACTGAGATATAGACATCTCATCTGGGTTAGTTTTCTATTATTAAAAGCCAAAAATGTAATTACTTCAAAGAACATTCTGCCTTATTTTAACTGACAGTGCCACAGTGCTAGGCCACCTCTGCGTCCCAGGGCGTGTACACGGCGTAGAAGACAGCAGAAGAACAGGGCTGCTGGTAAATAAGCAATACAACGCCTACTGTTCCTCCAAAATAAATATAATTAACCTCTGAGTTCGGCCTTAGAGCACAAAAGGTATACAATATGAAAAGATAAGTAATTTTGATACCAAGAAGAATTATCCTCATATACACATACTCCCACTGCCAGGACACGTCTTCAAATAAACACTAGTGTTAAATAGCCAGGCAGAAGCAGTGAGACAGACAATTCCCAAAAACTGAACTCAAGTCACAGTGACATCTTGAAGGACCAACTAAAACCCAGAGAAGATACAGTCTCTGATAACATACCCTGCATATTCAGGTGGCATTTTACTTCCTATCTTTAAAAAAAAAAAGCCACAGTAAAAGCATGTCTGAAAGGGAGGAAAAAGAACCAGATTGAGAATAGTAAAAATTAAGCTACCAACCATCTAAAAATACTCTAATGACACCTAGAGTTAAAAGGGCAAAATTCAAATTCACGGGGAAAAAAAAATCAGCTTTTAAAGTAACATCCTACCACAGATATTCACTCTCAAAAGAGTTTAAGACAAGTGCACAGTGGCATGGCCCAGTGGCTAAAGTCCTCGCCTTGAACACACCGGGATCCCATATGGGCACCTGTTCTAATCCCGACAGCCCCACTTCCCATCCAGCTCCCTGCTTATGGCCTGGGAAAGCAGTCGAGGACGGCCCAAAGCTTTGGGACCCTGCACCTGTGTGGGAGACCTGGAAGAAGTTCCTGGATCCTGGCTTTGGATCGGCATAGCATTGGCCATGGTGCTCACTTGGGGAGTGAATCATTGGACAGAAGATCTTCCTCTCTGTCTCTCCTCTCTGTATATCTGACTTTCCAATAAATAAAAATAAAAAAGTTTAAGACAAATAAAAATGAACAAGTAAAAATAAGTTAAACAAAAATAACTTTTAAAAACTGACACAGAAAATAATAACTAATTATATATAAATATTCATACCCATTTATGTGTGTACATTAATAGATACAAAAACTGGAGTTAGTTTTATTTAGTTTAGAAAACTAAGATACACCATGTGTTACTCCCTGAAGTCAAGTGACTCAGCAAACTCGGAATACAACCCCAGTTCCACATTATCAGACATACCCAGAACGTCTCTATTCCTAATAGATTTCTCAGGTCTTCTAGGAATCAAGGAAATACATTTTCTCTGTAATCATCCAATAAATACCTTTAGTCATGTTCCAGATTAACATAGAAGAATATATATTTCTTTTCATAACTTTCAAAGTACAAATTTATTTTTTGTATCAGAATAATACTTAGGAAATACAATTATAAGCAAACTGTGCGAATGTTATTATATGTCACCTTAAGTGCATCTTCTTAAGTACAGTTCCTCTATTGGAGAAATGAGTCTTCAAAGTTTTACAGAGTATATTTAATAAGATATACATAAATCCAATCTTTAATAGCTATACCCAATCATCTAAGTCATTACGGACTTGTTATATATTACAGCTAACAGAGACACTCCCAAAAAAGTACTCAGCTACTTTAGAAGAACAGAAAAAGGGAGAAAAATGGTTACCTATATACACATCCTTGTCCAAACTGATATAACACAATGAGGAGAAAAACCTGTATAATCCAGTTTATGAACTGGAGCACCAAGTGTGTTGTGTGACAGAGTAATTGCTCTTTAAGATCTCTGGTACTTTCTGGAGTTTTACAGAGGAACCAGAGATGAACAAGCAATGCTTTGAAGCTTATTTAAACAAACCAGCCACCAAAACTTGTCGTTAAGCCAATACTTTGCACAATCAAGTCAATTACAGGAGTAAAGGAATGTTACGGGACTGTGAATGATCACAGTAGTATATGACATCAAACAAATGCTTGTTCTAGAAACAAGTGCATCTCTGGCATCCACACACAAGGAGAAGCCCAAGGATGCTCTACAGAGAATCGTTTCACACAAGAGTTACAAGTCCTCTTTTTGTACTAGTGTGCCCAGCTCTTTGATAGCACTCTATCAAAACTTACTCAGGTGCCAGAACAGGAGTGGAACCAGGAGCCGACTCTGGTGTTTTAGGTGCAGCTGTGGCTGAGGCATTCTCAGATATACTTTTATTTCCTATGTTAAAAAAGATGTCAATGTTGAGTTCAAGTTTGTCAAAAGCTCTATCATGAAAATACCTTACCATAACAAATAAAGGCCTTCAGCTTCCAGGGCAGAAGACAATAGTCAGGTGAGCTTGCTACTGTAGCCTTTTCTGTTCAGAGTTCTTTTAGAAAGGAATGAATGCTAGAAGATCACAACTACAAGAAATACATGCTATCTGCCAACTTCTCAGATACTTAACGTAAGAAGGCAATGAATTCTGCATAATCTTACATAATTAATATGCCTTCCAGACACCCGGGAGAATCACTGAAGAGGAGATAAAGGTTCCATTTCTAAGTTTGCACTAGGAGCTAAGCAACTTTTAACAAAAAAGACAAAACTGTTTCCCCTTGAAAGTAATATTCTTATATTCTATTCTGTAACAATAAAATGACTTCCTAAATCGAATTACTGGCTCCATAAAGAGAAAGCAAATGAAGCGCACCACTGGGACATCAACACGTCAGTGACGACAAGCAGGACATCACCGTCACAGTGAGGGAGGACTGGGAAGCAACGCATTCACTTCACATACACAGGACTTCCAATCCAAACATGCGATCAAGAGTAGAATTCTGGAAAGCTCCTTCTGGGTCACACATTTCTAAATGAAAAATCAAATTTTCTTGGCTTATTACTGACTTTTTCTTAACTAGAAGGATCCCTGGACTGCAGATGACTTAGAAAGACTCGTAAAACGATACATACCTTCTGTCAAGTCTTCAGTCTTTGCTCCCAGAATATTAGCAGCAATATTCACCATATTTAGAATGGCATCTAAAACAAAATTCAATCAGAAAAAAACCAATACACCTAAGTTACAACATGAATATCAGATAGTCAAAAAAACCTGCAGTGGTCTTTTTGCGTTTCTTTTCATAATGTCTTTTTATCTCCCTTATTAATTCAGTCCAAAGCAAGAATCAAATACATTTTAGCCTCAGATATAAAGCATAAATCCAAATTCCTAGGAATTTTAAATTTAAATACGCTTTTGGTTGTAAAGTTTTCCCAAAACTTTTTGAAAACAGTATTCACCAGATTACCAAAAGGTGTAATTCAATATAGTCTGTACTAGATCTGCAAATGTGATAATCAAAATCCGTATTTTCTTTAAAAGAAAAAAAAAATCTACAATTTAAGACAAAAAGAGTTTGAAGAAAAAAAGGTTTTCCCAAATGGATGACTGCTTTTTCATTATCAGCATATAATATTCATTAGTAACACCATTAAATTCCAAATTCATAGTGCTCCTAGAGAACAAATACCTCTGATTATTTTCAAAAACTCACTGGTCACAATGACATTTTGTTGTTGATTATAAGACACAATGTTTCATGATTTGCATGGAAATGAAGCAAAACAGGTAAAAGTCAAAACCATACAACCCTCAGGGTTGTGACCGAACCACTGGCCTGCTAGTTAACACTGTCGCCCATCCCAGGAAGGGTCAGTCAAAATCTTTAATGTGTCCATGAGGAGGACCTCACTCAAGTCACATTTGCACAGGAAGCTGGCGCCAGCCACAGCAAGGCTTCCACCCAGCAGCGCAATATCATTTCAAGGGAAACTAAGCTCCCCCTCCAATTTATCTTCTGGAATTACACTACAAGTCAGCGACCCAGCATCAGGCATCCCTATGAAAATACTAAATGCAGCAGGGCTACACAGGAAGACTCGTGAGTTATTTCCAAGTTTCCCTTCCTAGCAGAGCACACCAAAGCATCTCTGTCCCAATGAGAATCAGAGATGTGCGGAGCAGGAAAGGCTCTGAGAGCTATCTGGCACATCAGGAAGGCTGTGTACACACGTGTGTCCAGAGGGAGAAACCTGACTCGGAAGTCTGGGGCGCTAGCTGGTAGTAGGTCACTGTTGCTTTGATCTTCATCTAATGACCTGATCATCTGAAAGCCATCTGACAGCAGCACTCTGCTTCCACTCGTCAGCGTGACATTTGCCATTCTGAACTGTCACAGACCTCAGCCTGGCAAATGCATGGACAGAGAAGCAGCCCTGAGCCCCTCAGAACAAGGGAACACCTGGAATGGAAACCCAGTCAAGTTAAGGACAGCAGAAGCTATTATTTCCTCATAAGTCCACTTTCAATGCAAATCAATGCTATACTGTTACATAAACTCCCTTACTTACACTTAGATTCAAAATCCAAAATGTGTAAGAAAGTCTACTTCACACACCCTTTGAGTGCCAGTGTTGAAGTCCAGGCTGTACTACTTGTGATCCAGCTACAGCAGGGCATGGCCTATGTCCTTGGGTCCCTACTCCTCCGGGGAGAGAAAGAAGCGGCTCCTGGCTCCTGGGAATGGCCCCTTGAAGGAGCGAACCAGCCCATGGAAAATGTCTGTCCTCTACTCACTCTGACATTCCAATAATAAGTACATCTTAAAAAACAAAAAAAGAACTTTCCTATTTTATGAGAAAACTTTTTTTTTCTCTTAAGAGCAAGCAGGATAGTGAACAGTCAGCTCATGCTCAGCTTGCATCCAAACTCGTGATAGTTTGTCACCAGGATGACCCAACTTGTCAAATCCTTTCAGAATAAAAGAATCATGTGGAACATGGAAAAACAGAACAGTTAACTCCTTGACTGGGGAAACTTACTCACAACCTTCCTTTAGGAATTAAGCTTTTCTAGGAATTTAGTATTTCCGTATTATGAGTCTCTGGCACACCAATGGCTTCTTCTGATGTGCACACCACACTTGTCCAGGTTGCTGAGGCTAAGTAGTTTATGGATATAAACTATCAGATAAACTGATAATCCCACCTTCTCCCACATGTTCTCGGGTACCTCTAAACGAAGACTATTTCTATTTTCAAGACCTTGAAATATGTATAAAATACATTTTGATTTAAAAATTATTTAGCAAATATAGGTAATAAGGTAAATAAGGTAATTTAAGCAAAACATGGAACACATACATACCTAAAAGTAAAAGCAGATTGGCAAGAATAGCAAAGTAAACAAGAAAGCCCAGGACAAGCTTGTTGGTAGAAGATTTCAATGCTTTAGCTTAAGGATGTACCATGAAGAGTTGGGTCGGGAAGTTGCCAGAACTCATAGATACAAGCCGAGACAACGGTCTCCTATCATGGCTTCTCCTTGCAGAGCAGTGAAGTACATTATATGTTAGAAATGTTTAGGGGCCATCACCTGGGACGCTGTCAGCCCATCCAGACACTAGTTCACTAGTTCAAGTCCTGGTGCTCTACTTCTCACACACTCTGCCTGCTAATGTGCCTGGGAAAGCAGCAGAACACCATCCAAATTCTCAGGCTCCTGCACTAACTCAGACTGGCTGAGCTGTGGCTATTGCCGCCTCGTGGGCAGTGAACCAGCTAACGGAAGAGTCTCTTTCAAACCCTGCCTTTCATATTACACATATCAATTTTCTTAAACACAGAGTGCTTAAGTATGTGTTATACATACTTTCTGATAGCGTGCCCAGGCCCCACCTGCCACCATCATGGATGGGATTGGAGAGGGGGCGAACTTGGGACCTGAGGATTTAAACTTCCAGCAGCCTGTTGGTGACCTGTCCCTGGGTGGCCAGTGCACCATTCAGCACCAGGCTCTACCTGCTGGCCGCCTGGTGGCCAGCTCTGGGGCTTTGGGGCTTTGAATTACTGCTTAGGTATCTCCATGTCAAGCCCACTGTACTTCTGGAATGTCAATCGGTCCTAAAGAATCCCAACAACAGAGTAACTTTTCCTTTGAAGGTTAGCGAAGGTAACGAGACCTAGTAAGTTGGAGGAGAGGGACCAGATGATCTTTATGGATAAGACTGATATACCAAGCTCCTTTAAATACTGTGTAGTACTTATAATCACAAAACATCAGTACATGCAAAAGCTAAGGCTCAGGGCTTGTCTAGCAGGATCATATCCTATTACCTGACATGTTGATTGATCAGGAAATGGGTCATATTAGGCAGGGGCATGAATTAAGTAGCACACGAGACAACCATATCCAGGGTAGATTCTGTGGGGGATGTGTGGGCCAAACCCCGTGGAAATACTAACCCCACTGGTTAGCTCAAGAGCTGAGGTGGTGATGGACTAAGCTAGGTGTGACCAAGGAGCCTGCCATCACTCATGGATAAAGGAACCGACAAGTCTGGACTGCTCAAGGCAGCAGCACCCAAATGTGCATCCTGAATAGGGTGTGCGGTGGGCCAGGCTGCAACGTTCACCAGCTCATACAAGGCCAAATGGAAGGCTAGACAATGCTGGACACTGGCCTAACACCCACTGGCATGTATGAGAACTGGGTCTGGGAGTGGGTCAAGAGGAGGAACTTGGGAAACTCACCTGGAGGGTCATAGCTCCCACTGGTGAACACATGGTCCAGACTTGGAGGTTGGACAAGCTAGGCAAATAGCTCCAATGGCTGGCTAATGTGTGAACTGGTAATGGAATGGGGTGGACCGGGCAGGACTGAGCAAACCTTAGCCCACAAGCAAAATTAGAAATCAGGATGAAGCACAGGTCATGCCAGGCTAGGCTCTTGCTGGTCTGCGTGAGCCAGGGACCCTAGGCCACAGTATAGTAAGGAAAGAGCTGGGACAGGTGAGGGGCTGAGCCAAGCTGAGTCAGAGCAACCGCTGGCATGCATGTGATCTATGGCTGGGAACAGGCCCGGTTGGGGAGCTAAGAGGACACCCTACCTGGGTGGAGGGTCCCACCAAGGGGCATGGGGCTGGAATGGGGGCTGTGTTCTGATCAGGATACGGTTGTAGTCTCACTTAGCACAAGTGTAGACTGGGATTGGACGCACCACGCCAAGTTAGACTCTAACACCATCTGGTGCTCTGGAGGACCAGGGTAGATGTGGGACAGACTAGGCTAGGTCTCAGCCTCTACCCAGCCATGTGTGAGCTGTATGTGGGTATGGACCAGCCTTGGCTGGGCTGAAACATCCAACAGTAAGAACCAGATTGGGTTGAAGGCCAGTCAGGAAAAGCCACTGTTCCTGCTAGGACAGGAGGTGAACTGAGTAGGCCTGGCTCATGGACCCCCTGGTATGCGTGAAATCTGACATTGGGAGAGGTTCTGATGGAGGAGCCTGGGCAACTCCTCTGGCAGGACACAGACCTGCAGGTAAGCACAAGAAGTAAGAAAAGAAACAGCCCAGAATAGGCCATGGAAAGTTTCCCACTGGCATACATTTGGCATGGGTCGGGGGCAGATCAGGCTGAATCAGCTCAGGCTGAATCATCCACTGGCAAATCGAAACAGAGTGTGGGTCGAGCCAGGTTCAGTTGTGACAAAAACCAATGCACAATACGGAATGCCAAGGTGAGGTTATCTATACCAGATGTGACTGCAGCCAGCATCCAACCAGCACACATGAGAACCAGCAAGAGAGGTGGCGGAGCCGGCAGCGGGAATATGGGGGTACTCCCCTGCTGGACAGCTACTCCCACTGGAGAGCGTGAGCTGGGATGGGTGCAGACCAAACTAGACAGGGCTACAACACCTGTGGGCCTCATGTGGACTAGATCAGGGAAAAGCCAGGCTGGGTTGACTGTTCCGACTTGTGCAAGCATAAATGAGAGTGGGTGAGGGTTGGCTGGGCTTTTCCGCAGTATCAACTGGCAGAAGCTGGCACTGGGGGCTAATTCTGTCAAGTTAAACTGCAGAATCACCTGGAGAGTGCATGATCTGGGAGTGGGCGTGGCCTAGAAGGGAAATAGTGGGCTCCTCCCTCTTGGATTACCACCCCCACTGGAGGACACAAAAACCAGAACAGGGGCTGGGGTCGCTAGACAGAAAGGCACCCAACAGCATGTGTGTGGGCTGGATAGTAGGGCTCGTCAGGTTGAACTAGCCTTCAATGTCCATCGACATGTTTGAGAGCTGAATGGGATGTGGGACAAACTGGACCAGTCTGCTACACATACTGGCAAACCAGGATAGGGGCGGGCCTGGTGGGGGTTATTGTGGGTCACTCTGACTAGGCTGCAGCTCCTACTGGTTTATGTGAGGGCCGAGTGTGTGCTGGCAGAACAAGGCTGGAATGCAACACCCATTGGTTCGCGTGGAAGACAGCACTGGAAACAGAACCGACCCAGCAATTGCAACCACCAGCTGATCTGGGCAATGGACTGTGCCGGGCTCTATACTTGCTAGTATATACAAGAATCTGGTCTGGGAACACCTCAGACAAAGTTTCTTTTGGCATCTCCCCAGTTGAAATGCCAGGCTCAGAACCCTAACCATGAAAAGACAGAGGACAGAACAAGTCAATCAACCACCTCAGCCATATGTTGGCAGTGAAAGACTGGCCAGATGGAAACTCTAAGGTGAACTATGTCAATCAGTGGATTCTTCAATGACCTCATCGTGCTTAGAAAGGCAAGTTTAGCAGCAATTCATAACTGTTGAACTACCAAAACCACTTGAGCAAGAGGCTCAGAGCATGCCCCACATCCGGGATCTGGGGTAGGTGGGAGACTGGGTGGGGCTTCTCCCTTAAAATCCCCCTTTATCTCAGATACATGAAGGAAACAATGTGGAAATAATAGTCTTACCCACTTTCCTGTAGCCCTTAAGTCTTTTTACCCTAACTGACTATGTAAAGATTGTCAAAAATATAATAAAAAATGGAAAAAATGATAAAAAAACACATACTTTCTGATAACCATGTCGCATCAGAAGCATAATATATTCTAGTGACACACTCATATATTCCCTTTAATTACTAACTACAAAATGAGCATCCCCAGTACAAAGCCAGGAATTCAAAATGTTCCAAAATTGGAATTTTTGATCACAGCCATAGCATTATGTGAAAATTTCTACACCTGACCTCATGTGGTAGCTCACTGTCAAAGGCACACTGGCAAGACTACATAAAATTATCATCAGGATATATGTATATATATCATATATGTGAAACAGAGAAATTTTATGTTGAGAGTTGGGTATTATCCCTAACATGTATCATCAAGCATGTATATACACCCTAAATTATGAAATGCTGAACACTTACAATCCAAGCATTTCTGATAAGGGGTATTCACCTGCTCTTCCTAGCAGGAAGAAAAGATGTTTCTATTACCACCAAAAACTAAATGCTACTTTGTAGATGGCCAAGTGCAAAACACACACACACACACACACACACACACACACACACACACACACACACGAAAATTCGGCTTGAAGCAGCAAGCCAAGCTGCAGCTAACTCAGAGTTTGGTCCTGATGACAGTAAAAGGCAGCCACTGCTGTGACAGATGCCGGCGTGCCCTGGCCCGGTGCTGCACTGTCACCATCCTGTAGGGCCGAGCTCAGAGAACACACGGGGAAGGAAACAATGTCAGGTCCTCCTGCTCTGAAACTTACACGATGGAGACCCAGGCTCCGGTGACTTCCTCCCACTCATCTCACATCTAAAACACTGCAAGAGAAAAGAACTAACTGCCCCTCTAGAGAGCTGTAAAGAGAAAAATAATGATGCATTATCAAGAAATAAGAAGCTTCCAGAAAAAAAGACTCAGAAAGCATGATCTAAACAAGATCCTCTAAGTAATTAAAACACATGGCTCAGAGAAGTGAAAATTTTTGACACAGGGTAATATCCTCCACTGACACTCTTAGATATGAGGATTTAAATGGCTTCTGAGATTTAATCTCAGGAAGATAGAAAACAAAACCCAGAATAATGGTTTCATCAAGACTTACAGTAAGGCATAAATTCCTCAGAACACCATCTCTTTTCCAGTAACCAACAGAAGCCAGAGTTTAAAGCCCTCTCAGAGTGGGGTTAGCATTAGTAAGTTACCCAACAGGCAGAACAATCACCACGTGGACTTCAACAGAAATTTAAGTGCACAAGCAGTACTACTATCCACCAAGCTAAAACAGCATCATTCCTTTCATCTCTAAAACACTACACAAACAGCAGCAAATTAAATACTGATTAAGTATGATCAACTAGATAGGCAAGCGCCCTCTTAAAGAGTAGACATTAACATCTTGAAAAGTCAGTAACGGGCTGGCAATGTGGTGCAACGTGTTAAGCTACTGAGAATGCAGGTTTGAGCCCTTGCCACTCAGCATCTAGGCCATCGCCACCCAGGCGGGAGACGTGCAAGGGGCTGCTGCTCCTGGCTTCGGCCTGGCCAAGCCCCAGCTGCAGCCGTCTGAGGAGCGGACTAGCCGATACAACGATCTGCTGTCTGTGACTCTGCCTTCCAAGTAATTAGAACCAGTCAGAAAGGGAGAAGTATATTTAGCAGAAGATGATCACATGAAAGGATTACTCCCTCCTGTGGATACTTCCAAGCACTCTTCCATTGAACACTCCACTGAGCTCGGGGGCCGGGGCCACGGAACCCCATACAGGTGTCAGTTCATGCCCTGGCTCCTTCCCTTCCAATCCAGCTCCCCGTTTGACTGGGAAACTGGAGAGGACAGCTCAAGTTCTTGGGCTCCTGCACCAACTGGCCATTGCAGGAGTGAGCCAGTGGACAGGTAATCTCTCTCTGCTTCTCTCTGTAACTCTGCCTTTCCAATCAATAACAATAAGCAAATTAAAAAAAAATCCAATGAGCTCTATATTTCTCTATGGAGAAGGAAAGAAGGGAGAATGAAAGACTATGAAACACAGCAAAGTGATTCAATTCCATATACTGCAGTCATATCAAACACATACAGAAGTATGTGAGCTACTGGTTAAATATTTTTTCAAAAGTTGTAAGTTCAATGTTGACACTGAAACTGGTATTCAAAGCCTGTGTGCCAGCCTGCTCCCTGCTGATGCTTCTGGGAAAGCAGCTGAATTTGGCCTAAGTACTTGGGCCCCTGTCACCCACAGGGCTTACACCTGGCCTAGACCCTGTCGTTGCAGGCACTGAGGGAGGGAGCCAGGGGATGCAACAGCACCCCCTTTCTTTGCCTGTGCCATTCTGCTTTTCAAATGAGTAAATAAATTACTAGTAATTAATCTCTAAATAAAAGAAGACTTCAGGGGGAAGGGAGATACCAGGTCCTACTGAACTATATCATAAAATAAGAAAATAAATTTTTAAAAATAAATAAACCTTCAAAAACAAAGGGGAAAAAAAGGATGACTTCTGGAACCTGCCTGTGGCACAGCAGGTTAAACTGTGCCTGCCACACCAACACCCTAGGCGGCTCTGGATGAAGCCCCCACTGCTCCACTACTGATCCAGCCCTTCAGATGTGCTCGGAAAGCAGTGGAGCAAGAGGCCGGTGGGAGACCCACATGGAGTCCCAGGCTCCTGTCGTACATGGCCATGGGAGCAGTGAGGCAGCAAACAGAAGATCCCTCTCTTTAACCACGCCTTTAAATAAGTAAATCTTTAAAAAAGCAAAACTACTCCCAGTTGGCTTTATATTCCTCAAGAACAACCAAAAACACAAAACATATCTATCCACATTCTAAAGTGAAAATAAAGTACCAATTGGGTGATGGTTTTTCTCTAACAGTCTTCTTACCCAGCCTACCACAGGGTCAAGTACTATTTGACAATGACTAAAGCATCACGTATACTTGGCTGCATGGATTTTACAGTTTACAAAGAGCATAGTATTACTATTATCGTTACTCATTATTATTATGGACAGAAAGAGCCTTAAATTTTATTAAATACTTACCCTCACTCACAGATGTATAAACACTCTGTGATGCCGGAGCCCCCTGCCTGCAGAGGATCTGCCCGAATGGGGGTGTGCGCAGGGCTGAGGGCGCACCCCTGAGGGACACAGACACAGCCGCCCGCTAGCCCTTTCCGCACAAATACTACGAGAAGGCAGTATCTCAGTTCAGCAATGGGTGTAGAAGCCTCCTACGTTACACAACAGACCAGCCATAAAGAAATGGAGGCGTTTCAAGCGAGTGCTTAGGCAAACTCTGAAATACTCACTTGTAGCAGAACCAAGAAGATTTTTTGAAGATTCATCCTCCACGGTATTATAATCCAGTGGATAATCTTTAAAGAAAAAACAGAAGCAGTTATACCGAGAACTAGTCCTAATATCATGCTGAAAAGCTCAAATTATGTCCTGTCCAAGTCATCTGACTTTAAAACGTTCTGTAATAAGCATTAATTATATAAGTAAAACTTGTTCACAAAAGAAAACGAAATCAGAAGTGATTTAAGAAACAGATGTAAACCAAGCAAAATAATTACCAATGCTTATCAAAATTTCAACAACAGTACTAAGGCTTTTTAGTCAAGCTTTTTGAAAATACTTTGCCAAACCCTAGCCAAGGTCTTCCTACCACTCAGCAGAAAGCTGGCTCCATGTAAGGCGTCGCAAACAGTTCCTGCCGAAGCACAGCGGCAGTTCTGGCGACACCCTCCTCTCCCCAGCCAGGTTCCGGGGGCTTCTTAGGCCTTAACGAGCTTACTCTTAGACTGAGGGCAAACCAAAGCAATGAATGCCCATTTCTACTATGCCAATTCCCATAGGAGTTTAAAAATTCATTATAATCTTAAATTACAATATCATTGTTATAAAAGGGAGTTGCAGTTAAAAATAACTGGTCAATAAACTTGGGACACAATAAAATTCATGAAGCAATGATATTATAAAGTAAGTTTAAGAAAAAAATGGCATTAGGCTGAAAAATTACAAAACAAAGACTAAAAAGCTGTTACTAGTAAAATTTTAAAAACAAAGAAATATCTCCGGGTTAGAGCTGTGGAAGAGTGGCTAACGCTGCTGGCTGCTCATCTGGGTGCTGATTCATGTCCTGTGGCGCCACTTCTGATCAAGCTCCCTGTTAACAGCCTGGGAGATGTAGAACAAGGTGGCCCAAGAATAATTTCATAAGTCATAAATTAACTTTAACCAATTACTATTATTTCATACATGAGAGATTATAAAACCACAGAAATAGGAGCCATATAATGTCTGAGATGTTATAAATATGTACACATCTGTACATCCATTTCTATACTGATACACGTGGCTGCACGTATGTATATGTCATGGGTATATGTTTATAAAAACATTAGCATGTTGTAAATGTTCCTTATTGTTTTACACAATCTGTTTCAGGGAACACAGGAAGTCTGCTGAAGGAGCCCTGACTTGCGGCTTCAGCCTGGCCCCTCACACTCTGTCACAGCAGAGGAAAGGTCTCTCTGCCTCTCCTTCCCTCTCTCTCTCTCCAATTTTAAACTCTCTTAAAAAATATATTCCTAGGGCCTGCACTATGGCGAGTGGGCAATGCTGCTGCCTGTGGTACTGGCATCCCATCTGGACATTAACTCAAGTCCCAACTGCGGCACTAATGAGCCAGGCCCTGCTCACGTGCCTGGGGAGGCAGTGGACAACATTTCAAGTGCTTGCATTCCTGCACCCACATGGGAGACCCAGATGAAACTCATGGCTCCAGGCTTTGGACCACTCCAGCTCTGGCCACTGTGGCCATCTGGGGAAGGAATCAGCACACAGAAGAGCTCTCCCTCTTTCTCTCCATACCTCTGTCTTTCAAACAGATTAAGAAATTTTAAAAAATAAATCGCTAGTAGTCACCTGCTTAAAGCCAGCACTTACCATAATCTTCATCAAATAGTTCTTGGCGTTCTGACTGGTACTGCGAATCAGCGATCTCTTCATATTCCTCCACCATGCTCGTGCCAAATACCCTGTTAACAAGAATTCCACCAAAGACTCAACAGAGCCCAGTCAACAGCAAATAGCAACTTTAATCTTGTTTCAACGGGAACCAGTGTTTGGACTCCTTCCATGCCAGTGAGCATGCAGAAGTAGGAGCGGACCTTTGGCTTCCTGGCTAAGAAGCTGTTTCTTACGCATGCACGCCATTTGCTGGTGCCCGGCTTCAGTCCCAGCCTCCTGTTAACGCATTCCTGGGCGATGGCAGGTGATGGCCCAAGGAGGCAATTCACACCGAGTTCCCAGCTCCTGGCAGCTGCCAGGCTCTGGGCATTTGAGCCTGAACCAGCAATGACGTATCTCTGTCTCTCTATGGCCTTTTGCCTTTAAAACATTTTTAATTGAAGGCATTTAGAAATTTATCAGACAAAAACTTAACACCTATTATCATGAAAGCAAGAAGCAGGCAAGCTAAACCAAACACATTAGTGAAGGTCATTTTCTGATTTGTTTTCAGAACTGCATCCAAGAGAAATATTCAACAACTTATAGTTTTACAGTGTTAACATTACACAAGAGAAAATTATTTCTTCGTTTTAAATATGTGAGTTTTGCATATGATCTTTTTTAAAAAGCACTCAATGAAAGTGTTTTGTTCTGTATTACCTTATAAGGCTTAATGGGCAAAAGTGCTCTGATCCAAAATGTGAAACCAAGTCCACCTAAAGAATAAAAAGCATGTGAGACATGATGCCATTCAAGCATAGGTGAGAATATCCAAGAACACAGCCGTTTTAACTACATCATTTCCAAAAATAGCTCATTTCCCAAAATCCAATACCTGTCAAGTTTTGCTTTGCTATTTAATATTGCAAAAGAGAAGGGTGCTAACCTTTATGTACTTGATGAACATCTGAGGCAAGAGAAAGGAAAAGAAAGAGCAATCAGTGCCAGAGTCGGACGCCGTCACACCGCGTGCTTACAGAACAGGAGCTACGCACCGTGCTGGGTAACACTGTAGTACTCCACAGCTTTCTTCAGGAGTCAAAGGAATGAAAATCTACCGTCCTAACTTGAAAGGATCATCTCAGAAATCATGAACTAACTTTCAGGCTACAAAGTGAAGTGAGCTAACATCAGTTATTTTATATATGAGAGATTCACAGAAACAAGAGGCGGCGTATACAGTCTGAGATGTAAACATGTACACACCCGTTCGTGAATACTGATACACACAGACATGTACAGACTCATACATTAATATGATCATTTCTTATTGCTTTATATAATGTGCTTCCAGGAAAACATGAAATTTTGACATTCTGTGTAACTTCAAACACAACAGAAGTGGAGGATATATATCAACCCTCTAAAATGTAAGCTACTAAAAATTAATGTGGACATTTGCACTTAGTTCTTTTAGGATAAGGAAAACACAGGGAAACTTACAAAGTATTTATGAACATCAAAGCAAAAACTTTTAGACTTATTCTATAAAAGTTTCATTTTTGCAAAAAAGGTGAAATTAATAATCAAAATGCTCTGTATCTTTCACTATTTAAAAATGGCTATTTTTTTTAATGTCACCAGTAAAACGCTCTCTCATTATTAACAGTAGACAGCATAATGAATGATGCTCAGAACCATTTCATAACTTGTGAACTGTCTTTCTTACAAATACAATGGTTTCACCTGGCAAACAATTTTTGTCATCTTCTTCCAGGAAAAAGAGTATCAGCTACATACAGACATTAAATATTTGTTTCAGTAGTCATTTTAGAAAGAAATGAAGATACTCTCATTTTTCTGAACTTCTGAATTATTAACTGAAAAGACAAACTATTTTAAACTAAAATTTAGTATTTTTATACTGAGCCTAGGAATACTACAAGTTTACCCATTTAAAAGTTAATCATACATGCTTTAAGAGATAGCAAAATTCCAGAAGACAAAAGTAAGTAGATTTAAGTTCTCATGTTTAAAGAAAAGTCAGAAACTACAATTGCTACCATCCCAAAAGATCCTACTGCGAATAAGCAAGGGCCCCTAAGAGGGTGAGGGGAGGAGCAGGCACTTTCTCCAGCAGGAAATCCAGTTAGCTGGTGGAGGAGAAGCAGTACTGAAGCGTTTAAAAGCTCACAGTATTTCAAAATGCCATTTGAATGGCACTGAATTCACCTGAATATATAACAGACAAAAGCCAAAATAAGTATCTAATAACTGGGTACTAAAATTGAAGTGACCTAAGAATCAGATTCCAATAATTTAAGAACCTGTTTTTTTTTATCAAACTAGCAGCAATTTGGTCTCAAATTAGAAACATAATGTTATAAAGGTGACAGTTTACATGAAATCTCAAAACGAATGTGAGAGCTATAATTTGAAATTGCATCAGGACCATAAATAAACTGGTGTACGCTTCCAATAACACAAAAGAGAATACGTTAAAAATCTGTTTCAAGTAAGAACTACTTGGTTAACATATGGCATAATAAATGTCCTCTCCACGCTTCGGAATGCTCAGCAGGTTTACTGGCCGAAGTGCGGCACACACAGTCCTACATGTATGAACATTACCTTCACATATTTCGCATACATCTGCTCATCTAAAGGGAAGCTCTGCACATTCCGCTCATCTCTACCGTGGAAAGTTCCCAGCTTGACCCACTTATTTGTGGGATATCTGGAAAATAGGAAAATAACTATCTTTTACAAAATTACAGATCAACTACTGAAAGGTTACATTTTCAACATATATATACATATTTTTTTTTTCTCTCTGAGGTCCATAGTCACAGCTCCTTTAATTAAATAACACATTTTATCTTCCAACTAAAATGACAGGTTCTTCTGAGAACCAGCATACGATAAGAATGGACTGGAGTGACCACTGGCAGCCTGAGAGTCCCAGCCCCATTCCAGCTCCCAATTCTAGCTTTCTGCTCATGTAGATGCTGGCTTACGACAGCGATGCCTCAGCTCACAGGCTCCCTGCCACCCACATGGAAAACCTCAACTGAGTTCCTGGATGTAACTCAGGCCCTGGCCAAACCCAGCCATTTCAGGCAATTTGGCAGTCAGTGGAGAAAGCCGTTTTTACTTGGGGTTACCACCAATACCCAAAAAGCTATTTAGAGAATGAATGAAGCAGCTCACTAATACTACGATATTTAAGGGCTGGCACTGCCCTTCAAACCAGAATGCCTGCTGCAAGTCCTGACAACTATGCTTCTCTCCAGCTTCCTGCTGGAGCACATGGGGAGGGTAGCAGGGGAGGCCTGACTGCAGTCCCACCCACCCACCAGGGGGCTCGCAGGGTGTGGGAAGCCAACCAACAGCTAGGGAATGAACCAGTAGATAAATAACACCTCCTATCTTTCAAATAAACTGAAAATAAACAAATGGTTTAAAATGGTCTATGTGAAAGACAAGAGGATAATCTCAAGATGTAGGAAGCAAAATGTAAATATAATTGCTGTAGAACTAACAGATACATAAAAAAAACCACAACAAAATGCATGCAAATGCCGACAGTGGCCATGGACATTCACAATGCTGCATGCCAGGAAGGCAGTTCTTCCCCCAAATGCCTTACTTATTACTTCTGTAACCCTAAATATCTCCCCAAAATCTTTACAGTAGACTTTAACAAAATAATACCTTAGTATACAAAATGAATCATCTGTACATTTTACACTTCTAATAACTTTCAAAGAAAATGTGGAAGCAATGGAGTATAATGATTACAAGTCAGGACTTCGGCATTTCGTCTCTGCAATGTATGAGTCATGTGACCCAAGCAGCCCGCGTACCAGCCCCTGCTCCTGCACCTGCTCCGCGCCTGCTCTGAGCTAATGAAGGAACGTGATTAACAAGAGCCTACAATAGACTACTGCTATTACAAGCAAATAGGAAAACAAAATGCCTGACACCCAGCGACAAGCTCTGGAGTGTGCAGAGCAGAGATCCACCACAGGATCAATCTTACCTGTCACTGATGGAAACCAGGAAGTCTTTAGGAGTAGATGAAAACAGCTCATAGTTTGCAATATCAAGCTGTTTCACTTGAATGGGTTCACAGAGTTCAATAACAAACCTTCAAAAAGAACAGATAATTTTACAAGACTAATTAAAAGTCTGTATTAAATACGACAAAATAGCATACATAAACTGGACTTGTATGAAAGAGATTAAAATACAGAGAAGAAAGGGAAAGTATGACCTGAGTTATTCACAAAGGAACACCCAAACTATTCGCCAAGGAGCTGTGCACAGAGCACGGTGTCTGAGGAAACAATACTCATGATACTGCTTTAATCAGCTATTTTATCAAATGATAATTACACATCAAATAAACCAAACATTAAAATTTAAGTTTAACCTTGGCAACAGCACAAAGTTGTAGATGAATAGGCAACTGCCCTGTAGAGGAAAGCTCTCCAAGAGGGGCCCTCTCTCCCTCCTCTAGCTGACCGCTTGTCTGCAACGACACTGGAGAGGTACTACCCACTGTGCACACCACTCGGCCAACACTGTGGCCTACTCCACATTTTTCCCGGACACCCTTTACCATCCAAGCTCTTAAGGGGCATCTGAGTAGAAGGCCACCACGCTGAGCCACATGTCCTAGGCGTGGCTGTGTTTCTGAGTTCTGGGTGAAGCATGTGACCAAGAGCAATCAAGTATGACTTCTAGGTCAAGTCTTTGAAAAGAAGCTGTGAGCTCTCCACTCGTTTTTCCCACTTATAGGCCAGAGTGAGGATGTGCTAAGGGCCCATCATCACTACCCTACAGGTAGACACAAAGCCAGAGAATGGCACAGGACCACAAGGAGAGGGACAGACATGCGCCCTGCAGGCAAATATTTTCAAAGCATACAGTCAATTCACTGGGAAAATACAATTTAAAATATTTGTATGCCTGATAAATTGTCTCATAAAATATTAATATATACCATGCCTCATTATAATCAATTTTAAAATATTTTCAATTCTTTTTGTCTCATGTGTTCTTAGAAGCAGAAAATATTAATAAACTAACAAACGCTGCATGAAAGCGAGTGAAACTTAACAGATGCAACTTCACTGCACTGTCTAATTACAGCACAGGAATTACAAAAGGCCAGGAAAGTGCAGCTCAGTTCTGAACACATGAGCAACTTAGAAGGCAACTGGCAACTTCCAAGGTGTCTATCGGAAAATTTAAAAAACAAAGTTAACAGACTAATTCTCAAAAATATACGGAACTAAACAGAAAAGATTTCTATGAACAATAAAATAAAATCTAATAGATGCTATCAATAAAAACCAAAACAGAAAAATTTCTGGAGAGGTTAAATGAAGACACATAAGTAAAAATAGTCATTTTTTTATTTTGAAGATCTTTATGGCAAAAAGGTTTTTAAATGAGACAACACGATAAACAACACAAGAAATCTAAATAGTGCTAAAATGATTCCAGTGCTTTAAATCTGCTAATCTAAGGAGCTGTTGCTTAGCCTCCTGGTTAAGATCACTGAGTCTCGGGGCCGGCACGATTGCTCAAGGGGCTAATCCTCCACCTGCAGTGCCGGCATCCCATAGGGGTGCTGGCTGGTGTCCTGGTTGCTCCACTTTGGAAAGCAGTGGAGGATGGATGACCCAGCGCTTCCAGATCCTGTCGCTGTGGGGAGACCCATTGGAGGCTCGAGGCTGTTTGGGTAGTGAATCAGCAGAGAGAAATCCTTCTCTCTCTGCCTCTCCCTCTGTCTAAAATCTGTTTCCAACGATGCCCCTCTCCCATCAGGGTGCCCAGGTTGACCTTTGGCTCCCAATTCCAACTTGCCATGCACACAGACCCCAGCAGGCAACAGTGCCACTACAATAACTAGGTCTATCCACACACACCTGGATGGGGTTCCTAGTTCCTGGCTGTGGCCCAAACACTTTGCACAAAAGCTTTGAAGACCCCCTCATAAGCTATTTTTTGATTCATTCCTTTTAGTAAATCAACAAAAATGATTTTTGTGCCTAAAGGACCTTGCTCGGGTCCCTCACACTTCCTTTAGCATCGTCCCTTTCTCCTCAGGGGGACTGAGCACTGTGCCACGCTCATCTGCTACTTCCTCTCAGTTCAGACTCGGCGCCCAAATTTCCACTTGCAGGAACCCTTGTGTCACCTCTCTTCCCACAGCACATCATCTCCTAACTTCCCAACCCGCCCTGTCACCGTTCCCTTTCTGGGACACCCTTCAAAAGAATGCAGTCATCCCCAACTTTGCACAGCACCAGCCCGATCACACTTTCCAACTTTTGGATGAATAAATCAATAGAACTCTGACAAACACGCCTAGCATGGAACGCACATCTCGCCAATACTGTACAAAAGTCACAGTACTTACCAAATTTTAGTGCTGCAAGGATTCAACATATAAAGGTCCATATTCTCTATAAGAATAGCAGATGTGCTCTATTTACAACAAAAAAAGGGAATATGTTACTTTAGGAAAAATAAAAGTATTTGCTGCAATTCAAACTTTGTTAGGATATTCTGTAATATTGCATCTTAAAGTTCACCCAGGGATTTGAAACGCTCATTTTGGAAGAATGCATAAAACTGGCAAAGTCAACTAGTTAAGCTGTATACAGCAGCAAACTACTCTGTTAACAGAACACATTAAAAATTCAACGTCTGCTACTGTGAAGGAAAAATAGTCCCTACTGCTTATTTCCTGTTCAGATTTCATGTGAGTTTCAAAAGTTAGAAACAGGGAACAAAGGACCAAATGAGAGAAGTACGAACTCATACAAGCGAAGGTCTGGAAGCACAACCTTACATTACTGAACCAGCACACATTCACATTAGCACAGCTCCGAGCAAACCAATGTCTATCTCAATGCAGACATCACTTTCTATATTCACATAGAACTGCATTCTGAAGTACCTTGGCTTCGGGATTGGCCGCCAAAATCTTGGCACCACACTCCACCGAGGCGTAATTATTCCGGTTTTTCTGGACTTTTTTCACGGCCGGGGGCCCTCCATTAGGAGATGGATGCATTGACTGGCCTGCAGACAAACCTTATTATAAACACACATATGACAACTATGCCTGAAAATGTTCCCAGCAACACAACAATCTCAAAAAGAACAAGCTGCCTTCCAGAAGACAAGTTTTAATACTTAAGGGAGTCTTCACAATAGCTTTAAGACATCTTCCAATAAAGTGAACCACCATGAAAATTCACAACACTTGATTCATGCCTTAGTAATATATTTCAGAAAATGAAGCTTACTCATGAGAACCAAGGTTTATGGTTTATATAATTTATATTAAGGATAAATATTATTTTCCTGTCTGTAAACCCAACATTAAGAATTCTTAACTCAGAGACTTACTCTACAAATAAAAAACACAAATGTAATGATTCTCCAACTGTATTTATACTTTAAAGCTTTATTACTTGGAATTTTCCACACCTCTATTTTCCTCTTCGTGAGACTGAAATCGCTACTATGTTTTATCTTATTATATCCTCACTTGAAAAGATTATGAGTAAACTTTAATTAAGGTCAAAGTTACAGTGTATGGGGTAAATGACATAGATGAGATAACCAAGAGCAAGCTGCAGGGACGCACATGTGGCTTCACGGGCTAGACCAGCCCTTGCCACGCCAGCATCGACGCGGCTGCCGGCCAGGGTACCAGCCCAGCAGCCTGTGAATGGCTGGGAAAGGCACCAGCAGATGGCCCCAGGCACTCGGAGCCCGGTTTGGCAGAGGGAAGCCACACCCATGGGGGTGAACCAGCAGATCGAAGGGTCTCCGCCTTCCTCACTTCCTTCTAGCTCTTCAATAAATACACGAAAAGAGCAAACTGACAAG
Organism: Ochotona curzoniae; assembly: GCF_017591425.1. NCBI lineage: Eukaryota > Metazoa > Chordata > Mammalia > Lagomorpha > Ochotonidae > Ochotona > Ochotona curzoniae. The sequence continues at coordinate 1,002,809 of NW_024466129.1, read as the reverse complement.
TTTCACCACTTAAAAGTTTTCAAAAGTAAATTTTTAGATATATTCTTTTACCAATTAGAACAAGAAAATCATGTTTAAACCACCCTCACTTAAATGGACAAAGTTTCAGAGAAGAACCTCATTATTTTCTTACTTTTCTCTTTCTCTACTTCCATGACTTTCTTTTTCCATTCGTCAAACGTTGGGATGTCTTCCGGGTCCTTAGGGTTTCCCACAGATGTAGGGTCCATTTCTCCGGATTTTGTATAATCAGAACTCTGAACAAACACAAAGAAGAAACAGACTTCAACTGTCAAAGATTACAGATTGGCCAATTGTAAAAGTAAATACATAAGTGTCTCTATCAAAAGAATTTAACGTCTAATTGTAGGATGAGTCATATTTTGAAAAAACAAAAAAGGTAAAGAGATAAAACTGTGAGTTCACCTTCAAAGAATGGCAACCTTTAATTACACCACGATTATTTCCCATGCTAATGTTCCGAGCATGGTTTATATGTTAAAACGAAACCTGCGAGTGATGTCTTCCAAGGAGGAAAGATCATGCAGGGACTGCTCACGTGAACAAGCAGCAGACTCAGGGCCACCTCCTCCCCAATTTAGGTGAACTGCATTAAACCAAGCTAATTTTTAGCTGAGGTAAAACAAATCTTATTTCCACAAATCCTTAACAAGAAGTATCACACACATGAACCTTCATGGATCTTTTCAAAACTAACTGTAGAAAAGAACTTTGGAAGAAAATAAGGAAAAAGTTTTTATTCAGGCTAATACAAGAATTCAACAGGATTCAAAAAACCATAACTCGCTAGAAGTAATACTGGTGCACCTGCTGACACTGTAATTCCCAAGCGAGAACTACATGGAGAGTAAGCAGAGTGGGGCCTTGGTGCCGTCCGTCAGCCGGGCTCGGCCCGTGCCTAGCAAAGGCCCAGTGCCGATTTACAGAATGCCCACCAATCAGCCAAGCACAGGAAGACGGAGGGGAAAACACCAAATTCAGCAAAAAGCAAATACAATCTCTGTAATAATGAAATACAAATAAAGTCAGAGATATCACACAAATTGTACCAATCTAACGGAAGTTAAACTGCGGCCGGCAGTGCCAATCGTGTTAAGTCTGATAAACTATGGGAAATCAGACTGTTGAAAGAATATCTAAAATCAAGCAACAGTAAGATGTATTCTATTCCTATATGAAAATATCGGTGGAACACACATGACCTAACAAAACATGTAAAAGCATGCTCACTGCAGCATTATTTTTAATATAAAAAAAAATCAGAAACCTATGGGCCGGGTGCAGTAGCCTAGCGGATAAAGTCCTCACCTGGAGCGCGCTGGGATCCCATAAGGGCACCAGTTCTAATCCCAGTAGCTCCACTTCCCATCCAGCTTCCTGCTTGTGGTCTGGCAAAGCAGTCGAGGACAGCCCAAAGCCTTGGGACCCTGCACCCGTGTGGGAGACCCAGAAGAGTATCCTGGGTCCTGGCTTCAAATCAGCTCAGCTCTGGCTGTTGCGCCCGCATGGGGAGTGAAAGAGCGGACGGAAGATATTCCTCTCTGTCTCTCCTCCTCTGTATATCTGACTTTTTGATAAAAATAAATCATTAAAAAAAAAGTATTTCTTAGAAAGCCTTAGAGCACCTATCTGTTGTTTTCCTCCCCAAATGCCTGGGACAGGAAACCAGAGCCAGAGCCCGACGTGGCCGACTCCCACACAGCCCAGACGCCAGGCAGTGGAGCCGGCAGCAGGGACCTGGACAGAACTGGAACGGCCACTCAGATACAGGACACAGGCATTCTCCTCTCTATGGATCTGACTTCCCAGTAAAAATAAAATAAATCTTTAAAAAAAAAATCAGAAACCTAACTATAAGAAGGATGGATAATTTATGATATAGTCACTATAACAAACGAAAATATATAATCTATTATATATCACTATAATCAATGAAAATAATTAATGGTCAAATCTCAAAAACAATGTTGAGAAAATGCTATGAAAAGCAACAATGGGGCCCAGCACAACAGCCTAGCAGCTAAAGTCTTCGCCTTGAACACACCGGGATCCCATATGGGCACCGGTTCTAATCCCAGCAGCCCCACTTCCCATCCAGCTCCCTGCTTATGGCCTGGGAAAGCAGTCGAGGACGGCTCAAAGCCTTTGGACCCTGCACCCGCGTGGGAGACCTCGAAGAGGCTCCTGGCTCCTGGTTCCAGATTGGCTCAGCTGCAGCTTTGCAGCTGCCTGGGGAGTGAACCATCAGATGGAAGATCTTCCTCTCTGTCTCTGTACATCTGCTTTTCCAATAAAAATAAATAAATCTTAAAAAAAAAAAAAAGAAGAAAAGCAACAATGTGTGTTTATAGCTACCTGAGAAACTCGGAAACAACATTTTAGAAAATGGCTTGGGATCCTGACTAGGTGTGGGAAGTGTACCTGGGAAAGGCAGACGCTGGCTCTCCCTTCTGCTGAATAATGTATACGCCACATACACGCCACATACTTCACTACTGTGACAATGTCAAGACAATCACCTCTGAAAAATAAAACTAAAGCCTTATTTAGTAACACTTTGTATATTAACGCATATTTTTGAGTATAAATATAAAGTATGTAAAAACTCTGTAACCATTATGTCTTCTAAAAAATGTTTTGACAGAGACAAGGAGGGCGAGAGAGCAAACCCCGCATCCATCAAACGCCGCTCACTTCGGGCTAAGGAGCCACGGTCGGGAGAGAAGAACTTCCTGCTGACACTCAGCGCTCCCCACATGCCCACACAGCCAGGCCGGGGCCAGGCCAAAGCACCAGCCAGGGCCAACGCCCAGTCCACCCACACGTGTGCCAGAACATCACCTGGCGTCTGCAGACTCATTATCTAAAGCTCGGGTGGGAGGCAGAGGTGGGGCTCAGACGCTGTGCCATGGGATGCAGGCATCGCAAGAGGCAGCTTACCCTACATCCACAGTGCCTGGCCCATTGCAGGTCCTCCACGTAGTTTTTAGCAATCCTAATTTAGCTAAGGTATAACTAAAACTCTATTCTTTTGCCTATTTGCAGAGACTCGACCACAGTTCAAGACTCTTGGAAAATAAAAACTCAGTTTCAGTCAAACAGTTAGAGCACAAGCCAACCTAGGACAAAGCGATGTTTGAATTTAACACTTCACAGAGCCAAGAGAGACTTATTTTAATGGTTTTATCTGCTGCTGTGATATCTGACAATTATGTTTGCTTTTATTCCTCTGGGAAACAAAGGCAAGTTCCCTAAGAATGTCGTCCATTACACGCTGAGCTCCTACATTTATAAAAACTATCACAGAACCAGTCGCTTCACTGAACTGAATCTTGAGACCGAAGTCTGACTTGCTGTTAAGCAGATTCACTGAGCAGCTGTGAGAGAACAGAAGACTCCAAACCAGAAAGCAACCAAGGTGGACGCGGCACTTGGAAACACTGCTCTTTGATCCCACGTGTTTCCTGTCCCACGGCTTTCATCTATTTCTTACGTGAAAGAGGTCTACGGACTGTGCTAACATCTTAGGACACTGTCTATTAGCCTCCACGCAAAATCAAACAGTACTCAGAAACAAAATAAACTGCTGCACAGCAACAAATCCTCTATCTGAAGAATAAATTCAGAAATTTGTCTAGTTTTTGTTTGCACACAAATCATGAGAAGCAAAATGGCCTTTAATTATTGTCAAAGAATCTAAAGTTAACTTTGGGGTTAAAGATACTTAAGCTTAATAACCATAAATTCTCCTATATAACTAAAACACCGCTTGGGATTGTGACGCAGTGGCCTGGGACACTGGCATCCACTGTGGGCAGTTGGATCCAGGCCCAGCTGCTCCATTTCTGATCTGGCTCCCTGAAATCGCCCCTGAGAAGGGATTGGAAGATTACCAGGTACGCAGGCCTCTGCCACCCACACAAGACCCCAGTAAGACTTCTAGGCCTCTCGTTTCACCCTGGCCCAGCCCTAGCCACTCTAGCCAATTGAGTCATGAACCAGCTGTGTCTCCTCTCTCTCTCTGGGTAACTCTACTTTCAAATAAACAAAATGAACTTAAAATAAAACAAGGGGCCTAGCATGGTAGCCTAGTGGCTAAAGTCCTCGCCTTGCATGCACTGGGATCCCATATGAGTGCTGGTTCATATCCCAAATGCTTCAATTTCCATCCAGCTCCCTGCTTGTGGATTGGGAAAGCAGTCAAGGACGGCCAAAGCCATGGGAGACCTGGAAGAGGTTCCTGGCTCCTGGCTTCAGATCAGCTTAGCTCCAACCACTGCAGCCATAATATCTTTGTATCTCCTTCTCTCTGAAAAATCTGCCTTCCAATAAAAGAAAATAAATCTTCAAAACAATAAAACAAATAAATAAAAACAAGCTGCTTAAGTGGCTGACAATGGTGCGCAACAGGTAAAGTGACCGACTGCAATGCCAACATCCTTTCTGAGCATACCAGTTCAAGTTCTTGCTGCTCCACTTTCCACTCAGCCCCAGCTAATGCATCTGGAAAAGCAGGGCAAGCTGGCCAACTGTGGCCCCTTGCTACCCATATGTGAAGGGGCTGAGCGCATCAGTGAACAGGGAGACACACAGGCAAGAAGGCCAAGCGGCATACCCACTGTCCCGGTGCGCTCTCTCCACTGTGCCTCGCTCTGCTTAAAAGTAACAGAAGGGGCCCGGCGCAGTGGCGCAGTGGTTAAGGTCCTCGCCTTGCACGCCCGGGATCCCATATGGGCGCCGGTTCTAATCCCGGCAGCCCCGCTTCCCTTCCAGCTCCCTGCCTGTGGCCTGGGAAAGCAGTCGAGGACGGCCCAAAGCTTTGGGAACCTGCACCCGCGTGGGAGACCCGGAAGAGGCTCCTGGCTTTGGATCGGCATAGCATCGGGCGTTGTGCTCACTTGGGGAGTGAATCATTGGATGGAAGATCTTCCTCTCTGTCTCTCCTCTCTGTATATCCGCCTTTCCAATTTAAAAAAAAAAAAACACAGAAGGTAGCATCCCTGGCATCAATACTACCTTCTCTTCCCCTCTCCCTGCGTTGTAAGTAACGGACCAAAGCGTACTGAGACTCTGGGGTAATGTCTTCTCCTTTACTTTTTTTAGTTTTGCTAACATAACAAAACTATTCTAAGAAGTACTGACTTCACATAAGATAAGGGTTAATGAAAGTTTTGTGTGACATTTGGATTCTTTGGGGTATAAAAATCTGTGTATTCTCAAAGTGCATCCTAAAAGTGTGAATGATGGCTGCAGTGGACGTGTGCGACATTTAAATGGAGTTCCAGGCTCCTGGGTTGGTCTAACTGGGTTCCAGTTGTCGCAGCCATTTGGGAAGTGAACCAGTAGATGGTTGTCCAACTCAGATTTCAAAATAAAATAGATAAATAAAAAAAATCTTAAAAGAAAAAAAAAAGACCAAGAATGAGAGACAGAAATAAAGGATGAAACTGCTTCAGTAAGGACTTCACATAAGTGCGTTCAAATAGTTGCCAATAACAGAAACTCCCTACCTATACATAACACACAGCATCCTGTGAGATTCCAGAAGGAGCACAGGAAGCCAGCATGGCCTAAGTCTGTTATACACATCATCAACTACACACATGTCGTCAACTACACACGTCGTCAACTACACACGACAGCAACTACACACATCAACTACACACGTCGTCAACTACACAAACGTCAACTACACACACGTCGTCAACTACACAAACGTCAACTACACACACGTCGTCAACTACACAAACGTCAACTACACACACGTCGTCAACTACACACATCAACTACACACACGTGAACCACACACACGTCAACTACACATGTCATCAACTACACACACGTCAACTACACTCACGTCATTTCTATGTTAAACACCTCATTGTCTGATGTTATGACAGATAGATGTATGTCTTGCAATTAATTACAAAAGAAAAGACAGTGCAAGATTATGTGCTCACCTCATTTTTTAAATTCTCTGAAGCATTCAAGGCAGATTTGGGAGTGCCATCAGCCTGCTCACTTGCTGAAACCTCCGATTCTAACTTCGATTTTGGTATCTTTCCTTTGCTGTGCGAAGATGAAACATTCTCTGTATGCTGACCTACAAGACTGTCAGAAACCAAAAGACACATTACTCACAGTCTGGCTGGGTAATGATTACACAGTCTCAATTGTTGAAATCATGTGAAGACAGAAATGGAATCAAAGATCAGCTTTCTCACAATCATAAAACAGATTTAAGCAAGCACCAAAGTCCATTCAAACAGCATGTCCTTCTTTTTTTTTAACATTCTCTGCATAGTTGAGAGGGCTGCACACCCATGCAGGTCCCTGATTAGGGTGGGGAGGGTTGAGGTATATGTGCCCATTATTTTTCTCCTATGTCCACAGGGAGAGGAAAGGGGGGGCGCTCCTTCTGTCAGACTGTGTCAGCACCCAGAGATGGGTCCTTTGATGTCTTCTTAGAGACCCTGTTGGGGAAGAGGGCTCCCCAGGGCGTCATTTAAGTGGTCTTGATAGTTCTGAGACATTCTCCGCTTCATTGCACCAGGGTTGAGAAAATCTTGCCAAGCTTTGTTGGCTGACCAAATCCACTTTAGTGCATCCACAGACCGAGGAACATGCTGCAAAGCTTGGCCAAGAGAGTGGTCCAACCCTTTTTGCTGTCTACCCTGCTGACAAGGCACTTGATGTCCTCTGCTGGCCAAGATGAGCTGGCAGTCACGTCCTCCATGTGCGACTGGGCACGCTGACCACTACACAGGCATTACACACTCCCAAGATTTCCCCTTTGGCCGAGGTTTGAGTCCAGCCACCTAGTAGGGAAGTCTTCCAAGAAATCTCACCTGGGGTGACTTCAGACTTGACTCTACACGCCAGCCAGTACAGGCTCTGGTCCGATCGAAGCATCAGCTCACCAAGGGAGTCCCCCAAGCTCTCTTACGAGGCCCAATCCCAGCACCAGGATTTAGCATGCCAGCAGGTGTTGCGACCCAGTCTCAGCATTTGCCAGCAGGTGTCTCAGCCTGGCTCAGCCTGGCACGGCCGCAGTCCCAGCTCTGGCAGATGGGTATAGCCACCTAGCCCAGGCTGGCCCAACCCCAAACCAAGTGAACTAGTGGATGTTGTAATCCAAATCAGCCAGAGCTGCACTCCATTCTGGCTCTTGGTCATGTCAGTGTGTGCTGTGGACTGGCCCAGCTCGGCTCACACCCAGATTTGGCTCACACATATGGTGATGGGTGCTATAGCACTGCCTGGTCTGGAACCCCAGATCTAGATGGGTGTTGGCCAACACTATCAATGAGGACAGCAACAAGGACATGCAGAAGCATGGTTTCCAGATGGAAACACTGCAGTTCAACGCACTCGGGTGTCAACAGCATTTTCTGGCTACTTGGAGCGGCACAGACGGATAAGATCCTTCAGTCACTTATCCCTGCAGACTTTCCCTGTTCCTCCTCATTGGTGTCAGGCAGTGGGTTTCATGCAAAGTTGTAAAAGTGCTCACTTCTTTTCTGGAAACTTGGTTAGTAGTTTAGAAATCCAAGGCATTTCTCAAAATGAGTGAACCAAACCAAAGAAGCGGAACTCCCCAGGGTGATGCTGGCATCTGAGGAGCAAACCAGTAGACCCAGTGGTTGAAACAGCCATGCTCTCTGCCTCGCTCTCCGTAACTCCGTCTTTCAAACAAACAAATTAAAAAAAAAAAAAAAGGAGAGGGCCCTGCGCAATGGCCTCATGGCTAAATCCTCGCCTTGCATGCACCAGATCCCAGATGGGCACTGCTCCACTTCCCATCCAGCTCCCTGATTGTACTCTGGGAAAGCAGTTAAGGGCGGTCCAAAGCTTTGGGACCCTGCACCCACATGGGAGACCTGGCAGAAACTCCCGGCTCCTGGCTTCAGAGATTGGCTCAGCTCTAGACACTGAGGCCACTTAGGGAGTGACCCAATGGACAGAAGATCTTTCCCTCTGTCTCTTGTTCTCTCTGTAAAAATCTGCCTTTCTATAAATAAATGTTTAAAAAAAAAGTAGAAAACTGAAGATATATGTTCAAACATACGAATACATATTTGTGTCCATATTCTATGTTGATAGAGAAAATGTATTATTGTAAAAATTAGAAATATTTGAAAAAAAATGGGATCTTAAGGTGAACTTTAAAAGTTACTAAATTAAAGCATGCATTTCAACTATGCAGTTACTGAGGAGAGCGTCATTTTAAACTAGACACACAAGACTACAACACCATGAAATAGTCAAGGGACATCACAACACCTCCCAGAAGACGAGTCCCACCGGCTGCATGCAAGCACAAGGCACCACGCGCGAACTGAGCTTCTCCCGCAACAGTCAGCTTCAGTCCTTCCTCTGGCTGAAAGAACTCTGTTCCTGCGGTCCCTAAGCATTGCTACTAGAAAGAAGAATCCTCCTGGGTTGGCACTGTGGCGTGGAGGGAAAGCTGTTGTCTAGCTCCCAGCTTCCCCTGGAACAGTTCTGGACAGGGTAGTCTTCTGGGCAGTGAAAGCGCACACGGAAGATCTCTCTCTCCATGTCTCCCTCGCTCTACTTCTTCTAAATAAATCCTAAAAATAAATAAGCTTGCAGAAGACTTTTCCATGCAGTCAATCTTCACTATGGTAGAAACTTGCATATTCATATCAAGTACAGAATTTGCTTTGCCTTTTATGTAATACAAAGTTCTTCAAAAATGTTTACATATAAACGAATGTCTGCAATCTAATCCCACACAAAGCAGCGACAAGGACAGAGCGCGGCCACACTCACCTCCCAGGTGTACTGACAAGGACAGGCTGCTCAGCAGGAGCGCTCAGCTCCAAGGCCTCACGAGCTTCACAAGCAGCTTCTGGTGGTTCAGCTTCACTGGACTTGGCTACAGGGATAGTACCAGATTTTTCTATTTCACTAAAAGAAAAAAACAAAAAGACAATCTGGTAATTTAGCAGACTTCAAATAACATAAAAATGCTATTAATAATTTATAAGTACTTCATCTAAATCAAAGAATGCTTCCCAGTTCTGCAGAAAGTTCTCAAGCTCGGCCTAATTTTAAGCCATGTGTTATCAACTCCAACTCAATCTGCTGGCCTCCAGTTTCTAACTAACGACCAAACCTTACAGTACCCCAGTGCCTGGTGCCAAGCCGCAGCACCGCACGCCACCACTGAGTGCTCACTACCCATAGCAGAGTGCTTCCTCCCAGCCCAGCTACTTCACTTGCTATCTGGGAAACAGAACACCAAGCTCAAGCACCCGAGTTCCTGCTGCTCCTGCAGTGATCCACAGGGAGTGTCTGGCTTCAGCCTGACGGGGGACAGGGCACTGGGGCTTCAGCCTGACAGGGAACAGGGCACTGTGGCTTTAGCCTGACGGGGGACAGGGCACTGGGGCTTCAGCCTGACGGGGGACAGGGCACTGGGGCTTCAGCCTGACAGGGAACAGGGCACTGTGGCTTTAGCCTGACGGGGGACAGGGCACTGGGGCTTCAGCCTGACATGGGACAGGGCACTGGGGCTTCAGCCTGACATGGGACAGGGCACTGGGGCTTCAGCCTGACGAGGAACAGGGCACTGGGGCTTCAGCCTGACAGGGGGTAGGGCACTGTAGACAAACTAGGAGAGAAGCAGCAGATGCAAGAGCACTCTGCCGCTTAAACAAAACAAGCAAAAATCTTGAAAAAAAAGTTGATGTTTGCTCTCATCAAAACTCAGTTTCTTAAAATTTACTTATTCCAATAGATCCTTTCTAAAGTCTGATCTGTTAGCATATTAATTCTACTAACATTACAGCTGTGGCACAGCATCAAAAGGCCCTTTTTATTCTCAAGACATTAACAAAAGTTCTAGGTACCTGCAGCTTTCATTTAATGATATATGCCCAAATGCTTTCCAATGTCTCACTTTATTCACTGAGCAACCCAAAAACAGGATGCACTATCCAGCTGTATATATAATACACATGTCATATACATGGACACACACACATATAATCAAATTCTTCCTGAGCAAAGCATTTAAATTTAGGAATTTACAATGTTATCATTATCTCATTCCCTTATTTCCTACTATGACAATTTGGTAAATACTGTTAACATCCATGTGTGCAATTCCTACAATCTAGCCCCTACATTCTGAGAAAAACAGATGAAACAAACAAACAACAACAACAACAAAACAGTGATAGGGCTCAGCACGGTAGCCTAACAGCTCAAGTCCTTGCCTAGAATGCACTGGGATGCCATAGGGGCACCGGTTCTAATCCCAGCAGCCCCACTTCCCATCCAGCTCCCTGCTTGCGGCCTGGGAAAGCAGTCGAGGACAGCGCAAAGCCTTGGGACTCTGTACCCATGTGGGAGACCCAAAAGAAGCTCCTGGCTCCTGGCTTTGGACTAGCGCAGCTCCAGCCATTGTGGTCACCTGGGGAGTAAATCAACGCATGGAAGATCTTCCTCTCTGTCTCTCCTCTTCTCTGTATATATCTGACTTTGCAATAAAATTTAAAAAAAAAAGCAGTGATGATAATGTCAGCTCACACATTCTTACTATGTACCATATATTCTTCTATGTACTTCAACTCCTTTAATAAAAGAAACAGCTTTACACAGTACTAAGCAATGGGTATTTCATTTTATTTTTGAGACTGTTGTTGGAAAGCGCAAAGAAATATACATATAAGATAAATTAAATCAAGAAAAATTTAAATATTCTGCATATTAAGTATCAAGTTTGAATAAGAAGCGGCTAGTCAAAGACATAACTATAAATGGAATGCCAGTGCTATTTCACAGGGACAAATACCCTGATGTCTGAGTGTTTACAGTCACTGGGACAGTTATTCCAACAGCTTCCGTGCTTCCTAGCAGAACCTCATTTTACCTACAGAGCCTGCATGGCTTTGCTTTCACCAACTTCGTTTAGGAAGCTAAATAAATCCATTCTAAGACTATATTCAAAACACCTAGCCACACGGGCAACCTTGGCAAGCTGACCTAAATCCTGCCTGGGAATCCCACGGCAGAGTCCCGGGTCCAAAACTGTTCTGCTCCTGCCTGCAGCTTCCTGTTAACACAGAAAGCAGGTGACCAGGGAGCCGGCATGATGCCCACGGCCTCCTGTTAACACAGGGAGAGCAGGTGACCAGGGAGCCGGCATGATGCTCACTTTAGCCTGAGAAGGAGACATAGAAGGTACTCAGGGTTTCTCCAACTCTCAAACAGTGGCAATATTAAATAGTTCAAACTCTAAACTTGAGCTTCACACTGTCTTAATCTCAGGTCGAGTACCTAATCCAAACACCAAAAATGCTCAACCAGTAACATCTATGCAAATTTTCTCAAATCCAAAACTCCAAAGTCTAAAATAGCTCTGGTTTAATACCAAAAAGTTTTTCTCTTGTTACCTAGGCAGGCATTTTGGCATTTTCTTTCAGGCCCTTTGTTTTGCTGTGTAATGACTTACTCAAGCTTTGAGACTGGAGTGATTTCTGAGGTAGATGAACTGGAAATATTTTCAACATTTTCACTCTCAACAACTACACCGGAAGAATCTTCATGTAAACCAACCGTAGGGAGTGTCTCAACCACAGGTGCACTCAACTTCCTTGTGTTCTGTTAAAAAAAAGGTACTATTTAATATTGACATTAATAAGTATCTTTTCAGCTGAGTAGCAGTTAACAGAAAGCTGAAAAATTATGAAGAACCATCACTTAAAAAGTACTCTTATGAAAACCCTTTCTCCCGACATTATCACCCTATCAAATACAATTCATCTTAAAATATTGACTGTACACATTTTCAACATTTCGTGAACCAGGACAAAAAGCTTGTCTCTTTCTCCTTTCCCACCTCCTATTTTGCACCAAGAGTGACAAACACGTTCCTCTGACATCAGCTATTAAACATTAGTAACAACAATGCAATCTTACGTGAAGTACTTAACTTAGTTTGCTAGGTCTTGCCCCTGACCAGTTTTGAAAATGTGTATCAATCAGTTTCAGATGATTCCTGCTGCTCCTCAGTCCTCAATGTCCTGAGCCACTCACTCCTCCAAAGCACAACCTGAAATCCAGTTAACACCTCCTCAATCTGGACACCTCCATCAGCCCCTGCTTCCCCACCCCCTTTGCTGTTGCTTCATTACTCCCGAGATACTTGTTCCAGCTTCGGCCGCTGTTCCAATGGCTATTCGTTCTCCGTCTCTAAGTATGAACACCATGAATAACGTTACAGTCCTTACTACTCCCAGCATCGCAGAGTGCCCAGTCAACTGCTCAGTAAGTTAGCAGCAAGTGAAAAATGCTCCCACTCAGTTCAAGGAAAAGAGAAACTCCAGGCCAGGGTGACTCACTCCTCTGTCAAGGGTCATACAAATATTTATAACATCATTCACAGGCCACACAAAATTATCAACTTAAAAATTCGCCAGGCCAATGTGGTGGCAAAGCACATTAACCCTCTGCCTGCAGTGTCAGCATCCCACACGGACCCCTGCTCATGTCCTGACTGCTCCCTGTGTGTGGCTGGGAAAGCAGCACAGGATGGCGCAAGCCCTTAGGCCCTGAGCCTGTCTGGGAGACTCAGAAGAAGCTCCTGGCTTTAGGTAAGTTTAGCTCCAGCCATCGTGGCCATTTGGGCAGTGAATCAGAGGATAAAAGAGCATTCCCGTACGTGCGCATGGCTACTCTCTGTAAATCTTTCAAACAAAAATAAATAAACCTTTAAAAAATATTAGCTTGCTAAAAGCTTACTGAATTTCAAGTCCCACCTTCAGTTGCCTTGGCAGGGCCACACCAAACAATTCCAGGAGCCTCACACACCGTCCACAAGATAAGCACTGCCCATCCCTGAACAGTCAGGAAGAAAGGCAGGTCTGAAGAGCGCTCATGGTGAGCGTCTGCAGCAGACAGACACTGAGACAGACACACGACACAAACAGCTGGTGCTTCAGCATCGTCATTTCAAGTTCCATTTAGACTTTCTTTTCTTTCAACTAAATCTTTGAATGTCAATGAATGTTTTCTTCTTAAATTAATTCTCCATTTGTGCCCAGCAGCCACAAGCAGGTCCTCAGGACTCCACCCCAAGCCCAGGCACATGAGCAACAGTCATAGCTTCAAAGAATCCGAGCAAGAACAGAGGCTAAACGGTCAAGGAAATGAAGGAGGACAGCACCGTTCATACAACTGCAAGGGTCACACAATCACTTCCAGTTCAAACAACTAGAACACTCACACAATCACTTCCGGTTCATACAACTAGAGCAGTCACACAGTAACTTCCTGTTCATACACTGCAGGGGTCACACAATCACTTCCTGTTCATACACTGCAGGGATCACACAATCACTTCCTGTTCATACAACTAGAGCAGTCAACAATCACTTCCTGTTCACACACTGCAGGGGTTACACAACCACTTTCCTGCTGTTCATAAGCATAAACCCTTGCAAGGGTAGTCCAGAAGCTTACACTGCACAGTGCAGCGTCTCAGCCGGCCAGGAAGCTGTTAGGCCAGCCTGAGCTGACAGGAGAGAAAGACATGCACCCTCTCACACAGGTGGAGCTTCTCCAAAATGGGGGACATTGCTATAGTCCTACATTTTCACATCAAATACCGCTCAGCCTCCAGCCAGGAGGCGTTAACTGGATTCCAGATGCCTCAATGTTCTGGTCAGTTTAAGGCAGATAGTTTCTAGTTCATTACATTTTACATATAGCCTGGTACACAAAATATAAGCCAATACTCAGAAAGTAAAATGCGAGAAAAAAGAAAACAATAGTTTAACTTGCAATTATTAATTCATACACCATACTAAAACTAGCAATCTATTAACTAATATACTATACTAAGTGAAAAACACTCTTGCTAAAAATAATTTATATTCAGCATACTTTCTTTTCTTATAAATCAGGTAGAAAACACATTTGATATCTAAAAACCTAAAAAGACATGATATACTATAACAAATAGAAAAATGAAAACATTAAGGACTAAAATTGTTACAAATAAGAAATAATATTAATTACTGAATTTATAATTTCACACATTTTGAAAAGTAGTATCACAAAGTGAATATTAAGATCTTATTATATCATTTTTCAAAAAAGAAAAAACACTGTGAGGGCACACTACTAAGGCAGGTGGTGGGGCAGTGCGGGCACATTACTAGGGTGGTGGGGCAGTGTGGGCACATTATTAAGGTGGTGGGGCAGAGTGGGCACATTACTGAGGCAGCAGGTGGTGGGGCAGAGTGGGCACATTACTAAGGTAACTGGTGGTGGGGCAGAGTGGGCACATTACTAAGGCAGCAGGTGGTGGGGCAGTGTGGGCACATTACTAAGGTAACTGGTGGTGGGGCAGTGCGGGCACATTACTAAGGCAGCAGGTGGTGGGGCAGTGTGGGCACATTACTAAGGCAGCAGGTGGTGGGGCAGAGTGGGCACATTACTAAGGCAGCAGGTGGTGGGGCAGAGTGGGCACATTACTAAGGCAGCAGGTGGTAGGGCTTAGTGGGCACATTACAAGGCAGCAGGTGGTGGGGCAGAGTGGGCACATTACTAAGGTAACTGGTGGTGGGGCAGAGTGGGCACATTACTAAGGCAGCAGGTGGTGGGGCAGTGTGGGCACATTACTAAGGTAACTGGTGGTGGGGCAGTGCGGGCACATTACTAAGGCAGCAGGTGGTGGGGCAGAGTGGGCACATTACTAAGGCAGCAGGTGGTGGGGCAGAGTGGGCACATTACTAAGGCAGCAGGTGGTGGGGCAGAGTGGGCACATTACTAAGGCAGGTGGTGGGGCAGTGTGGGCACATTATTAAGGCAGCAGGTGGTAGGGCTTAGTGGGCACATTACAAGGCAGCAGGTGGTGGGGCAGAGTGGGCACATTACTAAGGTAACAGGTGGTGGGGCAGTGTGGGCACATTACTAAGGTAACAGGTGGTGGGGCAGTGCGGGCACATTACTAAGGCAGCAGGTGGTGGGGCAGAGTGGGCACATTACTAAGGCAGCAGGTGGTGGGGCAGAGTGGGCACATTACTAAGGCAGCAGGTGGTGGGGCAGAGTGGGCACATTACTAAGGCAGGTGGTGGGGCAGTGTGGGCACATTACTAAGGCAGCAGGTGGAAGGGCTTAGTGGGCACATTACAAGGCAGCAGGTGGTGGGGCAGAGTGGGCACATTACAAGGCAGCAGGTGATGGGGCAGTGTGGGCACATTACAAGGCAGCAGGTGGTGGGGCAGAGTGGGCACATTACAAGGCAGCAGGTGGTGGGGCAGAGTGGGCACATTACTAAGGCAGCTTACTTGTGTATCCACCACGTGGTCATCCTTGAGTTCATTTTCTTCTGTAGCAATGGGTAAATCTGAACCTGATTTTCCAAGTAATTCAGCATTGATAAGTCCCTCTCTTTCATCCTATATTGGAACAAAGAAAAAGACTGATTAAGTTGTTTCAGAAGACAGCCCTCTGTGATTTAAAGACTAACTCCTTTATATGCCAAAAAACGACGTTATACACCCTTGCCCTAACTACTCCTGTTCAATGTGCGCATTATATTCACACTAAAGGTGTAATTGCAGATACTGTCAATTCTTTAGATGTGTCTTCTGCCGTTCAGACAGGGAGAAAATAAACTTTACGTCAATCTTCGCTTTCGTAAGCTGTCTAGCTGTATCTACATGTTTAGTGAGAAAAAGAATGTTTTCTTCCCCTCCCCAACCCCCCAATGTTTACTTACATTCAGTTTCTTATTTATTATTCAAATATGTCAAAAAGATTAGATCTAATTCTTGTATGGATGAAAGTACGCATAACTCAAAAGTTCAAATAATTAATGCAAATGTTATGTACCCTGAAATTCAAGCATGGAAATGTGACGACTGTATGTGTATCAACACACATACACACACACACACAGCCGTCAGCAACACGGACAAAGTGTGTTAACAAAGAAATGATGAATAAATTGTGATGTATCTACATGCTGGAGCAAAAATACAGTAATACAGAAAGATATGTAACCATGAAAAGGTGAGATAATCCTGGGAGATTAGGAGAAATGAACACTTGGAGAACATACATAGAACATTTGAGTGCAAAGAAACTATTCATTTCCCAAGAAATCACCTGATTTGCAAAGGTGAGGAGCATTCAGCCCCTGGCCAGATATGACACAAGTGCTGCCGTGCCTTACTCTGCCAAGGCCAGTCAGACAGGGCCCCAAATTCAATTCACGTACAACACGCTCACTGTTAAGTGGCTTCTGTAAGGCCCATGAATGACGCTACAAGTATTCAAACTAAGGCTGGCACTGTGACACAGGGGAAGGCCATTACCTGTGGTACCATCCCTCTTGGGTACCAGTTCATGTTCTGGCTGCTCCACTTTCCATCCAGCTCCCTGCTGCTCCGAGGAAAGAGGAAAGCAGAAGCGGCCGGTGCTGGAGCCCTGCCACACACATAGGCCACCCAGACGAAGCCGCTGGCTTCAACCTGATCCAACTCCGGCTGCTGCAGCCATCTGTGGAGTGAACCCGCCAGTACAAGGTCTCTGTTTCGCTCGCTCTCTTTGGCTCTTTCAAATAAGTAAATAAATAAATCTTTAAAAATAAAACAAAGTGAAACAAAATATGCAAATGGCCCTTAACAGAGAAAAGCTAAGGCAGAGCAATTTCAGAGAATTAAAAAGGAGGGCACAAGTTCTCCATGAACAAACACTACGTTTCTTTCTCCTGGAGAACTCGAGATGGCAATAAAATTCCAAACTCCAGAGGCAAGCAGCAGAAATATTTCTAAGTTACCTGAATTTCAAAACTACCTTAGTAGCTTCAATTTTAACAAGGAAATATACCCATTTCCACAAAAAAAAATTGGGGATTTTTAAAAAAATTCTAAATGTTTTGAGATAATTTTCAAAAGCTAGTAACACATTATAAAGCCAACATTATTTAAGGTACCTTTTTCTGGACTTGTCCACCTTCATTTTCTAAAGCACAGTTGTCATGCTGAGAGTAATACGTTGCGGCTGAAGTTGAGGGACTCTCTTTGCAGCACACATGCCAACTGGGCAGCCTGCAGAGCACGTCACACAGCCAGACGGAGGGAGACACACAATCAGGGAGGGCGGGGGAGAAAAACAAATGTGAGCACGTTTGATAAGGGCTAGAATTAGAGGCAACAGACAGCTGTTACACAAATACTCCCAAGAACGTAAAAGTTTCATGGTAGATAATTGTATTCTGGACAAGGTTTAAGAAAAATATAAATATTATCAGCATTCCAAGTAAAGAATTTTAAATCCCAAGAAAGGTTGCACAGGAAAGTGTCTGATGATTATCATATTTTCATAGAGAGAGCAGAGAAAGCCATCAAAGCTACCCTCAGAAATACTAGATGCCAAACAGGTAACTCTAAATGAGCTTTACTGTCTCAAAGCACCGAAGCAAGGGAATATAAACTTAGTCCTATCAAAAGTGACCAGAAACAGCACACACACAAACGACCGCTACCAATTTCCAGTACTTAGGATGTAAAATCCCTAAGGAAATGAAACAAGGAAAAAAGACTGAAACTCGGCCAAGGAAGAACACCACTGTTCCAGTCAAGTGCAGGTTAGCTGATACTGAAAACTGAGTGAAAAATAGTAAAATTTGCCTAGCATGCCTGCAAAAATAGCAACAAAAAACATTTTATGATCAGCTCCATAATCACTTAAAGGTTTCTCATAAACTTATTCAGCCATCAAGATGTTTTGAATCAATAACACAAAGTATGCGAGTAACACGAGAAACACTTAGGTATCCATAAGCCTAAGAGCGAGCACCACATTTTATGAACAAACCTAAGACCTCATGCAGAGCTGAGGCAGGGAAGTCACCGCCAGTCACAACACAGCTTATGGAAGCAGAAACTTTAAACAACCATGACCAGGAGGAATCCTAAGTGTGAAACCAACAAAATAGGAATAAACAAATGACTACGCTCAGCGCACAACCCCCGGTTCTACCAAATCACCACATTCTCAGTTACAAGTCGAAGGAAAACAAAGCAGAGTGTCCAGACATTTACAAAAGCATCCCAACTGCTGCAGGCCGGCGGCCTGAGGCTGCGGTCTGGGCAGTGACTCGGTCGGGCAGCAGGCGAGCAGGGCTGCGAGGGACGGAGCTCCGGAGACGCACAGGGTCCACCTCGCCCTCTCTGCTCTTTCTGCTTCCTCCCTCCTTCCCCGGCCCCACTCCACCTTTCATTCTCTAACGCTACCCTGCAAATAAATAAATACTAAAAAAAAAAAGCCTTTTATTAGAGCTGCTTAAACTTTCCAGTATTTGAGAATTCTTTGGCTTGGAAAGTGCTACCTTCACACAATTCAAACTTCACAAAATTCAGAATTAAGAAATAAGGAAAACTTGAAAAGTAACATACTGAGGAGATGAAAGGGACACTTTATGAAAGTGATGATCTCTTTCTATATTTTTAAACATATTTTAAATTATTTTATTTACTTTCATTTAACTTGAAAGGAAGAGAGGTGAATGTGCATTATTTACAGCCAAGATATAAAATCAATCAAGGCATCCATTGACAAATGAATGAAAGAAAATGTGTGGTGAAATAGAGCCAAAATAGAGTAAAATCCTTTCATGAGCTAACACTGGTGAAGCCGGAGGACAGCAGAGCAGGCACAGAAAGAGAAAGTTTACATGTTTCCACTTACTTATGGAAGACAAAACACTTGATTTGAGACAGTGAAGTAGTGGTAGAGAGGAGAGAAGAAATTATAAAATGAGTAGCAAAATACAGCTGCAGGGAGGCATCCGTTTCAGATCCCATCGTACAGTTGTTACAAGCTGTAACAACCCATGATGTAGCTCAAAATAGCTGGAAAAATCTGAGGTTTCCCAACACACAGAAATGCTAAATATTTTGAGATGGAAACACCAAATCACCCTGATTCGATCATTAACTGTACGAATGTACCAAATTCTCACACTACACTTCATAAATTCATGCACATGTGAAATCAACTTTAAAACACAGGAGCAAGTTCTGTGCACAACTGAACATGGCCTGCCCATTATCAACAGACTGGATGGAGTCTGGCTACTCTGTGACCCAATCCAGCCCACTGCCCGTGTGCCTAAGACCGCAGAAGACCGCCCAAGACCATGGAGCATCTGGCTCGTCTGGGCTTTGGACTGGCCTCGCCCTGTCTGTTCTGGGTATTTGAGGGATGATCCTGCACCCACATGGGAGACCCGGAAGAAGCTCCTGGCTTCGGACTGGTCCAGCTCCAGTCATTGTGACCGCTTGGGGAGTAAACCAGCAGATGGAAAAGCTTTCACTCTGTATCTCCTTCTCTCCATATATCTGCCTTTCTAATAAAAATAATAGTCATCATCTTTAAAAATAAAAAAAAAGTTTGGGAGGAAACCTCAAAACTTTGAACATTACAATTTTTGGTTATTTTTGGACCTGCCGGGTCTTTACCCCTTTCTCCACCATATAAACTTCACCATGACCATCAATTAGGTTTTTTTCAAGAAAATTAGTTTTATAATCAAGAACTCTGAATATGTGTAAAGTCTACTGTTCCAGGGGCATTAACTCTTGCTGCCCTGGGGGGCTGGTGACACGCACATTAGATAGAACCACCACATGGGTGCTGCAGCCCATTGGGGCACACGTCAGTCCCAGCTGCTCCACTTCTCACCCAGTTCTTTGCTAATGACCTAGGAAGACCAGGAGAAGACAGCCCAGGTGTCTGGGGCCCTGCCAGCATGCGAGAGACCCAGCTAAAGTGCCAGGCTTCAAACTAGCCCTTGGCTGGCCTCTGGTCAGGTGGGGAGTGGACAACTGAGAGCTCTCTCGCTCTCGCTCTATCACTCTCTCTTATGTATGTGTATATGCGGGTGTCTCTGGGTGTGCCAAGATGTTGGATTAAAGTACAAATCTCATTTTTAGAAAGAAAAAAACCAAAAGTTCAAGAATTAAGTAATTTACCCTATTCAATCTATGACTGCAAATAGCTCTCTCTCCCAAAGCTGTTGATATCTGTATTCTACATTTCATATTTATCTTCTGATACATACATAAATAAAAAGTTGAGAGAATAACATATCCAGTAACTCATGAATTGGTAATATTAGCAAGTAAAAGTCAGTTATAGCATAACACAAAAATACAAAAACCATTACAAAGCATCCGTATCAATCCAACATTTCATGATTTAATTATTGGTAACTTAGTAAGTGGCTAAATTATTGGTAAAATAGTTCAGTGGCTGAGGGGATGAACTTCAAAATTGAAAGATTTAAATTGTATCCCCTATTCCCCCCACTTATTACCTGGTCGTAAACAAGTTGCAAAGTCTATATGCCTCAAATCAGCATTGTAAAATATAGATGTTGTGAGGAAATGAAATGAAAACAAGCACTGTGCTTAGAAGGGACGAGAGGTATTGAACGTTAGCTCCTACTGTCCTTCCTCCGCCCGGTGGGCCCCGAGTGCACAGAGGTGTTTAACTCCTTCCCTCCCTAATCAGCTCTCAACCTGCTAAAATCTAGCTCTTTCACGTATCACTGACACTGGAATTTCCCATTTTGATTTCCCTGCTGCGTGCAGAACCCCCGATTATTGCTCACACCTGAAGCCCTCTCCCTGCACGTCAGCATGCCAAGCTGCACACATCGCGTCTCCTCGCTGTCCAATTCTGACTTGTACACACACACGCTGCCTCAGCTCGCTCTCTACCCTTGCGCTCTCCGTCTCCCCTGTAAAGACCCGGAGGCCCGACACACTCCGGCAACCTCGTACTGCCACTTCTCTTTAGCTCTGATTTCTTCCCGCCTCATCCATTCTTGAAATCCTTCAAGGATAAGGTAAATTAGTGCTGGGAATGAGCAAAGGCATGTCAAAGCCGGAGCTCCCTTCTTGACATATCGAAACAAGTAGACGCAAGCACATCCTTTTCCCTTTCCCAAGTTCTCCCTCCTACATCCTCGACACACCGCGCAGTGCCGTTATTCACCCATTACCTAAAACCTGAAAACATTTTGACTTTTTCCATTTCCTTCGCCTTCCCTTTACCACCTCCAGTTACTTCAGATTTCCAAACCCCATTAAACTGAGCTCGAGCTTTCAACTCTTCCCTACAGCAAGATCTACACAGATCTCCCAAACTCCTGGCTTAGAACCACTAAATATCAAGTGCCTCTCCACATGTTTAAGACAGACTCTTAACAGTGCTGGTAACCAGTTTTCGCACTAGCCAGTGCCTGCCTCTCAGGCATGCAGGATGACCTGAAATTGTCTGAACACAGATTGCTTTGTCTCACAACCCTAACCCTCCGACTCCCGCTGCTTCCGCTTCCGCGAATCTCCCTCCCTGGAATGATCCAGTCCTGTGCAGCTCCTCACACTCCACAAGCTGACAGTCCTTCTCATTTCACTTTCATCTCAGTGCAGGACTAGTTAAGGACCAGGGGATATTTCTAACGTCCCCAAGGCGGGACTCAGTGACCCAGGATCTTCCCATAGCACTGGAGCAATCCGTCCTGAGCACTTGGCACGTCTGGACTGCAAGCGGCCGGCTCCACTGTAGGGTGAGGCCCTCCAGGGCAGAGAGCCCCACTTGGGTCCCTGGCACAGTCGTCTTTTCAGCTGTCACCTGAACTACAGACTGGAACAGTGTTTGATAAGTATTAGAAAAACAAGAGTTCAGCAATCAGAGAGGACTCCTCATGAAAGAACTGAACCAGGGAATGAAGACTCCTAAACTAAGTTCAAATCTAACACAGAGTGCAGAATGGCCACCCTATCAGCCATTCAAAAGGACAGAGTGGTTAAAGTAATAATGAAAACTGTGGTTTCTAAGTATTTTTGTCTGGAAATTTGGAAATAATTTGCAGAAGCTCTATGAAGTATTTAAAGATTTATGGGAAATGGGTGAGCAGTATGGGAGCCCTGTGGTCAAACACTGGTAATAAAACAAGACGAAAAGGTCACTGGGTTTACAAAGCCCTTGTTTAAAAAGCACTAAAATACTTGAGCAAAAGACAGGCATTTTTCTGGACCTATTGTTTTCTTGTCAGGTTGTTTCATCTACCTGCTAGTAAGAACACACTGGGCCTGCTTTGCACGCTGCTCCTCACAGCCCAAGGGGAGGCACACCGAATCACACACCTCACTCAAGAAAGGCCTAATTCTGGTGCTTGCTTTTGCAATAGTTCTGATCTTTAATACTGATTCTGATACAGGGCAGGACTGGAATTGTCTTAGCTTAAATATGCAACATACCAAATCCTATCAAAGAACTGTTTCACTAGATTGACACCGATCCCTGACAAGGCAGTGTGTTCTGCCTTTACACTCCGCCCCCCATTCCCTTAATTATCTGCAGGGGCTGATGCTCAGCTTCTGCAGTCAGACACACCTTCAACAAGGCCTCTGCTGGAGGAGAACGCCAGCCTAGATCTTACCTGCACTCAAGCCTACATTTTCAAAGACCTATTCGCCTCTAACTGCGCCTTGGCCATGCGAACTCTGACAACACTTGCATTTCTTTGTGAACACTACAGATTTTCTAGGTTGTGCAAGTCCCACAAAAACCTCTTTTATTCTCTTTGAATTCTGATTGACACATTCATAAGTTTAGACCCTAGAATTTATTCACTAAACAATAATATGATCTAAGAAAACAGCTGGTGTGTATGTAGTACCTGCCAAAATCTGGCACAGGTACAGCACCCAGGGGTCTTTGTATCTCAGGACATGGGAACCGGCTGCAGAGGTAAGGCAGACCCACCTTCTCTGAATCCTACTCAAGGGTTCTATCCTGTGCCCATCGCTGCCAGCATGCCAGCCTGTCTCCAAAGCAGATCGTTTACTTGCTCACAAGTCTCTAGAACAAACCTTAACTAGTACAATTTCTTCATAGTGCTTTTCCCCCAACTTTTTCTATGAAATGCATCTAGCATAATGATATCAAGACAACATTCTTGAAGCAGCATTTTCTTTGCCAAACATGTACTACCTAGTACTACGGTTTAACCCGCAAAACCCACCATCTCCAAGTTCCCTCTCAGGCTTTCTCCTCAGGCTTGCTTACTTAGTTATCACCACTATCACGGACATTGGCAAGTATCATCTTCCCACTGCAGGCAGGCAGGCAGGCAGGCGGGCAGGCGGGCGGGCAGGCGGGCAGGTACACACAGAGACAGGCAGGCACACACACACACAGGCAGGCAGGCGACGGGCAGGCAGGCACATGACGGGTGAGCAGGCGCACACACACAGGCAGGCAGGCAGGCGGGCGGGCAGACACACACACAGGCGGGCAGGCGGGCACGCAGCGGGCGGGTGGGCAGACACACACACAGGCAGGAAGGCAGAAAGGCAGGCGGCGGGCGGGTGAGCAGACACACCCACAGGTAGGCAGGCACACACACATACACACATATGCGAGCAAGCACACACACAGGCAGGCTCACACATACACATGCAGACAGGAAGACACACAGGCAGACACACACACTGCACATATTAGCAATAGGATATCATGTTTCAGTTCATGAAGCACTTGTTCTCACAAAAAGTTTCATAACTAGGGCCCAGCGCGGTGGCGCAAGTGGTTAAGGTCCTCGCCTTGCACGCCTGGGATCCCATATGGGCGCCGGTTCTATCCCAGCAGCCCCACTTCCCTTCCAGCTCCCTGCCTGTGGCCTGGGAAGGCAGTCCAGGACAGCCCAAAGCTTTGGGAACCTGCACCCGTGTGGGAGACCCGGAAGAGGCTCCTGGCTTCGGATCGGCATAGCATCGGCCGTTGCGCTCACTTGGGGAGTGAATCATCGGATGGAAGATCTTCCTCTCTGTCTCTCCTCTCTGTATATCCGCCTTTCCAATAAAAAAAATAATAAAAATAAATCTTTTTAAAAAAAAAGTTTCTTAACTATATGTTAGTTCTCTTGAATCCAAAACTTCTCAGACAATGTCAGTCCTACCTTTTCTTTTCTGTAAGTATCCACTATAAAGTTGAGCTGTGTTCACTAACATTCTAATCAGCACTCTTACAATGCTGCAGAAAAAAGTCTCAGAGTTCATCTTAACCAGCAATATTAGCTTGAATGCACTGGGACAGAAGAACCAAATAAGAATCACTGGCATGTGTATTTATTTTTATAAAGTCGTATGAATAATTCTAATGTCCATTCCTTCCTGGGGCAATCCACACACTCCCATTTTCAGATCAGAAATCTGATGCACAGAGAAACGTACCAGCCCTCCGACAGTGCAGCGCAGTGATGAAAGAGGCGCAGCCGTGGGGCTTGGCCTACTTTAGGTTCGGGCTCTCTGCTCACTAACTGTAGTCGATGCCTCTGCGATATCGATCTCAAAGACTAAGGAGATCAGAGAACACACACTAACCACGAGCAGAGTTCAATCTGTGCTCACTGTGACGCGAAGGGCTGCCACCAAGCCCTGAGTCTGACGATCATTCCCTCTGTACAGGCACCGTGACAACCAAACTCAAGGCCCACGCTTCTCTCGGATCCCTCATCACACCAAATACATACCGAGTAACAGACACATTTTCAATTAATGGATTCTTATTTCTGAGCTGACGCCGAGGCCTTCCTACTTCTCAGTGAGCTACCAAAGCATTCAGACCACACGATTAATAAAACTAACATGACAGCAATTAATACGAAAAGGTATTGTTGTAAATACAGATTTCAAATACTACAGGACAACACAAAACTGGCTTAGTATCTATGAGCCATGTTAATACTATAAAAGTTCTCTAGCAAAGTTGGGTGCCTTTTATAGAAAATGTAAAACAATCTTTAGTAGCATTTATTATAAAAATAGAGTTCTAAAAGAAAACAAAACCCCCAGAAAACATCTGCATTTCTGAAAAAAGTTCATCCCAAGGGCTTTAGCTTCTTACTTGCAAATACTCAAAAGTAACTTCCCTTTCCTCTGGAACATGAGCAATTTTACTTACTGAAATTACTTTAAAACATGACCTTGGAAAAACAACACAGATAAACACACTGACGCCAAAGTAGGATTTTAAAAAGGTAAGTAATTACGCTTCAAGTGATGGGTATTTCTTTCCAGTTCTGCATCAATTGCTACACAAAAGCATTACATACATGTAAATGTTTCCACCCGAAAACTACTTGAGAATAAGCAGCTGAATGCCTTGCCTCTCTCTTCCCTTCCACTAGTTACTGTATATATTGACTCATTTCTCCATTCAGATTGCTGAGAAAAATGAAAGACTAATTTACAGGAAATACTGCTGAAGGATAATTAAGGGCTAATATCTCTTGCTTTTTCTACTGTTAGCCAAATCTACCAACAGCTTCCAATTCAACCTATCTCCAATCATTTAATAACCTAAGCAAACATGAGTTGCACCCAGCTCTTCTAAAAACAACTTTGATACAGGAAAAGATGATTTTGCAGCAGCACATTTGGCATACCACTCGAGACACTGCCTCGGTGCCCACAGCCCACACTGGGGTGCCAGGTGTCTGGCTCCATGGCCGCTTTCAGCTCTCCGCTCTACACACCCTGGAAAACAACGCAACGCGTCAAGGACGTGGATCCCTGTCACCAAGTCCACACCGACATATGGATCCCAGCTTTGGCTTCTCCCTGTTCAGGTGGTTGTGAACATTTGAGAAACAAATTGGCAGCCAAAGGATCAATAATATTTCTCTTTCTGTCTCTATGTTTCAAGAAATTAAAAATAAGTTAAAAACAAAGGAAAGAATGGAAAACAAAATAAAAACTATTTGCCATCTTTTATTGGATTCAAGTGTTTAACAAAAAATAAAAATAAGCAAAAATAAAGGTAAAATGGGAAACGAGAAAAAAGTCATTTCCATCTTTTATTGGATATAAGTTTTACACAAAGATGTCATGCCAATTTCAACAACTTTTTCCCTTTGAGGGAAGTTGGCTTCATCAAGTTTGTCCAAAGGGATGTGACACCGTTAGTAATGACACATCACCTCTGACCCTCTAGTTGGAAATGCAGATCTCAAAGCAAAGATGAACTTTTTGCTCAAACTCTTTCACAATAAATTTCACTAAAAAAAAAAAATTAAAAGCCATCAAATGATTTCAAAGGAGGGATCCTGAATGTTATTTCACTCAGAAAAAAACACAAATTGTATCCTTGGAAAGACAGAAGCAGAAAACAAGTAAAAATGTTCTCAAAATTAAAGATAGAGTAGGGATTTTCAGTGTTTCTGGTCATTCTTTCAAAAATGAAAAAAAATTTACATATCAATGATTAAGAAATCAGAGAAAAAGCAACAGAAACAGAAAAGCTAAATCACAAACCAGCAAATAAATCTCCACAAAGAAAACTACTCCCAACATCAGAAAGACCAGCATGTGGGTCTGGACACGTCCACGCCTGGGCAGGACACCACCGAGGGCTCCCCATCGGCCCACTCGGGTCCGGACACGTCCACGCCTGGGCAGGACACCACCGAGGGCTCCCCACCGGCCCACTCGGGTCCGGACACGTCCACGCCTGGGCAGGACACCACCGAGGGCTCCCCACTGGTCCACTCGGGTCCGGACACGTCCACGCCTGGGCAGGACACCACCGAGGGCTCCCCACTGGTCCACACGCCTCCACAACCTAATGAAAAGATGCTTGATTCCACTCGCCACTTTCCTCGCTCACCCACAGGACAATCAGGTCCCTACAAACCTACAAACCCTACCTACAGCCTGCTCCTCTTCTGTTCCTCTCCACATCTGTTCTACAGAAATGCTCCCTGAAACATAATTCTCCATCTTAAACTACTGGTGCCACCAACCATTTTATGAATGGAAACTGAGGCTCACAGACATCATTCACCCAGGGGCACGTAGTTAGTGATAGAATAGTAACAACATGAATCCACTAATATTCAAGACCTTTTTTTACATTATTTATTTATTTGAAAGGCACAGAGAGACAAACACACAGAGAGAAATCTTCCACCTGCTGGTTCACTTCCCACACGACCACAACAGCCCAGGCTGCACCAGGCCGAAGTCAGGATGCAGGAACTCACGCTAGGTCTGCTACACAGGAGGCACCGCCAAGTACTTGGGACATCGTGTGCTGCTTTCGCACGCATATCAGCAGCAAGTGGATCAGAGGCACAGGAACCCCATGGGATGCCAGCAGAGGCGTACCCCACCGCACCACCCTCAAGGGTTGACCCTTTATTACCTCCGTATTTGCCAAATGTATGAGAAGTGTTTAAATGTCAAATTCTTCTCCTTAAATATGAGCTTCTCCAAGATGATCTTTTGGGGTACAGAAAGAAAGGACTGGTTTCTTTTTAAAAAATAAGCTTCTTAATAAGGATTCATACTTGGTCTGAAGGAGGGCTGGGCACTCACTGGCAAGGGCTAGGGAAGAATCCCCACGCAAGTACACAAACCAGGATTAACTCCCAGCACACCAAATTCTCCACCGTCAACACGTGCACAGTAAGTAGACTTAAAAGTTACTTAAACTCGGGCCCGGCGCGGTGGCGCAAGTGGTTAAGTCCTCGCCTTACACGCCCGGGATCCCATATGGGCGCCGGTTCTAATCCCAGCAGCCCCGCTTCCCTTCCAGCTCCCTGCCTGTGGCCTGGGAAAGCAGTCGAGGACAGCCCAAAGCTTTGGGACCCTGCACCCGCGTGGGAGACCCGGAAGAGGCTCCTGGCTTCGGATCGGCATAGTATCGGCCCGTTGCGCTCACTTGGGGAGTGAATCATCGGATGGAAGATCTTCCTCTCTGTCTCTCCTCTCTGTATATCCGCCTTTCCAATGAAAAAATAATAAAAAAAAAATAAATCAAAAAAAAAAAAAAAAACAAATCTCTAAAAGTTACTTAAACTAAAATGAATCTCAACATGAGAAGTTCCTTTCTAAAGATTTTGGAGGCAGGCCTCTGGTCCGTGATGAAGGCACAGCCTGGACGTCTGTGACACCTGTTGGACAGCCTGAGTCCAACGCCAGGCTCCACTGGCAATTCCAGTTTCTCACTCACTGACCCTGCGTGTCACAGGTCACGACTCTAGTCCCTAGTCCCCCAACACACATCCACCCTGAGGGCCACAGGTCACAGCTCCAGTCCCAGGATCCCAACACACACCCACCCTGAGTGCCAGAGGTCACAACTCTACTCCCTGTATCCCCAACACACACACATACACCCTGAGTGCCACAGGCCATGGCTCCAGTCCCAGGATCCCGACACATACCTACCCTGAGTGGCACAAGTCACGGCTCAGTTCCTGGACCCCCGACGTGCATCCACCCTGAGTGTCACAGGACATGGGTGCAGTTCCTGGACCCCCGACATGCATCCACCCTGAGTGTCACAGGACACGGGTGCAGTTCCTGGACCCCCCGACATGCATCCACCCTGAGTGTCACAAGACATGGGTGCAGTTCCTGGACCCCTGACACGCATCCACCCTGAGTGGCACAGGACACAGGTGCAGTCCCTGGACCCCTGACACGCATCCACCCTGAGTGGCACAGGTCACGGTTAGAGTCCCTGGACCCCCAACATTCACCCACCTTGAGTGTCAGAGGTCATGGGTAGAGTTCCTGGACCCCCAACACGTAACCACCCTGAGTGGCACAGGACAAGGCTGAAGTTTCAGGATCCTGACACACACCCACCCTGAGTGGCACAGGTCATGGCTCATGTTCCTGGACCCCTGACACTCCAGTGAGAAACCTGTCCTGATTCCTGGGCTTCTGGCATCAGCCTTGCACACCTGACTGTGGCAGCCATCTGAAGGGTCAAACAGGGATAAAGACCAATCTCGGTCTCTGTTTCTGTCTTCCTCTCTCTCTCTGTCTCTCTGCCATACAACCCTCATTAATAATATTTAATGACGGCAAAAGGGTAGCACGAACAAAGCGTATTTGCTTGCTCACCTTTCCTAAACAACTGGAATGTATAACCGATCATGTAACACCATACTAGCACATCCACATGACACACACAACACGGCCCCCTGTGCAGGAGACACAGTCCCAACACCCTCTGACACAGATCCCACCTGCCTCCCTTCAGGACAGCCCACATGTACAGTGTGCTGAGGGCAGAACACGTGTCCCGCCCGCAGCAGGAGCTGCTGTACCCTAATGCAAACAGGTCGCCCTGCCCAGTAACAGCGACTCTGCAGGAGATAATGCTAGACAGCTGTGGTCACCAAGTCAGGACGAGGGGCCGGAGGGGCCGGAGGGGCAGGGGCGTAGTCACTGGCAGAGCTCAGCACAGAACCAAGGCTAGGAAACGGAAAGCAGACAGAATGCCAAGAGCTTCTGAGAACTCGAAAAGTCAGAAACGTGCTCTCCCCTCGAAGGCCCGAGAAGGACCTGGCCCCGTGACCTCCTAACTTCAACCAGGGAGCTCTAACTTTTGGCCCCCCAAAAAGGAAGACAACATACGCGTATCAGTCAAAGCCATTCAATTTCCAACAATTTCTCAGAGCAAACAGGAAAGTAACACAGAGCATTCCTAGGATCTAAGACTTCCAGCATTAACACTAGGGCCACACATCTTGGTGCACAATGCGCAAAAGCAAAGTGAGGAAAACTCAGTGAGGCCCCTTACTGCTTTACAAAAATCTGCTATTGCTATCTCATCTAGTCCTTCTAACAAGTCTGAGACATGAACAGCTCCATTTTCCTGTGTTGATAAACAAAGTTCGAGCTAAGGTTCCAGGAAGCAAGGCAGCAAGTTGAAGAAATGGATCTCCCAAGTGGTGGCCACGATCTCACACACAGGCCTCTGGACCACCGTCAGATGAGGGTGGGACTCGGGGCCTGGGCTTGAAGCGCCCACCCTCAACAGCCACTTCCCCACAGCCAAGGGCCTCGGCCTCTCCTTCACCTTAGACGCAGTTACTAACCATGCCCACTCGAGAGCTGCACAGAGTACGGCCCTGGCAGGTGGCAAGTGCCGTTCTCAACAGCTCCACCTGATCCTGCGGGTTCGCGTTTACATCTTCAAGTCTGCACGACACGACCACGATCACACACACTGCAAGAAGGAAAGCGGAAATCCCATGGACAGGACTCTGTTCCTACGGAGGTACCCAAGCTTAGTATTCTAGAATGGAAAGGCAGAAGCAAGGTGCAGACATAATCAAGCTGCATCAAGTTAATGCCTTTATGAATACGAATGGAGGAAATCAGATACCAGGACACTATAGTATAAACACACAGCTTCATTCAGTACAACAGAAAAGGGTCCAAATACTTGGGAGCAATTTCTAAATGATAAGCCAAGCCACAGAGGACCTGATCTGCTCGTTCAGAGCCCTCTGGTCTGCCTCTAGAAGAGCTCCATTAGACCTGTACTATAGCAAACAGGTGATGCTCTGGTTACGTCCATGACACAATTCCAACTTCCAAAACCCTGGAAACACAGCCCTCTCCCTGGGCCTCACTGGCTCCCACCTGTCTCCCACCTCACAACCACTTACAAGAAAGCCTACAGCCCCAGAGCTGTTTCATAGTTTCATTTTCTAACTTGGCTCAAGACACACTAGTAGCTTCTGCAGCTGAGTCCCTAACACAACCTCATGACTGCCACCAGCCCTGCACCGACTGTCTTCTTCCCATGGGTCACATTTCCTCATTCCTGCTAAGAAAAAACAGAGAAAAAGCTTCTACAGAAAAGCAGCCTGAAAAGTCCCACAACTAATACAAGTGTGATTTACAAATTACAATTTACAAATGACCTTTAAAATCACATTCCAATGCTCGGTTTAGCTCACCATCCGAACACCAGTTCATGACATAAGGTGCCAAGGGACATCCTCCTCCAAGTACGAGCAAGGCCAAAGAAGAAACGGAGTAGGACCGGACCCAGAGAGGTAAAGGTGAGAGATTTCAGTATGTTATCTATGCAAACTCAGAGCAGTAAGCAGGCTCCTCAACACGATGATCTTCCTTAGCAGAAATGGCAGGGGTGAGGCACCAACGCGGCACCCTGGGGTGGTTCTGTTCTACCTGCTGCTCCACTTCTGATCCCGCATGGGGGACCTGCAGGAGCTTCTGGCTCCAGGCTTCAGCCTGCTCCAGCCCCCTGGCCCTCGCAGCCCTTCAGGGAGTGAACCAGCCGATGAAAGATTTCTCTCTCTAACTCTGCCTGTTAAATCAATCAAGCAAGCAATCTTAATAAAAAGTAGAAGGGGATTGTGGGATGATGATACTAGAATGGGCTCAGAAAGTTGGACGAAAGTTCCCGTAAAAGTTGTATCATCTTTCCAAGCCAAATCCCTTAGCCAGGCAAGTGCTGTGTTTTCCCTTTGTTTACATCTGACTTTTACACGAGCAACAATTCTAAAACCTATTGGCCTTACAAACCTTTTAGGCACCCATACCTATGAAAGAGCCACTGGTTCTTTGCAGAAGCCACAATTTTTATATAGAATCTAGAGCAAATCGCTTTGGCTGAAGAAACGTTTTTCGGTCATCAAATGCCAGGTATCGCGACAGAGATTCCCTGGAGACCAGAGCGGCTTCTCCAGCTCCTCCGACTGGCACAAGCCCACTTGGCTTCTCAAAACGCCAGGGCGGCCTGGGACCAACAGGAACTCCATCAAGTTTTCGGGGTGGTCTCTCTGGTCAGCTTCACAGCGTTCAGCTGCTGCACACCCGACAGCTGAGAGCCCACGGCGCGCCCCAGGCCCGAGGTGCGGCCAGGCACGTCCAGGGAGCCCAGGCTGCGCCCCGATGACCACCCCGGGGACCCCGACAGCTGAGAGCCCACGGCGCGCCCAGGCCCGAGGTGCGGCCAGGCACGTCCAGGGAGCCCAGGCTGCGCCCCGGGGACCCCGACAGCTGAGAGCCCACGGCGCGCCCCAGGCCCGAGGTGCGGCCAGGCACGTCCAGGGAGCCCAGACTGCCCTCCGCTGCGCCCCGAGGACCACCCCGGGGGCCCGCAGCCCACCTGCCGCCCCGCACACCGCGACGGGGGTGTGCCCGGGCCACTCACCAGACGAGCGAGCACAGCGAGAGGCAGGAGAGCAGGGCCAAGGCCCGCCGGTACCGCTTCATCTTCTCCTCCTTCTTCCCCCCGCCACAGGGCGGCACATCCTCCCGGCAGCCGCCGCCGCCGAGGCCAAGATGGAGGAGCCGCAGCGGCAGCGCGACGGCCGAACGCCCCGGCCGCCCTCTCGGCCAGGACGGCGGGGCCTCCCTCGGACGCCGCGGCCGCCCCGCCCGCCCCGTGCTGCCGGCCGCCAACGGCCGCCGCGCCCTCGCCGCGCACAGCCAATGGCCGCCCGGGCCGCGCCGCCCCTCACGCCGCCGCGCTGGAAGCGGCCGCGTCAGCCGGAGCCCTGGGCGCCAGCTCCCGACCAGGCCGCGCGCGGGCCACGCCCCCGCGGGCGGGCGGCCACGCCCCCGGCGCACGCCGCGCGCGCTCGGCCCCCTGGGAGTTGTAGTTTGCCTGCCGGAGCCCGACTGGCTGCTGCCAGGCCTGCCGGAAGCCACGCGTGTTTGATGGAGAAGTGTGTGGTCTGGGTTCTCAGGGCGAGGGGACCGGCTCTCAGATCGGCACGCTCCGCTCTCCTCGCGCAACGGCCTAACACGACGGGAAACCGCTCCAAGACGACGTAAAAGGCGGTTTTCCCGTGCGGTGGGAGGAGAGGGGCGTGCTAGGGTTGGCTCGCGGCCGCAGCCTGTCTCTCCTTTGACACACCCAGAACGCCGCTGCCCGCCGCATTCCTCGGCGGACGTGGTCAGCGTGCAGCGCCCTGCTCGAGGCTTGGAGCTCTGGGCTCTGTGTGCGGGGGATGGACATGCCAGCCGACGTCCCCCCGGGCCTGGTGGCCTTGGGAGCTGCCCTGCACCTGCCGGCGTGGTCCTGTCCCTGGGCCAGAATTCCCGGCTCCTGACCGCCTCCCCTCCCAGGTGCGAACAGGGCCTGAAGCGCAGCGTGCAAAAGATGTAAATCAGGTGTTTACGTGGCCTAGGAAAGACACCTGCACCCCTGCCCAACCGCCGCCTGATTCTGAGCTGTTTAATTTCTTCTGGAGCCTTCCAAACGGAATCGCTGATGTTCCCCAGGGAACCGAAGGGTTCGCAGTGTAAAATTCTTGGACCTCAGTCAGTGTATGTTAGAAGTTCTAAGAAGATAATTTGGGTTTTAGAGGGATTCATCCTGAATCGCTTTTTCTGGCAACGATTGACTAACAGTTCCAATTATGTGTTGAGTCAGCATAAGGGCCTTTTATCCCCATTGCCCACTGCGGGAGGCAAGTCTGCACCCCCACGAGTGACGTTAGGGAAAGGCAGCGGAAAGACGGGAATTCCGCTATTTGTCATGTTGGGTGCGCTTTCGTCTTATTCCAGGCACAGCATTAAGTGGGACAGGTATCTTGTGCCAGTCAGTCCTCAGTAGATGTGAACCCAGAGTGCTCGGAGCACGCACACATGTCTGCCTGGGAAGTTGGCAAATGTTCTCTCATCTCCCACACACAGAACCACAAATGTTCCGCGAGACCCTGAAATGGTCATTGTAACGTGTGACTCGTGGATACTATTATTTCTCTTTCGTTTTCCTGCAGTTGAAGCTTTGTTAACACTACCAGGATAAGGTTGCTTTTTTTTTTTTTTTTAATTATTATTCAGTCATTAGCTTTCCCTATTTCAATCTATAAATTTCCTTTCCTGGCTTTATGTGTGTGGTTTCAAGTTAGGTTTCAACCCTTGACTCCGTTGTACTTTTCCATTTTTCTCTTGAATAACTTAAGTTCTCAGTTATACTGTTGACTGCTAGCTCTGTAACCCAGTCTCTCCCTCTTGGAGAGGTTGGAACCCAGTCGGAGTAGTTGGTGATGTAGCAGCTGTCCGCCATCACTCCCAACTTCACCTGTATCAAGCAAAACTCAGCCTTCCCAGGGCTCAGCTTCCTCACCTAATTATTTCTGTTCTTCCTTAAGTAGTTTCTAGATTTGATCATTTCTACTCTTTTCTTAGCCTTCACAATGAGCTTTGATTAACTAGTAGACTTCTGTTTTTTAAAGATGAATTTTCTTGGAAAGTTGGAGTGGCAGAAAGCAAAGTGCTGTCTTATTCCCAGATGGCCAGCACTGCCAGGGCCGGGGCAGGCAGGGCCGGGGCGGGCAGGCCTGGGGCGGGCAGGGCCGTGGTGGGCAGGGCCGGGGTGGGCAGGGCAGAGCCGGGGCGGGCAGGAGGCAGGGTTCTGCAGTGTCTCCTGGGTTTCACACATGTGCATCAAGGGTCTGCATACTGGGCCAGCTCAAGCACACGGGCAGGCAGCTGGGTCGGAAGTGGAGAAACCAGAACTGGAACTCACTTTGCCATGACTCAGGACTGTTAAAAGTGATAGGGAAAACAGAAGGAAAATATTTCTCAGTAGAAGAATGTAAGCAAATGAGAGAGCACCAAATGAAATAAGTCCAAGCAAGTGCCACCCTGCTTAAAAGTGCAAGATATCCTTGTGGGTAGCAAAAAATATATAGAAAACTCAAACCATGTGTAATCTCTCAGCCTGGGTTAGTTAACCACCATCAGCCACCTTGTAACTGTGTATAATTGTTCTCTAGTTTTTCCTGTGGGTGAAATTGGCAGTGCTGGGCACATTTTTGGTTGTCAGAATTGGAAAAGTGCTACTGGTATCTAGTAAGTAGAAGTCGAGAGAGGTGTTCTGTATTCTACAACAGACAAGACAGCCAACCACAACCAAAACAAAAGTCATTTATCTCAGCAAGCCAAAGAGCTAAAGTTGAGAACCTACCCCCTGACTGAATCCCCCAAGAAAGCCCTGACCGCACATGCAGTAACTTTTTCCCGTGAAGATCCTTGCGTTATTCTGCAAGTCACAAGGGCCTACCCTTCCCAGTACTTCCTAAAAGGTTGACTACACAGAAACTCTGGGTAACTCAAGTTCCTGACCTGATAAAGATCAGGAGTTTTTCTTTGCTGATGGTGAAAAAGAGCAAACAGCCCTCAAAAACAGTGCCCAAAGCTCTGGCCGTTCTTTTGTTCTCTAATACGTAAGTCATGAGGAGCCAGACACAGCGCTACTGGTCTAATTGTGCGGCTGGTACTTGATGAGGGCAAATATCGATGTATTTTGGAGAGAATCTCTTCTCGATGTTTCAAAATGTGGAAATACTATACTTGTTTGTTTAAGAAAGAGCTCACAAAGGAACAAGTGTTGCCCAATGACGTTAGATATTTTCACAGTAAAAGCCAATTAGAAATCCCAAGAAATCAATGAAAGAAAGGTAGAGGAATTAAGAGTCTAGTAGACGATAAAAGGGACCACATCAGATAGAAAGAAAAAAGAATGTGGCTGTCAGTCCTGAAAGTCTTCCCGACATGTAAACACAGCACATGCCCAACATCTTGCCGCCAACTCCCAGCTTACTCTTTCCGTGTATGAAGCAGCATTCACCTGTCAACTGTCTACCTTAAAAAGCACTGAGCATCTGACCACTGCCAGAAGTAAAGGCAGGGCTCAAAAGGGGATGAGACACTGGCCCACACTGTGGCATGGCAGGTAGAGCAGCGTCCTGCGACACTGACATGGCATCCCATGGGCATCAGTTCACATCGCGGTTTCTTCATTTCCCATCCAGCTCCCTGCTAGTGACCTGGGAAAAGCAGCAGTGTTTAGGCCCCTGTCATCCACCTGAGACTCAGCTGAAGCTCTTAGCTCCTAGCTTGGCCCAGCTCTGCCTGACTGTTATGGCCAGTGAGGCAGTGGATGGAACATCTCTCCCTGCCTCCGTTTTTCCCCCTCTCTCTGTAACTCAGATTTTTAAAAAAAAACTTATATAAAACAAAAATAACATAAAATAAGTAGCAAACTGCTTCTCTAGACAACCTGGGAACTCAGTCCCTTAAAAGACAGAAAAATCAAAGTGTGATGTTGCTTTGTGTAGGGGTGTATCTACTACAAAGTGCAATACGATTTCCTTTGTTAAAATTCTACTTTATATGTTCCCAAATTTAATATTCTATCATTGGGTTAACATAAGTGTATTTTGTTTTTAATTCTATATTTAGTATTGTTTATCCACACTTATATGGGTCACTGATTAGGGTGGGGAGGGCCAAATATGTAGGAAGGTGGGTAGGACAAGTGTTTTAATTTTTTTTCTCCTATGTGTGCCAGGGGGAGATGGAAAGGGCCATTCCTTGCTGTCAAACTATGTCAGCATCCAGAGATGGGGAGATGGCCATTGGATGATGCCTTCAAGACTCTGATGTGGTGTGAGTGCTCCAAGAGTGTTAACTGGAATGGTTTCAATAGTTCTGACACCTCACCAGCTTCATTGGACCAGGGTTGAGAAAATCCTCCCAGGGTCTGTTGGCTGACCAAGTCCACCTTAGTGCATCCACAGGCCCAGGAACATGCTGCCAAGTTCGGCCAGCAGAGTGGTCCAACCTGTTCTGACGTGGCACCATCCTCTGAAATGGCACTCAGCTTCCTCTGGTGACTTGCTGAGCTGGCCGTTATGTCAGCGATGGTGTCAGTCAGAGGAAGGGAGTGGAGCTCATGTAGGTGGTGGAGAGGAAGCATCAAAGACGACTCAGTTCCCCGGAAAGCAGGTATCACTGTAGAACTACAATAGTTGGGAATCCTGAGTGTTTGAGTCCAGTCTGTGTTTCTATAGCAGAATACGTGAGACCGAGTGCCCCCAGCACTTTCTTTGTACAGCTTAGCATCTCACTGATTACATGGCTTGCCTTGTCCTCAGATAGCTGCACCCTCATGCTTTCACTTTCATTTAATATTTGTTTATTTCCTATCTCCTACTGTGGATAAATTAATTATACATAGAAGTCATGTGTTTTTACACATCAACAGGGGCTTTTTAATTGTAAGATCCCAAGAATTAGTATTTGTACTTAGCTATTTGATTTGGCTAATCACGTTGAATTCCACTCTGCCCTGTGATTTGAATTCTTAGAAACAGCAAGCACTTATGATGGGAAATGTTATGCAACAGATAGGCGTGCTTAACTGTCACTTATACAAATTTGCAAGTTAGCTTTTTGGCATAACATTGTTGGACTTGTACCTGATACAAGTAGGTCTCAACAAATATTTACTGAGCCTTCCTTGTGGGAAACAGACACTGGGACATGTATGTGCTCCAGGAATCCTAGCAGGGAGACTCCAACTTCTTTCCAACATTGCTTCTTGACTAGTCTGGGAACACTTATGGGTCCCTTCTCAGAATTTTTATAATGAAATAAAATACATGGATTACAAAGGAATCAAATAAACTGACATAACCAGATATAGGGAATAGATAACTGAAATATCAAAATATTGTAAAGCAAATTTGTAATGAGCAAGGCATGCTTTTTCATTAATGTATGAATGATCTGTAACAGATCTGGTAACTAATCACCCCAAAATAGTGATGAATGCAAATTATCTTTTTGAATATAGTTAAAATACACATAATGTAGTATATTAGTGTATATACTTATTAACAGAGTAGGATGAAGTAAGGCCTGGACTTGGGAGCATGAGCACAGATTAAGGCTAATACCATCCAAAAGTTAGAACATTTTTGTGACAACTGGAGTTTGAACAGGATTGAATATTAAATGACAAACATTATTTTTCTTTGATATCATAGTACCATAAATATTTATGAAAAACCCTTATTTTGACAATGAAATGAAAAAATACTTAATAGTTGAGTACCATGATGACAATGCCTTATTTTCAGAGATTCAAAGATAAAGGGAAAAAATATGCCAAACTCTTCATTTATTTCTGTTTACTCTAGACGGATTGAATTCAGATAACAATTGTACAAGAAACTCATCCCTACTGGTCATAAGAAAATGCAGAGACTCAAAACAACAGAAACAATAAAATCTCTTAGTAGAAGAAAAAGACTATGCATTAAGTCAAAAACAAACAAAACCTCACGTTGCCAGCGCCCACTCAAGAAGGACACAGCTAACACTGAGTAGCATAAGCAGGGCTGGAGAGGCAACAGGCAGCTGAGAAGATGAGGGTGCACAGCTAGATTGTGGCACTTTCTCTAAGCAAGGAAGGGCAGCCTTTTATTGAACTGCATAGGGAGCCAAATTACAGGAATCGATGCGGCACAGATTCTACTAGCCACAGCCCATAGTCGTGTTAACCAAAGTTTGATGATCAAGAAGCAACAGTGTGACCAAAGTACAGAAGTTAATACACGGTTTTCTCAAGGATTTCTTTAAAGCACACAATCACACAGTTCTGCAGCATTGTACCATTGCCCAGTGGCAGCCTTTTGTCCATGGCTCTCAACCTCGGCTGTGGACTTGAGTCCACCTGTGGATCACTGCCCACAGAGTGTGACCTTGACCTCCAGCACCAGCAGTCTGTGAATTCCAGAGTCTAAACAGTCTGCCCTGCTCTTCCTTATCAAGTCAAGCTATTAGTTTTAGAAGCTGCCTGCCCTAAAACAAATCTGTGAAAAATAGCAATATTATAAATAAATAGCTCTGATACAGTAAAACCATGGAATCAGAAATTTTAAAATGTAATAGGATAAGAAGATAAGGCAGAAGAAATTACCCAGAAACTTTCAGAGACTAACCCAGGAGGTCAGTATTGTGATATTGGCAAGAAAAGAAAGAAAACAAAAGTGAAGACATAGTTCTTTTTCAAGATGTTTTCCTAGAGTTGAATGATAGAAACTTCTAAGTTGAAAGCATCTTAGTCTAAAAAGCCAACACAATAGATAATGACCAAGAAACATCATTGTCAAGTTGGAGAACATTGGAGGCCAAGAAAATAGACCAAACACAAGGACTAAGAATCACAATGATTTCAAACATGTCAACAAGTAAGACAGAAAGCAAAGTTTTCCAAATGCTGAAGGAAGAGCATTTCGAGTGAAGAGTCACAAGGACTAAAGACGTTGTCAGACACAAAGGGAAGAAAACAAGGAAGAGGAAACAGAAAAGCCAAAACAGGGAAAAAAAGATGGAGGAAATGCTAATACAGAGAGGGGAGGAAGAAGCCAATGTGGCAAAGGAGGCAGCAGGACTGGAGCAGGTCAGAGGGGCTGGGAAGACCTCTCCTGCAGGAGGCAGCAGGAC
Source organism: Ochotona curzoniae (assembly GCF_017591425.1). Lineage (NCBI taxonomy): Eukaryota > Metazoa > Chordata > Mammalia > Lagomorpha > Ochotonidae > Ochotona > Ochotona curzoniae. The sequence continues at coordinate 963,645 of NW_024466129.1, read as the reverse complement.
TGGAGTAGGTCAGAGGGGCTGGGAAGGCCTCTCCTGAAGGAGGCAGCCAGCACTGGAGCAGGTCAGAGGGCTGGGAAGACCTCTCCTGCAGGAGGCAGCCAGGACTGGAGCAGGTCAGAGGGCTGGGAAGACCTCTCCTGCAGGAGGCAGCCAGCACTGGAGCAGGTCAGAGGAGCTGGGAAGACCTCTCCTGAAGGAGGCAGCCAGCACTGGAGCAGGTCAGAGGGGCTGGGAAGACCTCTCCTGAAGGAGGCAGCCAGGACTGGAGCAGGTCAGAGGAGCTGGGAAGGCCTCTCCTGCAGGAGGCAGCCAGCACTGGAGCAGGTCAGAGGGGCTGGGAAGGCCTCTCCTGCAGGAGGCAGCAGGACTGGAGCAGGTCAGAGGGGCTGGGAAGGCCTCTCCTGCAGGAGGCAGCAGGACTGGAGCAGGTCAGAGGGGCTGGGAAGACCTCTCCTGAAGGAGGCAGCCAGGACTGGAGCAGGTCAGAGGAGCTGGGAAGACCTCTTCTGCAGGAGGCAGCCAGGACTGGAGCAGGTCAGAGGGGCTGGGAAGACCTCTCCTGCAGGAGGCAGCAGGACTGGAGCAGGTCAGAGGGGCTGGGAAGACCTCTCCTGAAGGAGGCAGCCAGGACTGGAGCAGGTCAGAGGAGCTGGGAAGACCTCTTCTGCAGGAGGCAGCCAGGACTGGAGCAGGTCAGAGGAGCTGGGAAGACCTCTCCTGCAGGAGGCAGCTTTGCCTTCAAGACCCAATCTCTGCCCAAGGGCCCCCTCCCCAAACACCATCACCCTAAGGGTAAGACTGAAATGTACACATCTCAAGGTGGCCACAAACTTCAGACAACTTCTGAAAAAAAAATTAGTTATGAAAATGACAGCTCATCTGTTCATAAGGTTTACCTATCTGCGTAGTAACATAAACACAGAAAAATAAAATCATGATGCAATTAGAAGGACAGAATGGGGTAGAGGTGTCCAATGGGACTGAGTGAGCAGGCAGAGGGGCAAAGAAAACCCAGTTTCCATAGCAGAAAGTCAGTAATACCCAGAATTTTCAAAATCAAAAATAGAGAGAAGCAGCACATGCTAGTTCGGACATAGCAATTAACAACTGCTCTTAAGCCGTGAAAGGAGTCTTGCTGCTTTTAATAAACTTTTTAATCTGAAAGAGAGAGAGAGATTGGCCATCAACCAGGTCACTTTCAAGTGCCCACGACTGTCAGGACTGGCGTGGGCTGGAATCAGGAGCTGGGAAGTCAGACCAGACTTCTCAAATGAGCAACAGGGACCCAGCCCCTGGAGCCATGGGCTGCTGTCTCCCGGAGCACACCCCGGCAGGAAGTTGGGAAGCCAGGACTCACACCTGTAGTATTGCTAGGACACTCACCCACTCACAGCAGTCATTGTGACCAGAGAAATAGCTAGGAGTGCTGGAAAATTGTGTTTTTCATACCTTGTTAAATTACTTGTTTTTTTAGATTACATACAACTTAATTTTTTAAAGTTTGTTATCACTATCATAATATTTATGATAAATGGCAAAACGAGTAATTTTGTTTTTGTATCCCACACATCCATACATTCCCATCCCACGCATCTGTACATCTATACTGAAGCAAAATTCATTGCTGAGATGTATAGAGTTTGCAGTTCTTCCATCTAGCTGCTGGAGTTCAAAATGTAAAGAGAAGGTAAAAAGTAATATAACATAGAGCCTTTTTTTTTCTTGCTTCAATGAGTAGATTGAAACAAACAAAGGACATTTTCCGAGGAGTTATTTTTTTTCTGTTTGAAGATCTGAAAGTATTACTGGTACTCTGAGTATAGTATCAACATTGAGAACCATGTATTTAAAGTCTAGTATTCAGTCCATTTTGGCCTTCAGTTTTCTTCCTTCGTTGTTACTTATGTGTCTAATTTTGAGCCATCTTTCTACTGGTTCTGCAAACCAGTGATTTCCCCTCTTTTTGCCCAGGGAGTAAGCACCATGATAAAAGGATGTCAGCCTGCAAGTCTTGGAAGGATCTGCAGTGTAGGATGTTCGCGCGGTGAACTGGTACTGAGAAATGTTTGCGCTTTCCATCCATGGCACAGTTCTCCTGAAGTTGCAGTTAAGCAACTCAAGCAGTTTAATTTAACTTACTGGAAAAATCTATTCCAGAGCAGAACATTAAAAATTAATGATTTCACATCACCAAATAATTAATGAGGAGTAGCAGCCATGCTCCTGGGGAAGGTCATGTTTAGAATAAACCCTTTCTCAGGAAAGATTTTACCAAAAGATACCAAATGCTGTCTCCGGGCATTCCCCTTGGTTCCTGCACGCTGAGACCCCCGGTGTGGACTTAGCAGGATGGATTGTTACACTGTGTTACACTGTAGCCAGGAGATCTGGTGGGAGCACTGCTACATTCACACAGCCTTAGAGCTTTCCTGTGCACGCCTTCATTTAAAGCTAAACTGAGAAAAGCTGTAGGAAAACAACCCAGTGCACATTCTGCTACTTGTGAGATGGATCATTAAAGTCTGATTTTGTGAGGCCAGTGTTGTAGAGTAGCAACTTGAAGCTAGCACCTGAGTGCAATTCTATGTAGGCGTCAGTTCGTGTCCCTTCTGTCCCACTTCTGATCAGAAGTCCCTGGGGAAGCAGCAGAAAGAGCCCCAAGTCCTCAGACTCCCATGCGGGAGAGCTGGATGCAGCTCCTGGCTCCTGCGTGGGGTGGGCGTGCCCAGTGCTGGCCATTGCAGCCATCTAGGAAGTAAACCAGCAGATGAAGGATCTCTCTCTCCCTTCCTCTCACTTTGTAACTCTGACTTTCAAAACAATTCATTCTTTTTTTTTAAGTCTGGGTTTGTAGGGTGGGTGTGGTCAGGCAGTCAAGATGCTGCTTGGACCATTTGCATTGCATGTCTGAGGAGCAGAAGCTCTGCTTCCCCATGTCTGCCTCCTGCTAACTGCAGGTGATGCCCCAAGCAGAGGTCCTCTCCCAAGTGCCAGTCCCACCTGTTGCAGGCATTTGGTAAGTAAACCAGAAAATGGAATATCACTGTGTCTGGTTCTTTCTCTGCCATTCAAGTAAAATAAACAATCTTTCAAATTTGATGTTTCAAAAATCAATTGTCCTTCATTAGAATTATTAGATAAAATTGGCAAGATAAAATTGGCAAGAAAATATTCCAAGAAGCTTGAAAGAAAAAGAGAAAATGCTTATTATTGAAAATGGGGAAGAAAGGAATGTTCAACAACTCCAGAAAAAATTTACATTCTGAATCTTAGATTATCGTGAAAATAATTTTGGTTTACTTTAAACACTATGTAATCTTACCTTTTGTCAGGGCCTGCTTCAATTCACTGTATAGACGTTTGAGTTAGAGGTCCATGGGTGCCGGAAACATCTTGACAAACAGGCAGAATATTTTGAATCCAGCTTTTACTGCACCTGTCAGCAGCATTCCTGACGCAGCTTCAGTCAGCTGGAGAAAGAGTGCCAAGCATCATTTCAGCTTCCACTTTCTCTTGCAGAGACTTCCAAATGCTTTCACTCTTCTCTGGGCGTTTGAAATCTCTCTACAGAGCAATCTCCAGAATATTCCTTAGCACAGAACTACCTGCCAAAGCATGGCTTGTAAGTCCACCTTCCATGCACGGACTCCCCCACAGCAGGACGCTGAAAGCTGCACTCAGCAAACGCCTCCCGGTCAGATAAACGAGCAGGTTTGGTGAGACGTCCACCCCATGCCGCTTGAGCCGGTATTTCCAAATAAGACATTGCTACCGCACCATCCTGAACGTGCGGCTGCAGACATCTTGGTACACTCTATTTTAGTTGTATTGCCATTCTAATTAATTAACGACTTGCCTTCCTGTTTCAGACTGGAAAGGTGAAGTGTGTCATGTTTGTCATTCTGGCACGGAAACGTTCGCTGTGTAACCGTGATTCTGGTTGCTCTCCCACAGTTGCTCGGTGGACTTCCTCCCCACCCCCGATCAGGTGAACTTTCTGAGGCCAGGTTCTCCTTTTCTATTTCACCCTGGCTTTTCTGGGACCTAAAAAAGGTGCACAACCAGTGTAATGAATACATTTGTTTCATTGAAATGAAATCACGTTGTAAATTATTGAAAGCAGAATGCTAATGCTGATTATGTTAGCAACTTCTTCATTATGTTATTGCTGGCTTATCATTCTGAGTTTTACCTACCAAATGGTGTCAGTCAGGATTTCCTACTTGGCAAAAATAAATGAAAGATACTATAAAAATGCTGTCAATCCTTTGCCCTTCCTGTCCCAGCTCTCCTTTTGTTCTGCTCTTGGTCCAAGTACATCTGTAGGCTTTGGTCCTTCCATAGGCAGTTATGGCTCTCCTGCTGTGTTTCTACTGTGTAGCCTAGAATGTAAAGCTCAGGCTGGCAGGGACTCTTGGCAGAGCTTTCTGGTCTGAGAACGTTAAAGAACAAACAACAGGTTCCAGGCTATGGATGGAACCACAGTAACAAAGGTGGGACGGCTCTCTCCTGGGAAAGCGGCTTGCAGGAAATACTTGGTAGCACTGGGGCGAGGCCGCTTCGTCGGCCTTGCATGACAATTTGCAGCTCCGTGGTCCTGTGCCAGAGCATCAGGCCGGACGTAGTAGACACTCTAGATTGGTTGGGAAAGACAGGGAAACTGAGAGGGAAGGAAGGTTTTATTCCTAACACTTCCTGTTTATTTCAATATTTTTGGCTCAAAGCCATAAGGCATCAGCTATCCTAAATATGACATGTATACAGCGATGGAGAGATGTGTACATAAATTAACACCTGGAGAATTTCTATCTGGAAAAGTCAATGCATGATATGTAATTTTCCATTATTATGATAAGCATAGCTTTCTTGTAGGAGCAAAATTGAGAATTCAAAATGGCTTTCCGCACTTATTTGCAGCGGGATGACTACTCTATAGTGTGTATAGGATGAGCATGTACACTGTTAGGAAACACAAGTAACGCACTTAACTGATCCAAATGCAGACTGTCTGGAATGTTCTAACAGAAAGACAGGAGCCTCCAGAAGAAAGGCAGGGAAGAGAAGAAACAGCAAATTTAGTCAGTTTTCGGGCTCTGTAATTCTCATTACGAATGGAGACCAAAGTGATGGCACTTATGAAATTAAGTCAACTTTAAAAAACATTAAGGCTGTTTGGGTAGAGTGTGTATGTTCGTGTGTGTGTGTGTGTGTGCGCATGTCTGTGTATGTGTCTGTCTGTGTCTGTGTGTGTCTGTCTGTGTGTGTATAGTGGCTCTCCCAATTGAAAAGTTTTTAAATTGGGATTTGGAAAGTCTGGGTGCGGCCCTGTGTGGCTGAGAGCTGCCGTGTGACAGCCACAGTGGCGTGAGGGCATTAGCACGGGAGAGTGACCGGGGCTCCCGCAGGACGCGTGCCAGAAGCTGACAGTTTAATCTCACTCTTTTTCTCTGATGATTCCCCATATTTTTCACCATTTCTCCAGGCTGTCTCGTCCAGGCTGATTGTCTGCCCTGCAGTGCCTCTTCATGATATCTGCTCGTACACACACACTCACACGTGGCACCTTCCCAAAGCCGGCTCTGCTTTATCCAAGGCATCATGTTTGGTTTCAATACCAGCATGTTTTCCTCAAGAAGATCAAATCTTTCCTGACACAATTAAGTGCTGTTGGTGTTCAGAGGGAAAAAAGCAAGACTGGAGCCAGCTGAACTGCTCAAGGAAGGTAAAGGAAGAGGAAAGCCGTGTAGCGAGCTAGGGCAGGTCCCCTCATTGGGGCAGCAAGCACATGTGGGTGTTCACACTGATGTCAAGCTGCAGGGTGGCATTTTCTAGCAGTGGGAAGGTCATATAAATCTAAACGAGTGTGCTGCCTCGTCTACTAAAGGAAAAAAGGAAAAAGAATTGCATCTCCATTGAGAGGGCTATCATAGGCCAAGGAGCCCCGGAAGACAAGGCCAAGGAAGGACTTGGGGTGCTCATTACAGAGGCTTTGAATGCCCTGTTGGGCATGAAGCGCCCCTCCTTGCACAGGTTCTGCCTTGTTGGGGCAGCATCTGGGCTGGGCTGTTTCTACTTCCTTCTGGCAGGGAACCAGTACAGATTCCAGGGCTCTGTCTTTTCTTCCTTTTTTTTTTTTTTTAATGTATTTTTATTGCAAAGTCAGGTTTATAGAGAGAAGGAGGAGAGATAGAGAGGAAGATCTTCTGTTTGCTGGTTCACTCCCCAGGTGGCCATAACAATCAGAGCTGAGCTGATCTGACGCCAGGAGCCAGGAGCTTCTTCTGGTTCTCCCACGCAGGTGCAGGGTCCCAAGGCTTTGGGCCGTGCTTACTGCTTTCCCAGGCCACAGGCAGGGAGCTGGATGGGAAGTGGAGCAGCCAGATCCCCCAGGGCTTAATCTTAAAGAAGATTCATGGTGAATCTTTCGGATTCTGAAGCCAAAACAGTCCATGATTTCTGCTGGATAACAGGATGTGCCTGAGATTAAGCTGTTTACTTTTGCCAGGAAGAAGTTAGTTATCAAAGCATCAGAAAACGCCCTCAAAAAAAACTAAAAAAAAAAACTTTCCTCTGAGGTCATCACAGTACTGAGTCTTTGCTTCTGTAATCATGCTCTCGCAATCAGGAGCTGCCAAGGTGGAGGGGCATATCAAATACCACAGAGGAGTGCAGGTACGGACGCGAGGTGAGGAAACACGAGGGGAGCACAAGAAGCACAGCAAGTCGTCTGCTGCGGTGCCCCTGGAGGTGCCCCTCAGGGAGCTAGCTCTGGCAGAATGCTGTGCGCTCTAAGGAAAGTGAAGGTGGACCGGCTAGCTTGCAGCAAAGGGAGCCAAGGAGAAGTGGAAAAATTCTTCCATTTTCATTTCTTTCTCATTTGCACAGTAGTGAATGCACAGTTTTTGAATTGACTTTTTAAAGATTTATTTATTTTTATTGGAAAGGCGGATATACAGAGAGGAGGAGAGAAAGGGAGGAAGATCTTCCATCTGATGGTTCACTCCCCAGGTGACACAATGGCCCGAGCTGAGCCAATTGTGAAGCTAGGAGCCAGGAGCTTCCTCCGGGTCTCCCACGTGGGTACAGGGTCCCAAGGCTTTGGGCCATCTTTAACTGCTTTCCCATGTCACAAGCAGGGAGCTGGATGGGAAGCAGGGTGGCCGGGATTAGAACCAGCGTCCATATGGGATCCCGACGCGGTCAAGGCGAGGACTTTAACTACTACGCTGTTGTGCCAGGCCCTGAATTGACTTCTTTAAAGCACAGAAAGAGAGGTTTGTTTAAAACATGAGCGTTGGACTCTGAAATGTGATGGAAGTGATGAACTAATAAAAAATAACTATCCAAAGAAATACGGTCCAGTCTCCATGCTTCCTGCGGGCATTACTTACCAAACTGCAGACGCACATCAGGCGGTGGACCCTGGTCTTCCCTTTCCTCCAAGAGTGACTGGTTAGAGGCAGGACTAACAAAACGTTTCTTGCTTAGCACACTTGCTTTGTTCTTGGCATATCTGACTGTCCAAACAACCTCGGGGAGTGCGTCAAGGCTGAGCCCGGCGTGGTCACGCTCCTGGGCGCGGCACACGGTTAAATGCCCGATGCCCAGGCATGAGGGTAATCCCAAGCCTTACGCACCTCTTGTAGTGTAAGACACCGTGTCATCCACAGGCCATGGTGTCCCCGAGAGAGGAATACACAAAGGCCAGACGAGCTGTGTTATTAGGACCACATATTTGGGGATCATCAAGTTCTGCTCTTTGATAAGCCTGTTGATACTTTTAATCCACTTTAAAAATACCAGTATATTTCCATCTTACATTTCCCTACAAGAACCTTCCTTTTTGCCAAGACATATCATGAAACTGGCAACTAGTGTGTCCTTGGGACAGTTCCCTTATCTTCACGCCCCACGTGGCTGTAGGCCCCTCTGACGTCAGCAGAGCAGCAGCACTGGCTGTGACACGGCTGCCTTGAACCCGTGCTGCCTGCGACTGGAGTTGAGTTAATGACGTCCCGGGGATTGGGAAACCGCCCACACACATGCACCCTGTAAAACACACATTTCCAAAACAAGGCAAATTTGCTCATTTTATAAAAATATGACATTCATTTGCAAGGGGGAAATCAGCATGCTATTTGAATGTACAGGTTTCTCTATTATTTCTGCAACTTCTCAATTTTTTCACTGCATTTGCTGTCTGACCCTGATACAAGGGGGAGAGCAGCTGACGCCGTCGGAAGAGCCGGGGCCAGGAACCCCAACTGCCCCGTGCCTGTGCCCTGCCGCGGGAATCCTACCTCCAACCTTCTGTAAAATGAGAATGCGAAGACTCCTGGGGAATGGCAGTGAGCCTCCAAGGCCGTGACAGCATGGAGCGAAGCGCTCGGTACAGTCAGTGCATATTAGCTGGATGTGAGAGAACACAAAATACCGGAAAAGCATCCGCTCGAGCTGTTCTCAGTTCTAAAAGGGGTTCTGCCGGTTGAGGACCACGTTTAGCGCATCGTGCCTGTTCATCTGCAGGTTCATAGTGACATTCACATTCGTGAGTCTTTGTCAACAATGACTTGTTTCAGCTTCCTGGCTGACCTGTACATAAGAAATCAGGCGTGAACATGGCCGTGTCTCTGAGCTCTCTACTGTCATCTTAACCCTGACGCTCTGCTAAAATTCTCAGCACTAACTCATTCCTAATCTGCTCCCGCATGAGGGGAGGAAGAGCGAGGGCTGTGGGAGCCCCACTAAGATGTTTCAAGCTGAGGTAGGTTTCCAACGGAACCCAGGAGCCGATGTGCAGGAGCGTCCCAGTGTCCCCGGGGCTGGAGAGGAAGCAGCTGCTCCCTGTACATCAGCCGTGAGGGATGAAGCGAGGCTTGAAGACTTGTGTCGGCGCCCAGGGGAGCGAAGCTGCCGCTCCTCCTGACTGCGCAGGTGGGCGTCCCGTGTGGGTCACCAGGAGCGGTGCGGACCAAGACAGACCTGCAGCAAGCAGCCACGCCAGCCCAGACAAGCGCGCTATGAACGCGATCCTATTATTTTTCTGTAAAGAAGGAAGCTGACTCTTGAGGATATACCCAAAAATATAAATTCCTAACCACATCATGCTATTTTTTTTATAAAGAATAAAATTGGACAGCAGAAGTGATTAAAACAAGGCAAATCAAACTTTTTCATGTGACAGAATTCAGCACTTAGGTAGAAGCGTCTGTACCTATGATCTGTTCTGACTCATGAAGTACGAATTTCCAATTTGTCTAAGAGACACATTTCTAACGTCTGCACGCTTCGCTTTCTCCGTCTGAAAGGCATGCCTCCACCTGTTTCTGATCGGCCTTCTCCAGACTGACCGCACCGCGCTCTTCCCGGGCGTCGGCAGCAAGAACGGAGATCCATTCTGTCCGAGTGACTGCAAGTTCAGTTTCTGACCTTTGACATCAAGAGTTCCCATTTATAGAGCTTAAATAATCAAAGATAAGCATATAATTCCTAGATGAAATGAGCAGCATAAATATCTTACATATGAGTAGTGACAGATTTTTTTTTCATTATCTAATAAGTTTCTAGAAATTAATTGGAAATGACAAAGAACCGTTGCTGCCCGGGCTTGCCAGGGTGTGTAACTCCAGAGGAAATGCTGAGAATTTAACAGCTGACCTGCTCTGTGAAACTTTGCTTTGAAATCTATTTCAAACACAGTTATTTCCTAATCATCAAACCCCGTGAACATTTTTTTTTTTTTCTTTCTCTATGCCTCAAGTTCCCAGATGTGTTTGCAGTCAGAGTCCTTTCTGGTACTTGGGAAACTTTATCCCCTCAGTTGCAATGTCTGATGAAGTCGTCTTTTTGTATATTCCACACCCATCTCTACAGCTCGCTTCCCATCTGCGCATATGGAACTGCATAATGTCAAAAAATCCATTCATGGATTTCAGGAACTTTTTATCCCAAAATAAGCTCCTGTTGATTCTGTTTTCTGTAAATTTTATAAAATCTCCTGATACCTTTTAATCTTGCCTATCTTAATTCATCTTCTTTTTCCTTGTGAGATTAAGATAACTATTTCTTTTCTCTGACCCAAATAAACCACTCAAAAGACAGAGGTGTAGTAACCGCGTACTGGAGATTTGGGCAGGGCTGAGGTTGAATCCGAGCTTCAGCAGTCCCAGGTTCTTGGCCATGTAGCAAATTTACTTGGATTAATTACTGGGCCAACTCAATATGCCACAATATGCGCCTCTATAAAAACAGGGATGCTAATGTACTTACTGAGTAGGGTGTCTAACCTCTCCGTCAGGGGAGCTCAGGGCCATGAAACAATGGAAAACACAACTCAGGTGCTGCTCGTGAGAGATTGGAATCATGACTCGCACCAAGTAAGCAGGGTTGGTACCCAAAGGTGAGGTGGAAAAAGATCTAAAAGGGACTGAAGAAGAAAGTCAGGGATAAGTTTTCACATATCCAATATTAGATATTATCAGACTTAGTTTTGGAAATTAAGATTAGACACTATAAAAGGAGTTGGAAACTTGAGGCGTCCCACAAATGTTAGCATCTTACCATCTTACGCTTGTTCATTGTTACACTACGGTAATTAGCAATCAAATTGCTGCCAGTTGAACACACAGCTTGTTTCTCGAGCCCATGCCATATTCTGCCTTCCCTTCCCCATCACAAATGCTCCAAAGTGCTCATTTGTGTTATTTCCTGGAGTTATTTCTATGATTTTGCTTGTTTTGTGTCTTATTGAAATTTCATTATTCTTGTTAATTATTCTCTGCCTAAAAACCTTTGAAACAAAACGCATGTTTGGAATGAAGTTCTGAGCGTCCCGAAACAGGCCAGGAGCTCCAGCAGCGTGAGCGGTCCGTCGCCTCACTGTTGAACATGGGTCCTGATGTGTTTTGTCAGGTGATCAGGAAAACGATGACGCCTTTGTTCAAACACATCTTCTAATGTTTCTGAGTTAATCTCATCCTGAAATAATTCATTAGTAACAGCTCCTTCCCTTATCTTGTGAGATACTCCTTCCTCCAGTTTCTACTAAGGCAACTTGACTCACGTCTGACGGTTCGAGTGACACTAGACACTCAGTTGCTTGCAATTTGCCGTAAGATTAGGGACTACAGGGATTCCAGATGTTGTGGCTTTTAGGAGATCATGCTACATAAGCTGAGTGGGGAACAATAACAACAGGTGTATTTCTCTCTGACATGTAAATATCGCAGTGTAACTAACATACCTCATATATGCAAATATGTGTATATATATATATATACATATATATATATAGTTCTTCCATTGGCTGTAATCCTGGAACCAATTATTATAATTCAGTATAGCAAAACCAAGAGTGATACAATGGTGAACTTTCTGAGGAAAAAAAAAATAGAATTCTAAGGAAATATTTACTATCCAACAAAGATCTTGACTGCAAGTACATATGGGCCTAGCTCTGACTAGAAACCGTGACTAGCTCGAGCCACAGCCCGTGGAGGGCAGCCCAGGAGAGGCACAGAGCAGTGGGCATTTCTGCGTGTGTCTTCTGCCCAACAGGAAGCAAGAAGTCTGATCGAGCATCCCTGCTTCCGCTGCCAGGAGGAAGATGGTTGTTAGAGTCTGCTTGTGCTTCATTTCTTGGACGCCAGTTTTAACAAGGAGGCCTGGGCCTCAGCTAAAACTCAGATTCCATGAACATCAACAAGGTCGCACTCCTTTTTTTATATGGGGGCGTATTTCTTGGAGATATGAAAAGAAACAATCCCTTGTTTGACTGTTCAGCAAGGATGTTTAAAGAAAATGCATGTTCCTTTGAGTCTAACTTGCATAGATGGGAACTATTGCTTGGGAAACAAGAATTCTAAAGGATTGGCGAGTTCTAGTCCTGATTCTGTCACTACTCGGCGTGGCCAGGGCTGAGGTGACGGCTGGTGTCCACAGTGACCATGCCCTCTACTCGGCGTGGCCAGGGCTGAGGTGACGGCTGGTGTCCACAGTGACCATGCCCTCTACTCGGCGTGGCCAGGGCTGAGGTGACAGCTGGTGCCTGCAGTGACCATTCCCTCTACTCGGCGTGGCCAGGGCTGAGGTGACAGCTGGTGTCCACAGTGACCATGCCCTCTACTCGGCGTGGCCAGGGCTGAGGTGACAGCTGGTGTCCACAGTGACCATGCCCTCTACTCGGCGTGGCCAGGGCTGAGGTGACAGCTGGTGCCTGCAGTGACCATGCCCTCTACTCGGCGTGGCCAGGGCTGAGGTGACAGCTGGTGTCCACAGTGACCATGCCCTCTACTCGGCGTGGCCAGGGCTGAGGTGACAGCTGGTGCCTGCAGTGACCATGCCCTCTACTCGGCGTGGCCAGGGCTGAGGTGACAGCTGGTGTCCACAGTGACCATGCCCTCTACTCGGCGTGGCCAGGGCTGAGGTGACAGCTGGTGCCTGCAGTGACCATGCCCTCTACTCGGCGTGGCCAGGGCTGAGGTGACAGCTGGTGTCCACAGTGACCATTCGTTCTTCTTTCCTCACACGCTAACAGAGAAACCGCTCTCCGCTTCTCTCCAGCACAACCTTCTGCTTCAGCAGCCCTTGCCTGGCTGGGAGACTTCAACCGGAGGCAACATGTTTATGGTGCACGCAACTTGCCTCTGGGAATGAGAAACCATTCTCATTTATGAGAGCTCCTGAGAGTAAACATAATTTATCTATGTCCATTTCTTCAGTGAATGCTTGATCAGCTGCTCATAACATCTCACACTGGAACAGCCCAGTGTAATCATGCCTAATAGGCTTATAACCAAGAGGTGGACAGGCAGCTCTTACAACAGTCCCTGAGTTGCCTTTTACTTCTGCCTTAACCCATCCTCCCAAGTACCTGCTGAGGTTCTCGGGACTGTCTGGCCAGGGCAGCAGCTCACTGATTGTGCAGGCTTGGAGTCCTTGCCTGTAAGCTGTGCGTATTCCAGTGGTAGGCTGCATGCTGTAGTGGTTAAAATCCAGACTTAAAGTCAGACAGATCTGGGCTTTAAATTTCATCCAACTTCACAAGAGAGTCTCTAAATTAATAAAAGAAAGTATGAGACAACTTTGATGAACTCCTGGAAAAAAAAATGCAGTCAAAACGTAAGTATATTTGGAGAAAAAAAAAATCTGAGACCCGTGCATTTTGTTTATTAATGCATCCTCTATGAATTTTTGAAGATCCGTCATATGGTACCTGGAACATGATAGGCACTGAATAGATGCCAGCAATGCTATCTTTGTCTTGATCATCTTGGGACAGACAAATTCACAATGACAATATTACACATAGTGCAGGAGGATGGGACAGCTGATGTCCGCAGTGACCATCCCGTCTACTCGGATCAGATGACAGGAAGAAGACATATAAGGGGAATTGGTTCCAAGCTCCTTTCAGAAGGATGAGCAGCAAGGAGTCAAGCTCTGGAGAAACATTCTAGAAAGACAACTGACCCAGAAAGATGCGAAGATTGGGCTGCCATTCAATCCTGCTCTGGGAATACGTGGAGGAACCAGAACTGACTCTTGCCTTTGCTCCCTGATTAAGTCAAGTGGATTCTAAGGAGTTCCTATGTGGAAGCCTCCAGTAGAGGGCTAGGGAAAATGAAGGACACAGAGGTTTGTGGGCCGTTTGGTTACCATCAGTATATTTGGTAATCAATGTCTGGGATTGTGTATCCCTTTTCTTGTTGCAGATCGAAGTAAGGCAGAAATCGCAACAAGGAGAAGAAAATAGTGAAATCCTAAGTCAGATGCAATAAAATAAAGCTATATTAGATAAGAAATTTGCATTACAATCGATGAGTCATTTGTCCCTGTTATCTTTAGATACAAAGATTTCATTTTAGGCAGCAGTAAGAAACGCCTGTAACTCTACAGAATGATCAGTCCACCTCGTCGAAGGGTGAGGTGCAGATGTGCCTGCAATTCAGTCACCATCACTTGCCGGCACGACAGAAAAACGTAACACAAAACTAAGACTAGGAACTTCTCTACACACTGACAAGGAAAATTGGTTCTGCAAGTAGTAGACTGAAAGCAGCAGCTGCTTTCCAAACAAGAACTCGAGCTGGCACCTACGGCGGGTGATGGAGGCATCTCCTTCTCTTCCCTTCGCTGCCTATGATGCTGATGGTTATGCGTTCCTTGACCTGTCATGCGGAATTGATGCACAGATGTCTGTCGCAGCATTTTGAGACCTTGTGTAACAGCTGGGTAGGATTCGATCATGATCGTCATCTCCTTGTCTCCTTTGCATGTATGGAAAAGCATAGTGGGCATGTCAGTATCAGTTTCTGGTCAGTGTCTTTTTAGCCCTAGTTTCTTGTATGTTGATGGCAATGGAGTCAATCTAAGCACTCCCTTAGTCTGCCGAGCAAATCATGGGCATCCCAACCATTGACTCTGCTTATGTCACCCCTGCATGACCATTCCCATTTTCCATATTTAACCTTTCTCTTAAAGCCTAATTTTGATCTCTCTGCTGTAATTTTCTTCTTCCTGTTAGCATGCACATTAGACACCAATCTACGGAGTCTCTATGTATGGAGACTGCTCTAGGAACTCGGGATACAGTTCTGATGGAGGAACAGTCCTTGTTTTCAAGATGTGCCTGGTCTGGTTCAGTAACTTTCAGATTTCGTGATGGTTATGGTTAGGAGTATATTTCCTGATGGTTAGAGGCATATTATATATATATATATATACATATATATGTAAATGTATACACACATACACAAGGAATCTCCAGAGTTCATAAAAATGCATCCTATGATAAATCTATGCATGGATTTCAAAAATTTCTGCACCAAAATAAACATTTTCATTAACTTAAAATTAGTATTATTTTTTCCAAGACACAGCTTTTTAATTACAGGAATCCCCCTTCCCTCTCCTTTCTTTCCCCTTTTCCTCTCCTTGTATTACCCCTCATATTCTTAGAGTACTATAGTACCTTAGTAACGGTTACAAGTATAACACTCTGCTATTTAAGTGCATAATGGAGTTGTAGGATTAGATAAAGGTAGAAAATCTAGTATCATATTGTCAAGATATATTTAACTTAACATTTTCTTTAAAAATGAGACACACACAAGACAGAGGAAGAGATAGAGAGAGGAGGAGAGAGGCAAAATGCACTCCTAAAAGTTGGTTCATCCTGCAAAATCCTACAGTGGTTGGGACTAGGCTGAGGCCAAATCTGGGAGCCAGGAACTCAATCCAGGGCCCCCATGTGGACATCAGGAATCTACACATTTGAGCCATCTGCTCTCTCCGAGGGTCTGTATTATCCGAAACCTAGAGTTAGGAGTGGAGTGAGTTATCAAACCCAGGCACTCCAATATGGAGCTAGGCAGCCTAACCAGCGTCTTAACTACAACACCTTCCCAACACCTGCCCCATCTTATCCTTTAACTCAGTCTTTCCACAAACTTATTGAAGCGCCCTCATATTTGTATGTGTGCATGTTACAAAAGTTTTACGATGTAATATTTTGTTCAGTGCCTTCTGATACATCAGTTCCATTTTTTAAAATGTTTATTGATTTATTTCAAAGGCATAGTTACAGAGCAAGAGGAAGAGATGGAGATTTTATCACCAGTTTGCTTTCCTGCGGGTCAGAACAGTAGGTTTTGGACCAGGCTGAAACCAGGAGCTAGGATCTCCATCCATGATTCCCACATGAGCGCAGGAGCCAAAATATGTGAACCATCTTCTGTTGTTTTCCTAGGTGTGTTAGCATGAATCTGGATGGGAAGTAGAGCATCTGGGACTCAAACTGGCCCAGCTTAGGGGATGCTGTTGTCACAGGCAGCAGCTTGGTGCTCTGCAGCACAGCACTGGCTGCTCTGTTTCATTTTTGAAGGATGCTGGTTGTGGGTCGAGGGCTTTGGCTTAACAGGCTCATCTTCCACCAGCATCCCAGATGGGTGCCAGTTCACGTCCTGGCTGCTCCACTTCTGATGCAGCTCCCTGCTGTGGCCTGAGAAAGCAGTGGAAGATGGTCCAAGACCTTGGGACCCTGCACCTGTGTGGGAGGCCCGGAGGAGGCTCCTGGTTCCTGGCTCCAGATCTGCTCAAGTCCAGCTGTCGCTCTCATCTTGGGGGTGAACCAGCAGGCGGGAGATTCTCTCTGTAAAAATTATCTTTTAAAAAATCTTAATTTTTTTTAGTTAAAAAAATGATGCTGGTGATAATTCACTACCTTAACTTTATGGCTTTGAATGTGTGTGGACCCACAGGGTACAAACACGGGTCCTACTGAGGTGCAGACAGGGAACCGTGTGAGCGGTAGTTACGGAGTTGGGATAGACACTTACGCTCAGCATTTTCTGCATCTGTGGGTTTCACATTGCCTCATCAGCCAAAGGCTCCCTTGCGGAAGGGGCCTCACATTCTTTGTTCTGTTCCTATCCTTTAACCTTGCAGTAGTCTTCACAGAGGAAGCAATGAAGGAATTATTGCTGGTGTATTGCTGTCACCGACTGTACTAGTCAGGGTTCTCTGAGAAGCAGATCTAAGAGAGAGGAGTACATACAGAAGAGATGTGTTGACGTCAATGCCTGTGAAAGATAAACGAAAGTGAACAGAAAGTGGGGCGATATCGGACAGCCCTGTGCAGGTCCACTAGGGATGAAAGGCTTGGGTGCAAGGGGCTTGACTACAATGCAGTTCCAAGAAAGGTTTGGCCAAGCTAACAGGACATCTACAAGCACAAACCGCATAATGGCAGAGTTCTGAGTGTCGCTGAATGGACCAGTCTTAACGTTACCTCTGTGGTTCATCAGAGGCAGGGAGTCGGCAGGCAACATGATCCCAGCAAGCCCTCTCAGAGACTCAAACCTAAATGGGATAAAGCTTCATCATAAGCTTTATGACAAGCACAAGGTGGTACACCCATGGCTACCTTGTGACTGCTGTCCCTGTTTCACCATACCTAACCGTGAAAAGCGATGACTGGCTCAAGAAAGACCACATTTCATGTTTTGCAGTGTCCTCCTTAGGCACGGCCTAGAACTCTGTATCAGCACAAACTCACTCACCTGCACCAGGGTCCTTCTAAGACATTGACAGATGCATCTGGTCCTTAGTCGGAAGCAAGATCCTTGCAAAGCCAAGACTGACTCAATGACATAATCGAATCATGCTGACACAGTAGCAGTGGCAGAACAGCAAGTGGGAGCTGGGGAGGCTGGGGGTGACCTCTGAGTGCATCACAAACAGGCTGTCCTTTCTAGGTCACTTCAAGGATCATCTGCCGGAGTCCAGCTCCAGCTGAGTCCGGAGCTCGAGAAGGGTGCGAGGATTCGGTGATAAGAAAAGACAGACACTGTCACTTGGTGTCTTCTTGCTGCAGCTCAGGAAGAAGCTGTCCTTTCTATTTACTCAGACACATCACAAGCCTCTGCACAATAGTTTGATTGTTCTACTTTTACTTTGTGACTCAGTGGGTATACACAGATGTTTGATTATTTCATTTTTTATTTCATGGTCAACCAGGTGTTCTTAAAGATAATTCTGTAAGTTACTACAATCAGTTTCTTTAAAGCAAGCCATTATTCATTTTTCAGTAGTGGCCATTGGGTGACAGCCAGGACTCCAAGGCCAAGGCACAGATGGTTGCCTACTAATCAGTAAAACATTCCTACTGCATTTTATTTTCCCAACTTAGCTATCAATTAGTGGGAGAAATACAACAAAAAATAATAACAACAAATGAATACGAAAAATAATCATAATAAACAATAAATAAATACAAAAAAATAAAGATCCAAGACAAAAGGTTTCAAACATTAAATCCCCCTACACCTGCAGGCTCTACAACCTCATAAACAATCAAACAATAATCCAAAGTATATCTCTTTGATGTTAATAAAATCGCCCTATATTTCATCTAGTTAAAGAATTATGAATGTGGCTAAAACAGCCACATTTTCTATGCTCTAAAGAGTTGCAAGGACAGGCTAACCTTTAAGGTCAGAGTGACTATATTTTTTTGCCATAGCAGTTTCTGCTGATACTCCCATCACTTTCATTAGTCTGTAAAATTCTTATCAAGCCATTTCCCAGAAGGCATGCTCCATGTCTGGGCCCGATTTCAGGGCAATGGGCAGGCACACAATAAGGTGTCCAGAAACGGCATGGGTTTAATTGTACTCCTGTGCGCAGTTAAAGACCCACTCACCAGGACATTATCAATAACATGAACTCCCAAGCTCACGTTGGTTGCAAAAGCCATCTCACAGGGGCAAACAATGCCTCAATAGATTGCAGAATTCTTAGTGGGGTGTTTGAGCGTCCATGCAAACAGGGGTGAGACTGCGTCAAGGTGGTCAGAGAGACACCCGCTGGGCCCTGCCTAACAGCTGGAAGCTCTCCCGGGCCCTGCCAAGCAGGGCGCTGTTCTCTTTACACCTCCGTGTCATCCACACCTACTGCACGGACCCCAGCAATCATCAAAGTAAAATATAACCCGTACATTCTTCAATCTGACTTTTTAAAAAAGATTTGTTTATTTTTTATCGCAAAGATAGATATCCAGAGAGTAGGGGAGACAGAGAGAAACATCTTCCATCGCTGGTTCACGCCCCAAGTGGCTGTAATGGCTGTAATGGCTGCAGCTGGGTTGATCTGAAGCCACACCCATATGGGATCTTGGTACTGGCAAGGCAAGGATTTAGCCACAAGGCAATCACACCGGGCCCTTCAACTTGTTCTGATAAGAGAATTGTTTTCTCTGTCTTGTTCTCTCTGTGCAGTGGTAAGAAATGAAACTGGACGCACCATGTGCATCGTCATGTTAGAAATGATGTGGTTTGGGGGCCACTAAACTCCCGATGCATGACGGAGTCACAGGATGTGGGTGATAGATGCTAGGGGTGCAGAGTGGGGGAGGGCTGACTGAAATACCTTCTTCCTGGAGTTTAGAGTTCAGAGGAACTCAGTCTGCAATGATCTATTTTAGTCCCATCTGAACACTGAAGGGGCCTAGCATTAGTGGAACAGTACTTCAGCTTACGATTAAAGGGTTAATGCACTTCTTGCCCCCGCATCACTGACATTCAGTTTGGGCGCTGGTTTGAATCCTGGTTGTTCCACTTCCAACTCCCTGCTAATGAGCCTTAGAAAGCTGTGGAGGATGGCCCAAGGCCTTGGGCCTCTGCACCCACCTAGGAGACCTGTATGCCCTCCTGGCTGGCTTGTGCCTGGCCAAGGCCGGCTGTAACAGCCATCTGGGAAGTGAACCAATGGAAGGAAGATGTCTCTCTTGCTATTTGTCTCTTTCACTTGGTAACTTTACCTTTCAAATAAATAAAATAAATATTTTTGGAAAGTTGGTATAAATTAATTTAAGAATAACTTTATCTTCACGCAAAAAAAAAAAAAAATTGAAATCCATGCACTTTTCTCCTGAAATTGTTGAAGATGTTTGGTTTCTAGTCTGTTCTCAAAGCCAGCCTTCCAGTTAATAGCTGTGGACTTACCCAAAACAGCCCGGGATTTCTCTGAGACTTTTTCTACCCTACACAAACTGCATCATGCAAGGTGGTGTTTACTAAGCAGCTTGGCTGGGGGCCTGGGGCTCATCAAATGCCCATCACAGCATCCTTGGACTCCAGTATCACCCTGTGTGAGCACCAGAGTCAGGTGCCGTTAATTGTGCTGCACACTGCTGTCTCCCGGCCTTTGCCGTGCCACGCTGGGCAGTATGTGTCAGCGGTTACAGGCAGCATAAACAGAGTGGTGTCCCTCAGGAAGGTGTTGCTTTGGATGCATGTCCAGATTCTTTTATGAAAGTTGCCTCACACGTGTCACAGTTAGAGGAAACCTCAAACTGTTGTCGGTAAGTGCTAAACAAGAGTCACTAAGTGCACCTGCTATCAAGGCTAGATCTGAACATGGTGGGAAGAGGGAGACAGGTTGGTCCTCCACCATTCCCTTCATTTCTTTTTTTAAATTTTACTTTTTTATTATTATCGTTTTATGATACAGTTCCATAGGCCATGGGATTTCCCTTATCCCCTCCCCAGTTCCCTTCCCTCTCACTGAGTTCCGCTATATCCTTAATATAGTGTAGCTCTTCATACACAGTCATATGTCCATCACTGTGAGCATGGACAATGGCACAGAGTCCAGCATCCTATTGTCACCATATATCCAATAGTTTCATTGGAAGTCAATCTTTATTTGGAAGTAGAGATGCATACTACATTGTATCCTCACATCTGGATATGACAGTCTCCACTACACAGTTGCTATACATTCCCTTACATAAAAAGCCACAATACAAAACCAACAACAGGAAGAAAAATAAAAATTTGCACTTCCATGAAGTTAAATAACATGCTGCTGGATATGATAGTCTCCGTGACACCATTACTATACATCCCCTTAAATAAAATGCCATAATATAATATCAACAAGTAGAAAAACAAGAGATTAGCAACGCCATGAAGTTAAATTACATGCTACTGAATGAGTAATGTGTGGCTGAGGAAATGAAAATCAAGACCCTTCTTGAAGAAAATGAGATACCCTATGAATATGAGTTATTGAAAAATTAAATCAGAAGAAAGCATTTTGAAGAGACGAAATTATCAACAGCAACAACAACAAATTCAAAATCCATGAGATACAGTTTCCACAGATCTTTGCTGGTGAGATGTGTCTTCTGTAGGCAACAAATAGATGGGTCTTGTTTTTTAATTGAGTCTGCTAATCTATGACGTTTGATTGATGAGTTTAAGCCATCAGGGTTAATACGAATGGGTGGTAATTTGATTCTGTCATTTTAGAAATAGGTTATTCATTGAGTTAGTCTTCTATTGTCATTTTACTGGGATGTTCTTTGCACTTCCTTTTAGTTTTGGTGGCCGCTATTCCTTTTCTCTGTCAAGAGAATATCTTTATCATTTGTAGGGCAGGTTTGGATGAGGCAAATTCTTTTTTTGTTTTGTTTTGTTTTGTTTTTTGTTTACTGTGGAAGAATTTTATTTGACTTTCAAAGACAAAGGAAAGCTTTGCTGGGTACGCTATCCTGGGCTGACAATATTTTGCTTTTAGAATCTGGAATATGTCACTCCATTCTCCTCTGGCCTGTAGAGTTTCCTGTGAGAGGTGTCCTGTGAGTCTAATTGGCATTCCTTTATATGTCAACTGATTTTTTTCATGAGCACACTTAAAGATCTTTCCTTATGTTCTATTGAAGAGAGCTTGATTATCATGTATCGTGGTTATGATTGCTTTTGGTCAACACTGTTGCGAGTTTTGTGCCCCTTGTGGATGTTGTTTCCCAATTCTTTCTCTAGATTAGGAAAATTTTCCCTTATTATTTCATTAAATAGATTTAGAAACCCAGTTTCTCCTTCTGCATCTTCTGGGACTCCAATAACTCTTATATTTGGCCTCCTAATAGTGTCTTTTAATTTTTGAGTATTTTTTTTAGCTTGACCAAGTTCTGCTTCCAGCTTTTTGTTTGTTTCCCCTGGTGACAGGAAATATCTTCTAATTTTGAGATTCTTTCTTCTGCCTCCTTCATTTTATTTTGGAGACTCTCCATTATACTTTTAATTTGCTCCACTGCATTTTTCATTTCTGATATAGCAGCTTTCATTTGATTCATTTCCAGTGTGACATATTCCTTGAATTCTTTGAATGCCTCTATTACATGCTTCTCATTGTTGATAAGAAGCTTTATAACAAGTGTTTTGAACTTTGTATCCCTTGTTTTCTCGATGTCTTTCTCAGTTAACTCTGAGGTTGGCAAAGGGTTTTGCTCCTTTCCTGGGGAATCTTCAGTAATATTCATTGTGCCACTGTCTCTTCTTTTGCTCTTGGTCATTGTACCTCTGGTTAGCAGAGTCTTCTCCTTGGGGGAGGTTTCTAAGCTGTCATCACAGGTCTACAGTTCAATTTTACTTATTGCAGTTGGTACACAGCTCTTGGCTTGCAGTCACTTGTGCCACTCCCTCCAGTGAGTTCTAGGTCTGGGTTATTATGTTAGACTTCCACCATGGTCTCTGTAGCCCCAGGTCCTGGCTCACCATTCTCCATCTCCTGTGATACTGTGCTGAGGCTGCACCACTGTCTGTAAAACCTTTCTCCCAATTCTGGTTCAAGCAGTTCCCAGGATTAGGGAGACACCAGGTGTCCTATATAGCTAGGTTGTTGGTGGTACTGATCTTGCTGGAACCTGTTGGCCGTTAGGTCTGAAGGCCATACGTACAATGCCATATTCGGTATTATTTTCCTATGGGACCAGTGCAATGCAATGAGCACAGTAAGTTCTCACCAAGCTCAGTACATGCGCAGCTAACTGTTGTCCCCCTGCACTCTTAAATTCTTTGCCATACTGTAAGAAATGGCGCCTGATGAGACACTACTAGAGTTCTTGATCTGCTGGCTGTCGGGTCTGAGGTCTACCTGGACCTGTCTTGGGTGGAACCGGTAGGATGCCACGTTGTTGCAGTTCACTGAGTCAGAAATGAGTTCACTGCCAGCTCAGTACATTCTCAGTACCATCCATAACCTTTGTCTCCTTAAATCAAATGGCGCCTGATATGGCTCAAGGAGGTGCACTGGGCTGTGAAATCCACCCTGTTCCCTCATAGCCCATCTGGGACCTGCCGCTCTGTCTCTGCTCCTGGTCAAATCAAACAGACCAGCAGGACAGACAGTTCTTTTCTGGGTTCACCTCTGGAGCTCCGGGAAAACGTCCCTTCCCACCTTTTGCTGGTAGAGTTCTGGCTGCTGGTGTTGTTCAGATTGCTGTTTGCTGAATGCGGCTGGGGAATCAGTCACTGCAGCAGCACACCATTGTTTTTGCTGCTTTCCTGTGTCTGTCAGTCTGCAGGTGCCCCTCTGCTGTTGTTCTGTCCTCTCCCAGTTCCTGGAATGTGCCCTCTCTGCTTCACACTGGCTAAGCCATTCTCTTCATTTCTTAAAGTCCTACTCTTCTTCCAGGATTCTTACTGTTCCTCACTAAACTGACTTCTCGTGCCTTATACGTGCTCTACACTCACTACATTTACAAACCGTCTGTATCACCAATAAGTTAATGACATATTAATAATAAAAAAAATGCCTTTACTTTTTATTGTTTCCTTTATTAAAATCTTCCTTTATTTAAAAAAGGTTCCTTTATTTTTCTGTTGAATCGAGCACTAGTTATCAGTGAGAGTTAATAATTTGTACACTCCAGAACTCAGCACTGTTAACATCACTTTGTCAATGATTAGGTAATAAACTAAATCCTGACGGCTCTGTCCACATCTACATTATTCGGTGATCAGGAACTCTATTACAGGTTTGATTTAGTTTCCAGTTCTCAATTATGTCTTCAGTTGTAAAAGAGCTGAGAGGTTCCCGCTGAACCCACAGAGAAACATCCAGCAAACAGACTCCAATTTTTTTCAATAATCACAAGCGAATATCTTGACCAAATAAACATTGCTGCCATTGAAACAGCAAATTGACCTGTGCTGTTTTCTGCAGTTCTGCCAGCCATTCCAGCACAGACCAACTCCCATTTGTCTGGAAGCAAGCCAGATGGTGTTATGATGGCCTCACGTGGTGTTAGCATGGTCCAGGAGCCAGTGCAGGTGGCACACGGGCCCTTGGTGCCTGTGAGTACTGGGTGCTGGTGGGCAGAGCGCAGCAGTGTGGCCATGTGCTCGTCCTCAGCTGAGGATGAATAGCTCAGCTTTGGTGCCCTGTGTCCTCTTTGCCCAGGTGCCCTTTCTTCAGTTGGCCTGTCCACTGCAAACCATTCAGTGGCTGTCCAAGAGAGAAAAGCTCACATCTATATGTGTTATTTATATTTGTTATAGTATACAAATGTCCATGACACACATTATCTCATTTAACCTTTGCTATACCTCAGACAAATTATTTAACCAGTGTCAGCCTCATTTCATTCCTTCAGAAAAAAAAGGAAAAAAAGGATAATTTTAAAAACTGCCCTAATCTTTCTTTCAAAAATTGGAAAAAATGTTCACCCCACCATTCTGGGAAAACTCCTCCAAAGTGAGATTTCGTAAATAACTCAATGCAGTAAGGTTCCTACGATCTTTGTGAGGAGTTGAGGAGTGAAGGGAGGTGGAAGCTGATTTACTTGCACAGGTGCTGAACAACAAAGGGTAGGTGGCTGACTTTCATGACAGCAGCAAGCAAAGACTGAGCAATGTACCACAAAGAAAAGCATTGCGTGTCCAAAGAGCATAGCTGATAGGACATTTCTCCATGTGGCTGCTCAGGCCTGACTAACGTATGAGCGGAGATGGGATCCCAGCACAGCCAAGCACAGGTTCTTGGATGATGCCAACAGGAAGAGAGGGTGGCTGGAGAATCCTGTGTGACTCCTTGTGAAGACTTGCACTTTAAGGTGGGGTGTGTGGAGAGGAGTTGCTGGACCTGAAGCCGCATCAGAAGGAAGAGAATGCAAGCCGACACTAGGCATCAAATGAAATGCGATGATTTGGGTTGGGACCTTAAGAGCCCCTCTGAAGAGGACAGTTTCATATTAGTGGAGAGTTAAGGTTGTAAACTATCCTTTTGAGACATTTAGTAATGGAAGGAAACACAGAGATTTGACGATAACATTGGGAATAGAAAGAGCCAAGGAAATGAATCAAATGACTTCAGTGTTAATCAGTACTGACTTAAATATAACACTCAAAGCAGCTGCAAGTGTTCCAAAGTTATTTCAACCTCCTTAAAACCCTATAACATATTCTTGTCGTCTTCATCTTATAGATGAGAGAGCTGACGTATAGAGCACCTAAGTGAACTTCCCAAAGCCTCACAACCAACACACACAGAGCTGGTAATCAAACCCAAAGCACGTCCCTGGAGCCAGCATTTTGGCGTAACAGGTTAACCTGCCATCTGTGATGCCAGCGTCCCATATGGGCACTGGTTTGGGTCCCAACCTTCCATTTCTGATCCAGTTCCCTGTTAATGCATCTTGGAAAAAAATGGAAGATGGCCCAAGTTCCTAGGCCCCTACAACCATTTGGGGACCAAAAGGAAGCATGTGACTCTTGGCTCCTGGCTCCTGGCTTCTGGCTCCTGGCCATTGCCTTCAGCCTGACCCGACCTTGACCACTGTGGCTATTTAAATAGTGAACCAGTGGACCTCTCTCTCTCTCTCTCTCTATATATATATATATAATTATTATATTTTATAATAATATACATTATATTATATATTACATTATTAATTATATTAATTATTTTATTATATAATATATGATATTACATGTTATATATTATATATATATATAAAGAATATCTGTCCTTCAAATAAATAGAATAAATCTTCAAAAAAAACCCAATCTGTTTCTATTCATTTACTTTTCTCTCTGGAACTCTGGAATGGTTTGATAGTAACCAAGGCATTAAGGAAGAAACACCAAGACATTTTTTTTTTCAAACAGTAACATATCAAAAATTTTTTATCGCTTATAAATGATCACCCAAACATTTCAAAGTAAATACATATCAGAAAATACCCTTGAAAATGCAGCTCTTTTAAACCATGAGAATTTAACAAACACACAAAAAACATATATTTCCTTAGTCACCAAAAGGGAAATATAGCCTTAAACATGGGAATTTGCACATAAAATCATCTCATAACTTTTAAAGAATTTAACAAATTCAAAGGTTGGAACAAGAATAGAGCTTTTGAAGCTGGATAGACAATTGGCAAAGTCACCAATCAAACAGAGACTACCTAAAGTTCAATGTTTCAATTTTTTTAACAGTTTTCAAAATTAGAGATTTTTTATTTTCAGCCAAATACTAGCAATCTTAAGTATGCATACTGCAAAAACTTTTTGCACACAGATATCAATTCTAACGTCAACATATATTAGATATTAATGTTAAAAACTTAAACAATGTTGTAATAGTATCTTTAAAATTATAGCCAATTATATATAAAGCTTACAAGATTCATTCCTCAACTTTTCTGACTTCCTCATCTCTTTCTCAACATGCTTAAACCTTTAAGTATTTTATCCCACTTTCCCTTTCCATTCTATGATAGCTGTTTTCCTGTGGGACAAAACATTCTACAAGCAATGCTCTTCCTTAATGATTCTCCTTCCATAACCTTCTCATCAAGAACACACTCTCAGGCTCAGAACCATTTTCCATCTGCTAATCTTCTTGATCTACATTTTGAACCAATCATGTAAGACTCCAAATTAAGACATTTTCTAAATAAAAGCATGCCAAATTTTAAATACAATGGCTTAAAGCAATCTTCAACAATTTCTCCCAATTCGTGGAAATACATTTTAACACAAATCCACCTCAAAACCTGGAATGGGAAGTTTTTCAAATAACCTTCTTCTAGCTGATTTGGGAATTTCCCCCTTCTCAAATGAAGGCAGATAAGAATCACCACAACAGGGACAAAATCAAAGTCCCAAATTCTTTAAAGGGCAGACTCCAAGCATGCCCCTCCCTTTTCCATGGTTTGTAGGCCTGAAGCTTCTCCTTAGCTTCTGTTTTATTGAAGTCAAGAGAGCTGGAAAACTTCAATTTGGCTATTGTCCTGGGAGACTACCACACATGCTCCTGGAGTGGAGTCCTGATGATCTTGGGGATCCCGGACGAGCCTCCATTTGTTGTGCCCAGACTTTGAGATCCCCAGAAATCACCAGGAGTCTGTAATCGATCCAAGTGCACAAGGACGGTTTGTTGAAGCTCAGTACATCCGAGCCTAGATTTTTGGTTGAGAGCAGGCAGCTGGCTGACACACCGGCCAGCCGCCTGGGACCAACACCCCTTATCAGGAGTGTCGCCACACCAAGACATTTTGTTCAACTTGCATGAATGCTAAGAAGAGGGAGCCGGAGCGACAGGGGAAGCACGGGGGTCCGGGTAGAGGAAAACAGGACGTCAAGCACATGAATGGCCTCGTGAGAAAGTGTGAACAAAGCAGTCAGTCTTGGAAAAGATTTAGTCGTAACTGTGTCCTGAGTAAGAGGGAGATGGTGAAAGATTTCAAATTGGAGTGGCGAGAAGGAAAGTGAACCAAACGCCACAAGATAGAAGCTGAGTTTCTCTTGAGAGAAACTGGAGAACTGATTCATGACTTGGGAAGAAAAACCTGGCAGGGAACGAGGACTCGGCACTTAACAAATTGCACTTAGGGCCCACTGAGGCCACCTGGCCTGATGCCAAGCATGGCCAACATTCACAGCCCCCTTCTGTTCTGGCTTGCGTGAGCTGACAGCCATCAGAGCAATGCTTACAGAATGACAGGAGACAGGATACGAACAGCACTCGGGTTGTGGTGCTCAGAGAAGGGAGAGCTGTGTCTCAGAGCAGCTGAGGACAGGCTGGGACACGAATGTGGTCTTAAAAGGATTTAGGGGTTGGAGATGGAGGCGCAATTTCTGGTGCTAGAGGAAGAAGAACAGAAGAATCCAAGGAGGAGAGGCAGGCACAGGAATCATTCCGGCAAAAGCATGCAGTCTAGAGGCCGAGGGGGCATGACAGTCCGCACAGCCCTGTTCGCTAACTCACCTCTTGCTGGGTTTCTCGGGCCTCGCCCTGAGTCGGCTTGGCTGTCTTCCATCTCTGCTGTGCTCTTCTTCACCGAGTCCTCATAGACTGCATTCAAAATGGTCACTTTCTGCATACACAAATGCTCTTTGAGACAGGAATAGTCATCTTCAGGGCCAATTCTGGCTCCCAGAGGGCACCCAGGTCAGTGAGGGAATGCTGTAGCCGTTAGCTTTGTCTGGGGTCTGTCCTCCGATTGCGCTCAGGAAGACTTGGCTCACAGCATGACCGTGAGGAGAGAGGCGGGAGCCTCTTCTCAGGCCCTCCTTAAGCTTCCAGCTGGCAAGAGAGCTGTCAAGGTGCAAGACCTCCTGGATCTGGGGGCTGGGCAAGACACTCAAGGAGGGGCATGTGTGCACGTGCGGGAGTGGGGACGCATGGAAGAACAGGTAGGGATTTAGGCCGATGGATCCAGGGTGATTTAGGCAGGAGGTGAGTCTCTGGTGGGACATGCTGACTCTGAGAAGCTCAATTATTTAATTATCATATTATATTATATTGTTAAAACTATTGATTGATCGGAACACCTCTCAATTGTTATCAGTGCACTCTCTGTCCCCTCCCTAGGAAGTGTGATCGTGTTTATTCCAAAGTCTTTTCCCGAGTGAGGAGCTTTCCTCAGATCCTGGTACCCTCATCAGCGTTTTCTGTCCAACAGGGAAGAGCATGGTTTATGCTTAAAATTGACTTCAAGTTAGGAAATAAAGCACACACTGTCCAGGAGCTACTGTTTTGTGACTTGCTGTCTAGTGGACTTGCCCATGGTTGCTGTCGCTCAGAAACACCCCATGGTCATGTTCATGGTCCCAGGTCCTGTGCCCCTCCCTGAAACACAGACACTAGCAATCTTCATCTTCTCAAAAGGCCGATTTGACTTCCCATTCTGTACAAAGGGCAGGGAAGTCCCCGTTTGCTCAGCCCAGCCCCACATCTAATTCCACCCAGAAGGAAGGACATCTAATTCCACCCAGGAACACCATGCATCTTTTTTCTTCTTCATATTTATCTGTTTATTTATTTACAAGCCGGAGTTACACAAAGGGCAGAGAGGGGCTTGGAAAAGAGAGAATCTTCTATCTGCTGGTTTATTCCCTGGATGGGCCAGGCAGAAACCAGCAAAAAGAGCTGCGTCCAGGTCTCCCACTGGATCACAGAGGCCCAAGTACGCAGGCTGTCTCCTGTTGCTTTCCCAGGCCATCAGCAGGTTGCTGATCAGAAATAGAGCAGCCAGGACACGAACCGGTACCTGCATAGGATGCTGTGTCACAGGCAGCAGCTTTACCTGCTACACCACAACGCCCGTACCTTGTATTCTAGCTCGTGGCCATTTCCTTTTCGTCAGTGGCACCGCTGCTCTGAGTGTCTGGGGCCCACTTGTCAGGAGGGGTTATTAGTCACGACAGGTGAGCTGGCTGTTCCCTGGAGAACTTGGCCCTTACCTGTAATCTCTTACGGAAGAGCCTGTTGGCCTTTCCTTCCCCTCCTCCAGAGAAAAGCAGAAGAGATGTGCCTCCTCAGGTAGACTGCCCAGGAGGAAAACACAGGGGAATCTCTGATTTCCAGATAGGAACAGGTGAGCAAGTGGAAGAAACTTAGTCACACTTGCCAAGCCGCATGCTCCGCTGAGACAGTCAGAAAGCTAAACGTTCCTCCCTC
Organism: Ochotona curzoniae; assembly: GCF_017591425.1. NCBI lineage: Eukaryota > Metazoa > Chordata > Mammalia > Lagomorpha > Ochotonidae > Ochotona > Ochotona curzoniae. Next base: position 934,392 of record NW_024466129.1, on the reverse strand, counting down.
AGGCCACATTGTCATTCTTGCTTTCATTTCCAACTGAGAGGACCTGCACCCGGGTCTGAGCCAAGTTCCCCATGGCAGAGAACTGACCACCTTCCGAGCTCTGGTCTCAGGCAGGGTTGGGGTAGCATCATGTTGGGGGGCTGGACTTTGACACCTGTCTCAGGATGCTCCCTGGCACAGGATGCGTGCGTCAGTGTCAGCTGAGAAATGAGCAAGCAGGTGTCAAACTCCAGGCGGGAGTGTTTGGCTCACAAGTGTGGGTGAGTCACCCGAAGGCCTTTGTTTCTGATGACGTCCTCCTCCCTGCTCTCTCTGGCTCTCTCTCATTTCCTTTTCCCACGCAGTGGAAACAGACTACTGAAGAGGCATGATGCTCGGGGCCTGGGAGGGTATTATTCTACCTAGAAAATAGGTCCAGTCACCTCTGCCACTTGGTAGCTGTTGGTCTTTTGGCTAATAGCTTGCCTCCTCGGTATCTCAGATTCCTTGAACCCATTTGTAGCATGATTACAATAATGATACCGACCCCAAGATCTGTGTGGATTAGAAGAATGAACACATGCGCATGAATAGTGCTGGGCGCATGGTAAGTGCTGGATGAACAAGGCTACTCCCACAGCCTCTGGAAGGTGCCAGAGGCAGCCAAATGGAGACATCCTGGACTACTGTGTTGCTAAAGAAAGCTGTTTAGCCAGTTCCCCACTCCCACCCATGGGCAGTCTTTCCTCTTCCTTGATCCTGCAAGAATGAATTTTATAATTGCCTTTGCCAAATCCAGATTTGTTTTCCGACACTGTAGCATCTCACTTCACTCAGCTTGTTAAGCTAAGGTGATCTTTCTTTTCAGTTCTTTTCTTTTTACTTTCTTAGCCCTTCAACTACACATTCAGTGGATTTGGAGGGGGGAAATTTACTCCCCCAAACCACATACTAAGTCTGTATTCTCCAATTGTGACAGAATGCTTCAGACAATTCCGTATAATGGGACCATGAAGCCAGAAACCTAGATGCCTGTGTGTGTGTGTGCGTGCGTTTCCAGAGCATTCTCTCCTAAACTATTGGAGGGGCGGTACAGAAAGCAAGTGGGACCTCCAAAAGGTACACCACTTTCTGGATGTCCCCTGGCGGTTCTACAGAAGCAACTTGAGAGCCACACTCACTGTGGGATCTGGATGCAGAGCTGGCGTCAGATAACAGAGCCAAAGCTGTGTCGGTGTTTTGGGAGTTTAGTGGGCTCCCGAGTCACCCTGGGATCGACTAAAAACCAAGTGTCCTGGATTTCTTCCCACAGTTTCAAACCCAGCAGAAGTGAGAGCTTGAAAGGGCTATTGTGAGGGGAGCTCATTCTGCGATCCCATGGTTTACACAAACCAAGGAGGTTTTCCCAGTTCGCTCTAGCTACGCAAAGCCACTAACTCCTTGTTACTCTTTCATTTGTCAAGCAGAGTGGCTGGCCTTGAGGAAGGCTGCCTGTGTCTGAATCTTGACCTCTTCCTCACTGTTACGCGATCTTAGCCAAATGATTTACCCTCTCCGCGTTCAGACTCTTCAAGCTGGCAGCTGCTCACGTTGTCCGAGAGTATGTTAGGCTCTAGGCACAGATCCAATCCCTTTACTGTTTGCTAATCCCTACCAACTGGGAAGGAAATGTTGTTATGATCCCCACTTTCAGATCAGGAAATTGAGGCACAAAGAGGAAAACTAATTGTGGACACTTCCTAAACTTTCTCCATGGATCCAGTGGCATCAGCACCATTATGTTGATGAGCTGCCGAGGATGCTACTTCCTGTGAAAGCAAGAAGACACGGGCATCTCCCTTCTTTCGAGACTCTTAAGTATTTTCACCCGAGGACAAACTCTGTGCCTTCCAAAGCTGGTGCAAAGGAGGTACCAATCACGTCTCATCTCTCATCCGGGTCTTCCCCGAAGAAAGACCTCTTCTTGTGCAGCCTTTCTGTCTCCTGAGAGCTGCCACAATTCTGCAGGTCCCTGGGCGTGTGTGGATGGAGACTTGGGCATGAAGGCAGCGCTGAGAGTGAGTCTGCAGGGCTGCAATGGTGTGTGTGCGCTTGGTTAAGCAGGGAGTCTTGTATGAGAGCTGACAGGGCTAACTCAGGGAATGCAGTTCGCAAGTTCACCAGACCAAAAGAGGGAAGAGGACGAGTGGGAGAGTTGCACCAGCACATTCCAGCAGCCTTGGCACTTGCTGTTGGCCTTTGTGCTACAGCCAGAGTTGGAGAGCAGGGGATAGAGACTGGCCGTTGCTTTGTCTGACCTTGACACATTTTAAGGTCTCTGTTGCTGATCACGATGGGACTTGTCACATTTTATGCTTTTCATATCACAGATCAGATACCAAGCTAAGCTAAATATGAAGACGGACCGGAAGCTAATCACTGTCATCAGAGGGAGTGGCAACATCCTGAGACCCTAGAACTCCTCACTGTCTCCCAACCCTGCTCTCTCTCACTGCCCAGTGCTGGCTGCCCTCCCTCTTAGCTGCACCCACCCTGGCTTGAGGTCAGCTTTGGCCTGCCCTCGGAATGCCACCTCCCCGATGGATTTTTAATTCCCAATCATCCCCTTCACTAAGACTGGCTTGGGAGTTCAGTCTCGCTCATGCTTTAGTGGCCCCGGTCCTTGTCCACGGTTTCACCACTGCTTCAGGTGTCTGGTCCTTCTCCGCAAGAAGCCATAAGCCTCTTTTGCATGCAGAATCCCCAGTGCCACGCAGGGTGCCAGCATGAGAAGCTTACTAGCCAGGATCTTGTGTATGCCAACACTTCCCTTGGTACTCTGTGAAGCACTGTGGTGCTCCTCTGTTGTGAAAGACCTGAGTCTTAGACTCCAAGGGAACAACACAGTGAAAAGCAGGAAACTCTTCAGTTTTGTCACTGGTAAACCCGGGGGTGAGAGGTCATTTGATGTGCTCCACTTCAAACCACAGCCGAGCCGACTGGGTGTGTGAGCAACAGCTGACTGCCCAAGCACACGAGTGCTCAGATCAAAGGACACCGCCTCTTACGGAGGCCCTTAAACTTGATGCCTTTGAAATGGGCAGATGGCAAGGTGTGAAACTGTATGGGTCATGGCTGACACTCCTGCATCCAGCCAGGTTAACAAAAGAAGTGCATATCACATTTGTTTGATCTGTTTTAGGGAGTTCACTGTGGCACAGTAGGTTAAACCGCAGCTTGAGAACGCACATTCCGTGTGTGAGCACCGATTCCTCTCTTTCCAGTACAGCTTCTTAAGAGGCAGCTGATGAGCCCTGAAGTACTGGATCCTTGGCACTCATCCGGGAGGTCCACGTGAAATTCCAGGCTCCTGGCTCCTGGCTTCTTCCTGGCTTTGTAGGCATTTGGGGAATGAACCAGCAGAAGTAAAACCTCTGTCAATCTGCTTTCAAATAAACGGAAAATAATAAATGAACATTATTTTTTAAAAGTTCCATGTGAACTTGGGATCCTTCAGAAGTGAACTTCCAGGTCTATTTTTATGCTTAGATTTAATAAAGACTGGAGACGTGTGATCAGTCAAGAAGGTTATCACCCAATGAAATAAACCGAGAAGGAAAGTCTAGCAAGTCTTTCCAGATTCTTTTTGGCTTTCTGGGTGACATGCTGCCCTTCCTTCAAGAAAGAGAGTCTTAAGATCTACTCTGAGATCATGTAGATTAGAGCATTTCTTTGTGGTCTACTCTTACACAGAAATGTAGAGGAGACACGCAGTATTGTGTCTAAGTTTTTTTACAGTTGACTTTAGGGGAGAAAGGCTCTAGTTTCTGAGACCTACTTTGGGGAAAAAGGAACTCTAGTTTTTATGCCCTGAACTGTGGGAGAAAGAGGCACAAGGCAGGGATGGAAAGAGAAAGCTAGAAAGAGACTGCATCTGAGAACTTTCCATTGTCCTTCAGTTAACCACACCCAGCACCACCATTCTCTGGGCTGTCATCGCCGGAGCCCACTACCAGACACCCAATCCCTCCATAGGAACAATGCTGATGAGTTAGGCAGGTTCTCTGGAAGACCAGCTTTCCAGGGAGCTCTTACCATGCTGATGAGGGGGCTGGGAACGGCACAAGCTAAGGTGAGATGTCACAGGACTTGTCACTTCAGAGAGGCAAGCTTAACTCTGGTCTGAATCTGAGCCCTAGACACGCGTGACAGATCTTCCTGGTAGACTATCTCTCCGTACCTATGCATCAGTCCTTTTAACTGCAAATGTTGGCTTCTACTGCCATCCATTTATACCAAATAGATAGCCTTGATTATAAGGGGGACAGGAATAGGAAAGTATTCAGGTGAACAGGGATCAATGTTTCTGCAGCTGGGATGCTGCCTCAAAGAAAATCTCCTGATAGATCAGCAGGGTGATTTCTGTAGCAGAGAGCCAGCGGTGCTGATGCTCAGAGTCTGTGGAGGTAGAGCTGTTTGCCCTGGGTAGGGTACTGTGTGCGCACATGGTACGGAGGAGTGCATGACCCGGATGCTGCCTCGACTGCTGCCTGCGCAGAGTCCTTCATGCTTTGTGATCTCATTTCAAGGCTTTTGTGTGCATAAGTCTTCTTCAGATGAATGTGTATTTCCTGAGGGCTTGACACATATTCTGGTGCTTCCTTTGTATTTAAGCTTGGTTACATGGACTGAAGGAGAAACACAACTTGTGGAAATGATACAGAAACCAAGGAAAGTACTAGGCACAAGGACTCAGGCTAACCCATCGCCTTTTGAAGCCAAGACTAGAGCCCTTAAATTCAGTCTTTTGATTTGTCACTTTCCGCTCACAGCTGAAAGCCTGTGGAAAGCCGCTCTAATGTGGTAACAGCCTAGAACAAAAACTGAGTTTCAATCTGTTATAGAGACTCAAATCAGCGTCTTACAGAGACTCAAACTTTTTTCAGGTTCTGGGAAGCTCAAGTTTCCACCCTTTCTTCCTGCCCCTACAGGTTGCAGGGTGAAGAAAGCAGCGCTACCTCCCTACAGCAAAGCTTGGCCCTACTGTTTGTTCTTCGGGGAGCAGTGGAATCTGGACTTAACAAGAGAGTACAAGGGAGTCTCATCCTCAGGAATCTTGTTTATTTATTGGGGCTTTTTGTTTGTTTACAGATGCTAAAATCAATTTTCTTTTCTTCTGGCCCTTCTAATATAGAAAAGTGGGTGATCCTCCTGTTATTCAAAGAGAAGGAAAGAAATAACTGAAAGGAGATGGAGAGTTTGCTCTCAAATATTTGATTCCTTTTACCCTGAGGAGGGACACTTGGTTTGCAATGTTACGATGGGGGAAGCCTAGAAGCATCTAAAAGCTGACGTCACTTCAGCATAAGAAACAGCTCTGCAAGTCCAGCCAAGTAAGATGCAATGATCTGCTTTTGGTGGTGGTGGTGGGGGAGTTTCCTAACACAAAAGGGGTTCTTAAAATGGTTAATTTACTCTTTTAAACAAACAGGTAACACATGTAACAGGACAATATTCAAAAGGAACAAAGAGATGTATCAAGAAAAGCTCATCTCTCTCCCATCCCTTTTTCCCTAAGACATTATTTTTACTTCTGAAGATACATCCTTTGTCAACTGGTATTTGATCCAAGGCCAGACATGTCTTTGTGAGGAATGATCCTTGGCTTCTGGCATGGGGTGATATGATGCTCCAAGATCTCCCAGCGCTCAGATCTTCAGATTTACAGGTCATGATCCTTAACGCTCTGTGACACGATGACAGTTTACTGCTTCGGGACTGGCCAGAGGCAACAGGCACTTCACAGCAAGTCATGCACAACGTCTTTTCTCCCATTTGAGATGGAAGGTAGGAGCAGAGCGCTGGGTGACTGGGCAGTGGGAGATGAACGCTGGAAGGATGAGCTGGGAAAGGAGCAGGAGATGGCTTAGGACAGAGGGAAAGGGGATGGAATGCTGCCCTCCAGGACAGCTGGGAGATGCTGAAAAGCCCCTGTCTCGCTCCCTGGGAAACCTCAGAGGGCTCCCCTTGGTCTTGATTCCTAAGTTGCTCCAGATTTTTCAAATACCTCTACAGTCTATTGTCAGGGAATTGAAAACAGGACCACTGATAGGCAGAGCTAGCCATGCATGACTCCAAGTGGAGTCTATTTTCATATATCATAGAGAATTCAAAGCTGTCTTTGACCCTGCAGTGAAGGTTAACCCTCTGATCCTTCCAGGTGAGGTTGGTTGCAGCCTTCAAGGCCATGCAGACCTGACAAGTCCAGGTAGTGCCTGACCTACTTCTGGAGCATGGCTATTTCTCCAGCACAAAGGGAAGAAGGTAAACAGAGGTAGGGCTCCAACGGACCTTTCATTATTAGACATACAAGAAGTCAACTTGCCCGTATCTGGCCCAGTATTTTAGAGGGAAAATGTACAATAAACCATTTGATTATCATCACTATTTCCATGGCCATTATTTATTTGGGAAACCAAATAGTCTATTATTATCAAATAAAGTAGAATAAATAACCATTAGTATTTGTACCCAACATAAACTTTCAGGCCATCTCAGAAAAGGAGGCACTGCATGGTGCTGTGTGTGGACACGGTTTTGGCCAGTCTCCTGGTATTTTTCTGCATGCGAAGCACTTACTGACATTCACTCCGAAGCACGGCTGGGGCCCAGCCCTGGAAGCCTATCCTGACAACAAGGATTGAAGTGACACTCGGCACAGCTAGCATGTTCAAGCACCTAACACAGAGAGATGGCCAGGAGCACGGCGGCCGTCTGCCGCCATCCTGCTCTTAGCAGAGGGACTCCTGCTAAGTTGCCTTTTGTAGCTGAGGAAGCAAGGCTTGGAGGGACCAGGCTGCTTTCCCACCTGACCTCTCAGATGCTGCTGCTAACTTCTGTGTTAAACAACACAGAGGAACCAAGCCCAAGAAAAGAATACGTGAAGGTGATTCCAAAGAACAAGCTCAGGAAAGAACTAAAGAGCAGTTAACAAAGCGAGTAGACACCAGACTAGGAGCTGGGGATGTGCAAAATGAGAACTGAGTGAGTGATGCCAGAGAGCGTAAGGGGAGATTAGATGGACAGGTGTCTAGTTCGATGCCTGCTCGTGTGGTAGAGCAGGAGTGTGCCACAGAGGGGCCCTACGGCCCGGCTCTCACCTCCTCTTCCCACGGAGGCTCCTGCCTGCCAGACAGGGCAGAACTGGGGAAAGAAGCACAGGTGCTGTGGGTGGCACCTGGACTCCGGGCACAGTCCTGCCACCCACAGCGCAGGCGCTGAGTTTGTTCAGCGTGTAACGGCTAAGGTGGCTCTCAGAGCGTACAGCACAGAACACTCATCGCAGCGTGAGAAGCGGAGAAGTGCTTAATCCACACCGCTAGAATGATGGAGAATGGGAATAATGAGCTGTTAACCCGACGAACACTGCTTTTTGCCACGTGCACACGAGAAGTGTTTCTGGCATGCTCAACTAGTTAGAAACAACCCTAGTTAGAAAGGGATACGTAATTTTCTCAGAAAGGATGTGAAAGCAGAAGGTAAATCAGCATTTTCACGCCACACATGTCACCACTTTCACTGTTACCGAGACGATCACACTTAGGTGATAGCCAAATCCAAATTAAAATTTGCTTTCAGAAATGACAATAAAAATGACTTCCTTTTTTAACAAGACAAAACAATAAATCTTTAACCTAATGATTACAGTTCACCCTGTATCAACATCAGCTGTTTCTGTTCAGGCTAAGTAAGCATTTTCTTGGGCTTCCATTTCTGTCATCCCACCCCCAGCTGCTGCGTGATAAGATCTTCACTCTAAGGCTGAATCATCATGTCAGTCCCACGGGATCGGAGGAAACATGTTCCTTTCACCAACTGAAACGCGGAATTATGGAAATAACCCTTTTCAGCCTCATCTACATTACCAAGATTCATTGATCTGATACAGCTTGAGCCTGCATGAGGGTTTTTTTTTAAAGATTTATTTATTATTTTTATTGTAAAGTCGGATATATAGAAAGAGGCGGAGAGACAGAGAGGAAGATTTTCCATCCAATGATTCACTACCCAAGTGACCACAATACCCGGAACTGAGCCAATCCGAACCCAGGAGCCAGGAGCTCTTCTGGGTCTCCCATGTGGGTGCAGGGTCGCAAGGCTTTGGACCTTCCTTGACTGCTTTCCCAGGCCACAGTAGGGAGCTGGATGGGAAGTGGAACTGCCGGGATTAGAACCGGCGCACACATAGGATCCTGGTGATTTCAAGGTGAGGACTTTAGCTGCTAGGCCTCCACACTGGGCCCTGGATCAGGGCTCTGACTTGCTCACACAAACCTCGGCCCTGTTGCAGTGTTTACCGTCCTGAGGCTTTGCTGCTCCAGGAGGAGAAGGCAGACACCACTTCACCTCCACCACACACGGCTGAACTGGGAAAGCACTGCGCTAGCTGACAGTTTCCACTGCCAATGTGCTTTTCTAAGCCAAGGGCTTCACAACTGCAGGATTTCCGTTCCCAGGCCACCTCCAGCTTTGCCCTGGACTCCTTTCTTTCTTCAGGCACTAAGTTTTGAAAGCACCCAGTACCGCCCTAGCTCAGAATATGAAAAGATCCAAGCTCTGCTCTGTTAGAACTGACTCCTGCTGGCCACAAGGTGACGGCCACATGCTCAGAAACTCCGTGAGCTGCTGAGCCACTGTACCCTGACACTGGCCATGCCGCAAGTGCTTACACTGCAAAAGCCGGCAAATGTCAGCGAGGGCAACTTTCCTTAAGATCAAAAAATAAAAGAGCATGATTCCTAGACTGAAAATGCCATGCATTCCTAATCCTTTCAGAAACCTTGAACATTTGCTAAGAACAGACCTAAGCTAGGTGAGAGGCTGTGGAGATGTGTGACTCAGGACAGTTAGGCTAGGAGGGACGCCCCTGCCCGCTCTCCCACATCCTGCTAGGTGGCTGAATGACTCTGGGACTTTTCTACTGAGATTGAAATGTTCTGAAGTCCCTCTGCCTCCCAGGACTAAGGAGAGCAAGACGGCTGCCGCAGCTGAGAACCGACTCACTGCAAAATGAAATCCTTGCCAAATGGCAGACAAACCAAGTCCCTGGCCCCGAAGTCCCTGGCCCCCAAGTCCCTCCCCCCGCCCCCGGCACGCTTTCGCTCATCTTCCCTGCCCAAGCCATGCTTTGGTTTTGGGGATGGGGTCCTGACGAGGGGGGTGTTCATATGGAGGAGAGGAACACCAGATAATCCCCTTGGGTATTTGGGACATTGTGCTAACGTGTTCCACTGTTACTGCCAACAGGCTCATAGGAACATCATAAATGTTATTTAGCACTTGCTTATTTCTAAATCTTGTTCAAGGAGCTGGTGTCTAGCCTAGCAATGCTACATGCTGGCATCTTCTGTAAGAATGTCTGGGTTCGATTCCCATCTCTACCTCCGGCCTCCTGCTAACAGAGATCCTGAGCAGCTGAAGTGATTGCTCAGGGCATTGGAACCCTGCCACCTGCGTGGGAGACCTGGCTGGAGTGCCTGACTCACAGCCTTGCTCTTGGCTCAACCCTGGCCATTGCAGGCATGGGAGAATGAACAAATGGATGCTGGCTCTCTCTCTCTCCCTCCCTATCTTTCTTCTTCTCTTTCCTCTCTCTTTTTCTGACTCTCTGCCTATTAAAATAAGTAGCTAATGTTACTTATGTACATAATTTTCTTTTTATCTTCCCAGTCCCTCACTGTATCTCACTTTTAAATCAAAGGCTCTACACCCAGAACGAACACAGTGCCATAAGCACAGACACTGACTTGGCATGGAGCAAGTCTGAGCTGTGGAGTGACCTTGAGCTCTCACCTTCCTAATCAGTGTGTAACAAGATGGTGTTTTCACTCTGAGGAGCATTTAAAGGATTAACTGGGGCCCTCTAGGATACTTGGAACAGGTCAAGACAATTGGTTATTATGGGTCCAGGCTGGACAGGCCCAGGGGACAGGCCCTGATTGTTTGGATTCTGGAAAGCCTTGGATTTCTTGCTTCTAAGAATCATAATGGGCTTCAAAGCCACTGAAACCACTGTGACTGCTCAGAACTTCCTGCTGAGGAGCAGCCTGCGCAGTGGCTGCTCGCAGGAAGCAGGCTCAGCGACAGCCCCGCAGGCGTTGTAGAGTGTGTCCCCTGGCATCATCTAAGTGGGTAACCTGCAGATGCAAGGGGAGAAGTCCCAGGCCGTCCAGGGTGAGGTGGGCCAGGCTGGACTGAGAGAGGACGCAGTTACAGCTTCTCTCTTCCTTTCTCTTTCCTTCTAGCTTCCCCCCTGACCTCCGCTGAGCTAGGCTAGTTCCCTTCCAAGCCTTCTGCATTTTCAAGTAGTACGATTCCAAGCATTTTGTTTTTTGAACACCCACGCTGGGAACATGCCAGGGTTACATCAGAAGAAAAAAGAAGGCAGTTTTCTTCTCCCAAATGAGCACAGAGCCCGTGCCTGATGGGTGAGAAAAGCCAAGGAAGATGGCCCAAGTGCCCGGGCCCTGATGCCATGTGGGAGATCCAGGTGGCGTCCCAGGTTCCTGGCTTTGGTCTGGCCCAACTCTGGCTTTACCACCATTTGGGGAATGTACCAGAAGATAGGAAACACGCACCTGTCCTTGTGTAACACTGCCTCCAACAAACAAACCTTACTGAGAGTTACAAAGTGGAAGAATACAGAACTCCACCCAACTGGACACCTGTTTTGCCTTTTTTGTGGCAGAGGTAACTCAGGCTTTCCCCCCTGTTTCAATCCTGAGCTCTGCCCAGAACACATGGGAATCCTAATTACAGGCTCAGTTTCTGGATTAGGAACAAACTGTGAGAGTGGTGGTACAGAGAATGGTCCAGGTAGCCACCTGGAGCCAGGAGTTTTGGAATCAAATTCCTAAAGAACCAGGAGCATGATTCAGAAAACCCAAACAGAAAAATTAAATGAAAGTTCATTTAAATATCCCCCCTCACTCCTAGAGGCAAACCCTGCATCATTAGAAAGGCCCAGGCGGTGGCTGGCGCCTTACACACACTCACAAGTCCTTCCTCGGCAGCTGTGGGGACGGGCTTCTGAGACTCCAGGGATGCCGGAATCTGCAGACACTCAATGGCGCGAACATCTCATAGTGCAATGCTTTGTATAGTCTAAACCACATCTGGAAAGAAATGGTAGTTATACTTCATTGTTGAAGGAATAATGGCAAGAGAAAATCACGTGAGCATGTTCGGGGCAAATACCACTTGTTAAAATACTTTTGATCAGCATTTAGTTGGATCCACAAATGTTGAAAAATGCATAGGAAGGGCTAGCTGTTTTCCTTCACTCCATCAGCTAAGCAGTCGCTACGTGCATCACGCTAACCAGAGAAGACAGGAGGCTCAATCACCCTTTCATTCCATCAGCTGAGTAGTTGCTAAGTGGCAGGCATCACGCTAGCCAGAGAAGAGAGGTGGCTGAATCACAGCTTCTTCAGTCAAGTTTACGGGAGGATCGGAGTCAGCCCTGCTGTTTTAACTTCCGGGTTGGTCATCTTCAGCTCTCAATACCTCCCTCTGCCCCACAGCTCTTGTTTGCCAGGTGCATCATCCTGCACCTGGGACCACCCCATTCTGGACAGTCGCTCTCATTCAGGGAGAGGCTTCCTGGCTTTGACCGTTTCCCACCAGGTCCTCACTTCCGTCTGCTTTCTCATTTGACTAACAAATGACTGGGCAAGCTTTATCCTGTTCTTACAGATGTGTTTGGCAGTTACCTTACCGAGGTTATATTCTCAAGGGAAAAGTGAAGAAATTTATTTCCAGCTACCTGGAAAGAATCACTATTAGTCTAAACATTAAAAATGGAAACCTCCAAACTAAATGTCAGTCTTTGAGAGGATTTCTGAAAAGCTGAACTGCTCGACTAACAGCCAACATCATCCCTTCGCCGAATGTACCAGTTCCTCCCTGGGAAGTTGTAATATTATAGAAATCCAAACGCAATGCTTGAAGATGAGTTGCCATGGAAACAAAGCTAAGGTATGACAAGTTCTTCTGATTTCATACACCCCTCTACACAACATGTTGTTCTAGAAAAACAAGTGAGCAGGAGCTGACAGAGTGAAAGGAGCAGGCAGCCCTCTGTGCCCAGGGAGACTTAGATCCAAGAGCTTTGCTCCCTGGTAGTACTGTTCAAGGGAACCCTTCTTTCTCCTTCCTGCCTGGAGGAGGACATGGAAAATGGTGAGCAAGGGACGTTAGAATCCATTTGATGTTAACTCCATTAACCAGGACGTTCTTCTCCTGTTTTCTCTGTTTCCTTTCTTTCCTTTTAAATGCTTCTCTTGCTTCCCACTTCTGATCTTTGATAGTGTCATAGTGACCTCTTTTTTCTATGCTCCATAGAGTTGACAAACCAGTTCTTCAACTGTCACCTTAACTTGCACGGTCATTATTAACCCAAATGACAAGTCAGGCTTCTGAACTGGACAGGCAGGCTGTGATTTTACTAACAAAATGAGGACAGCCTTCTCGGAGGCAGCAAGATGCAAGCTCACCTGCTCTTAAATGCAGCGTCCCATTTGGGTTCTCTGAACACATGACAGCATGTTTGTGCGGTGGTGCAGCTATTGATGGCATCTTGGTTTCAGTGATGGAGATTTAGTTACCTTTGTCTCATCAGTGCCCGACAGAGAGCCAGGTCAAAAAGATAGTACCTGCTCAGCCCTACGCATCTACTTGGAAAGCTCTTTCCCTCTCCATCATTTCATTCCTAGTTAGGGTTCTTTTTACTTAATGCCATCTGGAATGATCAACATTGATTGTCAAAGGTACACTTCCAAGTTGGTTCAGATGACTTCTGCATTTCTGAGTTTAGGATCCTAAGTGGCCAAAGGCTTTAAGGTCACTTATGGAAAATGCCTGTAGGCTTTCTGTGCTGTGGGGCTGGGGAGGAGGGCAGAAAAGAAAGACAGTCTACGAGAAGAAAATGAATGGACAGTATCTTAAAACACAAGAATGAAGTCTCCGCCTGCAGCAGCTCCTGGGAGATGGCCGCACCCCTGCCCTTCTCCTGGTGTGACTGCTCTTGGAAGAAACCGGGAACTTTCTCATTCACATCTATTTGTTTAATTTCTTGAGATCTGTAATGAGTTTCTGTCAATTGCAATAACACAAAATCCTGACTATTCCAAGCCACTTATTGGGTATTTTTGTAAATATTTGCTAAATGGTGAATAGTAGTTTTTTACTCTGTTACGGCTGAAAGGTGTTTGAAGACCACTTTGTCCCTCAAGCCTGCATGGATCCATTGGCACTGGAAGGAGAGAAGTAATCTCATCTTAATCCTCTTTGGAGCCCTCCGTGAGGAAGATTTTACAGTCTCCCGTGGGAACTTAACCAAAGCGACAGTGGGAATATTCCTTCTCCCTGGTCACAAGATACTATTTCTTAAAATTGAAATACTGATTTCTTCATTGATTCATTCACTCTCCACTCATTCAATAAAATCTTTTTGAGTTTCTGTTTAGGGTCAGACACTGTTCTGGCTTTGGATAAGCAGAGCAGAACAAGGTCCCAATTTTCTAGTGAGGTGTCATAGAAAAAAAGAAGCAAGTTAGCAATTAACCAATGATCTCGGGCAGTTTCAAACAGTGATAGTTGCTGTGTCTGATAGAATTGGAATATGGAATTATGCATCTTGGGATGTGGGTGGACTATTATACTTGCAAATGAGGTCATCAAGAGGTGATGTTTAAATCAAGACCTGAGTTGTACGGAAGGGTGAGCCCTGCACAGGCAGGAATGTGGCAGCCTGAGGAATTCCACTACATTTCCTTTGAGCTTCTCTTAGGTCGCATAGCCTTGCCGCCTGGTGCAAGGCTTTCTCCCGAAGCCTTTGTCAGTGTCTGGGATTGTCAGTTGTGGAGCTCGGAACCAATCTGGAAGCTCCAGGGCTGCGCGTCCATCAGCCGTGACTGATGGACCTTCTGCAGCAGCATGCTCCTCCTGCTGCTAGCACGGCTCACCTCAGCAAACGAGCAGATCAATACAACGTGCTGTTACTGTGACGCCACGATACTGTGCAGCCACTAGCGTGTCGGAGGGCATTTGCTTACCCTGATGGAGATATACAGTGTATACATGTGTGGAACCATCACACGATATTCTAGAAATATGCAGAGTTTTTGTATGTTTAATTTTTATAGTAATTTCTTCTGAAATTTACTTTTATCTGAAAGGCAGATTTACACAAAGAGAGGTGGAGAGAGAAGGTGTTCCATCTGCTCGTTTACTCCCCAAACGGCCGCAGTGTTCAGAGCTGAGCTGATCCAAAGCCAGGAGCCAGGAGCTTTTTCCTGGTCTCCCACGCGGGTGCAGGGTCTCAAGGCTTTGGACCATTCTCCACTGCCTTCCCAGGCCACAAGCAGAGAGTTAGATGGGAAGTAGAGCAGCTGGGACACGAACCAGTGCCCATATTGGCTGCTGCAGCCACAGGGTGGGGATTAGCCTGTTGAGCCATAGTGCCATCTGTTTAGATTTTGTAAAATATTTTTTAAAGGAAGAGAATCTTACATTTTGCAAAAACATGCATGAACTCAGAAGACATTATACTTTTTGAAATAAGCCAAACATGGAAAAAGAATTACTATATGATTTTACACAGATGAGGAATCAAATTGTTCTTTTTATATGTAAACTAAAATTTATAAAAATAAATGACAATGTATATCAGTTTTTCTGTAAATGCAGTATTTTGTCAGCTTGTTAGGAATTTTATCCTTCTATAGCTTTTATGACCTGTGAGTGCTTTAGAACCCTCTCTCATGCCCTCACAGGTCACAGGACCGCGTTGAGATTCCTTGTGCCTTGCTGGACCCAGCTCGCTTGCCTAGACAGAATCCAGGCTCTTGAACCTTGCCCCGTGGCTTGGACATTACTACTAGCAGTTTCAATATGATGAAACTCCTGCCCTTGACACTTTCAAGCACTCCTACACACACACACCCCTCCACCTCTCTCCCTGCTGTGTCCTCCACTGGGACGCTAATCCTAACTACAACTCCAGGCCTGACTGGTACAGGTTACATTCCCAGCCTGGCGATGCTTTCAGGCCTGCTCCACCTCCCTGGCCTTAACCCACCTTGCTATGTCTCTTGTTGGTCCTGGAGGACAAGTGTCACACCAGAGCCTGGCTCCCTCTGGGGCCTCCTTGCCCCCCTATTCCATGGACATGAGCATTCCAGTTAGCCCGAACACCTAACGAGCTGAGAGAACAGAGGCCTCGGCCTGCAGCAGGCAGGTGGCATTCCCCACCATAGAAAAACCTGCAAAATCAAGTTTGCCTTTGTTCAGTTGTTAGCCAGTTTTATCCTTCAGAAGGTGGAGGACTCCAAGCAGGCAGTGGCTACTTTGGATTTAACTCTAACAAGCCTGACTTGCCCGCTATGAAATCTTGAACACTGTACTCAACATTGACCAAGAAGCAGGTGTGAGCTAAACCAAAGAGACAAGCTTGAGCAGTGAGCAGTAAGACTTCAGCTGTGCGTTCACAGAGTCCCAGCTCAGCGAACCTGTGGCTGTTACTCAGCCTCATGCCTGAGCCGGAGATAATGGCACCTACTCTGAACGGCATGAGGATGGCGTGTGAAGCCATCATGGAGCTCACGTCCAATTAGGGATATGAGGAGCACTCATCTAATCACTTTTCAACAGCACACAGCTGGATTTGATAAATGTTAGTTTAAAAAGTCCAAATGTTAATGAAAACCTATGTTTTCTTCTCTGTTCTGAGATTATAAATGGAAAACTTCATTACTTATTGTGGCAGTCATTTCAATCATTTTATTGTTCAGACAGGTAATTTTGTCTCCTCTACAGAGTGCAGGAAAGCAAGGCCCAGGAAGGTTAAATAATTCAGCCAAAGGTACACAATTAAAGTCTGTCAGATCCTGTGTTTATTCCAGTGGTCCTGTGATGTCAGTATGGTAAGAGCATCGCCTCGTCCTTCTTAGAAGCTCTAACGGCAGTTAGAGAGGAATTTGTAATTTAAATAAAAGTATTTAATAAGTGGCCCTAATCTGATAGCTTCATTTGAAATGAACAATATGAAGAAATATTCCTAGAGGTCTTAGGCATTCTGCACAATCATCTTGGTCTCTTCCCCGCAGGAAGAAAGTTGGAATGCAGCTCCAAATTGGAGGAGGCAAAAAGTCATTGTGTCACCTTCAATTGGATCCGAGTTGAACAAGTCACCCAGATTGGTCCTATTGGGAACAAATCTGGAAGCTTGAAGGTGGACTCAGTGGAGATAAAACAATAAGAAATGTTTGTTTTTGTTAGGTGAGATAAGGGGCTATGTGTGCAAGACATTTTTAGCGTTTATCTACCTAGTGGTATCATATAATGGTGTCTTCAAAATAATTCAACCAAACAATATATTGATAGAAGAAATGAGACGAAATGTGGGTAACTGCAGATTCTAGGGAGAGTAAGCATGAGTGCTATTTTTTCTGTTTCTCTGTATTTTTGAGTGTTTTCACAATAAAGCACAGTTGTTACTTGATATAAATGGGAAATTTAAAAATTGTAAACTGCTACATAAGCATGAAATGTTTGCACCTGTTTGCCAATAGTAACCTTTCAGTGATAAAAATTCCACAGACCAGAAACACAGTTTATTCTTTGAACTGGACCTTTGCCTGGATCTTGTAGTACTCAAAGACTACGTTGTTCAAGTGTCAGGAAGACAAACAATTCTGCTGATAGTATATCAAGTTTCCAATTCCAAAGCTAGATTAACTCCTGGCAACTTTAAAAAAATATGCTTGCTTCCCCAGCTCTGTGTTTGAGTCAGTGAAATGTTCACACAAATCAACATTCCGAAAGAACAGAGACACCTTTTGCAAACCGTGCCTTCCCCACCCCCATATTCTACCCTTAAGTTGCTCATTCCCATTTTTCTTCTTCTTTTGGTATTGTTGTGTTAGATGATGTTTACATAGTCGATCAGGGTGGGAAGGATCTAGGGCTAGGGAGAAGTGGGTGTGGTCATTGTTTCCAAACTTTCTATCTCCCCACTTCTGGGGGGCGGGGTGAGGAATGGGGAGGTAAGAGATAAGGGATTAGGCCATACCCAGCCTCTCAACCATCTCAGTACCCGAGGATGGGGAAAGGCCACCCGATATCAACCCTTGGTCACAACGTGGTGCATGCTCCGAAGGTTCTGCTCAGGTGGATGCGATAGTTTTGAAATGTGTCAGCCTCGCAGATCTATGGATGAGAAATCCCTTCCAATGTCCACTGGCTGACACGGTCAGCCTTACACTCTCCATTTGCCCAGATTTCTTCTTCTTCTTTTTTTTTTTTTAAGGTGTATTTATTTATTTGAAAGGCAGAATTACAGAGAGGAAGAGATAGAGAGATAGAGAGAGAGAAATCTTCCCCAAATGACCACAATAGCCAGGGCTGCTCCCAGCCAAGACTAGGACCCAGGAGCTTCTTCTGGGTTTCCCGTGTGGTGCAGGGGCTCAAGGGCTTGTACTTCTTTCTAAGGTGCACTCTCAGGGAGCTGGATCTGTAGTGGATTAGCTGGGACAGAGTTGACACCTACATGGGATACTAGTGATGCAGTCCAAAGCTTAAGTCTTCCACCCCACAGCACCCACCCTTCATTCCGGTGGAGAAAAAATATCATCAATATCTCTTCCTCTTTTTTCTGAGCAAATATCATTGTATTTCTTTTAAACGGTTATAGGGAGAAAGATGTTACATGCCTACTATCTAGGACTCTCAAGAGCTGGGACTGGGCCTCTCACGTGGATGACAGGGACACGGCTACCTGAGCCATCCCCTGCTGCTTTCCAGTGTATGCACTGTCAGGAAACTGGACGCGCTAGTGCAGCCAGGGCTCGAAGCCAGGGACATCCCAAGAAACATTTTAACTGCTGTGCCAGCCACTTGGCCCCCATCCTACTCTTCAAAAGTATCTCTCAAAGTGATGGTCCAGAAAGTCAGAGCTCCCTGGGTAGGGCAGTGTGATAGCCCCAAAGATGATCTCTAAGTTGGAAAGCTCAAGGGGTCTAGGAACATAGACAGTGTTAGTGGCCAGGGCTCAGTTCCCTAATCCCTTCAATGGCTTGATCTTGCTGAACACTTTGCAAAGAGCATGAGACGACATCCTCTGTGGGTGGCTGGCTGCTCCCTCATTGCCCAGCACTCTGACAGGTTCCTGTCCGGAGAGTTGAACCATTGCACTACGGAGATCATTATTGCTGTAACCACTGAGTGTTCACTTTATAACTCCTGGTGACTCGCATACCAGCTTGTATGTGTACATGTGTGTGTTTGTGAGAGACAGGGAAGAGATGAACAAGTAAAACCGTTAAGTCCCTCAAAGGCAGGTTCCTAACACCTAGACTTCTGTTGCTTCACAGCCCTCAATTCAAGGATCTGAGTTTTTACGGTTCTTTATGTTTTTGGCAAACCTAGAAATGGCCTTGGTTTCATTCTGATTATCTCTGGATAACTCCTTCAGGAATATGGGTCAGTGTGACATACTGTTCTTATGCTCATTAGTCTCAAGAGTCAAGAAGTACTTAGGTTAAACAGGGATAATATTCAATAAAGTGCCAAATTAAGAAGGTTTTGAGCAAGACATGGTTGCAATCATTGATTGTCCTAATTTCCCTCTAAGGATAATTTCGATTTTCTCTACTATAAATATTTTTTTTTTCTGCTTTAGTTTCCAAGCTTAACAATTTCAGGTTTATTCATAGAGACAAAGGTCGTGTTCTTCCTCTTCCCAGGAATCCTGGGAATCTGGTGTGCTCTGCCGGATGTATCCTCCCCGTCTCTAGGACACGGGCAGCTGCATTCAAATAAGATGGTTTCAACAGGTTCTTTTTGAAGATGAAGCAAGGCGGTTCTTGGTACTCTTACGTTCCAGGGGTTAGTGGTTCTTAAACATAAAGAGGACGTTGGGCAATACTAATGTCAACGTGGATTGTTGCAGGAGCTTGAGGCCCCTACCAGGCCTCCTACGAGCTCTGACAGTCAAGAACAAAGGGGTCATTCTCCTGTACGAAGCTCAGAGTGACAGACATCTGCAGAGCAAGTTAAACTGGGGACTGGATGTGACAACAGCCTTGTACTAAACACCTCATTTTAACCTGTTTTTGCATCTTAAATGATAGTTGTTCTGCAGTTCTGATAATAAAGCAATTGCACGGATTGATTGGTTGTTAAGTTTCCTGCTTAAGTAAAAGAACATGAAAGAATAGCAATATGTCTAACTCATGGCTGCAAGCATTTTTTTTTTTAACTTTCAGACTTTTGCCTTGACACCAAAACTCTATTCAGGATTGTCCATTTTACAAAATTTATCTGAACCACAAATTCTTTTGACAGGAAAAAAAAAACATTATGACTGCATTTTCATGGTGAAGAAATCGCTTCACCCCCTAATGGACGAGAATGTTGTCCGATGTGTAGGACATGCTGCAAGTAAAACCATCCCTGAGAAGTCCGAGTTGCTACAGCTGAGGTCCAGCTGAGCTCAGGAACGCCTGGGCCAAGAAGAATGACATAGCATGTGCCCCCATGGTACAACCAGACGGCCTGGAGGTGAGAGTGAAAAGACTGATTTTAAACACCACCACTGGTGGAGAACAACCTGGCAGCATGCCTGTGGGTCTCTTTGTAACTTAGAATCAGAAGTGGATTAGCAGTGTGAACTATTACGGTAAGGAAGCATTCCTCAAGTGAGAGTGCTGCATCTTCATTGCCACGCTTTCCTGGATTCGGTTGCATAAATAAAGTGAAGAGAGAGCTCACCATCGGGCCAACGGCGGGCTAAGGGAATGGCAGTCGAAATGGTTCCTGGAGGTGGTAGGGTGGCAGAACAGAGGGACTTTGGATCAAATAGATGGGCAAAGTTGTGTTTGGTTAGTCCTGGCCAATACGGCCATCTTAAGGTTGAAGCAACATGTCAGGACTGTCCCAAAGCTGGTAACTTCTTTTGGGTCTCCCACATGAGAGCAGTTACTCAAGCACTTGGGCCATCTTCTGCTGCTTTTCCCAGGCTTGTTGGCAGTGAGTTGGATCAGAAATGGAACAGCTGGGACTCTAACTCGTACCCATATGGGATGCAGGTGTCACAGGTGGTGGCTTTACCCACTGTCCCATCAGGCAACCCCATAATGTCACTTTGTCTAAGCTTTTGGAAGCATCCTAATATTGAAATTGTCATCTTAACGAGATCCAGGAAGCATTTCCTCTTACTAGCCAGATAATACTCATTGTACTTCAAAATCTCCATGAAATTCTGCATGAGGCAGATTCCTCTGTCTGTCCTCCTCCCGGCCCAAAGAACAGGGAAGGAAGGATCGGTGTCATTGTGAAGTGTCTGCCCTTTCACAGTGACCTGAAATGGAATCATAATTCATAGCATAGTGTTATCTTTGGAGCTCTTGAACTCCAACTGATTTAAAACCAAGAATAATAGCCTACTAGGAATACAGGACAGCTAAGTAAATTTTCCTGCCTTTGTTTGAGTCATTTTAAACATATTTTTGTTTTGTTTGCTTTTGTGCAGGAATTGAGACAATTGAGGTATCATGTTTGAGATCTATTCTTCAAATACAGTCAGCACAGGGGTTGGTTCCCACTTAATAGGCCAATGTTTGTTCACTCGGGATCCCACGGACCATTGCCTGTTATGGGACAGAAGGGAGCTTTGGTCCACACCCCTCCAGATCCTGGGCATGGGCTTGGTGCTCATGCAGGCAGCATTTGATGGCTCTGAGTTTTGCCTTCCTTATACTGTAGACACATAGACCAGGATGGATCCAGAGACATGCATCTTCAGACCAGCAGAACCAAACTTCGAAATACAAGCACTTGCCATGAATTTACCTGAGCAAAGATAACCTAAACATCTACTACTTCAGGGTGCTGAAGGAGGTGAGCTGAGGAGAACAAGTCAGGCACAATTTGAAGAGCCTCAGTATCAAAATCCCAACCATGTGTTCATGGCCCATTGCTACTAAGAAACTGTGTGAGCTTATAGGCCAGATGGCCTATGTGACCTTTAGCACTGATGGGCCCCAACTCTCATGAATCAAGGCCCACCTAAGTCTGGTTATCTCACAGGTGGCTCCAAGTAATTAAGTGGGTGCTTGCCTTAGTTGCTGGAGGCCTGGGCTGTCCAGCTGAGACAGGTAGGGAATGTGTGGTAGCTCCCCTCACCTTGCAGGCTATTGTGAATTGCCCCCTTTCAAGCTATTGTGGACTGCCCCTATAAAAACCCTATGAATGTGCTGTTCGGGACCACACTCCAGTAAGGGGCATTGGTCCCGGCTGGCCGGTCAGTCAGCCAGCTGCCTGCTTTCAACCAAGAACCCAGGCTCGGATGTGCTGAGCTTGAATAAACCATCCTTGTGCACTTGGATCGACTTCAGACTTCTGGTGATTTCTGGGGATCTCAAAGTCTGGGCACAACAAGTTCCCCTATTCTTGAAGTAGAAGAGCAACCTCCCTTCCTTTGCTTCATTCTTAACAGGTTGAATTCATCGGCGAATTTCCCGTCCCTGCCCTGAACAAATTGCTGAAATAACTTTGGCAGAAACAGAAGTATGTTACCTATCATAATATGAATAAGTGCTTTAACAAACTAAAATGCTCATGTATTGTACTTTAATCATATAAATTACTCCATTTTGTCCTCAGGAGACATGAGTGAGAAGCTAGTGGCAAGAATTCCAAAGCTGGGGATATCAGAGGGGGCCGTGCTGGCATCAGAGGTCAGCCAGATGAACCCGCTTTCTCTCTGAGCGGTTCACCCTCACTGTGTTGACTGTTGGTTCCTTTCTGAGTAAAGCAGGTTGCTGCACATTCTGCAAAGCTTGGTAGGCAGCTGAGAGAAGGCTGTGGAAGACGGCTGTCCTGGGACCCAGCATGGGCAGCCTGTAGTGAAGGCTCTCTGGAGGGAAGTGCAGGGAGAGAAAACAAACTCCTCAGGGGACCCCGCACAGACGCGTGCAGCTTTAGCAACATGCTCTAAGCACTGCAGCCTGGGTGTGTCCAGGCCTTGCACACCAGCATGGGACCCCACACTGGCACATGCTGCTTCAGCAACATGCTCTAAGCACTGCGGCCAGGGCACGTCCAGGCCTGCACACCAGATGGCCGCACAGAGCCCTCAGTGTCACTGGGTTCCTTAGAGGAGGAAGCTGCTTCTATCTTACAGGTGGGGACTACGAAGGAAGGCTATTTAGCAACATGAGGATTCAGACCGAGGGCTCATTGTTCCTGGGCTAGCATTTTCCCCATGACCTCATAAATTGCACTTGGGAGCAAAGCTCAGCTCAGAAAAGATCACAACGGGAATGAACAGGAGCTGTGCTACGCTTCAGCTCCTCGCCAGTTCTGCAGTCACTCTCGCTTAGGTCCAGCACCAAGATTACTGTTCTAGGATGGGCTCCGGGCATACTGATCCAAGTGTACTTGTACACATGTCTGCAAGACTGGCTTGTTCCTTTGCAAAGCAGGCCTGAAAAATGTCCAGGTCCAAAGGAAACTTAGAGTGAATATATGACTGCTCAGACAAACCTGACCCAACCACACATGCCTATCACTCTCGGCTTTGAAATGCTGGTGAGTCAGCGCATTCATACAATGAGGGAGTGGTGGTTTACCGGGTGGGTGGATGCTCTTAGCTCTGAGATCCTGATTCCATTTCGGCTAAATCAGAGTCCCTTGCTAGATCAATGTTTTTGGACTTACACGAAATGATTCACCGGGACTGGGTGGCTCTTCCCTCTCTCTGAGTAGATGTTAACCTGTTACCTGAGTCTCCACTCGTCCCTCCCAGCATCGCCTCAAGATAGCCTTTTATCCTCAGATTTCTGCTCCAGATACCCTCTTGGCTCAGTTCTAATTTGGCTCCTCTGTAATCTCCCCAGATAAAGTTTAGTCTTATTTGTGTAAGGCTGAAACACTGATCCTGATTCTTACTACAAGTATCCCCTATCGGAAGGCTCTGGGTGACGTCACGTAACTTGGGAGCAGATGAAAGGATGAGCAAAATGAAAGGAAGGACAAAGTCGCTCAAGTGTCACCCTGACCCCTTAAATGACGTCACCCCCAAAGAGTGGCCTGCCCAGTATCAGCTCCTTTAAAGGATGGCAGTTAAGCCAGTTCTGGAGAGAGCTGCTCTGTGCTCGCTCTGCCAGCAGCAAAGGAAGATGAGAACAGCATTGAGCGGCTGTGAAAAGGCCGGTGTTTCAGGGAACCTGCTGGCGGAGGTCCAGAGCTGTGCTGTGGCTGCCACGGGGGTTTCCCTCACTCGGTTGCTCTCTCAGGACCTGCCTGCACAGTGACCTCTTTCTCTAGTGTGTGTCCTGTCCCTAACGAAGCCCTTCAGCAAGGGGGCTACTGGCCAGATCCGTGAGATGTGGCGAGGTCCTGTGAGCGAAAACAACATGGTAAGGGGAAGTGAAGCGGAAAGAAGGGACAGGTGCACTTGCAAGAGAAACAGGTAGAGAATGGAAATTTGCTCAGAGGTTTAGAAAGTATCTTTAGAACTAAGCTTTTTGTTCTATCACTGTCGGCATAATACGTGTTGTGCTGACGTTATTCTATAAGAAAGCAAACCTGTTGGAATGGCATCATGAGAAGGTTTGGAACAGGCCGCCGTTTGGGACTGATGAAGACTCATTGTTCTGATTGGAAAAAGCAAGAAAACAGATATGTTACTTGGCTAAGGCTTGGTGGAAAGGGATGCATTTTTACATATTTTACTGCACAGATGATGAACTTTCCAGTCCCTGACTAGTAACCAGGTGACTGGTAACCATCCTGGTAACCAGGTGACTGCAGCAGTGCGTGTCCCAAACCAGCAAGTCTCACGCTCCTCGGACTTAGTGGTCGTCATAAACTTTTTTTTTAAAAAAATATTCAATTAAAAATTGTGTTCCACTGCAAGAACATGCATAGTCTAAAAATAGCAGGGATTAAGGAAAGAATTCTCCAACTGCTAAAAAAAAAAAAAAGGCAACTAATCAATATCTGTAATCTACCCCTTAATGAGCAAAACTAAGAATATTCTGGTTAAACTTGCAACCTTAGACAAAATGTCCTGGCCACATACCACTTCTCCTGACAGGCAGGTTGTGGAGGTAATTCTTACCCAAAACATTTACACATGTGTCTAGATGTCTAATGTCTAAAAACCAGAAAATTAGTAAACTTTGTTAAGCTACCTAAGGTTTTATATTTGTTTCATTATTTCTACTTCTACAGAGATATTCCAAGGTTATTTTCGCATTACTACCAAAAATATAGCCATGCCAACCAGAGTATTTTATTCAGTTGCCCCAGGAAGACTTATGGAGACTTTGTCCATCTGGGGTAAACAGATTGGTGATTTATTTAAGATCAAATAGTTTAGCTTGGGAACACTTCAGAAGAAGTTTTTTTGGGGATCTCCCCAATTGAGATGCCAGATTCAGAACCCTAACCATGAAAGGACAGAAGATGGAACAAGTTAATCAACCACCTCAGCTTTAGGTTGGCAACGAAATACCGGGCAATTAGAGGCGCTATGATGGACAATGTCAATCAGTGGGTTTTTCAACGACCTCATCATGATTGGAGAGGCGAGACTGGCAGCAATTCATAACTAGTGAACAATTGAAACCACCTGAACGAGTATCTCAGAGCATGCCCCACATGTGGGACTTGGGGTGGGTGGGAAACCGGGTGGGGCTTCTCCCAATATCCCACTTTACCTCAGATACATGAAGGAAACAATATGGAAATAATAGTCTTACCCACTTTCCTGTAGCCCTTGAATCTTTTTACCCAAATTAACTATGTAAAGATTGCCAAAATAATAATAATAAAAAAGATCAAATAGTTTAAATCTAAATTTAAATTTCACAGTTCAACAAATGTGTATCTATTTCTCCACCGCTTCTCTTTTTTGCTCCATCATTCTCCTATCCATTCCTTCCGCTCAACATGACCATAATTATTTGAAAGGCTATAAAGGCGGTCATTTTAAAAGGCAGTTATTCCACTGAGCACAGTTGCATTGACATGTATATGCAGTGAGATTTAAAACTACAAGAATAGATTCTATAAGCTATAAACAGAACCAGTTCCTGACTTATACTCATCTAAGATAAGCCTCAACCAGAAGTGACACATTTTCCTGTAAAGTACTGAAAAAGAACCAAAAAGCAAAACATAACAACGAACCCAGTGTTATTATTTCTGGTTGGTGTTGACATGATTATATGATGCTAATTCTTAATGTTAAATGGAGAATAGCTGTTTGTTTAAGATAAAACCAACTAACCATTCTGGGATTGCCACTTTATTTAAAGTATTGAACTTGCAAGATACATAAAAGGAGACAACTCATTTCAAAAGTCTCATTCACCTGACTACTCCACTTCCAACCTCGCTCCCTGCTAATGTCTCTCAGAAGCAGCAGAAGGTGGCCCAAGCACTTGGTTCCTGCCATCCATGCAGCAGGCCAGAAGGAAGCTCCTGGCTCCTGGCTTCAGCTCGTCCCAGTCGTGGTTGTAGTGGCCGTTTGGACGAGCGAATTCAAGAATAGAAGTTTCTCTCTCAGCATCTCTCTGTCTGTTACCCTACCTTTCAAATATAGATAAATAAATCTTTTTTATTTTAAAGGACTTTCATGGAAGAATAGAGTTTCATTTTGTGTAGAAATGCCTAATTTGAGTCCGTTGTCTTGCAAGAATAATTATTAGGATAAATTTGATATCATGATTTGATATAAGAGCTCTTTGAAAACACAAAGATCAGATAGACAAGCAATATCATTTCTAGGGATAATATTTCCCAAATATCTACCTCTTCCATGACCTTGTCTATCTGGAATAAGTACATGGCTTCAATCTTAGAAGGAATCAGAACTTCTACCACTGTGACACAAGGGTAGAAAAAGACTCATTTGTTTTTTTTTTCCAACATCATTGTTCTCTATAAGATACTATTATTATAAGTTTAAATTAAATTTCATCACATAATTTTTGATTGATTATATGTCAGGATAACTATTAATTGCAAGGCAAGTTGACCCACATTTATGACTTATCCAAGGCAAGAACATGTTTTGAGGTTCATTTTTTTCTTAAGATTTATTTAATTTTTATTGGGTAGGCAGATAAACAAAGAGGAGGAGAGATAGAAAGGAAGATCTTCCCTCTGTTGATACACTCCCCAAGTGGCCTCAACGTCTAGTGCTGAGCTGATCCAAAGCCAGGAGCCAGTAGCTTCTTGCAGGTCTCCCACACGGGTGCAGGGTCCCAAGGCTTTGGGCCGTCCTCAACTGCTTTCCCAGGCCACAGGGAGGGGGCCGGATGGGAAGCGGGCTGCTGGGGATTAGAACCGGTGCCCATGTACAATTCTGGGGCACACAAGGCGAGGACTTTAGCCGCTAGGCTACCATTCTGTGCCCCATACTTTGAGTTTTTAAACAAAATAAAAACATAATCCTTCTCTGTATGATGTCAGAAAAACTAAAAGAAAACTTTGACAAACCAAATCCAGAAACTTTTATACCTGTATGGATGAGAGAGGATCAGATGATAACCAAACACGCAGGGAGGAGGAATTTCAGTCAGTAAAAAGGAGCAGAGGATGTCCTGAATTTAGGACACAGTATATGTGATCATCCATGCCTCGTGATTCAGGTATG
Organism: Ochotona curzoniae; assembly: GCF_017591425.1. NCBI lineage: Eukaryota > Metazoa > Chordata > Mammalia > Lagomorpha > Ochotonidae > Ochotona > Ochotona curzoniae. Next base: position 907,706 of record NW_024466129.1, on the reverse strand, counting down.
TTATTGACATATGAACTTATCTCCAGTCTGCCCAAGTTATCAAGGAAATACACAATAGTCTGTCAAGTTGTTCAAGAAGAATATTGAAGTGTGTCTTTCAGGCTCTCTAATCAGAAAATAAAATCTGTCCGTTATCCCATTCCCAAAGCTTTCCTTAAACATCCTATTTATACATTTCCCAAGTCATCCTGACCAGAATTAGAGATGTCTTGAATAAAAGCTCTGGCGTACCTGTGATTCCCAACATTCTTGAAGGACAGTGCAAGGCCGTCAGGGATTCTCACGGGTCTTAATTGCATCTGAGGAAGAAAGTCTCATTTAGAACATTACCCATAACTGCCTGCTGATTTAAATTAACAATACAGTGTAACTTTGATGAACCTGAATTTTATTTGATATTAAAGTCATTATGTAGGGCCAGCATTGTGGCACAGAAGGCTAAGCCACCAACTGCAGCAACAGCATCCCATATGGGCATCAGGTCCAGCTTTCTCTCAATGAGTCTGAGAAAGCAACAGTTCTGAATCGAGTGCCTGGCTCCCAGCTCTGGCCTGACCAGCGCTGGCCATTGCAGCCTTTTGAGGAGTGAGCCACTGGGTGTAGGAGCTGTTCTTCTCTCTCTCTTCCTCTGATTGCCTTCAAATAAACAAAATTCTTAGAGGTGTGTATCTATAATATGAACAAAGCACAGACTAGCACCCTTCTCTTAAGTCATGGTGCCTTTGTCTTGCCCAGCTATCACATCTGAATGCATGATACCCCAAGACTAGTTAGACTAGTGTTAACAGCTGCGTTGTCACGGAGTCTCCTGGTCAGTCTCTGCCTCACTCACATCTGCTTGGAGCTCCCGCTGCAGGAATACTGGGAGGTTTTCCTTGCATTTGGTGCTGCGCTTCCCTGGTAGGCTCAGCTCTGTGAGAGCAGAGATCACTTCTTCAGTCTTGTATTCTCAGCTCCTAACACAATGTTGGTATAAGAACTGCTTCGTTTTGTTTTATCAAATTATTGGATGAAGGGCATGATGTGAAACACTTCAGACCTGTCAATGTGCCCTTCATGAAGGCCTCATGGTAGGCCGTGTGGACACATGGGCCTCTTGATTAGAAAATGCCGGTGCAAGTGTTCATGGAGTGCCTCACACCAGGAGGGCTCTGATTTAAAGTTAGGGTAAATAGCACTGCAGTTTACAGTGTGTCAAGGACCTCTAGAGGTGCTCCAAAATAGAAACAAACCAACCTCAAGCTCAATGCCAAGCACTTACTGCGTTTAATCAGATTGTTCTAATTTATTACCTGAAAGGAGGGAGCTAGCATAGGGCAGCAAAAGCTTTAGTGAAAATCTGAGGGGAGATTTCCATTTTCCTAAAAGGGGCTGAGGACGTGCCAAAAGCAGACTCTGCCCTTTTAGTGGCAGGTGGGTCCTTTCTGTAGGAGAGATGCAGGACCCTAAGGACCCTGCATGCACATGCGGCGGAAGAGGCTGCAGCAGGCCAGCTCTGCACGCTAAGGGCCGTGCATGCGCATGCGTTGGAAGAGGTTGCAGCAGGACAAGGCTGCCACAGACACTGCTTCTGGTTCTCAGAAACAGTGCATCATGGGAACTCCTACTCCAACTTGCAAACCCGGCTGACTTCCTTTTCCCCAAAGACTTCCCCGGGTTTTACTTTGCCTGCTCCTCCCCTCTCTACCAGATGCAGTTCTATACACATGCACCGCATTGTACTGTCATTATTTATTCCATAAGGCAGGCATTGTGTCTCATTAATTAAATACTTGACCCGTAACAGCAATCAATAAGTCATTTGTTAAAATGAAGTATATGAACAGTCTTTTAAAGCCAACTCTCCTATGTTACAGAATGCCTGCCTAACAGTCCCATTTTTAAAGAAATGTATTTATTTGAAATGCAGAGTTACAGAGAGGGTACGAGATCAAGGAAGAGAAGGAGGGAGAGAGGGAGCTTCCCTCAGCTAGCTCACTCCCCAAACAGCCATCACACCCAGCCCTGGGCCAGCTTGAAGCAGGCGCCAACTCCTTCTGGGCTCCGAAGAGTGGCAGAGGCCAGGGGTTGGGGAACTGCTGCTCTTTTTGTTTGCGTATCACAAGGAGCTGGGAAAGAAGCAGAGCGGCTGGGAGTGGCACAGGTGCTCATACATGACGCTGACCTCACAGGAGGCAGTACGACCCCTGCACCACGGCTTGCCAGATGCCACTTCAAAATAAAAATGTCCAAAGGAGTGACTCCATTTACTTCTTTCTTTCTTCCTCTCTTTCTTTCTCTTTCTTCCTCTGTTTCTTTCTCTCTCTCTTTCTTTCTTTCTTTCTTTTTCTTTCTTTCTCTCTCTCTCTCTCTCTTTCTTTCTTTCTCTCTTTCTTTCTTTCTGATTTATTTATTTACTTACTCTAACAAATTACAGAAAGGAGGAAGAAGAGGCACAGAGATCTTCCACCTGCTGGTTCACTCCTCAGATGTCTGCACAGGCCCGAGCTGGGCTGATCAGGACCTGGGAGCCAGGAGCTTGTTCTCAATCTCCTACATGGGTGCAGGGTCCCAGGCCGTGGACCATCTACCACTGCTTTCCCAGGCCATTTGCAGGGAGCTGGTTTGGAAGTGGAGCAGGCAGGTGATGACCTGCTCATAAGGAATTGTTGACGTCGCAAGTGGAGGATCAGCCTGTGACTCCAGTCCCCTCCCCCATTTCTAATTTCCAAAAATTATTGTTTGATTTTCATTTTATCTGACTGGTACAGGACAGGAGAAAGAGATCCTCTGTCTGCTGGTATAGTTTTCAAAGGCTTGAAATAGCAGGAGCCGGAAGCCTGGAGCTCCAGTCAGGCCACTCAAGTGAGTGTCAGAGACCCACACACGGAGCTGTCACCTGATGACTTGCTGGTGCACACACACAGGAAGCTGGGATAAAGAATGCAATTGTCGTTTGCACTTTCTTACAGGGAATGAGAGTGTTCCAAGCAGTGACTCAGTTTGCCAACACCTGCCTCATACAGTCCTACTTTTAAAGGGTTTGAAAGTGTTAATTAGAGAGCAATGTAGTTAATGGAAAACTGGTGTATTAAAAGGAACAGGAATTGTTTGGAGACAGATGCTTTAAAGCACAGTGGGGAACATCTCTTTCCCTGGTGTAATAACCCTACCAGGCCTGCCTCCTGCCACGGTTCCTGTGTTTGCCAATATGTACAGCAGACTGCTCTTATCTATCCCACATCCCATGCAGCTCTCATACATGTCAATGGGCATTGAAGCCTAGTTCAACCCAACCAACCCCACTATCCAGCACACACGTGTTGGTGGGTGCCACTTTGTCTAGTCATGCCTGTCCCAGTCCTGGTTCTCATGCCCACCAGTCAGAGTGGCAACCCAAGTGGAAGATGCCCACTGCTTCCCTACTGGGTCTACTCCCACTCCTGGATCTTACACTCTGCAGGTGGTTCTGCAGTTGACTCGACAGTCTTCCCCCTATGCCAGCATCTGGCAGTTGATGCTGTGGCAAAGCCCAATCAACCCTCTCACTCTGGCTTATACATGTACTACTAGGTACAGACCTCCCAGCTTGATTAGGGTTCAATCCAGCTTCCATGCAAGCCAACAGGTGTTGTAGCCTGGCCTGGCCTACCCCCAATCCCAGCTCTCATGCTCAACAGTGGGAATAGTGGTCCAGCAGGAAATCTCCCTGCAGCCCCCCTACCGAGTTAACCAGCTCTCTCCTGGCTCTCACATATTCGGGTTGGGCTCTGTGACCCAGCCTGGCATGGCCCACCTACCCCCTGCATTTGCCAGTGGGTTCTGTATCCTTGCCTAGCCTGGCCCCAGTTCCAGGTCACACTGGTGGAGACTGCAGCCTAGCCAGCCCAGCCACCCCCCAGTCCCAGCCCTAGTGTGAACTGGCTGGTATTGCAGCCCAACCTGGCATGACCAATACACCATTCTGGCTCTCAGACTTGCCAGTGAATAATATGAACTGGACCAGACTGGCTCAGCCCAGACCTGAGCCAAAGGTAAGCCCCTGGGTACCATAACCCAGCCTGGTTTTGTTAAACTTATACCTAAATATTTATTTTTTTATATTCCTGTAAATGCAATTTTTAAAAATTTTTATTTTTGGACACATTACTAGTATGTACAAATGAAGCACTGTTTGTATGTTCGGTAATCTGCTGTGCTCTTGCACCTGTTTATCAGCCCAAATAGTTGTGTGGGTTATGGCGGGCTTGGTACATAGCAGACTGTGCTGCCTGCATACAGGGAAGATCTATCTAGTTATTTGAACGGCAGAGTGACAGAGAGAGAGGAGAGAGAAGAGACGAGAGAGGGAGAGAAGAGAGGGAGAGAGAGAGAGGAGAGAGAGAGGAGAGAGGAGAAAGGGAGAGAGAAGGAGAGAGAGAGGAGGGAGGGAGAGAGAGCAAGAGAGAGGAGAGAGAGAGGAGAGAGGGAAAGAAGAGAGGGAGAGAGAGGGAGAGGAGAGAGAGAGAGAGAGAAAGGAGAGAGGAGAAAGAGAGAGAGAAAGGGAGAGAGGGAGAGATTTTCCATTTGTTGGTTCATTTTCCAGATGGCTGCCAACAGCAGGGTCTGGATAAAGCTGAAGCTGGACCTTCCTCCTGGTCTCCCACATGGCTGGCAGGGGCCAAGCACTTGGGCCATCTTCTGATGCTTTCCTAGGCAGATCAGCAGGAAGCGACAGCAGCAGAGTGGCTGGGACTTGAACCAGCACTGTGGTGTTGTCAGCAGCAGCTAAGCTCACTGTATCACAATGCTGTCCATACCTCTTTCTTTCTTACCTGGATGGCTTTTACTTTTCTTTTTTGCCATAATTTCCCAGCACAGTGTTAGAAATAGTAAAAAGAAAAAAAAAAGATAACTTTGGTAGGATGTTATTTGTGGACTTTCAGGAGATGGTCTTTATTTGGTTGAGGAAGCTCCCTTCGACTCCTCTGGACTGTTAAATGGCCGTCTGGGATCTGAATGTCATAGTAGCAGATCAACAGCCCCCCACCTGCAGGTAGCCAGGCAAGGCTATTTGGTTTCTTTGTTCTGACTCTTCAATTTCCTCTCGGGATCTGACAGCAGTAGGAACAGACCCCTGAGAGCTTTAGTGTCTGAGGACATTCTGTTACATGCTACAGCAAATGGCAAAACCAAACCACAGGGTCCCACTCGTGTCTGGCCCAGGCTAGAGCAAAGATGAGAAAGGACAGCTGCTGCAGTGTCCAGCATGCCAGGGGATGAGGCCAGCACAGGCCTGGGTCAGGGCCTTCTAAAAGTAGACATAGATTAGTCCAGGAATAGGATGTCAAGAAAACCCAATTCTAATTGCCCAGACTCCAGTCAAAACAAATGTTGAACAGCATGCTCCTAATCACGTAGACCGTGAATGCAGATGACAACTGCCAGGTATAGCTATGCCAGTAGCTTCAGTTAAACTTCTGAATCCCCCAAAGTTTCTCAACATTTCGCTGCTCTTTTCTGTAACCTACTTGCCTCTGGCAGGTTGGCCATGAACCCAGGTAAGGGGCCTGTTTCACAGGAGTTACCTTTCTCCTATCCCCTGCCCTGGCTCTCACAGTTCACCCAGCCTATCTTCTCAGCTAGGGAAAAGGAGGATCACAAACCCAATCAAGAACTAAATTAACCCTTACCCAAAGCCTTCTCCCAACACTAGCTTGAAGCCTTGAATTGAACCACATCTGAACCCTGACTTGGTAGAGCATCTCTTTGGTAGCAGCCCATCGGCTCTGACAGATGTCCTTCCCTCCACATACACCTCAATGTCCTTCATATTTTACCAAGACGTTCCCTGCCCCATAATTCCCCACCACCTGTTATGGATACCCTGGCCAGAGGACGCCCCCATTCCCTTTGCAGGTCTCTTGCGAGGTGTGCTCTGAATTACTGACAAACCCAAAGGCTGAGCTGCCTGCCTCATGACGGCCAGGGTGGAGGTCTGGGAGTGCCTTGGAGTTGGAGAGATGTTCAAGGGGTGGAGAACCTCTGCCATCTAAACCTCCCTGAAGGTGCCATTGCATAGGAATCCAAAGCCAAGCATCTCTTCGGCTTCCTTTGGCCCATCTATTGTCCTTGACCTTGCTGAAATTAGGCCGACTTATCTTGTGCCTGTGGATGGTGCCTCAAGGCCAATGTTCCTCATTTGTGGCCTCTGTCAAGATCTTTCTTGTAATGGGCCCTCTTGCAGTCTCTCTGCAGGGCTTTGATTAGGGACAAGGAATCCTGGGCCCACACAGCACCCATGCCCACGTCTCACACACCCCTTCCCTACCGTGTGTATTTCTTGACAGGTAGAACACAATGGCTTGGTGTGGAGTAGTATCTGGGTCTTCCTGTCCTGAAAGAAGAACAAAGACAGGTGAGGGAAATAATGAGAACCTGGAGAAGCAAGAGCAGGCGATGATGAGTGGCAGGATTAATGATAACAGCCTTCCCTTCCATTACACTAAGCTGGGCACTCTGGCCTCACCCCACACAGGATAGACTTTGAATCTGGGCTTTGCTTCAGGGGTTCAGAAATGGCTTAGGCGGGAGGGTGTGAGCCACAGAGCCAGCACTGGTCTTGCAGCTACTGCTATGGTGGTACAAGCAGGGGGGACAGTTGGCAGAGGAGGCCAGAGCAGGGGCTGAGACCAAAACCCAGCGGCGTCTCTGCTTGCCAACCTGAGCATCTATGACTGAGGCTGTGTGTTCTCACAGGTGCCACAAAACTCTCTGCTGTGTGCGGAGTTGGCTCAGAAACAAGAACCCTCTCCTGTGCACTGCACACCAGCTGCCACCAACGCCATCCTTTGTCTCCTGCCTTCCTTCCAGCCCGATGTTAGCTCTCCAACATCTGTGCTGCAACACCACTTCACGCCACCACACTTCCTGCATGCCACAAACTAAATAACAGGCAGAGATGGCATGGGTAAGTGAGCCCTGAGCCCCTCAGTTTCCTGGGGGGAAGAATGGCTGGCCCTGCAACAGAAGTGGATGGCCCGTGGTGACAGGGTGGGCACCCTGTGTGTTCCCTGCAAGCACCACCTTCTTCCTGATGTCCGCTCTGCAGGGGCTGAAGGAGAGGCCCAGGGCTCTGCCATGTGGGACAGGAGGTTCTCATCTCGGTCTCTGGTGGAAGGCTGAGGGAGGGGGCAATGGGACTAACTTGAGGCTAAACTTGTGTATTGGTATTCTCTCTTATCCTCGGTGGTGACATGTTTTCATGAAGCTATGGACAGCTGGGGCAGACAGGCCTTAGTGACAAGTAAGTGATGGCCAGCAACAGAAGCCTTCTCCTTCGTGGGTGTCTTGGTGGCCTCTCATCGCACACATGCCCTGAGCCTCTCCCGCAGCCCTGGGCGGTGCGGGAAACAAGGAGAAGCAGAAGGTTCTGGCACAGCATGTGGAGTGTCTGGGGTGTGCTGGATTGGTGACCTTTAGCCTTCAGAGAGGAGGCATTACTGGGGGTTGGGGACTGAAAACTACTGACAACACTGGGTTCACTTGGCAGATACTGAAAATGCGCTTCACTTTTATGAGAGGTTTTCAAAGAATAAACTCAGCATTACAGGGTTGTGGGTTGGTATGCTAAAGTATGAGTGTGGATGACTAGACTGATTCATTCAACAACAAGCATCTATTATGAGGCCACCATATGTAAGTGTGGGTGCAGCAATGGGGTCACAAAGATGAATAGGATGAAGTCGATGGCCCTAAAGAAGACAAGAACTTCATTCATCTGCCTGTTCATTAGGGGCAAGGGCCATGAACATGCCCAAGACATGGCTTGTTGTGACCAGCAGAGCGTACGCCAAGAAGGATGGTAGTGCCGAAAGCGCTGTAACTGCAAGATATGAGGCCCCAGGAAGGGCACAGGGCGCCTTCGAGCTCACCTAGGAGTAGGGCAGAAAGGGATCTGAGAAGGTTCGAAAGAACAGGCATCCCTTGGTAGGTGAACAGGAGAGGAGAGGGCATTCCAAGCCAGGAAACAGAGCAGTAAGAACATGGAAGAGAAACCCATCAATTCCATATCAGGTGACTGAGGAACGGGGAGCAGGTGGCGTGACCAAAGCGTCCAGTGGCATGGGGGTGTCTGTGTGTGCTGAGTCCTGTTTTAAGGGGCTAGGTGGAGTGGCAGGAGTGTCCAGTGGCATGGGGATGTGCTGAATCCTCTGTTTTAAGGGGCCAGGTGGTGTACTCAGAGCGTCTGGTGGCATGGGGGTATCTGTGTGTGCTGAGTCCTGTTTTAAGGACTGAGTTTACCCTCAACAGTCTTCCTCTCTGTCTTCTGGTATCTCCGACAGCATCCTAAGGGCAGCACTGGCTGACACTCAAGCCCGCCTGTCCTCTGAGTGGCCCGAGACTAGGACAAGGCTCGGCAGCTGCATTCAAAGTTGGGCAGCCGGTGGACATCACAAAAGGAGCAAGGATCAAGGATGCCTCTGGGCCCTCGGAAAGGAGGCTGGCCATGTTCAAACAGAGGGGTAGCGAAAGCTTCCTCAAAGTGGCACACTTGGTCTGGATGGGCGAGGGGCCTGGGAGACACTTCTTTGGGTGGCTGTGCTTGCTTTTGGTAGTTACAACCAGATTCTTGTGTGCCTTGCAATTAATTCCTTCACTTTTTCCAAACTTCTGGTTTCTGTAGAACAATACTGCTAGATTCTACAGGGAGTGGGATCACAGTTTGTTGGAAACCAAGCACAAATGCATTTGTGCAAGCTCCAAGGCATGTGGCAGGGTCTTCCTGGGCTGTTAATACGCCTGTAGCTGAGGTCCCATACCATGCTAGGCAGAATCCCATGCAACCTGAAGGACAAAATGCTTTATACATTGTCCTGCCTGGCCTTGATAACTCTACATCTGTTCAGATACAAGACAGGCATTACTTTCTCAGAACCTTTCCCCCTGCCTTCCCATCCTCTCCTAGCCTTATGACACGAGTTTGGTGCCTGTCTCTGATTCCATCACAGAACTTACTCTAGTTCTTTTCCATTTTATACCTTTCCTCCTTCTCATGTTTTGTTTGCTCCTTGAAGCTGAGAGTTGTTTAGCAGCAGGAGCCAGACCTTACACGTCTTTGTGTCTCTAGAATTAGTCATAGACTCAGACACACACTGTTCAGCAGGTCATTTGAATGAATGAGTTATTGGAAGCATTGAAAACGATCATGTATTGATCGAATCAACTCACTTATAAACACACACACACACACACACACAGTACATGGGGGTGTGCAGGTCACAACACTGCCTTAAGGGAGCATTGCAGAACTCAAGTGTCACCGTGTAGGAAACTCATTCTATAAACAGGGCTGCAAGGAGCCCGGGCTGCCAATCTGAAGAGCTGGGGTGAGCACCCTGAGTGACTGGGGAGTGACGTACACTGCCCGGGCATTCCCTCTCCTGCTGATGGTCTCAGCAGACGCGCTGACCCTCTAAGCTTCACCTATCGGGGTGAGCTGTGCTGGCCCCCATGTCCAGCTCACTGCCAGTTAGGTTCTGGCTCCATGCAGAGTGACTCCATCCCCCTGGAGAGGGCAGTGAGGGTCCAGGGGGACCAAGGAAGGCATCTGGGGCAGGTACATCCCAAGTCGGTGCAGAATTACGCTCTGCCAGCCTCCTGTCCCCCGTCCCCTTGGGGCTTTCCTATCTGAGCAATGCATTCCACTGCTGGTCTCACTCAGGCCGCTCAGGAGCAGCGGCAGAAGCAGGAGAGGGGTGGCCGGGCTCGCAGCATGGCCAGCATGGCCCCTGCAGCCGAGGCCCTGGAATGTTCATGGGACTGTCATTTCTCAAGCAGCTGGTCTCGTGGCAGCAAATGGCACTGTGACAGGAGAGTGACGGCAGCCTGTGTGCAGTTTGACTGACACAAGGTGCAGATTCCAGCCACTCCCCAGAAGCCAACGCTTATTCTGCACGATCCGAAACTGGGAGCATCCATGGCTGCTGAGGTCCCCGATGTTGGCTCACAGCCCAAGCTTCTCCTAGACCGATGAAACAGACATAGCCCTCTTTCTGCCTCTCCCACTGTCTTTCTTCTCTCCCCCTTCCCATTCGCTCCTTGTCTCACACACCTGTTCACATAGCAAAACGGAAAACATGAGCACCAGATGGTGACTTTAAAAATAGGCATCACAAGTCTGATCTGCGGAGTGCTGGCAAACTGACCTCTGACCTCCCTGCCCTTTGACACATCTAGTTCTCCTCTTCCCACCCCCTACACCCCCAAATCACCTGAGCCCTCACCTTGAGGGCACCTGGCTCTTCAACGAACGTAATGCAGAAACTGGCCCAAAAGGATTAGATTTTTTTCCCAATGCAACATTTATTTGGTTGCAGTTAGCTATTTTTTTAATGAAAGTTTCAAAGGCAGATGGCTATTCCTCAGCAACTGGGTGGACTGACAGGACCCTGGGAAGGCATCCGTATTTCTATACTTACGGAGTCCCCATTGCAGCCGCCAGAGCCTGATTTCAACTTTCCAAACAAAAATCTATCATGCCTACACATGTTCCTTCTGAAATTATCAACAACCTCAATGAAAGAATCAAGCTGACTGCACTTTCAAACACGCTCTCACCTTCACTACGAAATGTCCCAAACACACACAGAATAACACAGTCAAGCACATGCCATCTGGCCACACGGAACTCGGTTCTCATCATTGTTGCCACTCCCGGGCCCGTGGTGTGCAGTGCCACTGCTCCTTTAAGATGGCGGCCACGTGTTTCATCAGTACGACTGGAAAACAGACTTAGAGGTACACAGAGTAACTCCATGGTGATCACGAGTTTTCAAAATGTAGGACCAACAAGAGAGAAACAACGGGGAGTTCTTAGTGGGAAGGAAATCAAGCCTCCCCCCAACCCCGCTCCATGCTCTCCCCGCCCATCTGCTACCACACAGCCCTTTCAGCCAGGGCCTTCGCCACAGGTCTGTGCAAGGCAAAATAAAGAATGCTCTCTGGTCACTCTGCAGTGCTCCCACCCAGCTCCTCTCAGGGTGCCCAGCCTGCAGTGCTCCCACCCAGCAACACGTAGGATGCCCAGCCTGCAGTGCTCCCACCCAGCTCCTCTCAGGGTGCCAGGCCTGCAGTGCTCCCACCCAGCTCCTCTCAGGGTCCTCAGCCTGCAGTGCTCCCACCCAGCTCCTCTCAGGGTCCTCAGCCTGCAGTGCTCCCACCCAGCTCCTCTCAGGGTCCTCAGCCTGCAGTGCTCCCACTCAGCTCCTCTCAGGGTGCCCAGCCTGCTGTGCTCCCACCCAGCTCCTCTCAGGGTCCTCAGCCTGCAGTGCTGCCACCCAGCAGCACACAGCTGCTGATCCTGTCACGGGTGGTGGTGTCTGTCCCCTCTGCGTCCATCTTCAGACTGCTATGACACATCTGCCCACGTCACAGCATTCTGAGAAGTCCTCAGTCGGTGCCAGAAACAGCAGGTGAAAGTCACGTGGGGCGAACAAAGTTCTCCCCAGGAAACATTTAAATGAGGAAATGTTTGTCCCTTTGCCTTCCCTAAAACTTTGAGGCTCCGCCTCTGCTTGTGCCCTGTGTGTGTCACTCTGGCCGTCCATCCCTCCCTCCCAAACCGTCACTGTGTCCCCAAGTCTGTTCACTAGGGACAATGCCACTGGCACACGGCTGAGGACACCGGTCTGTAAGGGTCTCTCCCTGGGCAGGGGAGGAATGCCACTTGCAATGTTGCTGTACAAACTTCTGCCCTTCGGTCTGCGCTGATGCACAGGAAGGGAGCCAGGTGGCAGGACCTTTGCCCTGCCACTCGGGGCCAGGGCCTCCGGGACGGCCAGTAGCTGCTCGGCAGGCAGGCAGGTGTCTGATCTGAAAAGCTAGGGCGGCCACAATGCATTCCACTCCTCTGAGGCCGCAGCATAATCTCTTTCCAGAAAGGCGCAGGTGCAGGCGGAGCCCGTGCTTGCTGCTTGGCAGACACGCACAGCGCTCCGGGCTGACTCTGGAGCCCACCGGCCAGGCAGGGAGGGGATCCTACACACCCGCCCACTGCTCCAACAGAACGAGAATCCCAGGTCTCCTGCCTGCTTTGCCAAGGCGCACGAGTGTCTCGGGGACACTCTTCTTCGCCCACCAACCATTAAAGGCTGGTGGGGATGACCTAATGGCATCTTCTCTCCCAACAGGGACAGTTCCAGCTGTGAACTCTACCAGCCACTGGCCTCCTAAGCACTGGCCAAACAGCTCTAAGCTACCGCTCTCAACTGTCACCTAGTGGTCAGCCGCGAGCATTGCAGCCACGGAATGCTAAGCCCCTCGGCAGAAGGCCTCTCATCTCCCTTGCTCAACAGAAAATGGGCTCCCCTCCCATCTTCTGCCCCAGCCACACGATGCCTGGTCATCTTAGTACCTGAGTTTCCATCATGCACTGAGACCCGACGGAAAGCTGGGACGAGACTGGAAGCTGCTTAGGCAGTGACTGCCTGCCCAGTCCAGCCTCCTGGCCCCACCTCCAGGAAGACTGAATGTCATGGTGACCACTGCTACCTCCTTGCTGGTCTAGGGTGTCAGGGTCTTAAAGGCAGAGAGCATCGACCCCGACTGGCTAGTGCTGAAGACCTGCAATGCCACCCCACTGCTCTTGGTCAGCCAGGCCCTAGATCCTCCGGCTGAGCTCACCCATCCCTGGTCCCATCCAGGAAGGCCCTGGACTTCTTATCTTTGCAACCGCCTTCCTTTTGCAGCCCCTTCTCTGCCCTGGCTCTTCTGCATACAGGCAAAGATGCTCTACTCAAGACTTAGTGTAGACACGCTTCCTCCAGAAGCATCCCGTGCCCTCTCCCTCCCTCTGGGCACCATGCCAGGAGGCGATGGACAGGAGGCCTCCCACCTCCCTGGGCCCCCTGTAACTGCCCCTTCCCATCCATCCCTTCGTGTGGGCGGCCCCACACTTACTCATCTGTTTATTTTACAGCGAATTAAAAGGGCTCGGCGAGCACCCAGTGACCTGCAGGAGGCTGCTCCTAATTGTGGTTCACGCTTCCCAAACACTCCTCGTGGGTCAGGCACTGCTTCGGGCACTGCGGATGGCAGCCTCGTGGGTGCTGGGCGATGTCTCACATGAAGAAATGGTTCATGTGGCCACGTCAGGAGGGAACAGCTGCACACCACCACCCGTCACAGCAGCCCCGTGACACCTGGCACCTCTGAGTGTCCCCCTGGCCAGTCACGGGGAGGGGAAGTGGGATGTGTGTAGCCAGTGGGAGGGTGACAGACCACAGTTACCTGCTGTGGGGTCACATACTCCAGGAGCGAGGACCGAGAAGCAGCCCCTGAAGGCTTTGGAAAACTCCCCCCATGTTTGGCTTCTGGGTCCCTTTTCCTATGGTTGAACGCTATGCTTTTACTCCTGGTTGTAGTGGACTGGGACCAAGAGATGGTGTCCATTCATTTCACCCAAACGTTCCTTGAAGCTGAGTGACAGGCCAAGCACGCGCCAAGGACATAGAAGAGTGGTGTTCACACTCCGTGTCACCCTGCAGGTGCTGCTACTTCCACGCAACTCAAAACAGTTTCCTCTAGTACCTTTGATAAGACATCTGGAACACGGAACACAGCTGACAGGTCCCCGTCCTTCCTGGATGCAGGCAGAAAAGCGCCCAGGGAACGTGGTGATCTAAGAGATGGAAACAAGCTCTGGTTGGACCCAAGGCCCCCGGGAGGAAGTGGCTGGCCCCTGTAAACCAAACACGAGGGCCGCACCTCAGGGCTGCCTCTTGTGGGGCTCCATGGGGCTCCTGTGGGGCTCCCGTGGGGCTCTGCTCCTGGGGGCTCCGTGGGGCTCTGCTCCTGGGGGCTCCGTGGGGCTCTGCTCCTGAGGGCTCCCGTGGGGCTCCTACCCCTAAGGAGCTCTCAGTAGCATGGCTTTCCCGACTCAGCTTATTTGTATTTCGAACTCCACAGTGGCAGCTCTGGACTGTGAGAACTGCCAGGGCCATTTTGCCTGCTATGCCACCATGGTGGCCCCTGTCTACTGTGCATTTAAGGAAAGGCATGTGAGGGGGGTGGTATTCGTGAGGCATTTGCATTTTCGTTTCTCCTTGCCACTTCTCTGGGCCCTGTGAGAGCAGAGGCCATCACAGATTCGTTCCTATGGAATAGGCGATCTGGAACTTGCTACCCAAGTGCTGACTGGGAGAGACCAGAGACCCATTTTGAGCTGTTTCGGTATGTATCATCACATTATAACAGGCCCCGGTGTGAAGGGCAGGGTTTTGGAGCCGGATGGCAAAGGGTGGCGTTGGCACAGCCAGGCTAACCAGAGGGTCTGCCCCACAGGAAGCAGATCTGCGCAGCAACAGGAGGTGGCCCCCCTGCACACGTGCTGCCAGAGCCTGAGAGCAGAGGCACTCTGGATGTATTTCAGGAAAGTTCCTCATCTTTAGACCCGTCTGCGGCGGGACTGGCTGCCCAAGGCTGCGCAGCAGTTACAGCACAGCGAGAACTTTCCCAAAAGGTCTCAGAAAGGGTCTTGCTAAAAATAGCCAGCTTGGGACCCAAGGCTTTGGCTGGATCCGTGAGAACTATTGATAGTTCAGCAAATCACAATTTACAAACACTATTTTGCCTTCCCGGGCACTGCAGCCACCTCCCAGGTCCTGGCTCAGAATTCTCACGGGGCAGATAAGCTCCGCTTTGTAAGCGGGTTAACACTGCCCAAATCCATAGTGGAATGCGTGACACCTCACTGCTCCCCTCACAGCTTCTCCTTGAGAGTAGCTCCACTCGGGCTGGCTGGCGGGAGAAGATCCTCCTCTTCTTCCCTACTGGCCGCCGAACACACCAGGCCCTGGCTGTGGGCATCAACAGGTGCCCTGGCCACCAGCTGGGCTCTGGGCCAGGCAAGAAGGCAACTGGGGGCAAAGGAGCCACCCCCAAAACAGTTAGCTCCTGGCTGTAGGGGCATATGTAGGGGTAAGGGATCAAATGGGACCGGTAGGGTGTTGCTCCGTAAGTCCAGGACTAGCAGTCACATACAATACAAAAAGAAAAGTCCAATTCCTAATATTGTTAGAAAAGTCAGCCCATCTGTCCCCTGGCCTCACATATGTGCAGACAACACAGGTTAGGGCAGAGAGCGGGCTGTCCCCTTCAGTCCTCTGACCAGCTCATGACTGTACCCATTTGTCAGCAGTTTGTACTCCACCCTGAACTGACAGGTGCTGAGCTGTCAGCACTCGCACTGACCCCTGAAGGGCTAATGACTCGTATTCAGAGCTAGGTCAATCCTGTTTTTATTTTCTAAACAATATTTGGCTTGACATAACTGCTGATTAATTGCTTGGGATAAATTCAAACTTAGAGTAAAGCATTACAACTGAACAACAGGCACTGGAAAGCACTTGCGCTTTAAAAACACACAGAATTACCTAGCTGCCTGTGGGGACTGTGGTTTTGTGTGGTGGACCAAGCAAGGGTAGTAAGAGCGGTGTGGGAAAAAGCCGCCCCATGCCAGGCAACCAACCCAATCCTCTGTGAGGGGCCTGAGTCGCTGCCCCCCGGCCTGCCTCTCCCTGTCCTTCCTGTTTCTCCTAGGCACCCCCATATTATTTCAACACACCCTTCTTCCCATTTGCCCTTCCTAGAGCACAGCCCTAGCCACCAAGGGATCATATCACCAACAATGGGGGAGCAATGAGGAACCCTACTTATTCCAAGAGAAATATTTCCTGTACACACACTTCTCCCATTTTGGAAAATAAAAACATCTCAGGGCAGTCTCTTTAGAAGGTGTGGGGATTGTGAGGTTGAAGGAGAAAGCTGTGGCGTTAGATGTAGGCACCGCTACTCCACAAAGATGATGGTCTGTGTGTCTGCGAGGGGAAGATGCTGCTTACCATTGCTGCATCCCAGCACTGAGTGCTTGGGTTCAAGTCCCGCTTCTGATTCGGACCCAACTCCCTGCTAATCTCTACCCCGGCTGGTAGTGGGTGACAGTTCAAGGACCCAGGTCCCTGCCACCCACATGGCGCATTTGGGATGGCTTCCAGATCTGATGCTCCAGGCTCGGCTAGCCTGAGCCATTGCAGGCATCGGGAAGGCGACCAGTGCATGGAGGTATGCCTTCTCTCTCCCAGCATCTACCCTTCACATAAATAAAAAATAAACTATTTTTAAAACTTTAAAGATTAGGAGAATTCAAAGTTTTAGACTTTAATAGTTAAGATTTAAATATTTCCAATTAAGGTATGGCAAAAAAGTGGGGTGAAGGGGAGGGAAGAAGTGTTTATTTCAGGAGCCGTGTCTGGGGGACAATCTGGTACACTGTTGAGCGCTGGTGGCAGGGCCGGAGGTGTGTGGGACCCCGGTTCGCCCAGCCAGGCCTATTCATGGTGCCCATTTGTTTTTTTTCTAAATAACCCAGGACTTCTCTGTTTTTAGGGTAGCTGGCTTGGGTTTCTGGAGTGAAGAGAAGCCCCCTCCTGACAACTGTCCCCATTCCGTACTAAGCCCCCTTGTGTGAGTTCCAGCCTGCACCCCGGGCGTGGCTGAGCCATTACCTTCTGGGGATGCTGAGCACTAAAGGCTTGTTCAGGAGGCTGGCTTCACTAGGCCAGGGAACCTTGTCAAACTTCGGAACGGAAGCCTGCAGGGAAGAGAGAAAGAATGGTTCAGAATGTATGACACGCAAGCCCTGCTGTCAGCATGACAGGCAGGGTAAGCTCAGCGGTGACACAGCAGTGGCCATCAGTGACACAGCAGTGGCCATTAGTGACACAGCAGTGGCCAGCGGTGGCACAGCAGTGGCCAGCGGTGGCACAGCAGTGGCCAGCGGTGACACAGCAGTGGCCAGCGGTGGCACAGCAGTGGCCATCAGTGACACAGCAGTGGCCATTAGTGACACAGCAGTGGCCAGCGGTGGCACAGCAGTGGCCAGCTGTGGCACAGCAGTGGCCAGCTGTGGCACAGCAGTGGCCAGTTGTGGCCAGCGGTGGCACAGCAGTGGTCATCTCAGAAGAATCAGCCCAGGGGGAGCCGGGAGTGACAGCTGTTAGCTGCGGTGTAGACAGCTGACCTTCGGGTGTACACGGCGCCACGTGCCCGAGCCCCACAGCTGGCCAGTGACTCCCACAGCTGGCCAGTGACTCCCACAGCTGGCCAGCAGGCCAGGCCTTCATGCCTGCTTCCACACGGCTTTACCTTGACCAGCACTACCACCTCCCACCAGCCCGCTGGGTGCCGGCCCTCGGCTGCCACCCCTGCTGAGGTGGCCACAAGAGCCACAGGCGAGGGTCGCCATCCTTACTGCCCGACTTGGGACAAAGTCTCCCAGCCTTCAATTCATCCTCACTTCCCCAAGTGTGGGCTGTGGCCGCTCCCCGGGCGCCCAGCCCGTGCCGGGTGCCCGCAGGGGCGTGGGGGGCAAGCACGGGGGCAGGGCCCGGCGCAGGGAGGCCTGTCCGCCCGCCTCACACGGATCCCCGCGTTCGAGAACCGCCCTCCCTCACCCGCCGGCCCGGCGCTGGCGGGGAGGCCTGTCCGCCCGCCTCACTCGGATCCCCGCGTTCGAGAACCGCCCTCCCTCACCCGCCGGCCCGGCGCAGGGAGGCCTGTCCGCCGCCTCACACGGATCCCCGCGTTCGAGAACCGCCCTCCCTCACCCGCCGGCCTGGCGCTGCGCGCGGACACGGCCAGCAGGGGGCGGCAGAGCGCGGCGCCCCGACCGGGAAGGGCGCTCTGGCTGCCGGGCTGCGGCGCACCCGGAAGTGCTCGTCCGCAGTCTCTGCCCGGCGCCCCGGATGGGGAAGCAGGCGGGCGGCCGCCCCGCCCCGGCCGCGCAGCCCAGGTGGGTGCCCCGTGGGTGACAGGTCCAGGCCTGCTTCTCTTGTGCCGTCCCTTGCTGGGGCTAGTTTGGGCGAGGGGCGGCGGCGGGCGGGGGAGGCCCGGAGGGTGAGCAGGGCGGCCCTGGGGGACACGCCGCCCTGACCCCTGATCCTGACCCCTGACCCTGGCCCCTGGGGGACACACCACCCTGCCATCCCCTGGCCCTTGGCCCCTGGTCCCTGGGGACACGCCGCCCTGCCATCCCCTGGCCCTTGGCCCCTGGTCCCTGGACACACCACCCTGCCATCCCCTGGCCCTTGGCCCCTGGTGCCTGGGGACACGCCGCCCTGACCCCGATCCTGACCCCTGACCCTGGCCCCTAGGGGACACATCACCCTGCCATCCCCTGGCCCCCGGTGACACCCTGTTCTGCCTTGCCCTGACCCCTGGTCCCTGGGGACAAGCCACCCTGCCCTCCCCTGGTCCCTGGGGACACACCGCCCTGACCCCTGACCCTGGCCCCTGGGGACACACCACCCTACCATCCCCTGGCCCTTGGCCCCTGGTCCCTGGGGACACGCCGCCCTGCCATCCCCTGGCCCTTGGCCCCTGGTGCCTGGGGACATGCTGCCCTGACTTCCTCTGGTCCATGGGGACACACCGCTCTGCCTTCCTCTGACCCCAGCCCCTAAGGACGAGCCCCTGCCATCCCCTGGCCCTGGGGGATAAGCCACCCTGCCCTCCCCTGGTCCATGGGAACACTCTGTCCTGCCCTCCCCTGACCCTGGTCCTGGGGACACGCCACCCTGCTCTCCCCTGACCCTTGGGAACACACCACCCTACCCTTTCCTGACCCTTGGCCTTTGGGGACATGCCACCCTACCTTCCCCTGACTCCTGGCCCCTTCGGACACGCTGCCCTGCTCTCCCCTGGCCCCTAGGGACATGCTACCCTGCCCTCCCCTGACCCCTGGCCTCTGGGGACAAGCTGCTCTACTGGACCCAGACCCCAACTCTGCACTCACTTGCCTGGGCCAGGTCCCTGCTGCCTGGAGGAGGGGGCCTCAGGGTGTTGGGCTGGCATAGCCAAAGCTCTTGGAAGGAATAAGGTCAGACGTTTTCTCAGATTTGCTGGATGCCCTTTGGATTTCTGACACTTGTTTCCTTTTGTGGAAAAGATGCTGATTTTCTTTATGCTGCACCAGGCGTGTGTGCCCAACAGGGTGGGCGCTCTGAGACTGTTAGGGTTAGCTACTGCATGTCCTTCCTGGAGTCCTTGGTTGGGTCTGAGTAAACCGAACAACTCCTATGTTTCTTTTGTGCAGCTTACTGTTGTTTATGCTAGTGACTTAGAGCATGCTTTTGACAACTGAGGGAAATCTGTGGATTCTGCCTGTGCATTTGCGTAGATTGCAGGGGGGCAGGGCGGGTACGGTGCCACTCACCGCAGGGAGTGCCACCTGCCTTGACAAGTGACCTCACAGACTTGGGACTCTGTTCCCTTGGACCAGAGACCAAGTAACTTAATCCTAATGTGTGAGGTCATGAAGATTAAGATGTGTGAGTCATTGAGCACATAGGAGGCATACAGTAATGGAAGGTAACAGTCCCTATTAAAAAGTTATACTTTAAAAATCTGAGGTTAATGTTCCATGTGAAAGGATGGCCACCGTATGCATTCGATTCAGACTTCATAAACTGAATTGGTTCACCTCAGCTTTAACTGGCATATTCACAGTATCTCTTTTCCTAGGAACGTGGCTCCTTTGTCCTGCCTCAGAGAAGTTCATCCTTGCAGACCTAGCCTGGGTTGCTGCCTTTGACAACAGGAAAGGGTCGGTAGGATATCAGCCACAGCTGATCATGGCATTTCCAGAGAGGTCTAACTTGAAAGCTTCCTAAAGCACAGGAACCCATGGACTTGGCCGAGTGAGGGAGTCGATGATGTGTGCCCAGCCTGTGACTAACACCGAGGAGGTCAGGTGGCAGAAGGTCTTATATGAACGACAGCCCTTCCCTGATAACTACGTGGACCGCAGGTTCTTGGAAGAGCTCCGGAAGAACATCTATGCCCGCAAGTACCAGTACTGGGCGGTGGTGTTTGAGTCCAGTGTGGTGGTCCAGCAGCTGTGCTGCGTCTGTGTTTTTGTGGTTATTTGGTGGTACATGGACGAGGGTCTTCTGGCACCCCATTGGCTGTTTGGGACTGGACTGGCCTCTTCACTGGTGGGTTACATTTTATTCGATCTCGTTGATGGAGGTGAAGGACGGAAGAGGAGTGGGCGGACGCGGTGGGCTGACTTAAAGAGCGCTCTCGTCTTCATTACTTTCACGTATGGCTTTTCCCCAGTCCTGAAGACGCTCACCGAGTCGGTCAGCACTGACACCATCTACGCCATGGCAGTCTTCATGCTCTTGGGCCACCTCATCTTCTTTGACTACGGTGCCAATGCTGCCATTGTGTCCAGCACGCTGTCCTTGAACATGGCCATCTTTGCCTCTGTGTGCCTGGCCTCGCGCCTTCCGCGGTCTCTGCATGCCTTCATCATGGTGACATTCGCCATCCAGATGTTTGCCCTGTGGCCCATGTTGCAGAAGAAGCTGAAGGCTTGCACTCCCCGCAGTTACGTGGGGGTCACGCTGCTGTTTGCACTGTCCGCCCTGGGCGGCCTGCTGTCCATTAGTGTGGTGGGAGCCATACTCTTTGCCCTTCTGCTGCTTTCCATCTCCTGTCTCTGCCCTTTCTACCTCATTCGCCTGCAGCTTTTTAAGGAGAACATTCACGGGCCTTGGGATGAAGCTGAAATCAAAGAAGACTTGTCCAGGTTCCTCAGCTAACTTAGGGGTCCACTGTCAGATTGCGAAAGCAAGCTAAGGGACGAAGCTGCTAACAAATTTGAAGCCAAAGTTCTACTCGAAGCAGCAGTGGCTGAGAGAACGGAGATGAGAAGGAGCGCTCACCGGAGCGTGGACGGGGAAGGTACTTGTCTTCTGTTTTATGGATGAAAAAGCTTCCTGTGTCTCATGCACTGTTTGCTGTAACTAATGAAGTGATGTGGTTTCTATTAAAAGCACCAACAGCACATCCCGTCAGAAGCTGTCTCGTGATTTTCACTGAAGTGGAAAGCCGACAGAGGGACACAGTGTGAAGACAGTGCGTGGGCGTGTGTCTGCGTGTGTGTAGCTGTGGCCTTCTTCCAGTGTGCCAACAGAAGCTGCTCTGCTCATGTAGAGCTCCGTTTTGTCGCCCAAGGTCACAGAAGTCACAACCCTGACCAGAATTTCTGTGTGGTTTTTAGGGAAACATGGACTCCAGTAAGGGAAAGTGTGATTGTCTTGTCCACAAATTGCTGCAGATTCAACAGGGAAAAGTTAGAACATTTATGGGAAGAGATGGCAGTTAATCTGGTCTGAGGGCCAGTGGGATTTGAAGAGTGATCTGGGGGCAGTTTGGCCCTAGTGAGGCTGGCCTGCTTTGGCGGGTGGAGCTCAGTATGGAGGTCAAGGAGGAAGAGGAGTTGGGGGCAGATGGGAGAGTAAGCAGGGGGTGTGAGGCAGCTTTGATTTTCCCCCCAAAATGCTGCCATGCATTGAAGTCGGATGGCAACGCTCGTGGAGAGGCAGGAGCACCCCGTTTTGTGCGTTGTGAGGCTGCTTCGTGGCTGACGTGTGGAGTGCAGGGCCTGGCGCACTCAGTGGAAAGGTCCAGCACAAGTGGGCTGCGGTCGGAGATGGCGCAGTACTTTGCATGATTCTATCCCGTAGTTCATTAAGGGCTTTGGAAGCGGTATTATACCTGCCTATTTATAAAGCCTTAAATAGAGTGTATCATACACAAATAAATGCCTGGGCAGTTATGAGGGGCAATTCTGACAGTTTTTGAGGCTGAACTACACTGATTGAGCCGAAGAGTGACAACAGTTGTGGTGAAAAGTCAGTCAACTGAGGGTGAGCTAGTGGGATGGAGACGAGGGTTGTGACAGGGGAGCTTCTCCAAGAACTGAGCGACTTCCTGTAGAGGGAGGGACGGTGAGGCCGCGGAGGACCTTCCAGCTACTGATTCACTCCTCAGATGGCTACAGCAGCTGGGGCGAGCTGATCTGAAGCCAGGAGCTCCTTCTGGGTCTCCCACATATGTACAGAGTGCCAAGGCCTTGAACCATCCTCTGCTGCTTTCCCGAGCGATACAGTTCAGCTCCCAAAGCACAGGTGGGCGCCTGCGACACCATGGCACCCACTCCCAAGTCTGCACTTCCTGAGATGTTACATCCAGTCTAAGGTGAGAGAACAGAGGGAAGGGAAGAGAGCCGAGAGTTCTTCACAGTGGAGCCGGGGCCTGGAGTTGGATGCAGGGATCAGGAACCAGAGCTGTAGGCTGTTGGTGCTCTCCCGTGCCATGATGGCTGGTGTGTAGCTGGAAAGCGTGCACCTCAGAGTACAGCAACACACGGTGATTGTGTAATCCCTGTTTGCCCGTGTGCCTGCGTCAGTACTGCCGCGGTTGGGAAAAGCCTTTGAGCGGCTGACTTCAACTGTGGGTTTAAAATGTTCCTCCAGAGCACACACAAGGCCTATGAAGCCATCATTTACGTCTAAGCAAGACTCAAGTACAAGACAAACGAGTCAGCAGAGGGCGTCCGTTACCAGATTAGACAGTGTTTTAAACTGCTAATTCAGGAAACTGGGGCTAGGACACAGTGCCCCCTTGTGGAAGCTATGATGTTCCTGTCTGTGATGACATTCGACTGAAGTGCTTGGCTGCAGGAAACACCCCATTGGGGTTTGATAAATGATAGTTCCCGCTCTGCTGTGTTACACGTATATGATCCTAACTGCTGCTTGTCATAATCCTGTGAGAAGCATCATTTTCAGTCTACTTCCAGGAGCCTGAGCTCAGGCTGGGGCAGGAACTACTCTGCTTGCTACAGCTTGAATGTTATCCAGGGCTAAAGGTCGTCTGGTGGGCAGTTGCTTTAATGCTTTTCTTTCCTTTTTTAATCTTTTATTATTATTATCATTATCATTTTATGATATAGTCCACAGACCCTGGGATTTCCCCTGTCCCCTCCTGAATTCCCCTCCAACTGAGTTCCCCTATATCACTGTTAAAATATAGTTCTTCATACAAAGTCATCTGTCCATTACTATGGGCATGAACAATGGCAGAGAGTCCAGCATCCTATTGTCAAGATATAGTAAACACTTTCACTGGGAGTCCATCTTTACTCTGGAAGTAGAGGTGCATACTGCATTGTATCCTCACATCTGGATATGTCAGTTTGAATGTAAATGACTTAAGCTCAATCAAACATCATGGATTAGTAGACTGGATTAAAAAACAAAACCCATCTATTTGTTGCCTACAGGAGACATATTTCATCAACAGAAGTCAGCGGAAACTCTATCGCATGGGTTTTGATGTTTTCTGTTAGTTTCATCTCTTCAAAATACTTTCTTCTGATTAAATTCTTCAGTGGCTCATAGATCACACAGTAGCATCATTTTTTTTCAAGAAGGTTCTTGATTTTCTTTTACATTTCTTCAGCGACACATTAGTCATTCAGTAGCGTGTTATTTAACTTCATGGTGATATTAATTTCTTTTTTCTTCCTGTTGCTGATTTTGTTTTGTGGCTTTTCATTTAAGGGGATGTATAGTAACAAATGGAGGCATTAATGCTTTTCAAGCGTCTCAACAACCTCTTCATCGTCATCTTCTTGTTTTCCTCCCACAACATTTGGAAAAACAGGGTGCGCCTAAGCTTACCTCTGCTCACTTACATTTTAGGATGTTTGATTCAAGAATTTATTTAGTCAGCAAAAATGTATTGAGTGCTTACCATGCGTCAGATTCTACGTGCTTGGGATGTAGCGGTGACTAGCAAGCATGGAGGTCCTTGACCTAGCAAAGCTTAGAGACACATGATGAACGTGCATGCACGCTAATGCATGCGATCAGAGAGGGGAGTGGCATCGTGCTGCACAGGGCGACACAATGACACTGCAGGGAAGAGAATGTCAGAGTGTAGCGCTGCTGCAAAGCCCTGGCAGGAAAGTGCTTGGTGTGTTTGGGGGGTGGCAAGCAGGGGTGAAGCATGTGAGCCAGTCGAGCAGAGTGGAGGTCAAGGAGGTCATGTGAGAGGTCAGATTACAGATGACACCATGAGCTCTTAAAAGGGCTTGCGGCCTTTTACATTGGAGAGCCATGGAGGAAAGTTCTGGGTTCTGTGTGCTCTGGAACAAGAGCTCATGCTACCAGAGTCGGCAGCTGATGTGCAGGAGTGCTGCCAGCGAGGGGAGGGCTCAGAGGCACAGGATGACGTCAGAGCAAGTGGAAGGGGACAGTGACAGACGGACTGGACAGGATTTGAAAGTGAAGCTAACGAGGCTTTCTGATGTATTAGATGCGGATATGGAAGCAGCAGCAATTACTCCTAAGGCCTTCAGCCCGAGCTAATTAGAAGATGACAGATACGCCATCAGTCAGGCCGGGGACATGGAACATCAGAGGGATGGGACAGCATCATGGGAGGAAGGCCAGGAGTTCCTTTGGGGTATATATGGCATAAAAGCAACATGTTGGGTAGGGAGCGGGAGACAGGAGTTAGAGAGGTAGGATATGGGATTGGTTGGCAATGAAGAGCGCTGTGAGACCAGATGAGATGACCAAGGAAGTGGGGACAGGTCAGCGAGGAAAGGAAGCACCGTTTGACAAGAAAATCATTGGAGACTAAGAAAGTGGAGAGATTGTCTCCAGAAACCAAGTACAGAATGTGTCTCAAAAAGCAGGGATGAGATTAAAACGTGAGATGTGCTGAGGGTTTCTGCATTGAACCAGGAGGAGGGTTAGAAGAAGAGACATTTCATGGAGCAGTGGAAGTAGAGCCCAATTTTGGACTGGTTTAGAGGAAGTGTAGGAGCAGCGAGTAGAGATAGCTTTCAGAAAGATTTGCTTCGAAGAGGAACCAAGAAATAGGACAGACTCTGGAAATTAGAACCAAAAATTATGGTTGTGTGATTGTAATCAAATTGTAGAAAGATGACATGCTGCGAGAGGGAAGAGTTTCTGGGGTAATAGACTTGAGGAGGTGAGAACTAGTGCCTAACTGGAAGGCTGGGTTCTAGAGAAGGCAGGGAGATTCGATCCGTGGAGCACGTGGGAAGGTACAGAGAATGCCGAATGGGTGGATGGGCTGATGAGATTCTTGGGACGTTCTTTCCCAATTGCTTCAATTTTGGGGGGAAGATGGAGGCAAGGAATCAGCTGAGAGGGATGATGTGGGGAGATGACTGAAGAATATGTAGAAGAGTTTAGTAGAGTGGGGAATGAGTGGGTGAGGCTGCTCGGAGCAGTATCTTGACTTTCAGTGCACCTGCTTGTGTGTGTCTCCAGACTACGGAGAGCTCCACGGATACAAAGCAGAGCAGGCAGACCTGGGTTCTCCCAAGTGGTGGCATTACCAACTTGTGAGAACAGCAGTGGGGCGTGGCTATAGTGATTCCCGTGGCATTTAAATCGAGTAAGGAGAGTGAGCATCTTTGGGGGTCAAGGAGAGGAGGCTAAGGGACAGCAAAAAGATCCAGGAGATTGGAGCAGCAAGGGATAGGCTAGAAAACAGGAGAGAGAGTCCAGAGGGGCCAAAGACGAAACTGCCATTTGGGAAGAAAGTAGTTTGGGTAGCGGCTAGGGCACAGTTTCTGGAAGAGTGTGATCCTAGAAGAGGGGAAATGAAGTGCCTACAGGCATATGAAAACAGCCAAGAATTCAACCAGGTAGCACACGAGGGAAATACACTAGGGGAGAATGGGTTTGGGGGGCTCGGAGAGAAGACCAACATGGGCACCGTGTGCTGTCGTCAGATGCACTGAGGTACAAACTTGGAGGTTTCAGTGAGAAAAAGTGGTCTGAAAGCAAATGTAACAGAAAAGCTCTGTTTCCCATGCAAGGCTGAGTGGGATGAGAGCTAGAGACAAGCTGCCAGTTTCTGAGCAGGCTTCAGGGGGCCGCAGTGCCCGCCCTACGACAGCGGGTGAGGGTGGAATTAGGAAGGGCACATCAGGAGAGAAGGCGGTGGGTGACGGTGGCTGGCGAGTTCTGCAGGTGCAGTGGAGCTTGGAGGGGTGGAAGAAAGGAGAACAGGAGGGCTGGGCTTAGATGTGCAGTGGTTTCTGACTGACAGGCTGATGCTGGAAGTCCCAGGACAGTGCAAGTTCAAGGTGTATGCTGATGGTGACAGCGTGCTGGCGGTTAGGGAGTGGCTTTCTGGAACCATCTCTTCACCTTGGAGGAGGTGTGGTCTCACAGTGCTTGCTTGCGGGACCAACATGCTGGTGTTTTGGTGATGAGCATTTTAATAAGGTCTCCTGGGGATAACGGCACGCACGCTCCATGACGCTGGTGCCAGCAGCACATGGCATCACCACTACATTCTGCAACATTCGCTTCCTGGCTGAGCGATGGCAGTGTAGATGAGGGCCAGAATTTAACCCAGAACCTACGGAAATGGCACCTGGACCCCTGGGAGGCCAGGGAGAGGTGGGTCAGAGCTTAAGGCCTGTGGCGGCACCTAGCACAGACCAGGCCTGTCAGCTTCATTTTGCTGTGCAACTCACCGGTGCTGCCAATACTTGCCTGTTTATTTTGGGGCAGCCCTAATGACTGCCACTCAAGCCAACGCACGGCTTCCTCCCAGACACACTGTGACTCGCTACTGTACCTCATGACTATGATCCACATGCAGGAGGTTGGCAGCGGCTGTTCCCAGCTGGCTGGCTTCGGTGCCACACTCGGCCTGGTGACACTGCTGCCCCGGGGACTCTGTGCCCATCTGGGAGCTCAGGAAGGCAGAGGAGAAAGGCCAGCCACCCTGTCTGCCCCGAACTGGCCTCTAGGTTCAAGGAACCTGCAGAATCAGCCCAAAGTTTTCTGCCCCGGAGTAGCTCTCAGAGTCTTTGGCTACAGTTCTGCTGGGACCGTGAAACAAATTGGTTTGACCAAAGCTGAGGTCAAGGGAAACGAATCCCGAGGGCCCCAGTAAGAGCTCCTGCTTTCCCAAGCTCTGCTGGCTCCCTGCTCACCACTCCAGGACAGCCCTGTGGCCTTGTGCTGGATCCATCAGTGTGAACGCTGTGGGCCTCCCATTCTTTTAAAATTGCAAAATAAACAGAGCTAGAAGGCCCTGGGCAGCTTTTGTGTATGTAGCTGAGAGTATTTTTGTCTTGAAGAGAGAGCAAGGAGGGGCTGCTTCCTGGGCTCTAACTTGCTCCCTGCTGCCTTCTGCATTCCCACTCCTTGCCCGAGCCAGCATGTCTCGGCCAGCCATGCCAGCTGGAGCCTGTTGGCGCTGACCCCCTCTTCATGGCCTTGGGGCTTAGGCTTTCTTTGCTCTGGGTCTGCTCCCACTCCTGTCCACGAAGTTTCTGGGAATGGGATACAATTTTATCAGATTAAAAACTGAGTATGGGATTATGAGTTTCACTCATCCCGTAGCCGTCTAGTCTGATCATTGCACAACTACGAGTTACAGCATTGCAAGCAACCTGCGGGTGTGTGCTGCGGCAGCTGAGGCTGCTGCTCCGGCCTTCCGGTAGGACTCATGGTGGGGTGATGTCTTCGGTCAGATCCAGATCCAGACTAGTAATGATGAGGGGCTACCCCTCTTTGCCATCAGACCTGACTTTCCACATGCGAAAGTCGAGCTTTGCAAAGGAATTGATGCTTGGGAGGCGTGACTGAACTTAAACATCCAGTGTCGATTCTATGAGTTCTTCTGTTTGTTTTGCAGCACACTTAATGGAGCTACAAAATGGGTGTTGACAAGGCAAGCACATTCAAACTGTAGAATCAAGTCCAGGAAGGTGTCTTACCAGTAAGTGGACAGCAGGGGGCGTCGTCTCCCCTGCCTACGGCTTTCGCTTACAGGTGCTCTGATGAAACCACGTGTTCAGGGCTCCCAAGACTTGCTTACTTACCAGCAAGTCACAAGGAAAGGACTGCGTGTTTGGCTTGTTTCCCCTACCTTTAATTCTGCTTTTTCCATCTCTTAAGAGCGCTGCGTCTTTCCAGCAGGAGACTGAGGCGCTCCTGCCCCTGGCAGCCGCAGAGCACCTTCTCAATCCAAAACCTCTGGTTACCAGGGAGTTAGCACATCGCGTCCCGTTTCAACCAACCCCTATGCGGTTTAGACTTGTGCATTGTATTATCCAGTCTGGAAGTCTGCTTTCTGATTGGCTGAGAGCAGTTCTGTTGTCCCTGTCATAGTCACTGTGTCCGGAACATCAGCATGCGTTGGACCTATGGAACGCGCAGGCAGTCGAATAGCTGCTTCACCCTGAAGACGGGCAACAGTGATTGGAAAGACACAACTTCCGACAGCAGCATGTTTGAACTGCTATTTAGCTGTTTTGTTGGCTACTTCTTTGTTGTTCCTGATGGCTAGGGTGTGTTGTGAGTTTGAGACATGTTTTAGAAATGAAAGAGTGAGCAAATTAAATAATAAGCTGTTTAGAGGTGTCACAGCGCAGGGTGGCTCCCTGCTCTTCCTGGGTGAGGATGAACTCTGAAGCAGGGAATGAATTCTCAGCTCCGTCACATGAGGCTGGGTGGGAGTCCTAAGCAGAGCTGGACAAGGTGTGTTGTCAGCTACAGAAATACTCCCACCAGTAAATACACACGTGCTGAGGAACCTTGGCGTGGTCCAGTCTCCCTCCAGGCCGCCCTCCCTCCTGCACCCTTTCTTTCCTCCTCTGTAGGAGGTGAGCCAGGAAAGGGGCTTTTGTTGTTGTTAGACTGAGTGAGGGTATTACTTCATTACTCTAGCACGAGTGTTCTCTTTCCTTACAGGTCAACATAAGCTGTGTAACACTGTCTGAAGTAAGTTCATGCCTGAGGTTTCAACACTGTGATCAAGTACCAAACACATTTTAAAAAGAGGAATTGGAGGAGACCTTCCTCATCTCAGCTGCAGCTGTTGCTCGGGAAGATGGGATGACGCAGTCTGGCAGCACGGCTTTGGTCAGGATGAGAGCGCTGTGCAATCAAAGAAACAAAAGCACGTGCCTGCGGCAGACAGGAGGCAGGCAGGAGACGCAGGCCTGGCCTCACTCCACGTCGGCTCAGGCTGCTCCCTCC
Organism: Ochotona curzoniae; assembly: GCF_017591425.1. Taxonomy (NCBI): domain Eukaryota; kingdom Metazoa; phylum Chordata; class Mammalia; order Lagomorpha; family Ochotonidae; genus Ochotona; species Ochotona curzoniae. Next base: position 878,790 of record NW_024466129.1, on the reverse strand, counting down.
CGTGGATGCACGGCTTTGCAGCCTTCCACCGCAAGTGCAGTCCTTACCCATGGGGTACAAGTAAATAGCGATCGGCTATGTTTTAGACTGAACTTGGTGTTTGAGAATGATTTTTATGGTGGTGTGGTGCTGCAGTGACCAGATGCTCCAGCAGCATTCAGCAAGCAGAGTTTCACCAGAGGCCGGAACTCCACCAGCAAACAGGTTCCACCCGAAATAGGTCCCGGTAGCCCTCCGCCCAAGCAGATCAAGAACTCCATGAGTGGCACACGAGGTGCCATTTTGTATAGTAGGTCAAAGGCTTTGAAACTGCAAGGACAACAGTGAGCTGTGCATGCGCTGGGCTTGGAGAGAACTCACTGAGCTCAGTGCATTGCACTGGTCCCACATTGAAAATCATACCAACTTTGGTAACTTAAGACTCAAAATAGGTCCATGTGGCCCTCAGACCTAATGGCCAGCAGGTTCCAGCAAGATCAGTACTGCCAGAAACCTAGCTATTCAGGACACCTGGTGTCTCTTAATCCAGGGAACTGCTCGAACCAGAATTGGGAGAAAGGTTGTACAGACAACAATGCAAGCCCAGCATGGGATCACAGGAGATGGGAGTGGTAAGCCAGCAACTGGCGCTGTGGAGACCATAGTGGAAGTCTAATATAAGAGCCCAGATCTGAAACTCACTGGAGGGAGTGGAACAAGTGACTACAAACAAAGAACCTGGTACCAACTGCAGTAAGTAAAATCGAACTATAGACCTGTGGGTGACACAGCTTAGAAACCTGCCCCAAAGAGAAGAATCTGATAACAAGAAGTACAATGACCAAGAGCAAAAGAAGAGACAGAGGCACAATGAATATGACTGAGGACTCCCCTGCAAAGGAGCAAAGGCCTTTGCCAACCTCAGAGTACCCTGAGGAATACACTGAGAAAATGGGGGATACAGAATTCAAAACACTTGTTACAAAGCTGATCAATACCGAGAAGCACACACAGGAATGTAAGCGATACACCACACAGGAAATAACAACACCAAAGCAACAATGGGGAAACAATCAAAAAGCTGCAAGCAGAGTTGGATCAAGCTAAAAAAAAAGTATTTAAGAATTTAGAGATGCTATTAAAAGGCCAAATATAAGAGTTATGAGAGTCTCAGAAGGAGCAGAAAGAGAAGCTGGGCTTAAAAATGTATTCAATGAAATAATAAGGGGAAATTTCCCTAATGTAGAGAAAGAATTGGGAAACACCATCCAGGAGGGCCATAGAACTCCCAATAGGCTTGACAAAAGGCAGTCTTAACCATGGCACATGATAATCAAGCTCTCTTCAATAGAACATAAGGAAAAGATCCTATGTGCACATGAAAAAAAATCAACTGACCAATAGAGGAATGCCAATTAGACTCACAGCAGACCTCTCACAGGAAACTCTACAGGCCAAAAGAGAATGGAGCAACATATTCCAGATTCTAAAAGGAACACATTTTGTGGCTTTTCACTTGGGGAAATTTATAGTTACTGTGTAGTGGAAACTGTCATGTCCAGATGGGAGGATACAGTGCAGTGTGCATCTCTCCTTCCAGATAGAGAATGGACTCCCAGTGAAACTGTTAGATGTATCTTGACAATGAGATGCTGGACTCTGCCATTGTCCATACCTGCAATGGTGGACTTAAGATGAGGAAGTGTACAGTTGTAATGATATGGGGCAACTCAGTTGGGGAGAGAGTTGGGGAAGGCAAAGGTAAAACCCCAAGGCTGTGGAACGGTGTCATAAAGTGATAGTAATAATTAAAAAATGAAAAAAAAAAGTGAGAGAGAGCAGCCAGCTTGTTGGCTCAAATGGCTAATCCTCTACCTTCAGGCGCTGGTTTCCCATATGGGCACCGATTTGTGTCCTGGCTGTTCGACTTCTGATGCGACTCCCTGCTTGTGGCCTGTGAAAGCAGAGGAGGATGGTTCGAGCCCTTGGGACCCTGCACCCACTTGGGAGCCCCAGAGAAGGATCCTGGCTCCTGGCTTGAATCGGCTCAGCTCTGGATATTGTGGCCATTCGGGGAATGAATCAGTGTGGATGGAAGATATTTCTGTCTCTGCTTCTACCTGCAAATCTGCCTTTCCAATAAAAATGCATATCTTTAAAAAGATACATTTATTTATTTGAAAGCCACAGTGATAGAAAGACTTCATTTTCTATCTTTTGGTTTGTTCCTCAAATACAAACAAAGGCAGGGTTAAACCAGGTAGATGTCAGGAGCAGGAACTGCATCAAAGTCCACTACAAGGTGACAGGAACCTGCACACTCGGCTGTCACCTGAAGCATCCTTGTGACGTTGGTAGGAGGCTGGTCACAAACATGGAGTGGCTGGGACTTGATCCAGGCGATGTAGAGGTCTTATACTTGACTCAATCTGCTACATTAGAACCCCTACTCATTTATGAAACTTTTGAAAAAGATTGGATTATAACTTTTGAATCTTACCTGGTTTTAGTTCAAACAAGTGATTATATTAATTGGCGTCATCTTTAGGAAAAGAAACAGGACACATTTCATTTGTATATAGAATAAACTTTTATTATAGACAGATCAAAAATAAAGTTTTTATATACACATGACAAACTGCAAACAAGAAGCTTTTAAATACCATGGATAGACATGTTGTCGGAAACAAAAGATGAATGATGGGGGTTAGGACGGTCTTCCTGGAACTGCAGGTGGGGGTCGCCTAGTGAAAACAAAACAAAACAAAATAACGAAAAACACAAATGCAGAGGAAGGAACAATGTTTAAGTTATAAAATAAATCCAAATAATGGTATGCAAAAATATCCCACAAAAGTCAAGTTCAAATCAAACAAAATGTATGCAGACGTACAGAGGCAATGGAAACAAGACCACACACACACACACAGCAAAATTAGCAGTTTTCAAGTGGATGTCAGCAGTGTGCTGTTCAGTCCACTCACAAATGTGATTATTTTGCACCCAGGAATGACGGATCCATGCAGTCCTACCCAGGAGGAGAAGCCCAGCCCTGACGCCGTGATTCCTGTAGCTTTCAGTGGGTGTCGTGCAATCTCCACAGGGTTAGAGGGAGTTTGATGGAGAAGTCTGACAGGTGAAGAGTTTTTAAAGTGAGAGAAATCAGAAGCTGTTAAGAGATGTGACGGTGTCATTGCGATGCAGGAAATGTCAGGAATTCCTCAGAATTCATTTTGAGTGGACAGTCCCGACACATAGTCCTGGCTCAGGTCCAGGGCTGGTCCATGGCGATCCCAGGCTTTTGTAGGGCTTCTTTCTGAAAGTTAGGCACAGCTGAAGTTCTGATTTAACCTGAACCGCATCCAGGGTAAATGAAATCCAGTGCTGGGACTTTCTCTGCCTCCTTAGCTGGGGGGTCACCAGTTATGGAATCAGAACCTGTAATAGCCCTGACCGGGCTGGACCGGAAGTCAGGAATTCACGTTTCCTGCATGACAGCCTCCAGAGCGAAGCCAGGACCCCAGCCCAGTGCCTCCGACACGGCCCCGGCTCCCTGCTTGGACCGCATGCTGAGGTTCTCCCAGGACCTTAGGAGATCATCTACCCCTCCGAGTGTTCAACAAGATACTCACTTCCATCTTAATCTCAAGACACTTCAATGAGTGGAGCAATGAAGCCTAAAAAACAAAAACACCTTCTTTTTCATCTTCTTTGAGTTGTTAACACAGCCAAACTGTCTGGGTTATTTCTGAGAAGTGGTTTGGGGAAAATCAAAAGATTTTACCTCTCCCAAACTCCAAAACCAATTTTTTCTTTGACCCAATTTAAGCTGACAGCTCTAAGGAGGCCTCCTGTCCATTTATATGATGAAGAACTTGCCGTTAGTACCTAAGCTTTCTACCGCGGGGCCTACAAGGATGCAGCTTCACACACCCAGGGAGGGGGTGTCCCATGGAGACCCAGGGAATAGTGTTTCCATGAAGAAAGCGTCATGCACTTTCTGCCAGGCACCATGAGATTTATCAGCTGCCCAGCAACAGAAAGTTCTTTTGAGTTTTGAAGGGGCTGTAGAACGGATGGCCTTAGCAGGGGTAGGGGTGGGAATGGGCTGTTACGCTGCACAGTCAGTGTGGTGCTGAGGTGATGTTCCGTGAGAATGTGCCCCAAAGCTTCCCTGTTGCTGCTAGCTTGGTGTTCTAAGCCAGCGACAGGCTCTGGAAGGTCACGTTTTGGAGTGTATTTCGCTGCCAGGGTAACCTTTCTTGGCATCTTATTTGTCTTATTTCACTTTATCCTCCTCGCACCTCCCCACAAACGTTGACAATGGTACCGTGTAGGAGCCAAGTTCATCATGGGTCTCAGGTGTTTGGTTTTCGTTTTTGCTATTTCTCCTCCATAATTTTTGTGTGACTTACGCAGTGGCGAATGCCCAGAGGGAAATGCTGAATCCTGTGGGCTCTTTACACCTGCTGCTGATGCTTCCAGAATGCAAACTGAGGGAGGGGTTGCTAGCCAATCTTAAAGCTCATCATACTGAATTGACTGTACAAGCGTGCCTACCTCATCAAGATGGTCATTTCAGGGTATATTAAGATTTCTAAAAAGTAACTTCATTGTAAAAATGGTGAAAACAGTAAAATTAGGAAAACTGTATATGGGACATGGGCATAATTCACATATAAAAGACTCAGTTAATAATAAAATGATGACTTAACCATGTTCTCTGAGACCGACCTCAGCCTTGCGATCTGGTTGACAGCACCATTCCTCTGGCAATACCACTTGTTTTCTTTTCTGTTGAAATCCCGCACAGCAGTCTCTGCCTGTCTTCTTTCTACATCATTTAGGTAATTTAATAACCCAGTGCTGTGGGGGAAACGTGAAGGCTTGAGAAAGTGAGGAAAGAAAATCAATAGGGATAGGAATTCTTCTGTATTTTTCTTTGACGATCTTTCGTTTAAAATCAAAATAATCTTAGAGGGAGAACGTAATTCATTTAGAGGCTCTCTTCTTTGAAGAGCGGGAGCAAAGCAAGACAGAATATTTTCCGAGTTTCTGGGTCCCATGTATGACTCATTGGGATTCATTCTGAGTCCCATGTACGACTCATTGGGGTTCAACTGTGCCCATCTCGAACCTGCTTTCATGGCTCCTGTGTGAGCTTCTTCACGGGGCTCAGCACCCAGACAGGCCCACGAGGACTGTTGGAGGCAGGAGCTCCTGTGCCTGGTCTTTCCCAGCCTCTGGCAGCGGGAGCCTCTGAGGGCCTACCCTCTGGGGCAGCGCTCCTAAAGGCATGGGCTCGGAACGTGAGCTCTGAGCAATCTCTAAAGAAGCTTTCCTTCATGGTCAGCTGAGTCAGAGAAACACGCACCCCCGCCTTTTTCTTGGTCGGTCAGAACGCCATCTCTTCTTTGTCTTCCAGTAAAGATTCATTTAATTTGCAGTCCTCATTTCCCAAGTATATTTTACCTAAAGTCTCATGGTGCGTGTGTGCATAAACCTTGTTAAAAATCTCCTGGAACAGACTTTAGGAAACGGTGAGTTAAGGTTGTGGTTTTTAGTCGGTATCTCTTATACATGTCCTAGTAATTAAACCACCATAGTGTGAAACAAAACCAACAGATGGCCTGAAAAGGGGCAGTGCCACGTGTGTGTGTTGGAAGAGGGCAGTGAGGTCAGTGTAATGCAAAGCCAGACGCGTGCCTCCATGTGAAATGAAAAGATTCCAGCAGAAAAACAAGAATCTTGAATACGAACTGATCACCTGTTTATACTGATGCCAGCATGATTTGGAAAACACAAAAGGAAATTTGTAATTAGTTATAATAAAGTGCTTTGCTCTGGGTAATTTTTCCTTAGAGACTATTCTGAACATATCAATATATGTTAGAATTATTTACTGAGATAAAACAACGTGCACAGTGTGACCTTCATCCACAGTGTCTCTTCCAGAAGCTTTCTTGGGAGGTATGAATGCTCCACTTACGAGAAATGCAGATAAAAGGAAGGCTGAAGTAACACAATGGGCCTACTTCATGATTCCACAGACGCGTACCCTGGCCACAGAGGTACGCTTCTCTCTCCCCTTTCTCCCTCTGGCCCTCGGATCTGAGAAGGCTTAGCATCCATGGAGAGCCTTCAGTTACTCTTCAAAGGTTGAGTGAAGCTACTCACAGCTCTTGCATCCCCTTACTGCCGGAGAACAGCAAGGGTAAGTTCCCCCACTGCGGCCAGCCAGGGCCACCGCTGGGGCTGAAGTTTGGTCATCCAGGGAAGTCCTCCTATAGCTCTGGCACTCCCACAGAGCATATCCCTTCCACTTCGGGGCTGCTCATGAGCCTCTCCCTTTTCAATTGTGGAGTGCCATGGTGCTCATCGTATCCTTCAGCTACTTCAGGATTGTGTCATTTTTCAGTCCATCCCAACAATGGCTTATAGCCAGAAATGCAATGTCCCCCGCCCCCAGCCTTTGATCTGTGCAATTGGCTCCCTTGAAAATTTTCCTTCTTCTGCATATTTGTGGCATTAATGAAGACTAGTATTGTTTTCCATTTTGGTAATTCTGGGTCAGTTCAACCAAAAAAAAAAAATCTGAATATTAGGATTTCTAATGTATGACAGATCAGAGTGAAGAAAGAGGGTCCTTCAAATGTTATTTATTTCAGGATCAGAAATACAGCTTCACATTTTCACAACAGGTACATGTGACCTTCAAGAATGATACAAGTGTTAGGAATTTTTCTTTGAAAATTCCATTCACAGAGTCCACATACCAGCATTAAGAAATCCTGAAGGTGCCGAGAAGACATCACAAAAAATGGCTCGTGTTAATCAGAGGGGCCACAGAGAAGACTCCTTTCGCATGAAAGCACACAGGAGAAACTTGAACCAGAAAATAGCAAGGAAACATACAGAAGCAAGGAAAACAAAGGACAAATCAGGTTAATCGTGCTGATTTCCAGCTGGGAAAACATTTCCACAAATTGGCGGCAGACAGTGCAGAGGCATATTTTTTGGTCATAATTTTAAAAACATCACCTAATGAGTGAATTTAAGGATTTCAAGGGTAAAGACAAAAAAGAAGTTCATGTTTTGAGCTGAGCCACGTGTGAAACCCCCTAGCCGACAGGTGAGAAGTTTCACCCACATACCAGTATGACTAGACCTTAAGACAAATGGGCCACTCTTCCTCAAAGTTCCTCTCTTGCTCACACACATACATAGTTCTTACACTGATGTGTATTTACACACATACAAAAAGGGCATATTTACTACATGTACGTCAAAAACATTCTTGCAGTTTCACAGAGCAGCACAAGTTTGAAATCATACCAACAAGTCAGGAGGTGTGTGACTGGGCACACTGCAGCTTTTCAGGAGGGATTGAGTGATGGGTTAACAGAGGTATGGCTCAGATCTCACACAGTACCAGCTTTTTGTTAGGTCCAACTGGTCAGACACTGACTGTTTAAGCTTTCTTTTTAATGTTACGGAGATTCCTATCAGTTGAACAATAATTATACTCTTTGCCAAATGGAAAAATATTTACCTGAAAAAGTAGATAACCTGCCAAAAGTCTGCTACTTGCATTATGTTCTGTGTTCCTGTACTTTTTTTTAAACATATATTGTAAAGCAAAAGACTTTATAGATGAACTTGGCATTTTAAGATTCAGCTCGGCAATTCAAGGTTGACTTCCAGTTCTCTTTAGAGATCTTAGAGCCAGATCTCCATTCCTCACACTTATCCCAGTGTGTTGCTAGGTCACTTCTTCGTAGATGGCAGTGCGGTAGACTGAGTGACAAATGCGTCTACACACTACTCTACCACACTGCGACTGTGCGCGTGAGCCTCGTACCTCTCAAAGGGAAGACACTTGGGAATTAGAACATTATTTTAAACCTCATGTAAGTTATGAGAGACCAAGCACTGTTATATGATGGCAGATCCTCCAAAGCTATCTCTTGTTAGGACAGCTGAAAAAAATGTATTCACACCCACACATACTAAGCACATGTATACACAGATACTTACACTCATACATATACATCTATATACAATGCACATAAGTAACACTCATGCTGTGGCATTTTTAACAAATGTTTTTAACCTACCAATTCAAAGGGACACAAAATACACACTCATAGGAACAGTCTGTGTCTACATCGCACACATAGACACATGCATAGAAAGTATGTTTGTACTCAGAAAACACCCACACTTACCACATACTGGTATTAGGTCCCATTTTGTAGTTGAGAATTATGGCTACAGGCTACACTAAAAAAATCACAAAATTAATCTATGTGACTACTTTTTAATTCTAAGTTCTAAAGGCTTATAGTGATATCACGGGAACTGGTTTGATAAGACTGTTTTGGAGTTAAGTAAGTTCATATCTGAGCAAAGAGTAAACTTACTAATAAACAGACCCTGCTGCTCTCCTAGGTCGTAAAACACAGCTAAAAGCAATATTCAGAAGGGTAACCTTGGTAGATGGCTTTTGAAAATGCATTATATCTTCTAGATCAATACTTTTTCAATAATCTGCCCACAGTTGAGTAAATGTTTATTCCAATTAGTCAATATGCATGCAAGATTTAGCATGTGACAATAAAACTAGACTTACCTACCAAATAAACATATACAGTTTCTTGTTCCAAGTCCTAAAAATACTTGGTTCTTTTTTTTTTTTTACGCTACATAGGATGGAGTTATAGCTGTTGTGTTGGCAACATCAGAGTGATTAGCCAAGAGAAAGTCACAGAACAGGCCAGAAGTGGAGCTCATTATGCCGTTTCCCATCTTAAGGCCTGATGAGCTTACTGCACCTCAAGCCATGCACATGCCAGAGCTTCAGACTTCATTCTCATTGGCATCTCCCTTCAGCAGGACGCAAGCCCCGGGAGTATGCTGTGGATATTCTCCAATGTGACTGATGAAATTCTAGCGGTGGTTGGGTTCCATCAGACATAATTTAGGAGCAAAAGAGACCAAAAACATACCCACAAAGGGAGACAATTGGGACAGCACAACTGTGGGACTGTAATCTAAAAGCAAAAGCCAAAGCCAAAGATGACAAATGCCACTGTTTATGGCTGCCTAAGATCAGTGGAAGGAAATGTGGACAGAAAGCCTCCATCGTCTCTGACATGGTTTATGCTGGTCCGAGAACACACCAGTGGTTATCCAGAATATTTTCCTTTAACAGAAGAAAATTTTTGAAATACAGCAAAATACAAAACCACATTTAGCACAAAGCCAAACCCTGAAGTATATAATCTGTTAGCTGCCTATTTTAGAGAATTCAAAGGGAGAAGAAAAGGGGGAATTTTATGAAAATATCTAACTGTAGATTATCTGTTTTGCCAAAGCTGTTTACTTAATATTTTCCCATTTAGCCGAGACACTGTTTTTAAAGCACACCACACGGCTCGTCCACCGGTCCTATCAACAAAGAATTCATTTATTTGCAATGAGAAATAAGATTTGAGAGAACTTACGGTGCTGATTTTTTTTCTACAATCACTCATAACGTGAAAGTTGAAATGTCATTTTAATAACTCTGGTATTCACTGAGTTTTGCCAATCAGGAGTGGGCTGGCTATAAGCCTTCAGAACCAATTCAACACAGTTCATTCAACTTGGCAAGTTTTCTTTTTAATAATGGCTAAGAGGTTTCTTTTTTGTTTTTTTACTTCATACTTTATGGGTGTCTGCTGTGAGTATAAACTACACAAATCATGTTTGCTGTTTTCAGAGGGAGACACTTCAGTTGGTAATACCGGATTTACTTCTGCAGAATACGAACTAGTGTCCTAGGGGTTCAGTGAACACTCGCTCTGCTGTCTGGGAACAGTTAGCAGACAGAATTCCAACTGGCTCCTGGCTGTTTCCTACATGTTAATCATTCGGTCCTAGGGAGTTCAAAACTTAGCTTTAAGAATGAACTCTTGACCCCTTGGCTAAACCACTCTTGTAAATTTTAGAAGTCTTGGAAAATGGAGCATTTACTTAGGATTCCAACGTTTCAACGCCATTTTGTGGCGTGATCTCGCAGGGACTCTGACAGAACGCCACTGGTTCGGAGCCTCACTGACACTTCTTCCAGGGAAGGCCCCATTGTTTATGTGCTTAGCTTGCAGTAAGCCTCAAGAAGGATCAAGGACTCCTCACATAAGACTGGCCGAAATGTACGCTTACATCATTCTTTCTAAGTAAAGAATAGAAGGGAATTACTAAGTCTCAGGGAATACAATGTTTTTGCTTCAACCAAACTGATGACAATACTAGTAGTACTACTACTAAACTGGAGTTAGTGTCAAAGAATTGTTAGTCACGTCAAAAAACCCAGATCAGCTGGAAAAATCAAATATTTCTCATTTGTCTGTCACTACAACCCACCAGGAGTGAGGTCAAAGTTGAGTAAAGCTTCTGCTTTTCCAGACAGTTCTGGAGATAGGTTTGCACCCCCCACCCCCCACTTCTTCCCTGAACTCTGAAACTAATGAGCCAAATTTACAGACCGACTGACAAAAATGACGCTTGGATCACTGCTGGGCGTGCTTCTGGCGTGAAGCAAAGCGCACTGGCCTGAGCGCTTTCTAAAGCAAGCAGTGTAGGTTTCTCCTTTGCAGACTACCTTGTGCTTTGGAAAAGTTCTACCTCTAACCAAAAAAAAAACCCAAAAAACAAAAAACACACTTCATTTCCTAGAAGTTTTCTGAACTAAGGGGTCAGAGGAGCTACACAGGTAATAATTTCGTAGGTGGCAATATACATTCAAACACAGAATCCTGCCATCCTCAGTACAATGTGGGAAAAGAAATATGTGCATGTTGCGTAGGTCTTAAGATCACCATTTCACACCTGTTCAGTTTTATTTAATGAACTACCAGGTAACTAACCTGGGAAACTGGTCCAAAGCAATTTCGAATGCCAGAGTAGGCAAATCAGAAGTGCAGGGCTGCCATACAAACCTACCTTGGTCAATACAACTTGGAAAGCCTGGAAAGGTCACCAGTTTTCAAGAGGTCAAACCCCAAAGATCTGAGACTGGGAGCCATGGCGATGAGTAATGAATGCATTGGTGAAGAGGCTGGTTACCTGCCTACTGATGTCCAACATGCGACTACTCAGGGCTTACTGCAACGGTTATCAGGTAGGTTGCTTGCGCATAATTAGTGGTTTAATTGCCATGCCAGACACTTCATTTAGTCTAACAGGGAAGATTCTAGTGGACGGATTATAGTGGGACGAGTTGGTGATGGGGGTGGTCTCCGGCTAGAAAGAGAGAAAGAGAGAGGTAAAGAAACAGGTAGACGAGCAGGGAGTTCCGCGCCCTCATGCACATGCGCATGCGCCTACAGGCCGGCGGGACTGGCTGCAACCCGAACTCAGCCCAACCTTGTCACACTTCCTCCCTCCAGCGCCAAGATCGAATTCATCCCTTCTAGTGTGAATAAAAATGAAAGCTATCTGAAATGTGCTACACATGTCCCAGTCAACACTGCCATGAACGCTTACCGCACACTGTGCTATGCTGTGTCTACCCCAGCAACAAACAAGGCGGATTACGTCTCAGACAATGATGGCCTTGGAGTTGTTACTGATAGGATTTTCCATCTGTTTTTTGCTTTGGTTGGGGTGTCAGGTACCACTTCTCATTGTCTTAACAGTAGCTTTCTCTGATGTATTCAACATTTTGGCTGTTACTGCAGGACACTAAGAAATTAGAAAGCAGGGTTTTCAGAGTTCTCTAACATAAATGTAGATTGAGCTCTAGTTCCTGTTTGGATTTTAAAGGTCTTAACTTCGCTTACGTTGTTGTGATGGGGTTTCTGACAGCTGAGTATGCTAACTGAACTAGCTCCAGGTAGTAGTAACACATTCCTGTATGTGAGAGCTGTGGTGTCGCCAAGGAACCTTATCTATTCCCCCTGACTCTGTACTCGCTTCCTAAATGCATTAGTAAGTCTGTATATGCATGCTTACTTGACTTTGTATGAAGTACACTGGGAAAGAATTTTTATATCCTTCAAAAATTCAACAAACTCTGCAAGTTGAAACCCTGCTTTTTGAAAAAAGCCGCAACAGAGCATCTTCAGAAGGGCTCCTTCTGGAATCAGAGTCATGTCATGGAACTTCTGTACTGCAAACACTGCACGGATCGAGCCAAGTGTCTTCGACACTTACAGGGAAGCAAAGTTAGGGAGCTGAAGGAAATAGCTGCGAAATATCTTAAAATCACAAACTATAAAATCAGATGGTCAGGACACAAATCAAGCAGAAGAGATCCTGTTGATTAACGGTGACTGTAACGAACCCATAGGTACAAACTAACAGATATGAGTGAAGTTTGTTGCACCTGAAAACTGGCTGAGGCTTTAAAGGCAAGATTTTCTGGGGAGGGCAAGGTCTGACGTTGTGCCCTGTGGTGAAGCAGGTGGTCAGCTTTGAAGAGTGTAATCGGAGACATCTTACAGGCACCATAACAAAACCAATGAAGTCCATAGCAGCGATTTAATTTGGATGAATCAACAGAGTCTCTTCATGCAGAAAGGCCTCCGTGATCGTCTGAAATGTTCTGACAGTTGTCCATTGGGAAGAAATCCCTCCCAAATTACCTTGTTACTTTGGACAAGTGCAAACACACTTGCCCTTTTGGTAGGGCATAGTAGTTTAAAAGGCTATATTTCTTTCTGACCTGATTCTTGATCCTGCATTACATGAAGTTTCTAGAATACCGAGACTGATGTCATTCAATGGCTAACATGGTGTTACATGCAAGCACCCCACTGCTCATTTCTGGAACTTCGTGTGGCCTCAGTGGATCTGTCCCTGGCCCACTTCCCTGCCCCGGTACAGTGGCTTTCATGGCATCTCAACATATCTCTATATCAGGCATCACAATGAACTCTAATTGGGATTATCATGTTTATCTTCATTAATCAGAAGCAAACTGTTTCTTATTCATCTTCATATTCCTTCAAGGTCTGTCTGGCTTACTGCTTGTCGTACAGTCACCAAATGTCTGGACAACTAAATAAAGTGATTTCTGTAAGTAACAAGCAACTTATGAATGCTTGTGGCATCCACTGGTCCTACCATGCTACAAGTGCATCTGTTAATTAATAATGGCCTTGGCAGGAAAGAAGAAGAGAAGAGAAGAGAAGAGAAGAGAAGAGAAGAGAAGAGAAGAGAAAAGAAAAAAAAGAAAAGAAAAAGGCTAAAGTGACATGTAGACTTGAGACTCCTGGAGGCTTTACATTAAAGTATTTGACTTCCTAATGCTTCTGAAGTTATTTGAAAAAAGTACTACATAATAGTCTCCTGCTCTCAGGGGGTGACAAATCACCACAAACCCATGGAAATGCATTCTCAGCAATGTAGCAGCTATGGGGAAAGGGCAGGGAGTTCACCAGAATTTGAAGTGGAAGGAGGGAGACTATCAGACTCCAACAAAGGACTTAGTAACGGAAATTTGAAAAAGTGTTTCTCAAGCTATTAATTCAGTATGCGTATTAGAAATTGTTTTATGCATAAGCCCGGACAACGGCTTATAACCAAGCAAGGAATGCCCACTGGGTCCGCAGCTGACGCCTTCATTCTGAGCTTAAACTCCACTTGTTGGTCTTTCCTAGGACGTCCGCCTCCGGCCCGTCATGCTTCCTCGCCTCATGAGGGCTGCTTATTTCACAGCCCTTAGCCTTGCCTGGGCCACACACTTGCTTACTGTGTCATGATTCTAAGGTCTGTGACCCCAACACTTTGAATGTTGTTTGCATTTATCATGTATATTCAGCATCCAGTAGAATGTGATTAGAAGGCAGTGAGTAATGGACAAATGGATGAAAGAATGAATGAACGCAACTAGCCTGGGTGTTTTGCTAGGTTACAGTTTAGAGGTCAGGCCAAGGTAATCTTTGAAGTGTCTTCTTTAGAAGCTTATATTTGAGGCCATATATATTTACACGAGGAATCCGGAATCAAAAGTTAAACACTGTGTATCCAGCTTCAACTGTCAAGTTGTTGAATTGTTAACCCTTGGCACTTTTTCTAGACTTCATTTTTCTCCTCGAACACAAGGCACCAAGCTTTGTGCTGTGACCCAGGCCTTCCAGGCACAACTTGTACGCTAAATAGTAATGCATGATTTTAAGAGAGAAGCTGCAGTGAAACACAGCGGAGTATAAGACAAATACACAAGTAATGTTATAATCCACACCCAAGAGTTTGCGCCTTCAACAGATGAGACAGGTCACTTCAATCTGCCTGAGAATCCAGATGGAGCCGGACATGACCACAGCCAGCTCAGAAGAATGTGCATAAGTGTCAAAGGATGGGCTGAGCGCCAACCATTCTCTAAGTTTAACACAGATCTCTCCGCCCTAGGAGAGAGCCCTATTACCATTCCATATACTATCAGTCTAAACTGTGCCTCATTATAACAGGTACTTCCTTTCTTGCATATTCATTGCTCCTAAGATAAGATACACACTTTCTTTTGCTCTGAGAGCTGTGGTTTTAGGCATGATTCCCCATGGGCTCCTTGACAACTACCACCTGTGCAGGTCTTGGTTTGAACTCCGCAAGGAGCAGGTCCTCGCCTCTGCTTGGTACCGAAGAGTGGGCCAGAACTCTCTAATTCAAAAGATTGAGAACATTTTGGGGAAAACCTGAAAACACCACAGCAGAGTCAAAGCAAGGGGAAGCATGCTTTTAACTGCTGAATGGACCTTGGAAGTTATATAGATGTGCAGCATGTAACGAGGGAAAGAAAATGGAAATGAAATTGAGATTGAAGGCAAGATTTCCAGGGTGAGGACAGAGCACGGCAGGGCTTGACTGCTCTGCCAGCGTGGTAAACGCTCATGGGTCTCAGTCCCACTCCTGAGGTGCTGCTAATTCAACAAGAGCGTGACAGGCAACTGCAGGAAAGTGGCCAGGCTGGAGATGAGAGCGCGCGTTAGTGTGTTGGGGCCAGGGTCTGTTTCCTTCCCCATCGCATCCCAGATGTTAGCATAGTCTTTGGCTCACAGTATTTTCCAAATGAATGTATCAGGGCACCCCATTTATTGTTAGCTCTTGAAGGGTGTCCCTGGGGCTTTGATGTGAATAGGCGGTGCACAGCTATGGGGGCGGGGGTGGAATATTAACTGAAAGAATAAAGATCACATTTATATCATGTTCTCTGAATATAATTATGGCTTCTTGAATATCCCCAGTTTCTGGTTAAAGAAACCTGGATATGTACTTATTCATAATTAACAATCCCACAGAGTCTCCCACTAACCTTTTTAGAAGAAATGGATATTATTTTATTTCTAAAATAAGGATGAAAAATAACCCAATAATTTGTATGTAAAATTCTACTAGCAAGTAAGTCAAGAGGAGCATTAAACTGTTCAGAGTGAATTTTTATAACAAGCAAGGTGGAGATGTTTGCCAACTTTAACACCAAAAAGCAGTTAGGGTTTACTGTTCATTTCATCGCTCCAGTTCCTAACCATTCAAAGCGTTTCCAAAGACCTTCACCTCACAGGACAGTTTGTTTTAGGCAAAGCAAAGTTAATTGTTTTGTACCAAATTCTCCTCAGTGGCTTTGTTTGGCGATGGGCTTCATTAAGTAACCCATTATATTGAAATGGAGCATCTTGCATCATTTAGCGTTTATTGAAACACTGTGTTGTATGTGGGCGGTTTATGGTTACGATAGAAGAACCATGTTTCTGCTTCCAAATCAAAGGAAAAGATGTAATACTTGAAGTTGTATTTATAGCCGGAGGGCTGGACCACTTGCAGCATTTTGGACAATGACAGATTTTGTAAGTCAAGTGCTCACGCAGGGTGGGTGGCATTGTGGGGGAGAAACTGGCTTCATTGATAAGACAGAAGAATGTACTATTTGTTTGCTTCACTCAAAGAGAAGAACTAAAATGTCATCTTTCCGTTGGGTTAACTGATCCTGAGTGTTCATGATGTGGGGCCAAGCTCAAGAGATTGTGGGGGAGACTTGGACAGGGCAAACTGCTCTGCCCATCTGCATGTGGGCGAGAAACTGCTGCTCCTCCAGTTGTCACTTCCAGGCAGCACAGCACGGATGCTGAAACGGCCTGGTCTTCCCTCCAGGTTGGGCTAGGAAGTGGGAACTGTGGTTCCACAGGAGCCAGACTGGCTCTGCAGAGTGCAGGCTTTCCCCGAGATTTCATGACCTGGCCTCGGGTATGTTGGCAGTTCAGACAAAAGTTCTCAAGTTGGGCCTGGCATCAGCATTCCCTGGAGTGCTTGTGAAAATGCAGCTTGTTGGTGCGTCCCAAAGTTTCTTCATTTCCCCAGGTGGCTTGTATATATTTTGAATAACTTTTGTTCTTTTTACAACCTATTTTATTTTTCATTTTCTTCGAAAGGCAGAGAGTCATTTACTGGTTCACTCCTCAAATGCCTGCGACAGCCAGGGTGGGGCCAAGGGCTAAGAGCGCCTTCTGGTTCTCTGGGCAGGTGCCAGGGCCCCAGGGACTGGAGCCAGCACACACTGCCTCCCAGGGCGTGCCGAAGCAGAGAGCAAAGCAGAAGAAGCAGGACTCAAACCAGGCACCCCACAGGGACTTAACAACCTTGCCCCAAGGGGCAGCCCAGCTCTAGGGCATTCTGTGTGAGTTTGACCTTACTATATTAGCAATTCAATGTACTTTTCAGGTAAAGTAAAAATAAAAAGAGAAAGTGTGGGGGCTGGGAATCCTAAAAAGGAACAAGAGTGGGAGAAATGCTTCGGTGCCTTTTAGATTCAGGCCCCACGACGGGTCAAAGCACCCAAGACAGTGGTCTCCAGCAGCTCTCTGTTTAGTACCAGAATAACTACTTAAGGAACCTCGTATTTGCTAGTGAAAACCCAATAGAAAGTATCTTTAAACATTCATTCCAAATTCTCATCTTCGCAGAGACAGAGTCTTCAGGTCCAACCTAATTCACTGGGAGGCTCCACCTGCGACAGGAAGCTGTTAAAAAGGCACAGGCTGCCACGTGTGTGGACATTATCTGCCACCCAGGCGGTTTCTGCATAAGAGGATATGTAATACATTTCCTTTATGCTTCAAGTTCTACTTTCTAAATATAATTGACTCTGATTTACACGTGATTACATGTAGCGTCATGGAGGGCTACATTCAAGGGTTCTAAGCTCCACCAGACTGTGGTATGAACCTGCTCCTCTGAGCCTTCCTCCTTCCACGCCTGGCAGGTCCGTACAGTCCCCGCTGAGGGCACCGGCCCGTTAGGAAGTTAGTGAGTGCAAACACAGTCCAGGACAGGGCAGGACACAGCCCCAGGTGAAGTGCCAAGTCAACCAACCAGAATCTTCTACAATTGCCTGCTCTAAGACCACAGTGGTTCAAATCCAGCATTATATTGCTACTTCTCTTTTTAAGCATTCACTCAATAAAGAGGTCCTACACAGCCAGGAGGAGATTAAGCACTAAAGGCAATAATACCCATGATTTTTATCTACATGGCAGATACTATTTCACAATTTATATATATATATATATATATAAGCCTCTATGGGATGCTAGCCAACATAGTTTGGCCTTTTTAGTTTGCATGACAGTGCGTGCAGTAAATGTTGGAAGAACAGACGACGTGGGGTCCACCTGGGGGGCTGAGGGAACTCCCAAGGCAGGGTCTCGCTGCACACGACAGTGAGCACCCCTGTACACAAGCCCGAGACGGTAACGCATGTCACTGGGAAAACGAGTTCATTATGGAATCTGAATTAAGACCATAAAGAGAAACAGAGTCCACAGTTTTAATTCAAGAATACAAACATGCAATTTCCTGTGGAAATTAGTCACCGTGACCCACGGTAACATAATCTGCCTCGTCACACTTTTTCGGCATTGTCCGAAATATCTGACTGGCAGCATGGAGGATGATTTGTCCAATAAAAGTCTACTCAGCTCACGACTTGTAAAAAATAAATTTGCAGCATTCGTATAGCCATTGTTTTCAATCGAATAGAATAAGAGAATGTGTGCAAATTGGTTCATAAAATACACTGAGCATTGGGCTAAATCCAAGACAAACATGATTAAGTATGACAAGGCAGCTCGGTTTGTCATTTGCACCTCCCTTGAAGCCCCTGGTTGCCAGGCTCTGTGAAGAGCTGGACTCACAGTGTGCCCGGCCACTGCCCTGCTCGCCAGCCATGGGCCGGGGGTGGCACCAATGCTGGAAGCGGCACCACAGGCCGGGGCTGCAGGACGCCAGGGAGCTCATCCCAGGCGGGTTTCAGGACTCCCAGAAAGCCAAGAGAAGCGAGAGGCAGAGAAGATGCGCAAGCACTGCTAACTCTTGGTCCCAAGTACCCAGTGATTCCCCAGGTCCTCATGAAACTACAGCCCGAATAACACGGAATACAAGGCTTTGGCCTTCCCTCAAATGGCACTGACCATGCTTACGTGGGGAGAGAAAGCTGAGGGATGCAGAGCAGGCGGTTCAGAGGCACAGGGCGGGGCACTGCCGCAGCCAGGGGCCAGGGAGTCAAGCTGAAGAACGGGCTTTCTGACAGCTCCCCCATTGCCTTCATACTTCCCTCCTCCTCCATTCCCTTCCTCTCCCTCCCCATCTGTTCCTTCCCTTCTTTCCTTTCTCTCTCTCTCTCCCCTCTCCTAAACAGAACTCCCAGACCGGACATCCCGTGGAGACCCACAGAGACCCGGATCCATCTGTTTCTTACCTCCCTCCTCTTCTCTGCCTTCCAGGCTCCAGCGAGGGAGGCAGACTCCCACCACTCGGGGGCAGAGAGTGCTGAGAGCTGGCCCCAGGCAGAGGCCAGGGCCAGACAAGAAGTAAAAGCCACCAGGACGAGGGCTCTAGCATTCCTGTCCCCCCCCCCCCCCGGGGATGGTGAGAGGTCTTTCCCTGCCTTTGTGAGGCAGTAAGGACCTGTGAGGCCCCTTGCCCCTGAAAGAGGGGCTATGGAGTCACAAGCGTTGATAGGAAAGCTGACCTCGGAATTGCTTTTACTTTATTAGCGCAACAGAGACAACAGCACAGGAATTTGGGGAGTTAGTGCTAACTTGTCAATGTCCACCTGATACTGTCCTTTGAATTAACGGGATAGTTTTAAGGACATCACATGATATTTTTCTGGCCACTGGATCAGTTCCCAGTGGTGAAAACAAAGGGTTGCCCTTTACCAATGAAAATCCCGCTCACTTACACAGAAAGCCAGCAGGAGGAGCTCTAACATGCAAAAACCTCGCAACACGACCGGAAAAACAGAGGCACTGTGCCGCGCAGGCTGCCATGTCAGTGGACAAATATGTGAGTCCAATTAAATGCTTAGCAGGAAGCCAAGTGATGGGACTGATGGGGGACAGAGCTGCCCACGCCTTTCCCCCTCAAGAGCCTGTCCGTTCTGACGCAGCTAAACCAGGACCGAGTGTGCGGGATTGATTCTCACGGAGGGAGGGAAAGGACAGGTTTTGGGCAGTTTGACAAGTTCCTCTGAGCCTCTATAGGGCCGCAATGCTTCTAAGTAAGTCTTTTGACCGTCGCTGTAGGATGGCATCTTAAAATGAGCTTTCCATTGTTGGTTGAAAACACTACCACATCCGTACCCAGCGGCGTGTGGAGTGTTGGGGACACCTTTTTTCTTTGTAACTGAGGGAAATGCTATGTTTGTAAAAATTGGTGCTAAGAGGGCAAGGAATCATCTGACCCTTGGGTCACGCAAAGAGTTAGAGCTCTCTCTCTCTGTCTGTCTGTCTGCCTGTCTCTCACACACACCCTACAGAAGCACAGGGCAATGGCGAGGAGCATACGAAGGTAGCAGCTTCGGGAGTTTTAGGGGAGCCTTTCCACTGCGGACGGACGGTATTGTGGGCTGGACCGGATGACTGCGCATATGCAGTGATCAGAATTACTAAACCCAAAGGAAACTTTCAGTCCAATCCCTTTCAATCGCTCGCCAATAAGCAAGTCAAAGCTTTGCTTTACACTCTACCGGTATGCTCACATTTTAAAGTTTTATACAAGCTCCTACAGAAACTTTAACTAGAGTGAAAGTCACCAGGTAAAGCTAGTCTAGACAGAAAATCTATGGAAACCACATGTCGTTCAGCCTCTTAGAAGAACTGCCCTGAGCCCGGAGAGGGCGTTCACACGGCCCGCGGGCTGACACTGCTGCCGCGAGCACGGAGCTGCTGCTTCAAGACAGCCCGGCTTGAGAAAGTACAGCCACGGTGTTTATAAATGAATGCTCTCATTTCCACATACACCTCTAACTGTCTGGAAACATTACACAGAGGACGGGTCCAGTCAGACATCATTTATACTTCCACTTTTGACAAGAGATCCCAAAAGCCTACAGTTCTGTTCCTGCAGACCCCCTTGGAACGTGAGACCAAGGGATCACAAAGCAAGTTGCTTCTCACCCACAGAGAACTGCTTTGAATAATGTTGTATGTGAACGAGGCCAAAAGACAGAACATTTCCTTCTGACTATTACCTCATCCTTTGGCAGGTGTCCCACAACAGTGACTAGAGGAAGACTCTTCTAGATAATGGGGTTATGGTCCAGCTGGGAGGCAGGAAGGAGGAGGGGGCCAGAGAAGGGACAGGACAGGGCCACGATGACCAGGAAGAGCCTGAAGCCCTGGCTTTCCAGATCAACAGTGTTCTCTGAAGGAGAGACTGGCCAGTGCTGCCTTCATGGACGCAGCCACACACTGTCACATCTCAACAAGGGGGCATTAAAGCAATAGGAAAAGCTGAGAAATGCAAACTGTCATGATAGAAACAACACTGTAAGAGCAAACCGCCAAGAGGACACGGTGATTATGAGAGCGTCTGCAAACAGCAAAGATCCCTTGTGACCCTCTAGAATGTTCTGAAACTTCTTGCTCTGCTTGGGAACAAAACAGTAGCCTCTAAGTATTGTTCAGCTGGAGGCCTGCCACGTGGCAACGCCGTAAATGACCACATGTGCATGACAAAAGATTTCCATGAACAAAAACATATACATGTGGACAAATGTATGTGTGGGAACCTTCAGGAAACCTTGCAGGTGTAATGAGTCACGCACCCATGTTTGAAGTGAGAAAGCCCTACAGTGCGCTTTCTTAAAAATGTGTTTTAAAATGAAGTTTCAATATACTTCTTGGTTTACAAGTATTAAGACGGTGATGGAAGAATTCTGAATGTGTGAGATATGAGCTCCAAGCAGGCACTGGTCCCAGCACGCATCATTGCAGATCCCAAAACTGACCCGTGCTGTGTCCAGTGAGTTCCCCGCTGTTGGCTGAGGCACAGGAGTTTTCTGGTGAATTCTTTCAGCCCCGAGCGCTCCTGTTGCTTTACTCAAATCATGCAAGTGGCATTCGGAGCGTGGGTTTTCTTCTGAATTTAGACATAGGTATGTGGAGGGAAATTACTGCAGTGCCAATGTTTCTCTAAGTTTTCCACTCCAAGGAGCAATAATTACGATGCCATGGAATTTGCCTCACATGAAATTTAACTATTTTAGTTATTAAAATATTTTCCAACACTACTGAGAAGGAAAAGGAATTCCACTTGCTTTTAAAAGTCTATAGATATGTTCTGATTTTTTAATAGTTTTTCCTCAGTAAATGGTGTTTTAAGGACCAAGTGGGAAGACCAGGGTGTGGCCCAGGAGCACAGTTCCTAGGAGTAGATTCACATGAAGGAAAATCTTGCTCATTCTTAGAACTGGCTTTGAGAGTAGTCTTAATAGAAACGTAACAACTGCACAGTACAGACTCGATCTTATAGAAATACCCAACTCCCAATGAAATCATTTCAGTGTGAACTCTATCCTTTCTCACCTCTCGCTCTTAGAGCGGGCTTGTGCTAGGCGGGACACTCATCTTGAGTTCAAGGAAACAGTTGAAGTGTTTAAGCAATGCTTGCGTGGTGGAGACACCTGGCGTGTGTGATCCCAGCTTATGCCAAGGCTTCCTGAGGCCTTCTCACACGGTCTTTCTTTCTCTGGGTTTTCCCACTGTCATCAAGTGAGGCATTGTCCCGTGGTGGTGTTTCTGCTTGGTGCTCACCCCTGGCATTATTTTAGCCTCTCTCTCTCTCTCTCTGCTAAAATATTACTGTTCCACCAAAAAAGCAGGCAGGAAGCTAATATCTAAATCAGATCTTAATTTACCCATCAGTGGGTTCCAACAAGAGCAGGATTTTGTCTTACTTTCTAGAGATTAATTCCTGGAGCAGCAGGGAAATGTGGAGTGGAGCTGACACGACACGGGTCGCAACTCTCCATGCGGAGGAAGCTCTGCCTGACCACTGAGGAAGAGAGACACAGAATTTTGCTACTTGTCATTTTTTAATAAAGATTAAGACAAAAATTAAAAAAATATATCTTTGAATGGGCTGTGCGCTTTCTACAATTCACAAGGACTCCTTATTTTGAGCAGAAAACATGAGTGGCTATTTCCCAGTGCTGTGGGAGCTTAGAAAATGAAGCAGTCAGAGGCCTTTCTGGTTAAAGTTATGCAGTCAGAAGGAAAAGAAAGTTGAATGCAATGATGCAGGGTGCTTCAGGCCCTCGTGGCTGCAGGCGGTGCCTACGGAGGTTCTAGCTCGAGTAGGAGTTGTCAGCAGTTTCAAATCCATCTAAATACTTCAGTAATGTGACATCACTAAACAAGCCGATTCTCTCAACCCCAAGGCCTACCCGACACCAGCCTGCCCTCGACTGCACTGAAAATACTGGCCAAAAGAATAGCATTCTCTTTGCAACAGCATTGGGTAAACCAGATGGATTTCATTTGGCAAGCCAAGGGTGTAAATATGTGTTTGGTCTCAGAGGTTCCCGCAGACAAAGCTTACAATATGTTGGCACAAGCAAGCTAAAGGATTTCAGTCGGGCATTTAAAATGTCTATGTCTAAGCAGCAATAAGGTTATGACGAGCGGGCCAGAGCTGTCGACCCCCAGCCAAGCCTCAGTTCCTGTCCTACCGTGCTACAGATAAGCACTCCGGGCACACTCTGCACAAAGAGGCAGCATTTCCATTTCCATTTTGAATTTCCTGGCCGTTAGGGGCTAAGGCAAGTCTAGTAAGTGCTGTTTAAATTTCGTGTCTCATACTTCCCACAAGCTGATAAGGCAGAGGCAAGGAGAAAGCCACCCGAGCCCGTCGGTAATTACAGTTCGCTGTCTGGGTCCGACTTAGAATGAGAGCCGCGAGGCCTGGTGGGTGTGGATTCCTGAAACCACTGCAACCCACGCTGTGCAGCCAGGACTGTGTGAACGTGAAGGCTTCCCCGTAATAGCCACTGACTCCTGCTTGAAGGCCAGCAGGAGCGCACGGATAACACAGGAGCCCCTACGGGGTGTGTCTGTCACCTGGGGAGGGCTCTTTGTCCCTGTTCTGGGCTGACACCAACACGTGCACAGGGACACGCGGCAGATTGCAACTGGCGACAGGCCGTAGGAAGAACAGTCAGCATTGCTCTGTTTCACCAGCCGGTGGCTCTGCTGCCAGACTCCTGTCCTGGCTGTCTGCCTGCATCAATCAGGAGAAACCAGGGCACGCAGAGTACCCTGAAACCCCCAAATGCTTTCCCGGAGCAGCAGAGAGCCCCACGAAGCACAGCAGCAGAGCTACCCGCTGCCATTTGCCACGGGCCATGGCCGCACTCGCGTGGGGTTAACTGAACTGCGGCAGTTGGCACTAGGGCTGCCAATGGCATACTGGTATGCTCACCGCCACCTGTCTCCATTTACTGTGCCATGCCTCGTGGTGGTCCTTCCATTTTGCCTTTTCTTTGACAGGCCCACAACCCTGGTGTTTGGAAAAGTCAGACAAGGGTCACAATGAAAACAAAAAGGCCACTTAAAGTCTATCTTGGCACTTGTGCCAGGCTCCTGCGCTGTTTCAGAACATGTGGGCCTGGCATGGACAGCAAGCCGTCCGTGGTACGGGCAGGTTTGGGTATGGGGGAGCCTGTTTGCCGGGCCCAGAGGGAAACCACTGAACTCATCTTGTTTTCAGTTACACCAGATTGAAACCAAGTCCCGAAGCAAGCAAGACTGACATTCAGCCATGGAGTCACTGCCTTGAGCTGTTCTGTTACGACCCGAATTGTCTGTGGAATTGCAACGGGGCTTTCCATTTCGGACCTGACGGAGGGACTTAAATTAAATGGACATGTCCTTCACTGGGGAGCATGTCACCAAAGCCTCCTTTCCCTGAGGTGTAGTAAGTATCGTGAAGACTGTCGTTAAACCTGCAACAAATTATTAATTACATTTGAGGGTTTCAGTAATAAATTTTGTGACAGAGTGGCCTCATGAGATGCCTTGAACAGTAAGAATCAAAAAGAAGGCCTCGAAGTTGTTTCTATTCTTAGCATGTATACTTAAAAAATGATTTGCTTGACTTTTAAATCCAGTTAAAAGTAAAAACTGTTCGCTGAAAAATCCGAATATCTAGTTACAAACGTATTTCCTATTTTCCCCTTTGAAAGTGGGGAAGGACAGGAGGCAAGCGGAGAACTGGCTGACAAGACCAACCACAGGATGGCCTCCTCGCGCCTGCGCAGGAGCCCGCGCTCAGGGAGGCCGCCCAGAGCCGGAGGAGACGCCAGGCCGGTCTGCGGCTCGCACACGCTCCCGACTGTCCACGCACCCGCAACCCACGACTTCAGGGCTCCGCAGCTTCGTCCTTCACGACACCAAACCTTGATGTGAGGGACGCAAAGACACACACGTAAGAATCACGGGTCGGAGCTGACTCAGAATGTGGGGGACGCAGTAGTTGACAAAAAATGAAAACAAAACAAAGAAAAACAAAACCCAGGAAGTCCTCATTTCTCAGTGAAAGGGGTTCTCGATTATGGTCAATCATGTCAACATATCAAATATGTAAAAGAGATTAGCAATGTAGTTTTTCAAGGTAAGACTTTAAATTGTAAAAAGAACCAAAATGACTTTTATTTTTGTAAAGAAAAGAATCTGAATTCACTGACTATCTCCTTATGTGGAGAGGGTTAGACATCTCTCGCAACGTTTGCATGGCTTGAGTCCATGCGCACCGTGTGAAGTCAGGGCAGCCATGCGAGTCATGGGTGGACACCCGCTTTCTCCAGGGAGACAGGGACCTGCCATGGAGCACGGTGCCCCGTGCAGTGCGGCTACCTCCCAGACGAGCTGGACTAAGAGCCAGATCCTGTGAAGGAGTCGGGTCCACCATCTTTTCAAAGACAACCATCTGACTTGGTGAGCATGGCGATTAGAAGAAACACTTCATGCAGCTGAAGTGATGAGGTGCACAAAGGTTCTGTTTGGAGAGAGACCCTCCCTCTCACTCTGCTCCCCTCTTGGCCATTGCAAATGCTTTTGTCCGAGGACAGAGAAGAAAACAAACGAGTGAACTATTTCCAGAATTGCTACTGCCGGCAGAGGCACGGGCACGGCTAATTTGTTCTGTTCGTGTCACAGGCTGCGCTTCCCAATTTTAAAAAAGGCCAGACTGAAACACCTCATCAGCTCTAAGGTTAACGTCTGATGGAAATGAGGTTCTTCAACGAGGAGAGCAGAGACCCTGCAAAGTTGGTGATGTCTGTTTAAGATCATCAGGTGACATGAATAGGTGGCTGGCCTGCATTTCCAAACAGGAGTTGAGGCGCTGCAGAGCAGCGGAGAGCAGCGGAGAGCGGCCGGCACAGTGGCTCTGGGGACAGGAGGCGTCCCACGGCTGCCGCATGCACTGCGCCCTCCTGACGGAAGCATGCACACCCTGACTTTTCTCTGGGATGGAGACATCTCCTCAATGAGCCACTCCATCAGCACGTGGCTCGCAGGATTTCCATTTCTCTCAAAAACCAGAACAGCTCCAGCAGCTGAAGAACACTGGGCCAAAAAGTGCCTCTGCCCCCTCTCCATCCCCTCCCTCTACATTGGAATGGAAAGCTGGAATCCTAATAGTATTTTTAAAAGCAAAACACTCTTTTTTGTGTGTGCACTTGCCAATTCTTTGGTTGCCTCTGAACAGAGCTGAAAGTTTGGATGGGGATGATTCTGAAAGTGCGTGGAGAAAATGAAGTTGAACGATGAGTTCACTTGGTACAAGTGTTTTGAAATCCATGCACAGGAAATGTCTTCAAAAAGTTTATGAAAAGCACGTATGGGGAGAAAACTCAGCATGAATTTCAAGATTTGGTGCACCACAATAAATTCGCCTTTCAATTACATTTTCTATGGAAGTGTTGAGGTACTCTGAGATGCTTTTAAAAGCCCTCATCGTAACCTGCTAGTAAACTCAGGAGTTGTCCAGATGCGAGCATGAGCTCACGCACAGTTCTGTGCTGTTAGAGTGAGGCCCAGCAGGGAGCAGGGCGACCACTTCCACGCTGTCCCATCTCCGGGAAGGCTCCAGTTTCAGATAAAAGAGGACAAAGGGCCCCTAGGAAAGCAAAGAACTCAGAAGAAAGATCTGACTTCCTTCTTGGGAGGCTAAGGGTTGTTTTCCTGGAGATGACGGATAGTGGCAGTTCAGGCCTTAGTTTGGAACAGAGAAAATGGAGGCACATTGCACAGGGATAAGCGAATGTATAAACAGAATCAGGTAAAGTTTCAACAAGAGCTTCCTTTAACGTCTGTCTGTCTTTCTTTCTTTCTCTCTCTCTCTCTCTTTGTTTTCCTCTTTTTCTGAAATCTTACACCCTGTTTCTGGCTTGCATTTGGTAGGATTCCTGTTCTGGCTTTTATTAAAACCAGACTTTCCGCGGTCAGAATCCTCCAGTCACGCCGCCTCTCCCAGGCACGGGATCCTGCAGACTCCTGCTCCCAGGCGGCCACCCCTCCCCGCAAGAGGGATTTCCCTCCCAGTGCGCTCAACTGGCCTGAAACTTGAAGGCTCAGCACAAAACAACTAACTTTCCTCTGCTGTGCTATTCTTTCTGTTTTAAATTTGGGACTCTGCATGGCAAGATCAGGTTAAGTTTGATTCTAACTTGAGAGGACTCCAGACATTTCAAAAAAGGCAGCGTTGTTCAGTGGGTGTCCCACTGCAACCACTCGACCTGGCGGCCTGTCTTTCCAGCTCTGCTGCCCGTGGGCTCACCCGGCCTGCACTAGCCAGCCTGAAATATAAAGGGGCACCTCACTCCTCCTAAGAAATAGGTGCAGCATTCGGACGCTGGCTCTCCTGAAAGGTACTGGTGAGCTAGTTTATCTGAAACAAAGACGCAAAGCAGTCATGCGAGCAAGCAGGACATGCACATTCACTCTGCACAAGACAACGGGGGGGGGGCACCCGGGAGCTCTGGTTCCTTCTCACAGCAGACAGAGCGCTGACTGCAGGGCTCCTGCGTGGAGTGCTGACTGCAGGGCTCCTGCACCTTCCTGGCACAGTGCAGACAGTTTCCCAGTCAATTTGAGGTTTTCCAAACAGTAAATTCGATTTTCGTTTGTAGCAAGGCTCAGTGTTGGAATTTTATTTTATTTTCACACGGAAGGGAAAGTGGCTCTCAGCAGAGAGGCATCTGTGGTTTCCTTCTCCAAGGGACACTGACACTGTCTAGAGACACTTTCAGTGGTCACAGCCGGGCTGTGCAACTTACACTCGGTGCATAGAGGCTAAGGGGCCTGTGAAATTTCTTAGAATACACAGGACAGCTCTGCACAATGAAATGTCACTTGTGACAAGTTAGGAAACCCTGGTGTCAAGGTTGGAAGCTCTGTCATCAGACTGGGATTCAAGGCAAGGTCTTTCGGGGCCTGGGTAAGCAGCCTTGGGCAAGGGGCATGCCCTCACTAACGCCCATCTGTAACACCTACACAACAGCCTAGCTCGCTGGAGCAAAAGTGTCTAGACAGTGCTCTGTGACTAGAAGCTTAGCTAGCGGAGGTCCAAATAAATGATAAGCCAATCCTATGGAATTCAGAGGAAAAAAATTAGGTCGAGAGGACATACACCCTCTTAGATTAGGACCGAAATGGTGATCAGAGCAGTCACGGTCAGTGTCCACAGTGTATCCGACTTCAGACTGCCCCGTCCCTCAGCACCTGAGCACTGCCCTTACTGCTGAGTCTCCCCTGGTTCAGGTCCCCGAGCGGCCTGAGTCCTCGGGCGGCCCAGGTCTTCTGACTCCAGCGGCCCTGCTCTTCTCTAGGCTGCCTTCATCGCTGGTTCAAGCCCCTTCCTGCTCCCAAAGGTCAAAGGTCAGCTCTGCACCTGCAGGCAGAGCTCCGCAGCCTTCACCGTGGGAAGAGGTCTGTGTCTTTACAGTTCCCTAAGCAAAGTCAGGTTTTCCTTCACAGACCGCAGGGATGCTTTAAGTTTTTGAACTGAATTTCTTCTTAAGTCAAGTTCAGGCCAATTCTCCCCGCCTTTAAAATTTCTGATTATCGAGGGGAACCACTTAGCACTTTAACTCCCAAAATTTTCTCATTATACTTAACTTTAAGACACACTTTTACGGTGAGCGCATGAAGAGAAGGCTCTAGCTCCAACTATAAATATTTGAGGTCCATTATTTATTCACTAAGCAGTGTCACAGTTAGGCCTGAAGACCTCTTTACGATTTTCACTGTGTGTCTTTAAATGCAGCGTTTTCACAAGTGGTCAGCGACCACGTACAACTACTGTGTTAAAATTTCCATGCATAATCTTATTTTTAAAAAGTGGCAGCTTTTATTAGCCTCACTTTCCTTAGCCTGTCACAGTTAGTGACACTGACTTTTCAGTTCAGATAACCTTTCAGAGGTTTTCTTGAATTCAGCTAGCCTGCTACGGCCCTGTCTTGGCTCTTTTGTCCCGGAAGCCCCCAGCGGAAGTCCACCAACAGCTGCCAAGATGGTGCCCAGATTCCTCCAGTCCTTTCTAGTCAGGACCAGTTGACAAATGCCAGGCTTTGAAGGCCACATACTGGTCTCAGCGACCATTTTCCCATGGTCCCCTCCCGTGTGAAAACTATAAACGTGTAAACGTTTAGGCCTTGGCCTTTGTCCTGCTCAAGCCCATTTCATCTGTCACACTCTGAGAAGGGAACCCCGAGCACCCCCACAGGCTTGGGCCCCCGCCTTACCTTGGGACACTGGGTGGGGCCCGCGTGGGCCGCGAGGGAACCTGCGGAGGCGCTCCGAAGGAGTCGCTGCTGTTGGGGAAAGGGGGTAACGGCCCCGGACGGAATGGGACGGGAGGTGCCCCAGAGTGTGGACCTGGAGAAGGAATGGCGGGAGCTGGTCCTCGGCCGGAGGCGGGTCTCGTGAGGGGTGCACTGAGGGTCGGCCTCCTTTGGTTTGTGGGACTCGGAGGAGGAGACCTGGAGAAAAGACAGGTTGCTGTTGGCCCAGTCCGAGCGCCTTCCCTGGGCCAATCTTGGAAGATGCTGTGAGGTTCTGCGTGACTCACTCAGACCCAGAAGATGTAAGTGGGAAGGTGGAGGCGGCAAGGAGTGAACAGTAGGTTCGCCTCCTGCCCTCCTGTTCACCATGCACAGTCCTCTCTGGGGTGTTACGCCTCATGTCATCTTGGTCTGTGCCAGGACAGCCTCCCCTACACAGCTTGCTGTTTGCGCTGCCAAGCACGTGGCCTGCAAGCTGCTTGCTTCTCAGGCATCACGTGGGCCTGGTGAGTTTGTCATTTCAGGACTAGGAGAACGCCCTTGCTTTTTTGTAATAACCATACAGAATTCCATTGGAAACAAACTCTGCTTGTTTTGACCCCTTCCCGCCTGAGCTTGACTTGCTTTTGTGCCTATTTTTCTTTGGGTTGGTCCGGGTTAGGGTTGCACTCTTGGAAGAATGATCCCGATGCCCTAGGGCCATCTCCTTACCTGCGGGAATGCTGCAGCCAGGAGTCGTCCACTGGAGGGGGGGCAGGAGTGGACACCGTGGCCGTGTTGATGTCCCCGATGATCACGAGGGCCTCTTTGAGGGCTTGGTACATTCGCAGCATCTCGTCTCGGCGCTGAGCCTGCTCCGCAGATTCTTCCATCAGGGTATTTTGGTCCTCCGAAGAATATAACTGTGCCAGCAGCTCCGAGTTGATGAAATCTTTAACCTGGCCCATCACCACAGAAACATGGAAAATGGGAATGAATGAGGGACTGACTGGCCTCAACACAGCTGGGCACTCCATCTATGGACACAGTCCACCAGCGACGCATCCTGCACCTGTCCTGATCGTCCAAGTGCCATTATTCCCTCTGTCTTCCGGCTGTCAATACTGAAGGATGGTACAGATAGCCGGAAGGGAGCACCAGGCTGGCCCTCTCCAGCACAGGTTCTGCTGACCATGCCAGCTTCCCCCATGCCTGGAGGCACCTGGCTTACACAGGATAGAAGATAGCATGAAATAAGTCTGGCATTTTCAACAGCAAATGGATATGGAAAAAATATGTAATAACAAAAGTCTTCTACTCCTTGGCATTCCCAGCCATTCACTAGCTTTCACTAAAATTATTGCATTTTGAGACTCCAAGTTCTAATGTCTATTAAGTGGAGTTAGCATTAATCAGCAAATATTTATTACAGAACCATATTAAGTTGGTTTACAGAAAGTTGTGTTAAGAGATGCAGTATTTCCTGGAGTTTCTGGCGGAAGCTACCAGCGGTGAGCCTGACATGCGGCCCCACAGACACAGCACGTATTCTGAGCAGGATTGTGATTCTCATGCATGAGTTTCTAAGAAAAGCTAAAGACAAGTGTATCTGTTCCACATTCAGAGAGGAAGCCTTATCTATCAGGTGCTCAAAGTTGCTAGGTTAAATTTGTAGCTCAGACATGGCAACAGCTGAAAAAATGGTTACATTAAAGATATCAAATCACACCAAAAATTCTGTCCTCCCCTCCCCCCAATCAGTTTTACTGTGGTTAAATAATACAAAAAGAAAAGTGCTCCTTGCACATATTTTGTAAACTGAGAGTAATTCAAGTGGTGGAAGTGGAGGCACATATAGTACTGTCAGGGTGGTGCTTGTGACAGCCAACCTGGGGCTGGCGGGAAAGCCCTGAATCCAAGGAAGTCTTTGAACTTTATCCACTTGGCAATGCGAAACTGCTGAAGGCCGTTCAGCAAGTAAATAAAACAACAAATGGCAGTTTTTAGGAAAATTAATCTGTTAGTGATTGCAAATGAGTTTGCATAGGTGGTATTAGAGATTAATCTGGAAGAAGCCTATTACGGGTCCCTCGTGAGATGATAAGCATTTAATCTGGTGATATTGCAGTGGAATAGAAAACATGGGCACATAAAATGATATTACAAAGGCAAAAGTCAGCCAGACATTGTGTTGTTTGCATGTGGAGGGCAAGGAAGGAAGGAAGGAGCGGTCAGAGACTGCCCAAGCACTGACAGATGGGTGAATGGGAGAACAGAAACGTGAATGGCAAGAAAGTCAGATTCAGAGTAAAGCCAGTCAATATGGGTTTAGGAATATTTCACTTCTGTCCTTGAAGATTCATTCACTTCTGAGTACATGTGCAGGTGTCATCCTGGCTGTGTGTATGCGTGGGCAGAGGGCGCAGTGCAGAATGCCGACAGCAGGCCTTGGGCTGGCATGCATTATCAGTTGGCTTCAGCTCGTTTGAAGCTTTCCTTCTTAGTGAAATAGCACTTAGGATCCATTAAGCACAATTTAAAGAAAGATCCTTCCAAGACTAGATTTAAAGCAGATCTGAAGTAACAATCAACTCTCAGACAAACCACAAAATAAAATAATAAGGGCCTCCTTCAGAATTCTGATCAAAGATTTGCCTTCAATGTTCCACAACTAAAACTTTGCTCATATCCAAAAGTCTTGGACAGGTTCCACAACAGCACGAGCGTGCTTAGCATGGAAGGAAACGGCAAGACGGTGCGGTGGCTGGAAGACACTCATTTACTGTGCTTGAGCGGACACCTCTGCTTCCTCATGTGTTAGGCGGGGTAATGAGGCGTTGTGAAGTTTCAGTGGAAGAATGGCTATCAGTCGCCTAGAGTGTGACGATTAGCTGGCTAACATTCAATGAGATTGCTCAGTTTTTCTGTATAGAAGTCAGACCGGAATTAGGAATAAAGAGACAGAGCAACAATAGCAAGCAAAGCAGCAGCGATCAAATGACACCGTTAGAGCTGGTGCTAGCATTTTATTTTTCATTTCTTTTCTTCCTGGCAGCTTTGCAACGCTGCAACCGGAGTTTGGAACCAAGGCAGGGGAGACTTGGGGGGGGGGGGTTTCCAGACGCTTCAGGGACTTTCTGAGCAGTTGGTGTGTCAGAGCTATGAGAGTTTAAATCAGGGATCCTACATGACATTTAGCCAAGAAGATCTCTTCCAAAAGATAGCATTTAGAGCGTAACTCATTGAACCTGACAAACTAGTTCCACTCGGGCGTGAGATCCGCAGTAATATTTATGGGTTTAATTGTAACACCTTATAACCTATACACGTCTTTGTATGGTTTGAAAAAAAAAACTCTCACACTTAAACCTTCATTCCAGCTCAGACTGTAGGCTAGATAAACAGGCATAGCTGCACCAGTCCCTCTGCTCAGAGTCAAGGAATGTGAGGTCATTAAGAACGTTCCACGAGTCTTCCTCTTGCGGACTTTAACCCTTCCCTGGCAGCCTGCAATGTGTTCAGATTCCAGATGCTCTTTGTTATCACGAAGACCACTTTGAAGCCTTCACAAGACAGGAGGAAGGATTCTAGGGTTTGCACAGTTCAGTTACCATGGAAACCATTTCCTGACACTCTCTTTGTTTCTAGAAGGGACGGCTGTAGCACAGAACAGAGTGCTCTCCTGCACTCACGTAACACACACATAAAAAGTTCATAGACAAGTTTAATTTTGTTTGTTTGTTCTTGGAGGGAGGGCTTGGCTGATGTGCTTTTTTTTTTTTCATTCTCTCTCCTTTTTAGATTTCACGATTCTTTTAGGTCTACTTAAGCTTTCTTTGCCTTTCCAAGGGATTCTGTTCTGCTAAAGACCAAGAAATCTTTCCTTCTTGAAAAAGCAGGAGGCTGGAGTGTCTGCCATTGTCTGTACCAGCATGTTGGGCACACTCAGAGAGCAGGAGGCTGGAGTGTCTGCCATTGTCTGTACCAGGATGTTGGGCACACTCAGAGAGCAGACTGATACTATTGTAACAATTTGGGAAAAATCAATTGTGGGGTGGTAATTTGGGGAGGTGAACCTCAGACCCTACACAGTTGTACCATAAAATTCGAAATTAAAAAAAAAAGAAAAAGCACTATTTTTTGACCTATGATCATAATGTTGAGGAAAAGAAGCCAGACAAAAAGGGACACATATTGTATGTTCCAAAGTTCAAAAACAAGTAAAATTCAGGCACGGTGCAGGAGGTCCCTTGGGGGGTGCAGGGCTGGGGATTAATGAACGGGTGAGACTTTGGGGACCTGGCTACAGTGCTTTCCTGCACCAGCATGCTCTAAATACCAGCATCAAGTTCTGGTATTTAAAGTGTCCTTTCCCATCAAATAGTGAACATTTAAAAGAACGCTTTACTTCACCCTAACATAAAAGTTACAGTGAATTCTGCAAGGGAGGCACATGTTTCTAATTTTCCACCAAAATGCCAATGGCCCCGAGGAGTGAACGTGGCCCTCCAGGGTCCCAGGGGCACAGGCTTACAGCACACAATCCAAGTGTGAAATGCCTCCAGGTTTTCATATTTGGTTTTTGGAAAAAAAAAGTTATAAAAACTTTTACATTCTATTTCATCTTCTCTGGGTCTGTTCGAACCTAAGAAAACAGTGCTTTACATGAAGATTGAAAAACATTACTTCTCATATTCAAACAAGTTTTAATTAAATTTTCAGGTGTAAGCCACCTCGAGGGAAGCTAGCCTCTGGGTCGGGAACCCCACGTAGGAGAGGGCTGACTTGACTATTCCTGAGTCTGCTGAGTGTATTGTCTGATGCTGAAGGAGTTAGTCAATCCTGACTTTGCCACTCCCGGCTGGGTGGACTTGGGCAAGTCCCTAAACCTCTTGGTGCCTCGACGGCTTTATTTGTAAGCTGGAGAAAACAATGATCAGACAGAACTCTGTGCCTCTTCGCACAGGCATTTTTGCACACACGAGGGGTGAGCCGCAGAGAAGAGGCCGTCTAAACAGGCTTGCCACGGTGTTAGGCGTGAATACAACGCTCCCGCCTTGACTGCCGCCTGTCGTAAATGGCCGGCTCTTTGTGCCGCTGCTACCTGGTATGTTTAAGTAATGAAACAGCTGCTGTGTTTCAATAGACAAAGGCTTACAGTATGTCTGAGGCAAGGCATTTATTGCTGGGCTTTAAACTTCTTAAACAATTCCATATGGAGGCTTGAGTGGCAGAACACTTAATGTAAACTTTCAAAGGAAACTGCCCACCACATTCTGAACTTTATGAAAGTTGGCTGAAACATATTCTTTTCCAGAAGGCTAGGCAGCCATTCTCATTTCAAAGAAGAAAGGCCACAGCACAGCTTTCTATGGACTGGGAAGAAACGGGGGACCCCATTTTAGGCACTTATTGGTCTGGGGGAATATGTGGCTCTTCCACCCAAAACTATTAGTAGAAGCAGCAGGGTTAAGTGCGTGAAATTCAGGATTAAGAGTCAAACTAGGAGCTCTCTAGTTGGAGTTTTGTTATTAATTCTCTCACTTGAAGAGCTCTCCGGTTTAAACCAGAGAGAAAACCCACCACATGTGCACAGCAGTGCTGGGGTTCACTCTGTTGCCATTTCTCTGTGCTCAACAGGGCGAGAGGGGCCTCCAAGGGCTTGTGCAGCCTGCGCAGTCAGAAGACAAGGGTAGGTTATAAAAAGCACAGTTTACCTCTGTGGAATTCTATATAACTGAAATAAAATGCTCCCTATCCATGTAGAAAAAAAAAAGGCAGAAACTATATTAACGGAAGCAGCCATCCCAGTATCTGGGGGATAGGAAAAGTTAAATTTCCCCAAAACACCAACATAAAGAGTGCCACAATTTCACAAGAATCCAGCTGCGTACCACAGCTCTCATGAGCCTCGTGCTTGCTCCACTCCCACTCGCGGCTGCCTCCACGCTCTGCTTGCTAGCACTGGGGTCTCTCCTGAGACAGCCAGCATAGCTTTACCCCCGGGAACCGCATCTTCCGCCATTCCCTTACAGCAAGCACACTGGCCAGCGGGCAGTGCGCAAAATCACGCCCGCGTTTCTTTGTGTGTGTGTTTGTGAGTTTGGAGCTTCTGGAGAAGGTGAAAGTGGGGGCGTCCCGCGATAGAGAGGTTTCTTTTTTCCTTCCTTTTAATGAATTTGTGTCAAGCTACTCCTCGCAGCTCGAGACAGGAAGTGCTATTTCCGGTGCCGATGATTGAGTGCAGTGCAGAGCAAGGCTGCGTTTGAACTGACGGCAGCACTAATGACGGAGTGAAACGGTGAAAAGATAAATGACCCTTAATCAGGAAAGTGTTTAAATAAGCAAGTGCCTGGATATACCACAGCAAAACAACCTGAACTCATTTCAGCCAAGTTAAGAGGGTAATTTTTTAAAATACACAGACTATTTGTTTAGTATCTTACATTTTTTTCTAAATGGCTTGCAGCCACATTTATTATACTCTCTGACAGTCTGCGGGGTTCCTCAGCAGTGACAGAAGTTATGGACTTTAACGCAGAGAGGCTCAACAACGCTTCGGGTCACACAGCCCGTCAAGGACCAAGTTTAAAAACGCAGTTCAGCAACGCCATTTTTTCAATGCATTACTTACTTGCTAACCTTGTCTAATATTTGAAATGTGCATGAAAATAGATTTAGGAAAAACAAAATGTTCAGATGAATCGTCAAGGGATTCTTATAATGCAGAAAGCCAGGGCAACAAATCTTGGGATATAGAAAGAACTAATCAAAGTTCTTCAAAAGGCAGCTATATCAATTTCTTGCAATTAAACATTTTCACAGTAGTTCCATACACACTATTTTCTGGAACAAGCTTCTAAGTCAGCTATACCTACTATGGTTAGTAGTGTTTTAGATAAGCAGGAAACAGACACAGTTATGTGACTCGCCTCGTGCTACAAGTCAAATTTCTCTTGAATTCTGGTTGGGGGATCCTTTCATTATTTGGCCAACTAATCTTGATTTCTTGCAAGCAATGCTCATAGCACGGAGGCACTTTAAAAAGTTCATGGCAGGGCCCGGCGCGGTGGCGCAAGTGGTTAAAGGTCCTCGCCTTGCACCCCCGGGATCCCATATGGGCGCCGGTTCTAATCCCGGCAGCCCCGCTTCCCTTCCAGCTCCCTGCTTGTGGCCTGGGAAAGCAGTCGAGGACGGCCCAAAGCTTTGGGACCCTGCACCCGCGTGGGAGACCCGGAAGAGGCTCCTGGCTTCGGATCGGCATAGTATCGGCCCGTTGCGCTCACTTGGGGAGTGAATCATCGGACGGAAGATCTTCCTCTCTGTCTCTCCTCTCTGTATATCCGCCTTTCCAATGAAAAAAAAAAAAAAAAAAAAAAAAAGTTCATGGCAAATGGAAAAAACATTATTTTGGTGCAGATAAATTGTGAGATCTATTTGTAGTTTTTCCATGGAGCTCTTGAAAATACTTCGCAAGAATGTGTGAGTGGTGTGTGAGTGGTGTGTGTGTGTGTGTGTGTGTGTGTGTGTGTGTGTGTCTAATGTCCCCGGCCTTTAATCTTAAGGGGCTCAGAGCCAGGTCAGCTGTTCTGTTGCTGACCTTGCTGTTCATTTACACTGTGACCAAGCTGTGGTGTTTTTGCTGTTTCCTCGTGACCAGATTCACATTGTTCTAGAAGTGATCCGAGGGGGGATACTTCAGCACTGAAGTGGAAGGTTGAGGATTTCCTTTCTGGATCTGTTTCACTGGACATTTACCATTTGTAATGGAAAATGAGGAACCTAGGAAATAGGTGTTTCATTTATCCAGAAAATACCGCTAAGACTCCGAAGAGCAGGGGTGGAGATGTGCAGGCCGGCCTGGCAGTTCGAAGCAGCAGTGGGAGGCTACTTACGCTGTTGATCATAAGGTGCATTATCGTTTTTGGAATAAGGTCTCGGATGCATTTGTTGATAATCGACATGTAGGAGTCCACGAGGTTGCGGATGGTCTCCACCTGCCTCTCCAATTGTGGGTCCATAGAAAAATTTTCTGCTTGGCCATTTTCATCATTTTCAGCCTAACAGAAGGGAAACAAAATATGGGTTATCTCACAATGGCCCAGAAAGAAAAAAAAAACAACTAGATCTTAATAACTGATTAGGTTCCTCGTAGCCTGTTAGTGGTTTACAGCATTGCATCTTTACGATATCAGCCATCTACAAACAAAAGATCAAAACCCTGCAATTACTGTTAGCTTTTAGCCTGCCACATTCCAAGCAGATCAAGTCTTCCATTTCTAAACAAACACTGCAATAAATAATCAGACAAACACCCACCTAACAACACGTCTCTAGAGAACATTCTAATCTTCAGCCAAAGAACTGAATCCAAGCACATGATGCAGATGTAAGCCTCTGGGAGGAGTCTCCTGGGATTCTATAGATTAGAAATAACCTTTGTGTGTTCTTACACTTCTGGATGTGCTTTGGATTGGGTCAACATTTGGATCAGCTCAGATTCAAAACTAAATCTCCTAGGGTTGGCCTGAAGCCACAGCAAGAGATAGAGAAGATAATTCTGTTCTTCCATGCACTCGCTGGAATTTGTTATATAAATTCATGCCTCTGTCATCACGACCAAAAGCTGGCTTCATTGTGAAAAAGTTACAATTTTTAACTTTCAACTTGCTATTCTTTGAATAAAACAGAACACATCTACACACAAAGAAATTATTTGTGCAACATGAAGAAGCATCTGTTTTCTATACTATGGGACTTGAGTTAATTAGCTTTGGCTTATCCACCAGAGGCTGCCCTGAAATGCATCTTCATCATTAAGGGCTGACCTATTGGCTTGGCATTGAAATCAATTTAGAACAAATGGTCTCCATTTTAAGTCAGTTGAACCAGCTAAGCCCCAGAACATGATACAGATATTGTTAGTGGTCTGGCTACTTTCTAGCGTTTGGGAAGATTTAATTACAAATTTAAAAAGGGGAAATAATTTATTGCTTCCAATGTGGACATTAAAGTACTACTCTTTGGAATTTTACATACTTTGATCTGCCAGGTTTTCAATCTTCCAATCAGTTCTAGGCAAAGCACTTGGTTAAGCAGCTGAACTGGATCTGTAAGTGAGGTGGCCTTTCCTCTGATTCAACACACTACGTGAAAGGCCGGTCTATAGGCTGCAGAATCAACAGCACAACAGAAATGGGTTCAAATCGTTTATATAGGCTTCATTCATTCAGAAATATCTAATGTTTCAAAAACATTAAAATAAGACGCTCATGCTGAAAGCCAAGGGGCACATCCCAGTCCTGAGCCCATCAGGGAGCAAGGATACTGACCAGGCTTCCTACTGTGACACCAGGTTGAGGATGACAATATTTAAAATGACAGCTCTTGGATTGTTGTACTTCTTTTCAAATGGTCTTTGAGTCATCTTGAGGTTCTTTGTTTTTATTATTAGTTTACGGT
Source organism: Ochotona curzoniae (assembly GCF_017591425.1). Lineage (NCBI taxonomy): Eukaryota > Metazoa > Chordata > Mammalia > Lagomorpha > Ochotonidae > Ochotona > Ochotona curzoniae. Next base: position 840,263 of record NW_024466129.1, on the reverse strand, counting down.
AAGTAGCTAAAAAGCTAAGACTACAAAGTGATGGGTGATAGGCGAAAGGACCATTCTAGCATTGAAGTCAGCCATGTTCCCAAGCTTGCTTCTGGGGCATGAAAGCCACATGCCACACTGTGCCCAAGTTCTCAGGCAGCGGTGACTGCTTTGTCACTGGAAGGGTAATGTTTATGGATGTGAACACCTTAAGTGCAATCTGGCCACACTCTGGTACCCTAATGTGATTGAGACTCAGCGTCTTCAACTTCAAAATGCGGCAGTTAATCAAGATAATGTTCATGAAATGACCAAGTGGTGGGCCTCCTGCGTGCTTACTACATGTTAGTTACTTTCCTTCATTCCTGGATATTCAGGGAATAACAGAACGCTGCTTGACTCTCAACACATGTAACATTTCATGTGAAAACTAGGATCTAACACATATTTAACTCGAGTCATCAAACTATACAACCTACACATGTATGAGTATATACATACATGTACACACATCTACGGTACATCTCAAGGTTTCCTGCCAGCTATTCCACTTTCCTGGAATCCCTCTTCCCATCACACCTGGCTGATTGGTGAAGACTTGTCCTCTTTTGAGGCTCTGCCGACTCTCACTTCGCCCAGAAATTCTCCTGGGTTCTTGGGCCCTCCAGTACTCCTTTCTCTGTGCTTCATCTGTGTCTTGCGTTCACTCCCTCTAGCTACTATACGGCCTAGTTCTGTGCTTCTTCCCCTCAGACTCTGGAATCTCATCTTGCTCTCTTAGCACCTAACATAGTGCGGTGCATGGGAGTGAGGCAAGAAGTGAGTGCTACAGATGGTGTCACCAGTGTTAAAGGAGCTGCCGTGGCAAGTTTCAGGGTCTCCAGGACTGGCTGCTTGTTACAGGAACCAGAAATCAGGAAACTCCAAGTTGATGGGTTAGGAGCTGCTACTACTTCATAATAATGGCACGAATAAAATGACTACAGAATTATGTACATAGAGGCTGGCACATGGTGTAGCCAGAGAAGTTCCATCTGCAATCGCGTTACCCCATGTGGACACCAGCGTGTGTCCCACCTGCTCCATGTCTGACCCAGCTCCTGCTAGTGGCCTGTGAAAAGCAACGGAAGATGGCTCAGTGTTTTAGCCCTGGCTACACACATGCGAGTCCTGGAAGAAGCTCCAGGCTTCAGTGCTGTCCATCCCATGGGGAGTTATCCAGTGGATGGAAGATCTCTCCCTTTCTGTTTCTCCTTTTCTTAGTAACTCTGCCTTCCAAAGAAATAAGTAAAATATTTTAAAAAAGAAAGCATGTACATAAATGAAAAAAAGATGATGTATGGCTGTGTAAAGCAATCTGTCTATATAAAGTACCACAAATCTCCATAAAATGGGATTCACTATCCAGTCCAAAACATTCTTAATGTTATTACTGCCTTTAGCAATGTGGTGACAGCATTGCAGATTCAACCTACGATACTTGCAGTGGACACTGAGCACTCACTGAGTACTCCATACTGCAAATCCGCAACACAACCTAAGGGGGTGAACTGAAGACACTGCCTTGCAATTCTGAGAGCTGTTCCACAGATAGAAGTAAACATGGTTTTCAGTTAGTTTCTTTTTATTTCAGTGTAGGTATCCAGGTATTTAAAAAAAAAAAAGGGAAGTCATATGAAATAATGAATCATCCATAATAGAGCAAATCAGATAAAATAACACATTTAAGAATAGTCTCTAAGTAAAAGATATCACTGGAGCACAATTATTTGTAAGAATTAAGTGATTGGGGCCCGGCATGGTAGCTTAGTGGCTGAAGTCCTCTCCTGTTTGTGCTGGGATCCCATACAAGAGCCAGCTCGTAGCCCGGCAGCCCTACCTCCCTTCCAGCTCCTTGCTTGTGGCCTGGGAAAGCAGTGGAGGATGCCCTGGACCTTGGGTCCTGCATCCGCATGGAAGCTCCTGGCTTCAAATCAGCTCAGCTTCGGTTGTTGTGGTCACTTGGGTAGCGAACCAGTAGATGGAAGATCTTTCTCTCTGTCTCTCCTTTCTCTGTAAATCTGACTTTCCAATGAAGATAAATAAATATTAAAAAAAAAAAGAATTAAGCGATTGAACTAAAAAAAGAACAGAAGAATACAGAGCATATATTAAACAACTCTACCAGAATATAACATAGCAGGAAAATTAAATCCATATCCATACTTTCATATAGAAATACTAAGATTCCCTGTTTCACACTGTTCATAATGTTTAGTCTTGCTTTACTTTTTAGCAAATCAAAATATGTAAAAGATACTGGTTTTCCACTTTTGGAAGCCATGCTGTTAATAAGTAAAGTGTCAGAGTGAATAGAGGATACCGGTTCAATTCTCAACATTAAAAAAAAAAATCAATTATTCCAAAATAACCAGCAAAGCTGTTTGAAATTTTCTTTAGTTTGTGGAAATACTAGCAGACATGTGGTCACATTCAAATTCTAGCTACTGTGATAATACAATGGCCAGCAGGAGAGTCAGCAGCAGAAAAAAAATTCCTGCTCTGATTTCAGACAAAAGCAGTAATTGCCTCTTCCCAAATATGTCTAAGATGAATGGGAAAAATGTATAGAGATGGATTTAAAAAAATAAGTAATTATGTCGGCAAAACACTGTCTTTTCTCTAACCCCAGTTCCAACCAAATTCTCTCTCAGGCTCTTTTCTGCTTGTATCCTATGCATGACTATGTATTTTTTCTTTGTTTAAATTACAGGATTGTAGTAGGATTCTTTGCAGTTGAGCGCTGAAGTGACAGCTGTTTATCATTATCCTCATCAAGGGAATATAAAATAAAAATAGTAATTTGTCTCTGATCTTTGAGGCAAAAAGAATGGTCTGCAAACATTTAACCTTTTATGTGCAGTTCACTGATGCTGTTTACAAAATGTGAGTAATATTGTAGAAAACAGCTTTCTTTTGAAAAACACAATGGATTGGCATTCCTGATGCAATTTTCTTCTAAATAGCTTTTGGGAAGCATAATTCAATTTTAAACATTTGAAAATAGCAACACAGCATGTATGTCTACAGTTGCTTCTATAAAAATTAGCATAACTTTGCTTCTTATGCAATTATTTTTCTTACAAAATTATCTGTATGGTATTTAAGAAACAGGCCATTTTACAAAGGTTGATGCCCCAGTTTCCTTTCAAAGGCTTGCTGCTTTGGAAGGCCAGTGAAGGGAAGGGTCCGGTCAGAGCTGAGTCCCACCATGTTGGAAGCATTCTGCACATGAACTGTGGTCTTTATCTGCTTGGTTTTCCTTCTGTATGTTTCTTAGTTACATCACCAGGCTTATCTTAGGAGTGCTAAAATCATCGCAATAAGCTGATGACTACAACTCCCTAAGGAAGTGTGGAAGAGCAGAAATCAAATATATCCTGCAGTAGTATGTGCATGCTACTGCAGAGCCGTGGACAGGCGTCTGTAGGTTTCACAGGTGAATTTTTCAGAGAACCATCACCTGTATCTTTTGAAAGCACCTAATCTTCAGTATTTCTGTGTTGCCTTGAACAGAGAAATGCCACTGAGGTTCATGTCTCAGGATGAAACATGACTACCACGGTAAGCGTCTTGGGCTTTCCTAGCTCCCAGGTCTACATGATTGAGAATGTTTCCAATGAAAACCTTTTCTGCTCCCAATTTCACTTCTAATTTACTGAGGCAATTAAGGTACCCAGCTAAACGTGCAGAACTATATGAGAGATGCACCCCCAAGCGCCCGTGAAGAGAGGGTAGGGTGTAGACTGGCTCCTGTGACAGACATTTTACTTAACAGTCAATCAGTATTGATTGAGTATCTGGGGTAGACTGTGAGAGACAGAAAAAAAGTCTGAAAACGAGAGCTTGAGTGCTTCCTCTGCAGTGGGAGGCACCCACTGGGAAAGTCGTTGGTAAAGATTTCTTTATTGGAAAGGCAGAGTTATGGCAGTAGGGGAGAGGAGGAATGAGGTCTTCTCTCCACAACTTCACTCTCCAGATGACTGCAGTTGGAGCCGGGAAGCAGGAGCTTCATCCACATGGCCCATGGGGGAGGCAGGGGTCCACGCACGTGGCTATCTTCTGCTGCTTGTCTCAGGCACATTGGCAGGAGCTGGACAGGAAGTAGAACATTCCTTCCTCCTTCCCCTTCCCTACACTCCTTTATTCCGGTACCTAACACAGTGCCCCATGCACAAAACAGGGGCTTAACAAATACTGAGGACTAAATGAAGACAAGCACTGCAGGGACCACTTCCTAGGGGGTGGAGTTCTTGTTTCCAAAGGAGGCAGAGGGACTGAACTCTGGAGAGCTGGGAAGAGTGAGCCAACACTTGCATTCCTCGAACCAAGTTCTTCCCTCAGAGCCTTTTCTTTGCATGGCCAGGATAAGTCAAGATCCACATCCCATGTGAAGGAGGTCTGAAGATTTGAGCCATGATCGTGCTGCACATGTGGGCACAGAGGGGACCTGCATCTGCCAGAAGCATCTTGGACCAGGGCGTCGAACTTTGCATGCGCACGTTGTCGGCATTCTTCCCACATTCTTCCTTTCACCTGTTACCACCTTTTAAATCCTCTGTATCACTCTTACTGTCATCTCATTTCTAAGCAGCATCATAATAAACATTACAAAGCTAAGATACTATAAGTGCTTACTTAATAAAAATTAAAAACCTTGATATTTACTTTTTTGAGAGGCAGAAAGAGGCAATGATGGAGAGATGCCAGGTCTGCTGGTTGACTCCCTAAATGCAGGCCCCGTGGGGTTGGACCAGGCTGAGCCTGGGAGCCAGGAGGTTGACCCAGGACTCCATGCAGGGTCAGGAACCCAGCCACCTGAGCCGTCCCCACTGCCTGTCAGGGTGGCACTGGCTGGAAGCTGGACTCGGACCTGGGCCAGGTATCACATGCAGATATCCCAATACAGGAGGCAGCCATGCAAGCATTTAATGGTTAACTGGATGGCTTTGACATAGCTCTGCATCTTTTTTTTTTCTTAACTACTTTTCAGCCCCAAACCATCTGACAGAGCATGTTTATTTTCATGTGGTGTGAGCCTATGTCTAAATCCCTAATAAATAAGTTGGTTGACGACAGCCACGAATAACAGAAACTTGGAGTAACAGGGGGTGGGGGTGGGGGACCAACCTCCTACAACAGACAGCCATTACATTGTATAAAAGATGCATAAAACAACTGCTTTGTCTATTACTGAGCAGTCTCAGAGAAACTGGAAAATTTATATATCCTGTGCTGTAGTCTTCCCAGAAATAACAGTCCTAACTCAGATCTTAATGTATCTAAAAAGCTCTACTGCTATATATATTATATAAATTCATGAATGCATTCTCATAGCAAGTATTCCAAACACAACATACAATGTTGGTATTTAAACAGTCTCACTGATGAGTCTTATAAAAATTATTAATATTTATTTTGGGGAAATCTCTATATACTGAGTTTGTGTACTATAAAATATGAATAGCTTCTTTAAAAACAATCCCTGCTTAGGGCTGGTGCTGTGGTGCATGGGTCAGGCTGTTGTCTATAGTATTGGCATCCCAAAAGATCACTGGTTAGAGTCCTGGCTGCTCCAGTTCAATCCAGATCCCTGTAGTGAGTCTAAGAAACAAGAAGATAGGCCCTGCTTGCACATGAGAGACCTGGATGAAGCTCCCGGGTTTGGCTCAGCCCAGCTGTTGTGGCTCTCTGGGGACTGAACCAGTGGATGGAAAATTCTCTTTCTCTTGGTCTCTTGCTCTTTCTCTGTAACTCTTTCAAATAAATGTAGTTTTGAAAGGGCTAAAATTATTTTTCAAGTGTTACCTATTGGGAGATACAGTCCTATTTATTTAAAATTTAACTTTCTTATGAAGAAAATCCTTTTCCTAAAATGAGGTGAAATTTGAGTCAATGAATACAAAACTACCTAAGTTTATTTTTTTAAGTGAAAACAAAAACAAAAGCAAAACACTTAGCTGGGATAGCAAAATGGGAAATGGAATTTTTTCAAAGAGAAAAATCTCCATGAAACGAAAATGGATAAAATATGGGTGAGTATCGAGCAGTCTGTTGGCTAGTTTTCTGTGTGAGCCCAGCTGGGTCACGGGTGGTTTGGTAACCCAGTGTTTATGTGAGGGCGTGTGATTGACTTTCGCACAGATGGCCCATAGGTAAAGTAGTTGACTTCCCATCCTCCAGTCTGTGAACACTTGGCTGGGATTTCATAACACAGAAAGGGCAGATGACATATATTTGTAGAGGGCTTAGAATCATTATATCAAGGCACTAGGTTGGATCAAAAGTTAAAGGGAAGTAAAATAAATGTATAATCCTAATTCTGAAAGGTAATTCCTCCATCTTATAAACTCTGCAGATTTACAGTTCCTATATTTCTATGAACTGCAATTCTACTGAGTCTGGTGAAGAATTCCCAAGTCAAAGAAGCTATAAAGAAAACACTTCTATCATACATAGGCAGCATTTATCAAAGCAAGTTAAAAAAAAAAAAACTGACTTAAGCAGCAGAATATACTAATGTCCAAGCTACTTTTGTCTGAGCAAAGTAGAGTAGAAATCAAGAATATGACGTCAGAAGGTCTACATTTACATCTTGGCTTTGTCACTTATCAGCTTTGCGACTTTAGGGACGTTGAAGCAGCTTCTCAGCTTCTCCAGGTCTTCACTTACCATCCTCTTAGCAGTAGTTACGTCAGTATTTTTTATATTTTATAGGGCAGGTTAGTTGAATCATCACCAAAGAACTCAGGAAACACACAGACATGATGACTGATATATAGTTAAATGTTCATGATTTAATCATTTTTATTAATTTAGGCAAATGAGGTAGACAACTTACGTCGCATCTGACTTTGAGAATTCATAACTGGAAGATTGGATTGAAAAAACCTTTTAAAAAGTAAAGATTGCATTCTAATTTCTTTATCTGACTTAAAATACATGCTCGAGGAAGAAACTCTATGATTTTTTTTTTTGAACCAATGGATGGAGGATCTTTCTCTCTGTGTATTTCCTCCATCCATTGGTCACTCCCCAAGTGGCCACAATGGCCAGAGCTTAGCTGATCTGAAGCCAGGAGCCAGAAGCTTCTTTCAGGTCTCCCACGTGGGTGCAGGGTCCCAAGGCTTTGGATCATCCTCTGCTGCTTTCCCAGGCCACAAGCAGGGAGCTGGATGGGAAGTGGAACAGCCACTGTACTAACTGGCGCCCTTATGGGATCCCGGTGCATGCAAGGCGAGGACTTTAGCCACTAGGCTATCAGGCCTTCACAGATAAATGCCTTCTCAGTGGATCTTTACACAACAGTCTTTGAAACAAAAGCATAAGGAGGGAACATATGATATGACGTGGAGATGCCCACGTTAGCTACCGGTTACCAGTTAGTACCTGTAGAATCCTGGGTACTTCAGTTTTCTGTCAAGTAGAGTTAGGATACTACTACTATTACTACTGTTAGCTTCAAATGATTGGTTTGTGGATTAAATAAAGAGCTGGTATAGAAATTCAAAAGAGTTTGTGATACACAATTATTAAATAAATGTTAGACAGTATTCTCTCATTTTTAGGAAGAATACAGAAGAAGGGATGTATCTAATATATGAAGACAGTAAGGTTTAACAACACTGTGATATGATTTTTCTTATGCCTATTCTTTTTCTCACTGTTCAAACAGGTGATAATACAATGTTTCATCTCAAAGAAGCCAGAAGCTTCTTGCAGGTCTCCCACATGGATGGAAAGTCCCAAGGCGTTGGTCTATTCTCTACTGCAATCGCAGGCCACAAGCAGGGAGCTGGATGGCAAGTGGAGAGCTAGGACATGAACCAATGTCCGTTGGAATCCTGGCACTTGAAGTTGGAGGATTAGCCAATTGAGCCATTGTACTAGGCCCATACGGCTGACTGCACATTGAGACAGGCATTTCATGATGGACTCTAATGTGGCTGCTATCTTTATAAGAGCCCACAGGAACACCATCCCATTACACAGAGGAAAAGCAAGACGGCCAAGGAAAGAATGCCTCATGTGTATAAAAGCACAAGGAGTACAGAGGGAAGTATCAATTGACTTCTCGATGGTCATTACTTGGCTTCAACAATGACCAATCTTGTCCTGCTTACATTCTCCCAATAGTTTTGAGGCAAATCCCGGATGTCACCAAATTTTTATCCAAGAAGGTTTAGCATACATTTCTGAGGCAAGAATGCTTAGAGGATGTTGCTATAGTATTATTATCACTTCGGAAATACTCATGACAGCTATGGATTTTATTGTGTTCACTCTATACCGGACCTGTCCTTTGGGGGGAAATGTTTTTAAATTTATGTATTTGACTTAGAAAACAAATGACTACTGTTACTGGCAGGTAACTCTCTTTGTTCTACTTCAGTCTACAGATTTCTCTTCCATTTCCCTTCCCCCACCCTTTACAATTTGTTATTGATGCTTTAAAAAGAAAAAAAAAAAGCAGCATTTGGCCTGTAGTTTGGCTCTAAGCCAGTCAAATGGAGAAGAAATAATTACAGTCAACCCATGTCATATGCTAAACATTTAAAGTATGGTGAGAAATGTCTCAGTTCTCCCAAGAGAATCAAGGGAGGAATGCGGTGCAACTTGTGCTCCTAACAAACTCAACTGTTTAGGAGTTGATTGACAAGCAGGAAACAAGGTGGAACAGTGTGAAACGGCCCATGGCTCAGCCTTCCCATGTGTTGGCTTCCCAAGACAGGAGGGAGTTGCAGAAGTTTCGGGAGCCAGATTAAGCCATAGCGACTCGATCTGATTGTAGTGAAGCACGCAGACAGGACAAAAGCACCCAGGTTTCAAGGGGGGGGGGTGAAGGGAATTAAGGTGGAAAGGAACTTGATGTGTTTGGGAAAACATTGGGAGGTCATGGTAGCAAGAAAGCCCAGCAGAAAGACAGGGTTGAATCATGAAATGAGCATTCTGCAGCGAATTTGATTCAGGACAAAGAGATGAAGCGGGGTGTGGTGGGCTTTTAAAGGCCATCAGAAAAGATGTGCCCCAATTGCTTCAGCAATATTTCTAGGGTCATTCCTTGTGGGCTGAATGTAAGGATGGTGAGATCAGGCAGGGAGATGCAAGACGGTCCACAGTAATAAACTATGTGGGAGGGGTAAATGTCCGGCGCAAGTGGGTGACAAAGCTGGACAGGTGAGTGTCTCTTAAGGCTTCTTCAAGGAAGACTATTCAGAAGACAGTGCCAGATTGAGTTCTAAACTGACCGAGAAGCAAGAATGAAACAGCATGCTCAGACTTCCAGCCCGGAATAGTGACAGGGTGGCGTCCTAACAGAGGCAGGCGACCCAGGCAGGGAGACTGATTTCCTTACGCTTGAGGAAACCGTGGTGGAATAGATGAAAAGGGAGTACTGATGGCACACTGAAGTCACGGCAAAACACGCAGAGCTCACAGCCTTTCGGAAAGTGGTGCAAGCAATGGCTGCTTTGAAACAGGAAGTGCAGGGAGCACACCCTCATCCACGTGTGCAGTGTAGTGCCTGGTCGAGTAAATGCTTTAGTGGGAATCAAGCAAGCAAGGCACGGTGTTGGTGAGATCTATTGTTTCTGGAGGTGGAGAAAGTGGCTCACAGGAGACCAGTGAGTGGGAAAAGCGGGGTAGGAGGCATTCACACACTATTTAACACCGCAGGCTTCTCCAGAAAAAAATCCTTTGGGCAAAATGCCCAGTGTTGCTAAGAAGCCAAACAGGATGAAGACTGTTGAGGGCTTTTGTCTGAATGATTTGGAAATCCTTGCCAAAGCCTCTACGGGGACGGGCTGGAGCTGGATTAGAAGGGTGAGGTGGACATTGTGGAAAAGGGGAGTGAAAGAAAAATGTAACTCCTATCCTGAGAGTTCGGCAGATCCATAAAGGAAATAGCATGTGATTCATCAAGATGTCAGGGCTGAAACTGTTTCTTTTAGGATAAGGAGGACATTTATATACACAAAGTTTAAAAAGGAGCCAGCAGACAAAAGATCCACGACACTAGAAATGATAGAAAAAACGGATGAGGTTCTGTGTACTGGTAAAGGAGAAATATTTAGAAAGATCCGCCTTCCATGCCACATGCCAGCTACTCCAGGCCACCCCCTCTGCCCAGATTAACATACCACATCATTCATGGCTCCTTCGGTCTCGAGGCTCGTTTCTCTGCCTAACATCTGACTGCATGAATCTGCCCATTGCTCATTCTCTAGGTAACAACCTGAATTGATCAGTCCTTCCTACACACTCAAAGTTCATTTAAAGGTACCTTGTCATTGAATCTGCACCCTTCCCGCAGGCCGTTTACAATGTATGTTAATGCACTGCACGCAACTGGCACTCAGTGTGCTTTGTTGATGAAACAGACTTTTTCCTCTGAAAGCTGTAAAGGTAGGGTATAAAGGGAAGCTGTGCTGAAATGAGAGGATACTGCGCATGTGTTTCTGGCTGACTTCAACAGTCTCCCAAATGGGAGTCTCCCTGACAGGAAGAGCTAGCCTAATCAACAACCAGGTGAATATCAAATGAAGGTCATGGATGTGCGGGGTAGCACAATCACTGACTGACAAAGGGCTCAATTTCACTGCAAGACTCCTTTCACCGGGAATTCACATTTGAAAGGACACAAGGAGAAGAGAGATTCTGTGTTGCTCTTTACAACAGTGAGCTTCTCCATAGACACTAACAGACATCTAACCTGCAGAGTGGGTGGCCACTGTGGAAGGATGCCAAGAAAGAGGCTCAAGCGAGGGACAACCTACCACACCCTGGCAGGCCAGGGTCTCAACATGATGCTGGGAAAATCCGCTGGGATGATTCTAAAGAATACAAATATCTGGTCTCCACCCTCAGAATTTGTGCCTTAAGTGGTATGAACTGAATCCTGGAACACCTGCATTTGCTTAACTGCACCATTTGGCGAGGCCCTAACAAGTCCGAGAAAAGCAGAAGGAATGAACTGATTGAAGGTTCTACTGGGGATAGAACACAGGATGAACTAAAACTGCCATTTCTGCTCTCACGCCTAAACATTCCCAGGAAAAAGGATGTGACTTACATAAGAGAAAGTATCCATGTCTTAAGATCCAAATGTGATCTCAGCTAGTTTCCACTGGACAGGCGTCAACACTCCCCAGCGGTTGTGACTGCACTGGGGAGGCCGATGCGGGGACAGGAGGGGAACAGTTTGGAAGATTTCCTTCCGTGTTTGTTGTAAAAGTTGCCTATCACACAGCAGACTTGGAAGGGTCTTCTGAGACCTGGTGAGAGTGAGGACAAGCTAAGAGGTGACACGGGATGCTCTAAAATCCCACCACGGACCGGACTCGGCTCACTCAGCTCTCAAGGGATGCCCCGTGGGAGGGCTTGCCCAGCTGTCTGATTTCTGGAGTACAGGTTAGGTGCAACTGCCGTCTCTTTAGTGGCCATTTATGCTTCTCATTCATAAGTTTGGCTGAAAGGTTTTTGAATCATTTACATTTCCTGCCAGTACCACCTTCTGGGACTAATGAGTTCCCCAAGTTTATAACCCACAGTGTGAAGTAAATTTCCTTTACTTTTTCATGAACTTACTTCACTCTCTTTCAAAGACTGCCCTCCTTGTCCTAAGAAGTAAACGCCAAAAGGATTATAAGATGAGGACGACTGACTGAGTGTAAGCAGGGCAGACAAAGAGCCAGGCATCGCAGGAGCCACCAGCCATCTGCAATCCAGTTTTAAAAGGCGAGTGTGGCTGGAATGCAGGACCAAGCAGGGAGGCCGGTGTGCTGCCCGACAACGGCCCCCTTGTTCTACGGCTTACACCTTCCCAGGGACTCTGGCTCCTGGAGGAGCTCTACAGCTGCAGTCAAAGCGAGAAACCCAATGTTCTGCAGATGTCAAGAACACAAGTTAAGACACTGCGACTGGAATCTACAAGAAAGATCAAACAAATTCGGACTCCCCCCTTTTTTTGGATTAGAGGAAAGAAAGTTTTTTCAATAGTTGTTTTACATTCAAACATTTGAATTAAAATACAAGAAAGAAGGAGTCAAAATTCACATGATGGGAGATGGTGTCCCGGTGTCATGAGTCTAGACAATGCTGGAGACTTCACATCTGTGGGCACTGGACTGCATCCTGGCTACAGCATCTCTGACCCAGCTTCCTGCTAACGTGCCTAGGGAAACGAGGAAGATGGCCCTGGGGCTTGGCCCCTGTTCCCCATGTGGGAGGCTCCTGGCTCCTTGCTGCAGGATAGCCCAGCTCTGGCTGTTGTGGCCACTTGGGGAGTGAACCAGTGGATGGAAGATCCCTCTCTGTAACTCTCTTGCAAATAAATAAACAGATCTTTAAAAAAAAATCTGTCTGATGGTGATTAAGTTTTGAATTTTCTAACACTGACAATTATATGCAAGATTGAGTGGCGACAGAAAAGTTTGCATTTTATGCTTTGGAAAGCTGTGCATTTCTCAATGGATTACAGACAGCTCAATGAGTCATTTACTCAGAGGGATTTGGTAATATGAGACTAGGTAAAGGCACAAAACAGATGCGCATATAAACATGTTAGAAAGAAAGCAATTTGTGGCCAAAAAACATGCAACTTAAAAACAGAACGAAGCAAATATTTCAAAAGCATATTGATTTTAGTGGGTTGAACAGCAGTCTAAACTCTGTTGAGTCTTTTTCCTCCATGCTCATAATATAAAGTTGATTATAGGAAAGTCTAGTGTTTTAATGGAAAATAGGGCAAAGGTTGCATGCAACAAGATTCCAGTGCTAGAGTTTACAGAAGGCAGGTTAGCCTCGTAAAACTGCTCATTAAAATGCTCCGTTCTGAAGCAAAACCAAATAAATGAGCTCAGGGAAAAGAGCCATAGAAATTGTCTAGAAATATTTCCATGAAAGTCTGTGAAACGAGGCCTCCGCAGTCGTAAGAAATGTGCACTTACTGCTTGTACAAATAGCCTATGCTTGAAAGATGTTCAATATCTTCCCAGCAATGCTGGTTTTGAGTTTCTGCCAAGAGCTACTTGATTTAAAAACTTTTTTTTTCTGAATAGACTTATGATGAGCAAAAAACACCAAGGCACACATCCCTCATTTTTTTTTAAACAGTACGAGAAAAACCATTTAGTTATTAACCCTCAATCCAGACTCTGGTTTCAACTTAGCAAATGTACAAGTTCTGCAACTGATTTCAATACCTCAACCCCAAGTTACAGAAATGAAGGGTCCCCCCCCACAAAACCATGGGGAAGATTGATAGAACTTTACCTCTCTGTACTTCATTATCTCATGGCACAGAAAATGTAGACTAAGAATTTAAAACTTATCATTGTAACGGCTTACTGGCAAAATAATGAAGAGCAGGACTCGTAACAGGCAGCTTGCCAGCTGCAATTCAGACTGTGCTTACACAACGGCTGGCTGGTCTCTGAGGCCTCTGGCCAAAAACAACACCACCCCGCCATCACCTAGAGAATGCAACTGCCCCACGTACTGCCGATTGTGTGTGTGTGTGCATTGGGGGAGCAGTTGGTCCAGATGACTTTTTGCTCATTTATTTATTTATTATTATTGTTTTGACGCAGTTTAATAGGCCTGGGGTCTTCCCCAAGTTCCCTCCCCTCCAGTCTTACAATGGATGTCTTGCTGCCACTGAGGCATCCCCCGGCAATGGAGGAGGGTGTCAGTCGTGCCGTGAGTCCATCCTCACAGTGCACGGACGAGCACACGCTCCTCTCTGCTTCCACCTGTGAACTTAGTCACTTCTGCTCCATGTCCGATAAGCGTCCCCTTAGGTACAGTCCACCATGGGGGAGAAGAGGGTGAACCTTCATCCCCACAAAGCTGACGAGCCTGTAACGGGGCATCAGTGTGACTCTAGAGTGGCAGAAAGGAGCCAAATCTAAGGATTTTACATGTGACTTTTACCTTTTTGCACCTTCTAGTGATTTGTACCTTTTGTAATAAGATCTTGTGATGTGCGTCATGAATCATCCACCAGAGACTGACTGTATATGATCACCTGAGACGGTCAATGTCCATCTTATCACTGTTATTGCTACTGCCCATAAGTACCGATGACCTAGTCCTTACTGTACTTGTATTAGTGCCACACGGGACACAAGCTGTCATTTATTCCTACAGGAAGATGTTGGACACCTGTTTGGTTTTTAATGTGGCTTCAGTGATTCTCAGGCCCTGTGGGAGCCGCCCGCGAGACAACGTGATAGGAGCCCACTGTGCTAAGTGATTCAGAAGGCTGAAGCCAGCTCAGAGAAAGCAGACAGCTGCAGAAGGGAGCGGTGTGGATTCACTGCAGTGTGCTGGCGTCGGGATGGGGGACCCCCGACAGCAGTCAGTAGCGGGCGGAGGGGTTCTGCCCACTTCCCCCCCAACCCCAGTCTTAGGAATCACTAATGGCAATATTTGCTGTTGCATCTACGGCTGGTTTTAACGGAAGGAGAGCAGCAGACTCGAGCCCTCTTGTGAGCAGCATGCAACCAAGCCAGAAGAGGCAGGCTCCTTGCAGCAGGCTCCCTGCAGCAGGCTTCCTGCCTGGCTCCGGAGGCCCTGTGCCGCTCAGGTTTCCTTGTCCTGGGGGAGGCCTGCACTGAGCATGTCCTAGAAACTGGCTCGAATGAAAACACAGAGCTGTTTCACACCGCTGGGCTGGCTTTCGCGCGGCCGAGAAGCCCTCCACGGTTCCCAGAACACCATTTCCTGCTCCAGCAGCTCCACAAAATAAGCTGCTGTTCTTTCACTCACTGGCCTCTCACACACCTTCCTCAGGAATCATGACTTCCTCTGCCTGAGCAGCAGATTTTAAAAACCAGCCTTGCTCTTGCACAGTGGTTTACACTCTGCGCGCCTGCCTCTCCCTGCCACCACCGCCACCACACACGTTCTTGCACAAGTTAGAAAGATTTAAAGCCTTTCATTTTTTAGTCTTGAGACCCGAAGGGGAAACTGCGATTCATGTGCCAAGGAACACAGCCATTCATTATTTTTTTTCTTTCTTTCTCCCTCCAGACCCTCCCAATAGGATTACAGGCAGTCCGGGAGCGGGCTATGCAGGCCGAGGAAGGAGAGGCGCAGAAGGAGGGTGGCTGTATTGGCTGTATTCAACAGCACCCACCCCAAGCCATCTCCTTCCGTTTCCAAGGCCTTCAGCGTGGCCCACTGGGTGCTGCTGAGGCCGGGGAGGGAGCACTCCGGACAGCCCTTCCACAAGGGAGGGAGGAGGGAGAGGCCAAGGGAATGATCAGGCTGACTCTACCTTTGGCTTGTAACAGCATTTTAATCTGGAAGCAATCTCCATCTGATATAAAAAGTTGCAAAATTAATACAAAAGAACTCTCGTGTGTCCATGAGACTCCTCAAAGGTTAGTTTCTGACAAGTCTACCCAACTTTGACCAACATCAAGAAGCTGATGCTATTACAAAACTTGATCCCGGCTAATCCTAGATCATGTGGTGTACTTTGTTTCCACGTTGAAGCCGCTTTTAATTTGGACCAATGCTCTAGTCTCCATCTTCATGACCCTAACACTTAGCAAACAAACAAACTTGTACGGTTTTGCTACTTGTCTCTTTAAAATATTTTATTTTTTAATAAAACTGATGATTAACACACAATCCTTGCACGTTTTTCATGGGGGCAGTATGTCCGTGTATACACACAGCAAGCACCTATCAACCCAAGCACCTGGCGACTGTAGTGTTTGTTTTTCTGGGCCTGGCTTCGTGTAACTGAAAGTTATACGTACTAACCATGTACTTTATGTTGTTGAGTTTCACAGCTCTTTTTATATTCTGGATGTTAGTCCCTTCTAAGAATTGCTTGCAAATATTCTCTTCCATGCTGTTTGTTCTCTCTTTACTCGGCTGTTTCCTTTTCTGTGCAGAAGCTTCTTAGTTTATTAGAATCCTAGTATTTCGTCTGCGTTTTGTTCTGTTTGGGGGTCTCTGCTCTGTCAATGCCCTGATGTGTTTTCTCTACGCTTCCTTCTGGTGGTTTCATAATCTCAGTCCTCAATTCTCTGAGCCAGTCTGAGTTCCGTTTTGTACAGGAGCGCGAGGAAAGGGGACAGTGGTTTCAGCCTTGCACACATGGGTACCCAGGTTTCCAGAGCTATTGACTGAAGAGGCAGTGCTTTTTCCCTTAAGTTTTTGATGCTTTTGTTGAGGACCAGTCAGCTGCAGGAGTTCATGCCCAGGAGCTCCGATTCCGTTCCACTCATCAAAGGGTCTGTTTTTATGGTATTATCATGGTGTTTTGGTAAACAGCTGTCATACATCTTAAAACCATGTCTGGCTATTTTCTTATTCAACATTGCTTTGGCTGTTCAGAATCCTTTGCACTTCCAAAGTGCGAACTTTAGCACCACATGTTCTAGTTCTGTGACAAACTTCACTGGGATTTTGATGGGGATTTCCTTGAGTCTATAAATCACTTTGAATAATATGGGAATTTAAATAATATTAAATCTTCCCAACCATAAATATTAGAGACATTTCCATTTTTTGCGGGGGAGCTTCTTTAATTTCTTTCATCAGTGTTTTGTAATTTTAGTTGTAGAGGTCTTTAACATTCTTTGTCAAATTTGTTCCAAGGTGTTTTAATTTTTTTTAATCAATTTTGAATTACTTTGCTCTTATAAAATCTTTCTCAGAGTATTTGGTCTTGGTGTATAAAAATGTTATTGATTCTTGTGTGTTGATTTTGTATCCTGAAACTACTGGATTTTTTCAGCAGTTCTAATGGTTTAATGATGATTTCTCTCTGTAGAGAATCAAGTTATCTGCAAGCAAGGATAATCTGAATTCTTCCTTTCTTTTTTCTATACCTTTCACTTCTTTCTTGTTTTGCGTCCTGTTGGCTGATTGTTTTGGTATTCAAATTTAAGTGGTGTTTACTTATTATTCATTTTAGGCTGTACACTTTTGGCAAGAAAACCACACAAGTGGTGTGACTTTTCCAGTGTATTCTGTCAGGAGCTGTGTAAGTCTGGTCTGTCCTCTTCTTGGTGATGTCAGCTTTGACCAAGCAGCTAAGATGGTGAACTCCAGGTTTCTCTACTAGAAGGCTTTCAGTTTTCTTCCTTTTTGAAAATTGTATTCATAGTGATAGCTTAAAGCTATGTCAATATTCTGCTTTTCATATTTTCATTTGCTCATGTTAATATTCACTGGCGATTCTTAGAAATTATCTCTGTGATGCTCTATGAACGGTGACCTTGCCATTTCTTTCTGAGAAACTCGCTAACTGGACAGGCTTCCCCTCTTATTCCATTCAACTGTTTATTGATATTTATTGCTGTAAACATGGATTCTTATTTTCTCAATGGATCATAACAAATTACAATCGCTATTTTGTTGCTGAAATTGTCCCAGATTTAGTCATTTGAACCCTTCTTCAAGTGGCCTCTTGTATCTGTCTCACATGTTCTCCTTCATTGCTTGAACACTTCTTTATTTCTAGCATGAGCCATCTTGTGCTCGCCCTGTGCTTTTTCTACAACATTCTGGGAAATTGGCCTCCTTTAGCCAGGGGAAAAATGTACAATCACTTTCTCTCTTTCCTGACTCCTCGTGAGCACTCCTCGTGGTAACCAAGTCCCAGGCATGCAGAAAGGCAAACACAGAGCCCTGCCCTTCCAGTACCGAAGGAAGACGCGTCAGCAGGCTTTGGAACAATGCCTTTCCCAGTTATCCCTAAATTGGAAATCCTTGCTGGATAATGATCATAAACATATAATTGAATGTTCACTTTAAAAAAAAAAGTAAACAGATATATTTATGGATTTTTTGTAAAAAATTTAGATTTATTTATGTTTTCAGTATGTTTAGTAAAGTGTAACTTGTATGTAGATAACTAAACTTTGAAAGTTTTTACTGGCACACCAGGCTAATCCTCCACTCTGCAATGCTGGTGCGTCTTTTCATGTCCTGGCTGCCCCACTCTCCATCGAGCTCCCTGCTTGTGGCTCGGGTAAGCTGCACAGCACGACCCAAAGCCTTGGGACCCTGCACCCGCATGGGAGACCCCGAGGAGGCTCTGGCCTCCTGGCTTCGGATCGGCTCAGCTCTGGTCATTGTGGCCATCTGGGGAGTGAGCCAGTGGGTGGAAGATCTCTTTTTCTGTCTTTTCTTTCTCTGTGTAAGATCTGCTTTTCCAACAAAAATAGGTAAATCTTCAAAAAAAGTTTTTAATGTTTCTCCTGATTGTTGTGCATGTCCGAAATGAAGAAAAAAATAATTAAAAGGTGTAAAATATGACATAAATATTAATAGATATATAAGAAGCTGACTGTGGGAAAATAAAACACACTGGCCATATGGTGGTTAAATCGCCAGCTGCTACTCGTATTTGTTTTTACACATTCGCGTACATTTCTCTGCATTCTGTTCACTTCTCTGTCCACACCTCTTCTGGATCACTTTCTTTCTTCCTAAAGCAGGTCGGTTCTTTGAGTTCCTGTAAATGTCCTGTTTTTGTTGTCTGGAAATGTCTTTATTAGGCCCTCACTTAAACATAACGTTAACCAGACACATAGTATTAAGTGGGCATGCTCTCTCTGCACTTTGAAGATTCTTCTGCTATGTCCGATTGCCGCTGCGGCTTTACTCTCCTCGGCCACAGCTCCTGCGAAGAAGGGTTACTGCTGTCTGTGCTGAAGGTTGCACGTTCGACTCAGATGTTCTGGTTTTCTCATTATAACATGTACTGCCTGTTACCCATAGTACTCCTTGTTCTTAGAATTCATGGCATTCATCAATTTTGGACAAATTTTAGCTCTTTCCACATTTTTTCCTAGAATAATTGAACATATAATCTTCACACCCTACCTATCATTCGTGTGTTTTTAAAATGTACATAATCAGAGAATTGAGGAGATGGCTCTTTTGAGAGAAAGAAAAAGAAATCTATCTGCTGGTTCACTTCCCAGGTGGTTGCCATGGCTGGAGAAGGACAGGTCCAAAGCCAGGAGCCAGTAGTTTCTTCCGGGTCTGCCAAGTGGGTGTAAGGCACATTTGGGCCATCCTTTGCTGCTTTCCCAGGAACATCAGCAGGGAGCCAGACTGGAGGTGGAGCAGCTGGATGTGAACCGGTGTTCCTCTGGGATGCTGTTAGCACGGGTGAGGTTTCACCGGGTATACCACAGCGCCAGTCCTATGCTTCACAGTGGGAATGTTAATATCATGGAAGTTGGTAAATGCTGCTGATCAGGACTTGTTTTCTCTCCTGGAGAATAAGCTATTATAACCCTATCAGACGAATCCATTTTGCTTACTCTCTTTTGGACTGTTTAATTGATCTGTGAAGTTTTAACATCAATCATTTGCAAATTCCATTTATAAAATTATTTTGTTTACTTTAAAAACATGCCTTAGAGTGGGCACTTGGTACAGCTACAGGGCTGTCCATGCCCTCTGCCTGAGTTTCAGTTTTGGCTCCTTTCTTAACTTCAGTTTCCAGTGAATACCCTGGGAAGCAGCAGATGCTGTGTCAGTAGCTGGGTCTCTCCCGCCCAAAAGGGAGGCCTGGGTTGAGATGCGGCCGTTGGTCTGGCTCTAACCCGGCCGTTGCAGGACTGTGGCGGGGTGAACAAGAACACAAGAGACTGTTCCCTCTGTCTCTCTGCTTTCCAAAAAATAAAAACTTACAAGTCAATAAAGACATTTTGTCATTAAGAAAAGTGTTCCTTTCTCAAGATGTGACTTACTATTTTTCTTATAAATTTTTTTCTATAATTTTTGTTTATATAAAGGGAAAGATTTCATACATACAGTTTTAAATAATAATACTTTGTTCCTTCCCTCATATATGCCCTCTTTCTTGTCTTTTAATTTTTGAAACGATCTACTTTCAGTTTACTTTATAATCACAAGCTTAATCCGACAGTGAATAAAGAATTCAACAATTAGTAACTGGAAAAGAGCATTGTTCCTCAAAAGCATAGATAAGGTCTACAATCAAAGCTCGACATGTCAATTTCACACTTACACATTAGTCTTAATGCACTCTATATAACAGATACCATAAATTGCTGAAACTCTGTGATATCTGTCTTTTTAGGACTGGCTTGTTTGACTAAGCCTCACCGTCTCTAATTACGTGCTTTTGATGGCTGAGTAGTACTCCACTGTGTACACAGAGCACGCCTGTTTTGGTACCCAGGCATTAGGTGGGCTGGTCAAGAGTGCCGGGTATTGTGACTTGAGCTACTACAAGTAGGGA
This sequence comes from Ochotona curzoniae, assembly GCF_017591425.1. NCBI lineage: Eukaryota > Metazoa > Chordata > Mammalia > Lagomorpha > Ochotonidae > Ochotona > Ochotona curzoniae. The sequence continues at coordinate 820,000 of NW_024466129.1, read as the reverse complement.
ACTACAGATAACGTTTCTATGCTAATTTCCTTTGTCTACTTCTTTAAACATCTCTAGCATAGTTTAAAATCTTTTCCCACTGTTGTTCTCTTGAATTTCTCATAATGGACTTTTCTGCGTATCCCTTCAAATGTTGCATTGTATATTTTACCTTCAGCCAGACCCCGTATGAATCATAGTAGGTGCTGAAGGGGTGTGTTCCTCCTGTGCTTAGACAGGTCCCCAGAACGGCTTCTGAACTGGGTCCATCTTAAGCAGGAAATTCACAGCTTCAGTTCTTCTTCAGCATGAGTGACACAGAGGCAAAACTTAAGTAATACAGTCAAAGATCTGTAACAATGCATTCCCAAAGATTTTTCTTTCTTTCCATCTAGAGTGCAGGCGGAGACAAATCTCTTCCCTTTTCCCCGCTCTCCTGGCAGGGGATTTTCCTTGATGTATTATCGTCACTGACGCAGCTCCCTGAGGGTCCTTGGCTTGCGCTGGGGATCTTGGTTCCAATTCCTGCTTCTTTTCTCTCATTGCTGAGTGACTATGCAGATCCAGAGCTCTTGGGGACAGGAAAATGTCCCCAGAACAGCTGCCGCTTCTCCACAGGCTCAACCCCTCGCTGTCTGCTCCCCTTTATTTCCTAAACAGCAATTTCTCATCTCCCCGTGAGCTCAGGCACTTTTTAGAAGCACTGGGGTCAGTACCAACTCTCCGCCCTGTGGTGCCAGCCTCCCATATGGGCACGCCCCGGGCGCTCCACTTCTTCTTGGGCTTTCTGCTATGTCCTGGGAGAGCAGCAGAGAGGCTGGCCCCAGTCCTTGGGACCCTGTATCCACATGGGAGACATGGAAGGGGCTCCTGGCTCCCAGGTTGGGACAGCTCAGCGCTGGCTGTAGCATTCACCTGGTGACTGAACCAGTGGATGTGTCTCCTCTCTCTGTAAAATCTGCCTTTCAAACAAAAATAAATAAATCTCTAAAAAAATGTAAAGGTACCTGTCACCTTGTCCTTAATACTTCCATATGTTTTAAAGGTAGCTAGCTTAAAAATGTTTTAAAAAATGACAAAAATCAAAGTCCATGTGTATTTGTGAACTTACTAATAGTTCAGAATAATGAATTGGGAGTGATGCTTTGCCTCTTTCTTTTACATTATACTGCAAAAATGTTTTATTTTGCAGAGATGGGCATATTTAAGTCATGAATACTACCATGTGTTATATCCCCATTTTAGCTACTTAGTCATATATATCGATCCGTATGAAACCAATAGGTGAAACTGAGAGCAGTTTAACTTCTAATCACCATTTTTTGCTAACTTCTAGTTTCTCTGCTGGTGATAATAATACTGTGTGTTATTCACACTAACATGAATATACACTTTGTACAAATACGTATGCATAAGTAACTCTTCAAGTCATTTTACTAAGATTTTAAATTGAGATCAAGTTTGTTCCATAGGTAGACTGACTAACTTCCATTTTTAGAAACTAAGGTTTACAGAAGTAGCATAATGTTTCCTAGCTCACACATGCATGTTGAAGAATCAGAGTTGAAACTCGGGTTTCTAAGTTCTAAGCCCAGTGATTAATACATGCAAATCAGTTAGGAAAATTGGGGGCATTTTTCCTATCTCTAGGGACAAAGTCCCGTTGGAATAAAAGAAAACACAATGCGATTAGGTTAGTGTAGCATATGGACATATTTTGGCTAAGGAATCCTTTAGATATATTTTGTCTTTTTTTCAATATTTGATTTAAAAAACAAACAAAATCTTTATAGAATAATCCTTAGTTTCCCGAATGCTTAGTTGTTAAAGATCTATTTGGTTATTTGAAAGTCAGAGTCACAGAGAGGGGAAGACACGCACACACACACACACACACACACACACACACACACACACACACACTTCTCTCTGTTGGCTCACTCCCCAAATAGTTACAACAGCGAGGGCTGGGCTGAGTTGAAGCCAGCAGCCAGGAGCTTCACCTGTGTTTCCCTTGTGAGGGGCAGTGCTCCAAATACAGGGACTGTGTTCTGCTCTTTCCCAGGCCGTCGGCAGGGAGCTGGGTCAGAAGCGGAGCATCTGGACAGAAAACGGTGCCCACAACGGAGGTCGGCATCACAGGCGGCAGCTTAACAAGTTATGCCACAACAATGGCCCGAGCTTCCTGGAGGCTTCTACTATTGCCCATAGCATGTTTCTGTCTGCAAACCTCAATTCATTAAGTGAGACAGGATTAACAGAAATATTAACACTGTTAGGAAAAATGAAACAGATTTTCATTATAAACCAATGGTCAAATTTGCATATTCTAAAAATTAGGTAAATCTGCGTATTACCAAAAAATGTAGAAAGGAAGTATGACTCAGACAGCAGCCCAGGTTTCGATGAGGAGGAAAGTATTCCTGAGATATGGGATGAGTGAAAGGGCCTTCCAGGCAGAAAAAAACTACATCCACCAAGGCGCAGGATCAGGGGAGGAGCACGGAGCAGGTGGACACAGACAGAGAAGCAGGGAGGTGTGCTCCTGCGGGGACAGAGGACAAGCAGCTCAGGGGGATTCCAAAGAGGACATTTCTCTCAGAAAGCACCTGCCCTCTGCTGAGACGGAGGACGGAACGTTCCTAGGGGAACGAAATGCTCAGATCACTACTGAGTTTGTTTGCACGCATTGAAGAGTTTTCCTAAGTCAGTAAGGTCTGCACTTAATTTTTATTCTTTGAAATCCTCTAAAGGGTGTGGGCTAGTCAAGGTCGAGAGCGCGAGCACTGAGCATGGATCTTCCAGGGTGACCGAGAGCAGTTCTAATTAGAAACAAGAAGCCCAGGGTACTGAATGTTTGGGCTATCCCTTCTTGGGATCCAGCAGCATCACCAAGAACACACCAGAGTTCTCCCTTACCACTGTCACACCAGAGCAAAGTTCCGGGGTATCCACATTTCTACAAGCAAAAGTACAGCACAAATATTAAAAAGAAAACCTTGTATTGGTTACAAATCCTACGTGAGGCGCAGGTGAGCAGATGCGCTCTCGGCTGCAGCCTTCACTGCTGACATGGATGTGGGGCTGCTCTCCCCTGAGGGCTGTGCTGTGCTGACTAAAGGACTGCAGGTCACAGCACTTCTGTATCAGAAGATCCACACGCACGTCCCTCACCTCACTAGTTCCGACGAAGTTACATCAAAAGAAGAAACATACATATATACATGTTACATGCTCCTCAATTTATAGTGGGGCTTCATCTGTTTAAACCCACTGCAATTAAAAATGCATTTATTATACCACAGTGTGGCGGCACAGCACACTGTGGAGTCCCAGGGACTTGCCATCGATGTTCAGCAGTGTGAGAGGGTTGTACATCACTGACCTGGGAAAAGACCAAAGGACGGCATCTACTGAATACACCATAGTAAAGCCAAAACAAAACGACAGATCAAACCATCGGAAATATGGAATCATCTGCAGTCAGCTAGAAAAATACCAGCACTTCATTCATTGAAATTATTTTTCCATCTTGAATGCAATTTAAGACACAGTCTCTCCACCTTCATTGGCAAAACCTATAAACAGGAACTCTTCATGAATTCTTACATTCACAGTGAGATTTGCAGTGACAAGCTTTGGGTTCAAAAGTGCACTGCTGTTGTAAGTGGACTAGACGGACTCACCCAGTGGACTGGAGGCCAGTATGACATGCACACAGCTGTGCTGAGAAGTAACTTTAGCTGTCAGGATGATGTACGTCAAAGCTGCGCACAGCCACAACGCAGCAGTGGATCACGGGGTCTTTGGCAAACGGCTGTTGACTGTATTGTCTCCGCTGCAGCACTGGGATTTGTCACTTAAGCCACTCGTCCTCAGCTGCCAGGAGGTGGGCACATGCTGACCTCTGGCATTGAGGCTGGGCAGAGTTCCAGCTGCCATGCTCTAAGAATGTGTTCATTTAGCTCCAGTAAGCACATGCTGCCCAGCAATTCAGGCACAAGTGGGATCTAGCTGGGTTATTTCTTTTTCATTTGAGGAATAGTGTAGAATTCTGTTTTTCTTTAACCTATGTGTGAAGTAAAATGGTCTCTAGGAATGGAATATTAATTTTTTTCCCTGCAGCACTAACTTGAAAACACTCAAGCCTTATTTTGAAAATGTAAAATCTCCTAAACTGAGGCCTGATGGATCAAGTTTCAGCCTCAAGAATTTTTAAGCTGATGGTTTAGGTTAAAAAGAAGAAGAAAAAGCAATGCTGACAGACGCTGAACAGCCTGGGAATCCCAGGGAGAGACTGTGTAGCTATATTTGTTTGCTAAACAATTTTGCTTTGGAAAAAAAAAAACCCTTAGCATCCACTACCTTGAAATCTTAATGTCTTTTGAGAAAGCCACGGATTGCTGCGCAAAGTTCCGCAACTCACTCGGCAGAGGCTCCCCTCTGCCTTCTCCTGGCACATCACTGGGCACTGTGAAAGGTCAGCCGAGAGGCAGGCTTCTGGAATCGTGACCTCTACAGCATGAGGTAGACTGAATTTTAAAGGTCCCTGCAGGAAGCCCCCGCCACTGAGAGCCCCGGGGTGGGGAGGGGAGGGGGGCACTCTGAGGTGCGCCTGGCAGTGAGCTTTCTTTTCTAAAACATTAAAATATGAGGCCGGAGACCTACAAACAACATAGGTCTGATCAGAAGAACGGAATGTTTCTCACTGTTCCACAGGGACCACAGACTTTCCCAGGAGGGGAATAACTTAAAGAATGTCAGCGGGTGCAAATGAATCAGCCAGAAGAAGGACGGAGAGGTGAATAGCACTTTTGTCTCTGGGAGACCTGGAATTCAGACAGGCTCCATTTTGGATAATTCTATTTGGCCTGCCTGCATGTTCTGGTGTTGTTTCAGTTGGGAATGATAGAGTGATATTTCTTCTCCCCGCACCCTGACCTGCCCCCAGTGCCAGGCTATGCTGTTAACAGCCGCCAGGCTCTGTGTGTACCCAGAGAGATGGCTTCCCTGCTGCTAGGAACAAAGATCTGTATGAATCGAGTCTTGTGTTAGAGAGGGGGGTGTCCTTTTTACAAAGTAAGCACCATTAGTTAATGGCTGAAGCATTTTTGCTTCTCCTATCGCTGCTCTGACACAGCCTGGTCCCTGACACTTGGAATTAAGACTACCTGAATATCTGGCGCATTGCTGGACATCTGGAGGGCAAGTTTTATGTAATTTCCCCCTCAGACTATAGCTCTTCTTCATCTCTAGTGATACTGAAGCAATACTGATGCTGAGTCTGAATGCGACCCAGGTAACCAAGTGGCACGGAGTGAGTGCCCTGCTCTCTGGTTAGTCATCGTATTACGTCGTTAGCAAGGTAATATTCCACCTCTAAGACACACACACATAAACACACACACAACAGGACGGAGGGTAAGAAAAGAGGCACCATTCCACGGTGTTGTTGTCGTGTCCAAAGTCCTGAATACGGACTGAAACTCCTCACTGGGAGTCACTAGCCAGAAAACACTCCCTAAGCTTTAATTTATTATCTTATGTCTTTGAGAAAATGACAAGGCAATTAGTTGAAGACAAAATACAGCGCATAATAAAAACCCCTGTATCAAGTTCAATTTAAACAAAATATATCAACAACTTGAAAAAATAGGCATATTATTCTCAGAACTTTATGACATATAGTAGTTCTTACATATTATATGGACATACATCAGTTAATGTACACGTTTTGGTTTAGCGGTTTTTTCCCTAATTTTGTTTTCAGGACCAATTGTCTACATAAATGAGGATTTGATATTTTGTATTTCTAAACCCTAGTATTGCCACAATCCTCTTAACAAGGACTGTACAACTAAAATTATTTTTTTACTATAACTTCTTAATTCAAAATAACAAAATCCTTTGGCCCAGTACAGTAGCCTAGTGGATAAAGTCTTCACCTTGCATTCACTGGGGATGCCACACAGGCGCTGGTTCTAATCGCTTCCCATCCAGCTCCCTGCTTGTGGCCTGGGAAAGCAGTTGAGGACGGCCTAAAGCCTTGGGACCATGCACCCGCGTGGGGGACCTGGAAGAGCTCCTGGCTTCAGATCGGCTCAGCTCCAGCCATTGTGGCTGCTTGGGAAGTGAATCAACAAATGGAAGATTTCCCTCTCCTCCTCACTGTATATCTGCCTTTCTAATAAAAAAAAAATAAATCTTCAAAAACAAAAAAATCTCCTAGGTTAGAGGTTCTTTGTCTAAACTGATTATGAACATGTGTATTTTCTTTAAATATTTATTTTATTTTAATTGGAAAGGCAGATATACAGAAATAGGAAATAGAGAGAGAAAGATCTTTCACCCTCTGGCTCATTCCCCTCGTGAGCACAAGGCCTGGAGCTGAGCTGATCCGAAGCCAGGAGCCAGGAGCTTCCTCTGGGTCCCCTACGCGGGTGTAGGGTCCCAAGGCCTTGGGCCGTCCTTGACTGCTTACCCAGGCCACAAGCAGGGAGTTGGATGGGAAGTAGAGCAGCTGGGATTAGAACCGGTGCCCACATGGGATCCCGGGCAAACAAAGCGAGGACTTTAGCCGCTAGGTCACTGCAATGAGCCTGAACGAGTGTGTTCTTTAGCAGCTTAATGAACTTTGTCTTCATTCATTCTGTAAATTTATTAGTAAATTCATCTCAGAGATTGAAACCTTGGGAAATTTTGCTCAATCTTAACCTAATAAAAGGGATATTTGGTAATATGTCATTGTATTTAGGTTACCTTAATGGGAAATTCAAAACAAAATATTTTATAATTCTTTTCATATTGAAATGAGCTAAGATGATGACATCCAAGTTCAGGACTACATAGACCACAACTGGAGTAAAAAAAGGTGACTTATTTGCTTATAGGCAAGTGGGAGTAGGAAACTGAATATCCCTAATAGAAAACCTCTTTCTGATAACAGCAGATACAACCAGTCATTGAGAACTTTTATCAGCCAGGGCTGAAATAAAGTGTGTAGTTGATTTTGCATTTCCTTATTTAATCACTTCAAGAATCTGTGTTGCATGCAGGACACTACCCACTTTGCACATGATGAAGTTGAGGCTTAAGTAGAATCAGTACTTTTTGTGAATGACAAGATTCAATACTCTCGCACCACTAGGGAAAAAGAGAACGTTATAAATGGACAGTCAGACATGCGGTAGAATCATTGAGCAGACATATGGGGATGTGTCTATGAAAGGTTAAGGAAGAACTGACATCCCAGGCAGTCCTGGGTGGCGGGACCTCTGATAGTGGGACAGCAGCACCAGGAGAGTACTAAGAAATATTGCTTGCCTCATCTAGGTTAGACTATTAGTCTATTTCTGAGTTTCATCCTGGCCCGGCTTTCTTTTAGTCAATGCATTCACATTACCACAGATTTTTCAATTCATTAATTCTTTATTCAGCTATGTCTGTTTCTTTGAGTCTTTTGGTTTTTTTTTTCCATTTCAATGATTTTATTTCATTTTTAGACTTTACTATACCTTCAAGCTACTTGATTTTTTTTAAACTTATGCTTACAACCTTGTTATTTCTAGATACTTTAAACTTTCAAACTTTATTTGTATAGCTACTAAGTAAAAAATCTTATTGTTAGAGATTGGATTTTTACTCCCTGTTATTTCCCCTGTTCTTGGTAGTGGCTTGTTTATTTTCTTCCTTCCTGCTTTCTGTGTGAGATACCACGCGTGTCAGACACCCTTGTCCTTGGAACTTTATCTGGGAGGCTTACACCTGGTCAACCTTCCATTTTCCCAAAGAGGAGTTATATTTGTCACCATTAGTTGTTCTGCTTAAAAAATTATATTATATTTAAAAACATACACATAGTGTGCATTCAGACCTCGTACTCGAACGGAGGAAGACTTGTGGTTCTATAGTTTCGAGGGAGATTACCAGTACCATTCACCATCCACTAGTTCAAAGGTCAATACAAGCCCACTGCCTCACTGCACCCTGCTGGTCGCCGGGTTTAGTTCCAGACTAAGGGACAGCTCTTTGTTCCCCCTACAGCCAGCCTTGTGTGACGAGCTCTTGTTAAGCTTGCTACAACTGGGAATGTTCTAGGCTTTGTACCTGTCTGGGTGGCCTTCTTTGGTCGCCACATGGAGGCCCCAGAACTGCAAAGTTGGGATGGACTTTCCAACACAAAGTGAATTCTGGACATAGTTCAGCTTCCAGGTTTCCTGCTTTCACTTCAGTTTCTGATATCTGTGTATGCCTTCCTTTCAAGATATCCGCAGCAATTTTAATGCAGCTTTTAAATTTTAAATTAAAACTCCGAATCCATCAGAGTATGTGTTGTGCCCTTTGTTGAAAAGAGAAGTCTGTTCCCATTTCAATATGGCTCACTTTTGCAATAGCATATTATGCTTTCATACTATTCCACACTACTCTACTAAAATCAAAAGATGATTCCACGTTTAACTTTCCTCCGCGATGTCATGGTTCTCCTTGGGTGAAGTCCGTTTGCCTACAGCATGCGTAGCCTGGCAAGGGTTCACTCTACCTGCGTTCCCCTACCCATTGGCTTGCTGCACTTCCTCACAGCCATGTACCCTCGCTGCTCCCACCCCGCTCCTCCCACCCCGCTGCTCCCACCCCGCTCCTCCCACCCTGCTGCTCCCACCCCGCTGCTCCCACCCCGCTCCTCCCACCCCGCTGCTCCCACCCCGCTGCTCCCACCCCGCTGCTCCCACCCCGCTCCTCCCACCCCGCTGCTCCCACCCCGCTCCTCCCACCCCGCTCCTCCCACCCCGCTGCTCCCACCCCGCTCCTCCCACCCCGCTGCTCCCACCCCGCTCCTCCCACCCCGCTCCTCCCACCCCGCTGCTCCCACCCCGCTGCTCCCACCCCGCTCCTCCCACCCCGCTGCTCCCACCCTGCTCCTCCCACCTCCCTCCTCCCACCTCGCTCCAATGTTTCTGGGCTGTTACGTAAACTGGTCCTCTGTGTGGACTCTTCTCATTCCTAAGTTTCCACATTTCTCACTTGTACTTCTTCAAAGCGTATTTTGATCCACACTTTTGCTTGTAATGAAAACATAATTAGGCACCTCTTTCCTAACGTATCTCTTACAAACTGGAACTATACCATGCCACACACCCAAAATTCAAGCACAGTGCTGACATACAAAAGGTGCTAGCTACACATCTGTGTAACCAGTGGGTCAAGTGACACACCTACACTTAAATGTTTTCTAAACTTGTTGAAGAAGATTTATTTCTCAGGGTTAATTTTGTGTGTATCGGTCTTAAAATTTAAAATCGTACACACTTTCTGTCTTCCTATCAATAGAAAACTTTGAGCACTTTCTATTTACTGTCACACAGACTTGAAATGTTTGACTCATTTCCTGACATACCACATCAAATGCCTTTGCAGCCAAATTAATAGAGAGAAAAGCGGCCAGCTCACTTAGGAATAGTTCACTTAACTCACAGTTGCCTGAAAACTATCTTATCTTTAGTATTATTTATTCTAGTATAGAAAGAACTATAAATAAGAAAGTTACAACTGAAAAAAAAGACATTCTGAGAAATAAGCCTCTTTGCCAATTCGGACATAAGACTACACATATTAGTGATCAACAATCAAAGGTATAAACTGACCTTTATATAAGGCTACACACTGTGAAGTATTCAGAAAAGCTTTGTCATGAGTGTACTTGCTGGAATGAGATGAAAAGGATGCCAACACCTTTTAGAACCAGAAACCACATTTTGTGACACATGCACATGTCCCTCTGCGAGCCTGTGTACACAGCGACGCACATGGAGAGGAGCAGAGTAGAAAACTGATGAGCACATTTCCCCCCATCTACTTCGAAGCAGGTCCTAGTCTATTTAAAGCCAGCGCGAGGGGAGGCAGGCTGCACACTGCCTCTGGCACCCGGCGGCCTCCAGATCCGAGTGCGGTTCAGCCTCTGGCGCCATCAGTCGGGCTTCCATTCAAGGGCTGTGCAAGGGACGCGTGACCACTGCGTTGGCAGCAGCACCTCCTTACAGCTAGTGGGAAAGTGGGCAGGAAGGGCTTCAGAAATATTCTTTAAAATAACATTTCTCCTGCAAAATGGATGGCTCCAACTAGAGGGCTATTTTCATGAGGAAAGGTTAACTCTGCTTCACCCATTCGCTGAGGTGTCTGCTCAGTCTGCAGCCACTGGCACAATCATTCCAGCTGCTTGATCAATAAGATGATAAGAATAAAGGCGATACCTCCTAACCCACCATCAGCCCTTAAAGGGGTCACTTCATGTCACCCCAGACGATCCTTGGCAGAAAAAAAAAGAGGGTGTAATTCCCTATTCTGTTAATTCCAGCAGAAATTAAAGCAAGGACAGGCATACTGCCAAAGGAGTGAAAATATAATTATGAAGCCCACATTCAGAGGATGGGGTCCTCTGACTCTCATGGGGTGGGGTCCTCCGACTCTCAGGGGGTGGGGTCCTCTCAGGGGGTGGGGTCCTCCGACTCTCAGAGGATGGGGTCCTCTGACTCTCAGGGGATGGGGTCCTCTGACTCTCAGGGGGTGGGGTCCTCTGACTCTCAGAGGATGGGGTCCTCCGACTCTCGCTTGGCCAGCCTGTTGATTTGTTAAACTGGAGTATTAAGCAGAAAGAAACTGGCCACATCTAGCCGTTTGATTTGGCTACAGACATGATCACTTACAAATGAAGGCACTGTGTTCCAAATCGACCAGCTGAAGGAAAGTTTATATTTCAAAAAAACAATCACTTGGTGAGTGATTCATAGGGAAAGAATTCTTAAGCTTTCTTCAGGGAAAGCCCAGTAAATAACATGTATAATAAAATGGAGATGGTGCAGTCTGCTTACTCGGGCCATTTAGTCCACATGATCAACCTTTTGGCAAAAAAGGGAACAGTGTGAACACGGTCATTCTTCCTGGGAAATCCCCAAGCAGCAAGAACTACTGCGGCTTCCTTAAAATTTTACAGAATATTTTCTCTCTCAGACTCACATGTGAAATAAAAACTTGGAAGAAATATAGAAAAAGTCTGTTTTCTGTTACTGGGCTGAAGGTTTTTCAGTCAGTTGCTTGCATGATTCACACTGCACCCCACTGCTCTGAAACTCAAAACCACATATCATGAAAAGCAACAGTGCCTTGAGTTAATTCTTCCTGTTTCGTCCCTGGGAGGACCAAGCGCCCACAGTGTGCCCCACATGACACAAGAGCAATGAATGAAGAGCTCCCCGTCTGCATCGACTTACTGGAATATGGTGTAAATCATTTACTTTAAAAGAGATTTGGAGTTGCTGGCTTTTTATTTTTTTCAAACGTGAGGTTTAACTGACATAATCTGTAACAGTTTCAGTTCCTCTCATTTTAATTCGCAAAAGCTTTTGGAATTCTGTTGCTCTCGGTCTCTAAGAACATTGTGCAAAAAAAAAAAAAAAGTTGAGCAAAATAAAATGTGCTTGAAATGATTAAAGAAAGCCCTGTTTTCTGAGGATAGGGGCTCTCAAAGCTTGTCTGCTCCCCAGCCCTTGCCCAGAATGCCTTGTTCAAGCCACACGGTGTCTAATTAGCATGTCTTAAGATTATTCCATGTTAATTAAAATTATGGTTGGTCTCAGGGGTTAATATATACGTGTGCAAGAGCCTTCAAAGGCTTCCCCAATTACCGGCTGAGCTCGCTGGCCTTGGGCAGGCCCGATCTGTGATAAAACTGACCACATAAAACCAAGCTTATTGCTATGGCATTTCTTAACTCAAGAAACAAAATACATTTTGCAGGTTTCTTTCAGAACTTCCCATTTTGAAACACTCTCTTGGGATTCCCCCCAGAAAAGATAAGGGGAAATAAGAATTAAGATAAGAGAAAAGGAAAATAGGAACTGGTTTCTATCAGGAAAAAAAATTGCTTTACATATTGCTGAGAGTCATAGGTGAGACAGAGAACCAAGATGGTGACAGACAAGGATTCCACAACATTTGTTTTTCTCAGCCAAAGAAATGTTCCAACATATTGGCTTAGTCAGAGGATACTTTACCCCTGATATCACAGAAAGGAGGTTAATATAAAGTTGATCATAATTTATTCTTTACTTTATATTTTATGGTGAATCACGCTTACCAGTTACTGTCATAGGGAAGAGTGATTACCTATTACCTAAAACATCAATGCTGTTTATTAGAGTAGCCTAGTGGGACCAGGGGACCTGGTGGGAGCAGGGGACACAGTGGGACCAGGGGACCTGGCGGGAGCAGGGGACACAGTGGGACCAGGGGACACAGTGGGATCAGGGGACACAGTGGGACCAGGGGATGTGGTAGGAGCAGGGGACACAGTGGGACCAGGGGACCTGGTGGGATCAGGGGACACAGTGGGACCAGGGGACCTGGTGGGATCAGGGGACACAGTGGGACCAGGGGACACAGTGGGACCAGGGGACCTGGTGGGATCAGGGGACATAGTGGGACCAGGGGACCTGGTAGGAGCAGGGGACACAGTGGGACCAGGGGACCTGGTGGAATCAGGGGACACAGTGGGACCAGGGAACATAGTGGGACCAGGGGATGTGGTGGGAGCAGGGGATGTGGTGGGAGCAGGGGAATAGTCCAACCAAGCGACCTAGTGGGAGAAAGCAAGGGTGACTGGCAGAGATGAGATCCCAAGGGAATATAAACTAATGTAAGATTGGTGTAAAAACAGAAATAGTAAAAGGGTCTGGGTGAAACTTTTCAAAAGTAGCATATTAACACTACTGCCTTACCCAAGGGTAGCCAATGCAACCTTCCAACACTGTGAGAAGCCCAGGAGGAGACTGTGTAGAGGCAGAGTCTGACATCAGCACAGCAAGGAATGCTGCCGGCTGCAGTACAGGCATTCCACTGAGCGCAGGTCTCAGTCCAGTGGCTCCACTTCCAGTCCAGCTTCCTGTTAGTGTGGTGGGAAAGCAGTGGAGAGGCCCTGGGCGGAGCTTCTGGCTCCCTCCTGCCTTCAGCCTGCTCTAGCCCCACACATTTGGTCATCTGGGAAGTGAATCAGCAGATGAAAGGTATATTCCCCTCTCTATATAACTCTGACTTTCCAACAGATAAACAAATCTTTAAAAGAACTACCAAGACTGGGAAAAGCTTTTAAAACACTGAAAAAGAACAATTTAACATACCAAAGCACAGCAAAATGTCACAAAACCAAAGGTGTCCCTTCTAAAAACATCAGGTTTGGAAATCACCAGTAACAGAAAATGAGAAATACATTTTAATATGTTAGTATTATTGCTATAATATATAATTAATATTATTCATCAGAATAATGTGAAAAGGCAAGAAGTTTGGAAGAAAGACAAATAAAACTGTTTGCACAAATAAACGGACCATGTACATGGGCCAAGTTCAGAGGCACTTTCTGGACTTGAAACCATAGAGTGTTGGTTATAGCCTTAGGTTTTTATGAAACGCTCTGGGAAAGTCTTCAGCACTCGCTACCACAAAGCACACAGACATGAGGCAATGACTGAGCTGGATAACCAAGGAGAAAGCAGTCAGCGAGCAGAGCCCTTGGCACGCCTAGGGGCCGGAGGCTGCCCTAATCCTCAACCAGGCCGCCCCAGACCACCCCTCGGCCTGGGACCGCAGGGGTCTTTCCAGTGAAGAAAAGGAAAGGCCCCACCCTGCATCACCATCAGAACTGTGAACAGGATCTGGTCACAGGCTCCCAAGTTACTGGTGCGACCATTCGCTGGTGCACACACTGACGGAGACTTAGGCAGAACGTAATCCGGAAGCTAACGCTTTTGTGAAGCTGCAGTTCGGGCATGATTCTCACGTCACATCAGCCTGTCTCATGACTAAAACAAAGGGTACGTACAGATCTGGTGCAGCGACCCAGGGGAAATGGGAATAGTTTCTGTAGCTTACATTCTGGCTTCTGTTAGTAACTGGAATAGAAATTCCAAAACTTCAGAGATGATCAAAATTACCCTAACTTGTGCAAAATAAACATTCCCGGATCCTCAGTCATATTCCAACACGTCTGAATTCATCAGACATGAGAGTGGCCCAGGCATCTGCATTTTCAAACAGCAATTCAGGTGTGTCTGAGGCAGTGAAGACGGCCACCTTGAGGTGACTTGAGTTAGACAGCTCATAGCCCTTCTGCTTATTCTGAAGTAGCTTCCCACTGATCACCGGTGTTAAAATAGAGTGATAAGTGAAAAGGATGTTTCAGTGGTGTTTGAAAAATAGAGTTCAGGGCCTGCTGCGATGGTGCAGTGGCCATGTCCTGGTCCTGCACATTCCAGGGTCCCATCTGGGCACAAGTCTGTGTCCTGCACTTCCCATGTGACTCCCTGCTTGTGGCCGGAGCCCTGGGACCCTGCTCCTGCGTGTAAGACCTGAAGAGGCTCCGGGCTCCTGGCTTCAGATCAGCCCAATAAAAACAAATGAAAGTTTTTTAAAAAGGAGAAGAAAAATAAAATTCAGGAACTGCAGTGTAAAAAATCTTTGTGTTTCGTGGGGCGAGTGTTTAGACCACCGTATCCCACACTGGAAATAAGTGACAAAGTAAGCCTTGAACACACACTGAAGACCTGACCTGCGTGGAGGGCAGGCCCAGGCCCCGACCCACGAGTGCAGCAGCAGGGGATAAGCCGAATGCTTCCCAGGGTTCTTCTCTTTAGTCATGTTTATATTCCCGTTTTGAAATAAATTAGCAGACATTCGTTCTTGTTCTTATGATATCACATAGATTACTAAAACAATGGGAGAAACGCTTAATCAGATGTGTTATACTTACCGGAAAAAATACTACCAATAAATTTATCCATTAACATTGCCTATCCCTGAAAAAGGAGGTGCATAGTCAGTCTGTTCATGTAAGAATGTAAATACAGGGCCCGGCGTGATAATGCAGTGGTTAAAGTCCTCGCCTGGAGTGCACTGGGATCCCATATGGGCGCCAATAATGCTAATATGCTAATCCTGGCAGCTCCACTTCCCACCCAGCTCCCTGCTTGTGGCCTGGGAAAGCAGTCGAGGACGGCCCAAAGCCTTGGGACCCTGCACCTGCATGGGAGATCCGGGAGAGGCTCCTGGTTTCAAACTGGCTCAGCTCCAGCTGTTGTGGCCTCCTGGGGAGTGAATCAGCAGATGGAAGCTCTTCCTCTCTGTCTCTCCTCCTCTCTGTATACCTGACTTTCCAATAGAGATAAATAAATCTTTTTTTTTTTAAAAGGATATAAATGTATGCTGGTCAGAATTGCTTCTCTGCAGGTCAGTCAATGACACAAAGCAGGCTAATGGCTGAAGATTCTGGAAGCTGTCTGCCCTGCCTCAGTGCTACGACCTTCGCCTCCTTCCTCACTGTCCCCGGCCTCTCTCCTGGTTGCTGCCGCCTCGTTCCCTCCTCACACGACACCTGCACTCCCTAACTTGTCCAGTCCTCATGTTGGTCTCACATTCATTCGCTGGGTCATTCAGGACCCGTGATGTTCATGTTCCGACCACCGGACAATCCTGTCTTCAGCTAAGAAGACAAGCAACAAACAAATAATAAACCCATAAACATAGCACACGGCAGAAATTTTACAAATTACCAACACAGAAAATCTTGTTTTCTGGTAAATTTGGGGCCAGTGTCCCTTGACTGGCACTTACAACTTTTACACTGCTTCTTTGCTGTTTGTTAAGTAGTTGTTATCCATCGTCTCTATCCTGGACCTATTCCCAGACCTGGACAACCATGCCACTTTATAGGAGCCATGCTGAAATTTGGGTGTCTACCACTTCTATTCTATAAATCCATAACACCATAAATTTTATATGCTTGCACTTTGGTAATTCATTATAAGTGTTAACAGTCTCAGTACTTCATATAAAAAAATATAAAATTGTTAATAGCCTTCATAAGACTCAGAGACTATAACGGATTTCAGTAATCTCATTAAGTTTCAAAGTACCAAAGTTTACCCATTTATGTTTGGAAACCTGTTTCTCTAAACTGTAAATTGATATGAGTAGCTTTATCTCTGAGCTTACCTTCAACTCTTCTGGTTATAATGAAGTGACTTAAAAAAATCTCAGAGTCTGGCACCATAGCCTAGCAGCTAAAGTCCTCACCTTGCATGTGCCAGGATCTCGTATGGCTGCCGGTTCATATCCCGGCTGCTCCACTTCCAATCCAGCTCCCCCTTCGTGGCATGGGAAAGCAGTAAGGATGTCCCAAAGCCTTGGGACCCCGCACCCGCGTGGGAGACCTGAAGACGCTCCTGGCTCCTGGCTTAGGATCAGCTCAGCTCTGGTCGTTAGTTGTAGTCACTTGGGGAGTGAAGCATGGAAGAATTTTCCCTCTGTAACTCCTTCTTTCTGTAAATCTGCCTTTCCAACACAACTAAAGTAAATCTTTAAAAAAAAAATCTCAAATGTAAGACAATACATTCCACACCTTAAAAAAGTTTTCTGTTTCACAATCTATTAGTCAAGTTGTTGGGCCATATGGAAAGGAAATAAAGACACTATGAATGCTGAAAATTTACAATTAATTTTCTTGATAAAGGCCCAGATTTGAACAATTCCTTACTATATATAGGTATATTTTGTTCCAATGTTTACAAACAAAAATATTTTAAACTTTTCCTGGAATTTCAATTTTGGGATATGATTTTAAAAGAGCACTAAAAAGTTGCTCATTTTTACAAAAATTAGGTTTTTCTTATTTAATGAAAGACACATGTTCCCAGACCGCCCCCTCCCAAAAAAAGAGAGAGAAAGGGAGAGAGAGAGAGTTAGTAAAGGCAATGCAATTCTTTGTAAAATTCAGTTGTTGGCCCTGAACCCCTGGGTCAGGTGCGCACGCATAAGCATGAGAATCTTGGTCCCCGTCATACTTCCTAAGTCATGTGGCAAGTCGAGGGCAGGAGTGTTTTTCCTGCGAAGGAGAATCACCCAGACACAATGAGAAGTATGCACTACACACAGAGCTTGCAATCCAGAGTCAGGTTGGCTCACTTAGCAAAAGTCACAGGTTTCGATCTCGTTAGACCGTTTGGGTGTGTAGGGATCTTGTGGACTGACAGAGCTAGCTGAACGGTGCTGACACCTTTCTTCATAAGCCAGTGTTCCAGGCTCTACGCAGTCATGCTAGAAGGCACTCCTGCTTGAGGCCATCATACCCCTCGGGTGGGTTTCTGGCCTAGTCCTTCACGGGCATGCCTTGGCTCGGGCCCTGGGCTCATGCCCTCCCTGGCAGGTGGCAGCTACAGCCCATGTGCTTGGTGTCCTGGCACTCACGTGGGAGACCCAGATGGATCTGGGCTCCCAGCTTTGGCCACTACCTGTTGCTGTTGCGGGCATTAGGGAATGAATCAGTGATGGGTGTTTTCTCTCTCTATTTTTGTCTTCCCGTCTGTTTATCAAATAAATAGATAAAAATTAAGAAAGAAACTCACCAGGCATTAGTTAGCTGTTCCTGGTAGAAACCATACATGAGGGGATTTTAAGGAGGGCCAGGGAAATGAGCATTAAAAGTCTGCATTTTTGTACAAAGAAGTTGTGATGTCCACGCATACATGGGATTTTCAGAAAGCTCATGAAAGCCTCATATTATCGAAACAACACTATCTTCTACTTCTATTTTCTACCAACTTCTTGAACTACCCACACATGTTTTTTGAATTTTATTACTTGACAGTAATTTAGTGCCAAAAGGATTTTAAATGTTTTTAAAGCTCGAGTTTGCTCTTTGCATCAAATTGGCCTATATTTGTAATTAATCTTTAGCCTAATTAATTCCTTGAACTCTCACTATATCTCTTCGAAGTCACTGTGATATAAAATGAGAGAATCTGAGACTATCAGCTAATTACTTTTATGAGGAAAATAAAAATACCCATCAGAACTTTACTTCAATAAACATTTGGTCAATAATAACACACTAAGTTGGCTTTTAATACTCCCACTTTGTTTTATAATTAGATATCCCCAATTACCCCTTTTCTATTTTAAAACTAACTCAATTAGTTGGCATTTAACTGAATAAGTTTTACAATTCCTTATTTAAACACTCTTGTATTTTCTTTTTACATGTTGTTTATTAGACTCTGCATAACTCAATAATTAAGAAAAATCCAGTCCTAAGTCTGGACTAAAATACTATGTATTAATTGAGGAAAATAAAGTGTAAATTTTTAGAAAAGCTTAAAATGTACTAGTCATTCTTGTTTACAATTTCTTTAAAAAATTAGGGTCTTCAATAAAAGAATTATTTTAGGTTTTATTTTGGGACACTCATTGCCTCGTGCACCCAGATCAATTAATGTAACAGATGTTATTTCTTCTTCTCTCTACACACTTTTTCTTGTTTGGTATAAACTTTTTCTTAGGTCTTTGAATTGAATTTCTATTTATAAAAATAAAATATGACTGCAGCAACAAATTAATAATGAATATCTGAATAAGCAAATGTTCTTCAAACTAATTTCCTACACCTTTGCATATACTTGTTTCTTTTTGTAGGAAACCCTGGTGTGCACGCAACTTGTATCTTTCAGTGTTGGGTGGGTGTTCCTCCTCTGCCTTCTTGTTCTTTTCCAGGGGCTGCTAACACTGGCCTCTCTTCCATCTGGTTTTAGCACTTTTTTCCCCTAGGTACCAAGATTTCTTACTTCCTAATTTCTATCTGCAGACCTTGCCCTTGTACTTGAGGTTGACATATGTAACTGCCTAGCAGAATTCTTCACTGGATTCAAAGCTGATCACTTAAATACTGAGTTCTTCTCCAAGGCGCTTGGTAACACTGTATCTCGTGTCCTTTGGGAATTAGGTGTGGCCATGTGACTTGTTCTGGCCCCAAACAGGGTGGAAATGACACGTGACCCTTGACAGAAGTCTCAACAGCCACTGTGTGTTTCTTCATTCATTCTTTTTCTCTGTCATAGCGACCTGCAGTCAAGCCATCAGGTTGGGACATTAGAAACCCACTGGGTTTGGAGATGAGAATAACAAGAAGTGTTGGAGTCAAGCCGAGTATGTGGCTTGTAGCTTGCCATTACTGAGCTTGGGGGGGAGTAATTACAGCAATGCAGCTGATCTGGGCAAAACTCTGATCTACACTAGGGTTCCCAAATGACTCAGACCAAATGATCCACTGCATTGATTCACTTTTCTAAATGGCCCTAACATGCACCCACTGTTGAAGACCCAAGATTTTTTGGATTTTACTTTTTCTCACTTTCCATATCTAATACACCAGTGAAGAGAAGGGTTGGCTCTACTGCCAAAATCGATCCTAAAATCCAACTACTCGCATTTCACTGCCATGGTCCTCATTCTTCCCTCACGTGACATAGCAGCCTTCAGATCTTCTAAAGTCATTATCTTTTTGCCTTATTGATTTTTAAAAATGCTTCCAATTTTGATAAAAATATTAACTTGTTGCTTACCATATATGTCACAAATGTTCTCAATTTTAACTTTAAAAACTGAATTTTGTTATTCATTAGAGTCGGATTAAGTCATTGAATTTTATAGCTATCAGCCCTAATCTGCGTGTAAGACAATATATAATATCAGATATTTATTATCTAAGCCATTCTGGTTTTGTTCCTAAAATCAAACAGTAACTGTCATTCATGGCTAACTGTCTGAAACCAACAGGAAAAATGTCTCCTGGAGGAGATCATTTCTAAGTAGGAATTCTAGTTTCAATCTGGGAACTTCAACTGTCACCATGCTTTCAACTTTCACATTACACAGTTTGTCACATCAAGGAATGGGCTAGAGGCAAATTATAAACTTTTACACTTACATTTTATAAATCCTGTTTGTTAGCTAAATATCATATGTCATCTTCTTTAAATCTCCACGAGGACTTTAAAATAATGGCTAGTGGGGAGTCGGAAAGTAGCTTATGAAATGGTTTCCTGATAAGCCTCAGAAAACGTACATTATTTGTTCTTTATTAACAATAGCCATAGTGGGCAATAGTGCTGACAGGTGAGAAACTGGAATTAAGGAAGAGTGGTTAGTCCAGGAAGATGGGGAGGCCACAGACCACAGAATTGGAGCATCTGAAACAAAGCCAGTGCTGAGAAGCACAAGCAAACAAGAAGCCTGACTATCCCGAGACACATGGACACAGCCCTCTGCAAACGAAATAACTGCACAGGCAGAGTGGGAGAGGGACTTAAAGCCAACATTTCCATTTCCACACGATCAGAGGCACACTGATGCAAATGCTTAGCCTTCAATGCTTAGTTGCTATACTTCATTGCCAAAGTTATCTTCGGCTTTCTTTTTAAGTCATCCTATTTTCTTATGAATTTTAATCTATTTCCTTTTTGGAAATAGAGTATTCTCTATGGATGCTCCATTTTCCTCATTTTGTTTGTTGCTTTCTCTTCCATGAAAGTTATCTCCATTAAAAGTATTTTTCTGAAAGTGGAGCATAAATGAATATCATATCAAGCATGAGAAAATAATATAGGATCAAAAGTCAAAATTGCCTAGACTGCTAGTATTTTGGGGTGTATCTTCACAGAACTTCTCTGTGGAAATACACAGATATAAATCTCATCATACAAAACCAGATTATGCTATCCATGCTGTGCATAATCTTCTCAGTTACTTTATCATGAAAACTTCCATTGCAATGCACTCGTATCTGTCTTTATTTTTGGAAATGTGATTCGTGACAGTTCATGCAATCAGCGTGCCACAGGCCATTTGCCCAATTATCTATGATGGATACTGAGGCTATTTTTAAACACTGGTGACGGTGAGCAGTGGTTTCAAAATCATCTTCGAATTCTAAGGCAAAGTCATTGAATTACGTGATAAAAAGAAACCGTCACAGGTGCAACTGCTCGACGGCAGGATGCAGGTTCCCATAGCGTTACTATAAGATTAGCGCCAGGCAGACTGTACACGGCCCGCCTCAGGACTGAAGCTGACCAGGGAGCTTGCACACAGCCCACTGGGGACACTGCACACGGCCCGCCCCAGGACTGAAGCTGACCAGGGAGCTTGCACACGGCCCACTGGGAACACTGCACACAGCCTACCTCAGGACTGAGCCCTCCGGGGACACTGCACATGGCCCGCCACAGGAGATTGCACATGGCCCATTGGGGACACTGCACGCGGCCCGCCCATGTGGACAGCAGGGCAGCCTCCCCACTGCCACTGAGACTGACCGTTTTTAATCATTTCTACCAATATGAAAGCACAGCCATGACGTCCGACTGGCTGTTTTCCTTTACAATTCTTGACTGCCAATAAAACTCAGACTTTTTATCAAATAATTGGGCTGCCACCTTTTACATTTAAATGAGAGTCCTATTGATTTAGCCAACTTATTCTTAACAAGCAAAGCTTTTTTTTTTGTTTTATGAGTTTTAAAAAAAATGAAATCATTTAAATTAATACATTTTGAGGACATTTACTTCTTTGTCATCTATATTTAAAATATTTTACTAACTTGTCTAATCCAGAAACATTAAATTCATATACAGTTTGCACTTTATATTTTCTTTTTTCTAAAAATGCTTTCTAATTCATTTATATTTACTTTGGTCATTTGTTCCTTTTTTCTCTGAGGTTTTTGGTTATTTTCTTGTCAGACTTCTAAATTAATTTAATAGCATTAAATGCAGTCATTCCTTAAAATCATGGATTTTCCTCTTGAGGAGTACAAGTTATAGCCTACAATATTTCCTGTGGAGTGTTTTCACTATTACTACAATCCCCAATTTTTTTTCTAAATTTATTTTATTTCCATTGGAAAGGCAGATTTTACAGAGAGGAGAGACAGGAAGAAAGATCTCCCCTCCGCTGGTTCACTCCCCAAGTGGCTGCAAACGGCTGGAGCTGAGCCGATCTGAAGCCAGGAGCCAGCATGGGCACAGCAGCATCCTCCACTGCTCTCCCAAGATCACAGCAGGGAGCTGGATGGAAAGTGGAGCAGCCAGGACATGAACCAGTCCAGATGCACTTGCAAGGTGAGAATCTAGCCGCTGAACCATCTTGCTGGACCCTACATCCTCCAAACCCTGTAAATTAGTTTGTAATTTCCATTTGGATCTAGTTTGGGGTTCTTTTCTCACTCATAAGCACATAGATGTTTACATGCAAAATAGTCTGTAAATCATGAGTTTTCTGCACTTTCTAGGATATTCAATACGTACCTTTGTGTATAACACAGATAATCTCTGGGTCAAGCCCATTCCTTATTCCAGCCCCATGTCTTTTTGCCCAGTTAACCCGCCAAAGACAGTGAGGAGGAGCCAAAGCCTCCGGCTACAGTGATCTGGCACGCTTTCACTGAACGGGGTTCTAACCTCATTAAGATAAGTGAACAGGAAATAAATTCTCCTTTTGGATTGAAAAAAAATGCTCTGTAAGGGCATATTTTAAAACAAAGCTTATCACAATGAAACTTCCTAAATCACACTTGGCAATATCTTTTCAAAGTAGGTGTACAATACTTTCCTTTGGGTAGACTTGCTAAATGAGTTTCATTAATGAACATCACAAACACACATGGAGGAAAAATCTTCAACACTGTGTGACGAAAGTGTGTCAAAATAACCCTTGTGTCTTAAACATTATTTCTCACTAAGTAGAGAGAAGTTTCTCCATTTTCAACACAAGGGACAAAGTGAAAATTCGCAAGCAAACCCTACCTGCCCTTCAGAAGTCTTCGGACTGTTGTCTTTGCGAACAACAAATTCATTCTTGCTTCCCCACCGAGATTATCCGGCAAGTTCAGTACACCTGGGAGCAAACTACAGCTTTCAACCAACTTCCTCAGTTTCCTGTCTCTAAATGAACTGTCCTTCTGCCAACTGGTCACAGTCACGGTCAGTGTTCAAAGAAGTACACGTCAATCAAGCTTCCCAAAGGCTACCCCACAAGAAAGGAACCAAGGGTTTACTGGCGTTACAAACACCAAGAGACACTTCAGTTGTAGATGCGCATTAATGGTGTCCTGTTGGATTACGCACAAATCTCATTAAAGACAAGACTCTGCTAAAATTCCAGGAAAACAGATCTGTTAAATTTCTCTGAGAAAGCCAAGCAACGCATACAGATTATTCAAAGAGAACAAACATTTGCAGTTGAACTGCCTGTACCTGTACTGCTAGAATGTTCTGGCTGTCAGATACATATTTTAAGTGTTAGAGGGGAAATACGCATGTGATACTGAAGGATAACAACACATCGTCAGTAGGATATTTCCAGAGGATGAAGAGGGAGTTTCTGGATTCTCTCACGTGACCGAGGACAATCATGCAGGAGTTGAAAAAAAATATAAACCCTAACCCTACTCATCCTAACCCTACGGATTAAACATCTGTATTCCTTCAAATACATTTGATGCTACTTGATTTAACGGACATCAGAGAGACACCAGCGGATTACCAGAGTAAGTGCCCCAGGCAATGAAGACTTTTCCCACCAGTGGGAAGTGGGGGCTGACCGTGTCCACTAAGGCCACTGAATGTGTTAGGGATCAACACGCAGATAATCTTCAATGTTCTCAAAACAGATGTTCAAAGCTGATTTTTTCCTTTCCTTCTCCAAAATATCAAGATTCCCCAATTTGGATAAAATGATTCTTTAACCACACTAACACTTCCTAAAGACAGAGTAACTTAAGAATTCCATATTAGGATTTTCTCCTTTTCAAATGATCCTCTCCTCCAAGATGTACAGCCCACCTTAGTTTAAAGGGACTGAAATGAGTGAAGTGGTTGCAAATTTCTCTAACTTAAAGAGCCAGAAGTGAAGAGGTTAAATACAGCCATTTCCTATAACCTGACTTCTAGCAGCACAAATTTCTAAATTTAAGATTCTTTTCCGGTTTTACTTGTATTTCTGTACCAATGCAATTAAGAAATGTTTTTGTTATAGCATCTTATTCCTTATATTTTACATTTTTCTCTACCTTTAATTCACCTAGTTGGCCTTCAAAGATATTTAAACAAAAATCAAAGTCTTTAATAAGAAGATACAATTAAAAATCAACTAAATTCTAGAAACATCAGCAATGGGAAGTCATTTAATTAAAGAATAAAAGTGAATGGCTATTCTCTGGGGGTAAGACTGGAGATTGATTTCTACCTGAAACTATCAGATTGAAAATGACACTGCAGCTTATAATCGTACTCAACAAGTGAATAAAAAAAAAAAAAAAAGAACAGGGATAGACACTGTGGCACAGTGGGTTACACTGCTGCCTGGGTGGCCCAACATCCACCTTGGAGGGCCTGCTTTAAGCCATGGCTCTTCCGCTGCGGATCCAGCTATCTGCTAACGCGTCCTGGGAGGGACGCGTTAATAATCTCACATCTTTGAGTCGCCTGCCACTCCCATGGGAGATTCATCTGTGAGACCCCGATGAAGTTCCAGGCTCCTGGCTTCAGCTGTTGTGGGCAGCTGGGAGAGTGAGCCGATGATGGAAATTCTCTGTCTTTCACCATTACTCTGCTCTTTAAACAAATGCATTCTCTTCAAGAAAAACAAACACCCCAAATGATCTCTCCGTTCCTTCATGGGTCAGCTCCCATTCTCACAGCTGGCTGAGAGAGCCTGCATCCCAGTCTTCCTAGTGAAGGCACTGAGTCCAGGGGTCCAGGAGGGGTCCAGGAGGGGTCCAGGGGCCCAGGGGGAACCATCTAAGGAGACAGATTCTACCCTGAACAATGCAGGATATTGCCATGCCAACATAAAAACATGTTCACAGGAAAAAATAAGAAGTGGGCCTGGAAAGAGAATTTTCTCTGAGCAACTGTGATTCCCTTCACAAAGGGGAAAAATCTGATTTTTAAGGGCAATTAACAAAATCCTTATTATTATTCCAGGACAAATGTGAGCCTCGAAATTTCCGTCCATTGTGTGTTTATGACGTAAGCCTGTATATGCACGAGTGGTAGAAGCTACTTTTCTTGGAGTTTAGAGAATTAACCCTCCAACTCTAAGGATAATCTAAACCTTGGTCAAGCAAATCAGCTGAGCTGTCACTGAGAGCGAAAAGAGCAGCTCTGTTCCACACAGCCCAGACCGTGTGCATCACACTTAATGTGTGTGCGAAAACAAAGCCATTCTGCCATTCTGAAGAAACATTCATTGAGCAGATTTCGCTCTGCTAAGAGTTTGTTTAACATCATAAATAACAAATTGCCATGAACTAAATGAACCACTGGCTTGCAGGTCCGAGGAGTCTGGCTGGCTCAAGGACAGGGTTGGCACAAGTCAGGTATGTGGCCTTGGGGACAACTCCAAATGAGAGGGACGGAGACTCCAGACCTGCACTCTGGAGACAGCACAGCTTGTGTCCCAGCGTCTTCCACTTGCGCTGACATTCCCAGCCACAGGGAAATAGCATGCAGATGTGCCGTGTGTGATCCGAGCAGGCGTGCTCGTGCCAGAGTCTATGGTCAGTATAATGATCACACTCCTAAAGCATTAGCATTATGCTTTTCATAAATTATCACTTATTCATAATGTAAACAATTTTTTAAAATTGTGGGACAACACATAAATGTACCTGTAAAGGCACTTCTATTCACTCTTCAATTAAAAATTAAAAGAATAAAGATTTGTAGCTTTCATATCCATCAACCAACATTTACCTGCTAATCAGCACCCAAAGCACCACACCACCTGTTCCAGATGCACAGGTGGCTTCTGGGCCTTGAGGCTCTCGGTAGCATCCTAGAAGTAGCCTTAATGAGCAGTACTTGGAATTCTTAAATTTTATTATTTACTGTATCATATTATTTGAAAATCAGTAAATAGTATTAAATTGAACATTTTATGACCACAAAGAACCAAATCCACCAAAAACACAGTCCATCGATGACTCTCACACAGAGAGGCACAAATGTTGTTGCATCACCTTGGAATCACTAGTGAAAAAGACATTCTAACAGCTTTTCGAGTGGCCTCCGAGTCAGCACCTCCCCCCAATGTCAGCAACTGGCTCCCAGACCCTCGGCCTGCACAGACTTCCTGTAAGTGCCCTTTCAATGAGCCCACGGCAAACACGAGATGTAACCAGTGCAAAGTCCAGATGGAGACTCTATGTAATGCAACAAGCAGACGGGACAGCCTCCACATTCAGGAATTACAATGTATCTAAAGGAATGACACCTAAAGGATACATTTTTGTGTTTTATTCAAGCGATTTTTTTCCTCAATAGTGGTAGCATTAGTTAGAAATCCTGTGCTTTGTTTATGGGAGAAATCTTTAATTCCCTGAACTATCTTCCATTTTTAAAAAGTATCTTGTAAGTAGGCAGAATTCATCTCGTTATGCCTTCACAAATGCCTACATCGTGCTTTCCAAGTAATAACTTTATTAAATATTATTACTTGGGTTATAAAAACATATCTAGATATAAATCCATAAAATGACTAAATGATACATTTTCAGCACCAACAGCCTGTGTCAGCTTACTCCAGAATAGTACATTCCATCATTAATTTGGTGGAAAACAAACAAAAAAGGTTTCCTCCATTTGTTTCACATTTTAGATGTATGGCTTATGAACTGCAATGTTGATGAATTCCAGCTGGCTTAAACATGCAGGCCAGCTCGTATAGAACAGATTCTTCTCAATTCTCGTTGTCTTCAATGAGGCCTGTTTGAGGCAGGCCACCTGCCGGGAAGCAGCTCTGATATCTCCCCATTGAAAAAAAAAATCCTTCATTTCACTAACCTGAGGACTGTCTTTCCTAACTACATTACTGTCACATTTCTAATGTAAATAAGTGATTTGGGGGAGGGGGAAGTTGAATAAAAACTTAAACGCATCAGCAATCTTACGCCATATTCCACTGATCCTTTATCCATCAGGGACCATTTGCGTTGCCGTTTACCCACGTCTACACCAAACGTGCGGGCGCCCGCTCTGCTCCCCGCACCCTCCAGCTTCCATCCAGCTGCAATACATCAGGGCCGCAGAAGCCAAGCCCGAAGTTGACCCCACCCTCCTCCGTCCATCTTAAGGCACCTTCAAAGCCAGAGCGCAGATCTAGGTCACTTTCAGTGACAAAGCCAGCTACACTTCGACTTAGGACCACAGTCTGGGCTTGCGTAACTGCACATTAAGACCAGAGCTTTCATTGTTGTTCTCACCAAAAACTTGAACAGCACCGACTTTCTGACAGTGAGACTGGCACACCCTTTCTGTGAAAGTTTCCTCATTACTGCAGCTCATGCACTCTGCTCTTCATGTCAATCTTATTCCTTACAACAATATCTACTTCTCTGGACTACCCAGCACTCCATGCTCAAGAATATGTTTCCCTTCCAGAAAGGTCAAAACAGAACAGCCATTATGGTAGTCCAAACACACATTTCTGCCCACATTTGCACACCTCATAGAACTCGTGCGCTGTAACAGATGACAGTCACTTTAACGTGCACAGACACACGCCTGTCGGGACACATGCATGGGCGGGTGGGGGGCGGGGAGGCCGAGGACAAAGAACAGGACAGAGCAGGACAAAGAACTTACTTTGTTGTTTCCCTGTGCACGCAGCCGCGGGGGGAAGAAAAGAAATATGTTAAACATAAAGTTATGTTAAAAGGATGAGGTTTCTCTTGCTAGAGCAAAATCAAAACAAGCAATTTAACTATTCACTGACATCCCACACACACACACACACATACACACACACATCCGGCATCAAGAGCTCACGGACAAGTCAAAGAATCCACTTAACTTAAATGAAAGCATACGTTTATAACAGCAGAAAATTATGACAGAGCTTTCCCCCTCTTGTTTCTCCTTGGAATACTTAGGCTATGGGAACCCGGCCAGAAAGCGTTGGTTGAGTTGGTAATAAGCGAGCTGTGTGCATAAAAGGCCCAGCATTTAGCATGTTGGCTTGCCCCTTCCTACCAGCCCCTCCTTCAACATGCCAAGCAGTGGAAAATTTCACCAGCCAGGGCATTTTTTAAACAAACACTGCCCCTTGGTTTCAAAGAAGGTGGAAAAAGAAGGGAGAAGGGGGACTGAGGGAAGAAGTGGGTGGTTCTGGGGAGGCAGGGCAAGCAGCCCAAGCTACCAGGTCCATTGGTACCGTGCCTTTATTTTGTAAATTAGGAGTTTTTCTTGGGTTGGCATAAGAAATGCAGGCTGTATAGTGGGGACTCTGCCAAAATAAACACTGGTTCACATTCAAGAAAATGGGTCTGGAAAGGTTAGTCTGAAAAATGCAGCCCTTTCTAAAAGCGACACTGGATAGAGACAGGGAAAGCAGCCAGCAGCGGGCGGCGGGCGAACCAGTCTCCTGTTTCAAACTGGAGCTGCGCGAGCATGATTTATATCCAACAATTTAACTCGCATATGGCCTAAAAAAATAGAATGGTGATTCATTACTCCCAGGGCAGCCCGAGTCCTCCCAAGGTTAGATCCTGTGGGGGAGATGTGAGGGGATATGGGCAGGCAACAGATCTGAACTCTTCTCACAAGGGGCCCAGAAGGAATTTCTCGCTGCAGAGTGTGGCTGAAGAGCTGTGAGCAACATGTGTGCAGCTGTGGAGGACAGCGAGATGGGGGTGGCGTCTCAGCCCAGCCTGCAGAGCCGAGCTGTGCTGGAGATGATCCACAGCCCACCTTTCTGGAGAGCAGTAAGGCACTGACCCCAGGAGAATACGCTATATGGAAAACAGATGCAATTGCTGGCTCGGGGGAAATGCCTGATTCGGGGACCATCGTGGACACCATAGTTAAACAAACAAACAGAGTTTAAAGGCACTGAGAACACAGCACAGAGAAGTTTCTTGGTATTGTGAGAGAACATAATATAAGCATGAACACACCGGTTTAGCTAAGATGTAAATAAAAGAACAAATAGAAATAAAGGCGGGGGGGGGAGGTAAAGGGAGGCCCCTCTTAGACCAGTGTCTACTGTTCAATCAAGTTAATTATAATCTCCACTGGGAAACTTATTTGGTGCAAAATACTACTGTAGAGAACAGAGTCCCTGCTTCTCCCTACAAAGTCCAGTAGCACTGCTGGAAACACTTCCGAGAAAAGGAGGTTGCAGCATCCTATGACAGGGCGGCTTTTGATCTACCAGCTACGTTTCAGGTTTGCCCAGCTTCCTCACTGCATGGCAGATGCTTCTCTTTGCAGTGGCAGCACCATGTCACACAGTAGGACGCCCTAATCCTGAAGACAAGAAACGCCCAGGAGAAGGGCTGTGGCTTGGCCACCCTCATTCCACTCAACGATTTCCCGACTGGCCATCCTGAGGGAGAGAGTGCCGGATGCGCACATGCTCTGTAATTCCACGCTCCGCTCCATGGGCATACTTTCTGTTCAGAGAGCTGAAACGCTGTCACTGGAGGAATACGAACAATTTGGAATTGGCTATGTAGCTAAGCTCTGTATGAAGCACTATGAAAAAGCTAAGAGTTAAGCTGTGTGCAGGGGCTGTGTTGTGGTCATCACATAATTCATGAATATTTGTGGAGATCTTTGCCCATCCCTCTCTAGGATGATCCTTTTCCCCAACTATTGTTTGACAGAGAGAAAAAAAAATCATTGTTAAACTTTATCCAAGAGCAATTTCTGAAGTTACCACGGGGACTTCATCTTCAGATGGTTCCAACCTGCAGGGCAGTTCTCCTTAACACACTAGCAGTGAGGCCCAGGACAGTGTGGTGTTCAGAAAAAAGTGAAATTCTGGGGTATTTCCATTTCCACTGTCACTTTTAATCCCCTAAGAAATGATACAGGAAAGGAGAGGATGAGCCTTTCACACAGCTAATAGAAACCTTTTAGCAAGCTCGGAGATAGCTGACTGCACAAACCTGCAGAAGGAAGTGTGTGCCCTGCTTGTTTGCAGTGTGTTCACGGGGCTCAGGTTACTTCTCTCAGAGGAAAGGCTTGTGAATTCCCACTTCCCATTCCCGACAGTCTGAGGGAGCCCCCCGGCCCTCAAGCACAGGGCAGGAAAAGGCACTGGCTCCCTGAGCCCACAGATGAGGAAAGTCGCCCTCCCATATCCCACTGACAGCTTCCGAAGAAAAGGGACCTACTAAAGCGCAGAGTCCGATTTCATGGCCACGCTAATGATTCTGAACACTAACATTAAGGCCGATCCTTGCACATCCATCCACCTGATAGAGGGCCTCCTGTGACAGAGCAAGTGACCTACAATCTTTCAACCTAACCCCGAGAAAGGTATTATTTTGAGTTCAAAGAAGAATAAATGACTGGAGGCTTACGCTGGCTGAGCCCATGGCTGACAACTGGCAGGATCGGGACCCAAACATGAAAGAAGCTGACTGCAAGTCTATTTCACTCCACTGTACACGTTACATTTCAAATTATTTGAATTTGGAATTCCTTGCCATGTATATATAATTTAAATCATTTTGTAAGCTGCAAAGCTGTGCCAGAAAAGTCTGTTGTTATTGTTACATCACATTCTTGAGGTGTTTAACTAATTCATTTATTTATCATCACATTTATAGGAAAAATTTATACACGTTCTGTAAAATAACTTTTTTGAAGTTATTTAACTATAACTTCAGCCACTGAAACCCCACACCTTAGTTGTATCTCAGTCTCATCCGTGAAATTGAGTATTAATTGCTTCCACTAGGTCAATGACTTATTTAGCAATATAAAGTTTTATGCTTAAAAAGTTATCATTTCAATCTAATGAAGAAGTAGAAATAAAATGCCATCAGTCAAAGTCAGATTGTAATATGATTTAGACAGAGACTAAGTTTGTGGCTCAGCGACACTCCATGCATGTTTGCAGGAGATCGACAAGCAAGGAGCTCAAGGTCGCACTGCTCATTTCCATCTCACAAGCAGATACTCCGCTGCTCCGACAAGGACTCCAATGTTTCTGAGGATTCAGATTATGTGAGCTCGAGTAATAAAAAAATGCTCCAGGGGAAATGGAATTTGAAAGTAAGTTAATTAGAGAACTCACTAAGAGTTGGGCAGGTACATTTCACACAGATGACTCACTGAAGTTTGGATCATACTAGAATTAGTCGTGATTTTCTCATCTGCTAGACTTGGAATTCCTATAAAGTAGGAATTGAATGAATTCGATCTTTGTAGAAGATGATGGGAAATAAAAAACAAGATGGGGGGAGAAGAGAAGTGGAAAAAAAAGACACGTTTTTAAAGAAATTACAGAAGAAATTATACGAGATAAGAGAAACAGGACATTAGGACAGTCTGACATGAGTTACATAAAAATGTGAATTCCATCATGTGGATATCATGGGAAAAATATAGTGAGATATTTCACAAAAGTTACATATAAAACTCAATTATGTGAACAGAAATCTGTACAAAATGCCATTTCATTCAAATTCTGGTCATCACCATTCATCTACATGATATCAAACTTGTCTAATTATTCAAAATCAGAGTTTGAAAATTGTTTCTTGTCAAAGTTTTGTGCAAAAAGCAGAATGTTGTGAGCTAGCACATCCCAAGGTCCGACACAGAAATGTTTGTTAAGATAGCAATTGGTGGGCCCGGCAGCATGGCCTAGCAGCTAAAGTCCTTGCCCTGAATGTGCTGGGAACCCATATGGGTGCCGGTTCTAATCCGGGCAGCTCTACTTCCCATCCAGATCCCTACCCGTGCCCTGGGAAAGCAGTCCAGGACAGCCCAAAGCCTTGGGACCCTGCACCCACATGGGAGACCTGGAGGAGGTTCCTGGCTCCCCGCTTCGGATTGGCGCAGCACCGGCCGTTGTGGTCACCTGGGGAGTGAATCATCAGACAGAAGATCTTCCTCTCTGTCTCTCCTCTGTATATCTGACTTTCCAATAAAAATAAATAAATCTTCTTTAAAAAGATAGCAATTGGCTGCTGCATTGCTGAGCCAATGGCTGAGAAAAGCGAAAGGACATATTTTACTTAGAAAAAGGCATGGACTATAAGGTTAATCTGATCTCATCAACTCCTTATTTAGGAATAGCTCTCTAAAATAGTCTCAAATGGAAGAGGGTTCACAAACTGGAATCTGTACCTAGGCATCTCACTTGACTGATTCCAGCACTCAGCTGCCATTTAAAACATCTGTAAGCTAAGCAACTGTTTAATATGACCTATAAGACTATGCAGTGCATAAGAAATGCAAATATTCCTCATGCTGGAAACTGAGGAATGTGACATCCATGGCATACTGCCAAGTTTAATTTCCTGTCTTGTTTTACGGATGGAATTAAGATTGCACTGCAAGCAACTAAATCTTTCTAGCCAATGTACCACAGGGGTGATTATAAACAAATAACCTGGATGTACAAAGGATCAAAACTAATCCAATAAGGTTTTTAGATATAGTTAAAAGTGAGTATTCTTACAAAAACACATATGTTTGTTTGACCATTTTCCTGATGTCAGGCTATACAAACACAAAAATCCAGGTTCAAATATCCAGATAATTGGGGAATTTGCCTTGTCATGATAATTTTTCCTTCACAAGAGATGCATTGCATCATCGGCTTTAAAATAAGAAATTGGTAGATTTTGAATATGTTGTCATCATCATTGGAAAGAGGTGCTCACTTGCACCTGCCTTGCTCAATGCTTTGCCCGTATTATTTCACTGAATCCTACTAGCCATCCTTTAGGGGATGGCTGCTCTCTCCACTTTAGGAATAACAATCTTGAAGTGTAAAAGGCTGAGGGAGCGACCAACACCTCATAGCATGGAGGTGGACGCTGGAATCTGAGTGAAGGTCTGAACTTACAGCCACACTGAACTTTTAGCGTTCATGCTATGAACTGGGCAGAAACCTAGGACTTCCCATCACACCCAGAATGAAATCCATAGCCCTCAGCCTCGTCCTTGTCATCTGCTCCCTGGCCACTGCTCACCCACCTACAAAGCCACACACGTTCTGGCCACCTGCTGCCCCTTGGAGCACTGTGCTTGGCCAGGTGCTTGTTCTCCCTGGCAGACGGCAATGCTTCAGGGGTCCATAGAGTCTGCTCCCTCCTTCCCCCGAGGATCATCCTCACGTGTCAGCTCTTCAAAGGAGCCTCCTGTGATCATCCTACTCCTCCCTCATCGTCACTGTCCCTTTAACTTCAAACCTTAGTGCCACATAATTCGCCTGTTCAGTGTCTGGTCCATGGGAGCAGGGCCTTATCGTTTCTGGGTCATGAGCTCCTAGGATGCTTCCTGGTAAAGAGCACATGATTTTGAGGTTTTTGTGGAATCACTGAATAAAAAATTAAGTGCATGTGCATTTCAATACACAGTATTTGTGTCATGGATAGGGAAGCAATGATTAGTAGGGAAATCAAAAGTTGAAGTGTCTTCCAACGCTTAGGCTGCTTTCTTACAGTAGCAAGTGCCTGTGCAAATCCATGCGCCCCAAACAGGAGGAAAGATGGGTAACTACGAAACATCTGATTTAACTTCTATTGGAAAGGCACAGGGAGGGTGGGGAAGGCTGATTGTGCAGGACCAACTAAGCAGGAGGGGCAGGCTGGAATGAGCTTCAGATGTGTGTGTGAGCTCGGCCTGTGCCTGTGGCATACGCTGCCTGAGATGCTGGGATCCCAAACGGGTGCTGGCTCATGTCATGGTGCTCAGGTTCCTGTTCCTGTTCTGCTAGTGACCTGGCCAAGCAGCAGAAGATGCCTAGGTGTAGGCACCTTGTCACCCCTGTGGCTCCAGGCTGCTGTGGCCATCTGGGGAGCGAACCAGCGGCTGGAAGATCTCTCTCCATTTCTCTTAAAAATAAACAAATCACTTTTAAGATGTTTATGTGTGAGCTAAAATAATAGCAAAAAAATTTTTGATACAAATCCTCTATTGTTAATCAGAAAACTCTGATAAATTCTACTGCTGCTCCAGATATCTAGTCAGATCTGAGATCTTCCACAGAAATACTCCCAGAGACTCCCATAGCACCATACGTCACATGTTCTCATGAAAGCAAATCACAGACTACCAGTCCTTCAGCTGATGCTGAGCCAGGAGCAGCCCGGGGCCCGGCTGCACCACCAGCCAGGGCTCAGCCCTAGTCCTTCAGCTGATGCTGAGCCAGGAGCAGCCCGGGGCCCGGCTGCACTACCAGCCAGGGCTCGGTCCTAGTCCTCCCGCTGATGTAGACCAGGAGCAGCCCGGGGCCCGGCTGCACTACCAGCCAGGGCTCAGTCCTAGTCCTCCAGTTCCCATGGCACAGAGACTCCCAGGAAGCTGCAGTGTAGAGATGTGCTCAAAGCAGCCGCTTTATCCGCAAGTGCACGCTGGTTGGTGTGACTTGCGAAGTGCCAAATCACACTGGTCTGGCAGTATTACTACTTGCAAAGAACACAAAGAGAAGGTCTGTTTATTAACTTGAATGAGAAAAGTGTCTCCAAGACACTTGAAATATATTAATAAAGATAAGTGGAAATGAGAATAAAATATTTTTTGTTGTCCTTTCATACTCACAATGACATTAAACAGAGTTTGGATATAGATGTGACTGTGAATACAAACAACACAGAAATAATGAAAAGAAGTACATTTTCACAAGAAGCCTATTTTTAAGAATATGAAATATTGGTGCTAAGATTAGTGATATATGGTTTGTATTAATTCCATGACAACAGTGGATTAGCACACAGAGAGGAAAATAAAATTTTAAAATAAAACAAAAAGCTTTCTCTTGCCTGAGATCACATCCATTATGTTTTATGGCACAGTAGGGCATTTTATTTAATAAATATAATGGTTAACTTTTCAAAATAGAAACCCTGTGGAGAAAAAGCCTTATAAAAAGCAATGTATAAAGAGTAAATGAAGTCAAAGTCAAGACTGTGGTAAACCCATGAGAGTTTTGCTAAACATGGTTATTAAGACTTTTTTTTTTAAATTGGAAAGTCAGATATACAGAGACAGAGAGGAAGATCTTCTATCCATTGATTCACTCCACAAGTGACCGCAATGGCCAGAGTTGTGCCAATTTGAAGCCAGGAGGCTGGAGCCTCTTCCGGGTCTCCCATGTGGGTGCAGGCTCCCAAGGCTTTGGGCCGTCCTGGACTGCTTTCCCAGGCCACAAGCAGGGAGCTGGATGGGAAGTGGAGCAGCCGGGATTAGAACCAGCGCCCATATAGATTCCTGGTGCATGCTAGGTGAGGACTTTAGCCACTAGGCTACTGTGCCAGGCCCTGTTGCTAATACTTTATAAATGAAAGATCCATTCAACTTACGAGAGATTTATCAGGATAGACCCCAGCCCTCAGCAGCGATGCCTTCCAGCTGTCTACATCCTCCTGTGAGTCACACGCCAGTTCAAGGAAGCGGTAGTCTTTGTATACATTCCTGTAGTTGAAAAAAAAAATCAGGCTTTCAGTCTTGCAGCAAATCCAAAATGATACAAACGACAGTCCAAGTGGATAGCTATCTTACAGTCACTAGAAGCAAACACAGTGTATTTAAGAACAATTACCAAATGTCCATCATATTGTATACTTTTCAAACCCTTATATTGAGTAACTAATCAGTTATACTTATTGTTGAGCAAATTAAAAAGGAAACAGAGTAAATGAACCAAGG
The DNA here is from genome assembly GCF_017591425.1 of Ochotona curzoniae. Classification (NCBI taxonomy): domain Eukaryota; kingdom Metazoa; phylum Chordata; class Mammalia; order Lagomorpha; family Ochotonidae; genus Ochotona; species Ochotona curzoniae. The sequence goes on along the minus strand of NW_024466129.1, from coordinate 784,472 downwards.
AAAACACAAATACAATCAACCTTCTGCACAAGGTGCCAAGTACTTGGGGATTAATTGTGCTGCCAGGAAAGCATTTGTTGTTGCCTAGGAATCAGTTCAATTTTTTAAAGCTTTTTACAAGTCTGCATAAACAGCTCATAAAACTTTAAAATGCATGAACCTAAAACACACACTGTTACATTAAAAATAAATAATGCTCATCAAATTGCTAAAAAGAAATAATAACCAATATTTCATAGGGTTAGATGCCTCTGATGTGTAAACTAGAGGAAAAAAAAACCATAACTATGGGAACTGGCAATGTGGCACAGTAGGTTGAACAGACACCTGGCACGCCCACAGCACATGCGGGAGTGCTGCTTCAAGGCTCACTCCTCCACTTCCAGCCCAACTTCCCCCAACGTGCCTGGGAGACCGCACTGACGGCTGAGCGCTGGGCTTCCTATGGCCTGATGTGGTTCTACCTGGCCCAGCCTTGCCTCTTGCAAGATTGGAGAGTGAGCAAGCAGATGGAAGATCCCTCTCCCTCTGACTCCCCACCTTTTTTGTCACTCTGCCTTTCAAATAAACACTTTAAAAAAAATGACACCTATCATTCAGCTTCCATGACTCCCATTCAGTCTTATTTTGTCACGTTCTTTTGTGCATGTTTTTGCACTGTTGAGACACCCTCTCCCTCCCCCACCCCTTCCCCACTATTTCATCATCATCTTTGTCTGGCACTCTTACAATAGACTCCTTACTTGTCTCTCGGTATGCCCTGGATCCTTCAGTGTGTTCTGCTCTGTATCCTCATGACCTTAGGCAAACGTGTCCATGTATTTTCCTCTTGGCTGAGACTTCAATGGCTCCCCGCTTTCAGAAACAGCACGTTCCTACAACGGCTCGCAAGGACTCCGCCCTCCAGAGCCCCCTCTTCTCCCTGGCCTTCTTTCACGTCTTGGAGTGTGCCGATGTGTGGTGCTTACTCCTCATGCATGAACATGTGGCCCTTCCTTTCTCTTCCTCTCTCCTTGGACAATTACCTCCTACTCTTCCTTGGGAAACTCAGGAAACCCCTGCCATATTTCAATTTACCTTTCATTTATAATACTTCTTACAGCTATAATTTCAGAATTTTGTGCTTCTTTTTAAATTTGGCTTTCCTCCCTTCTTTCCCTTCCTCTTTTCTTTCTTCCTTCCTTCCTTCCTTGCTCCGTGTTTTTACAATATTTATTTATTTTTATTGGAAAGTCAGATATACAGAAAGAAAGATCTTCCATCCGCTGATTTACTCCCCAAAGTGGCTGCATCGGCCAGAGCCGAGCTAATCCAACACCAGGAGCCAGGAGCTTCTTCTGGGTCTCCCATGTGAGTGCAGGCTCCCAAGGCTTTGGGCCATCCTCAGTTGCTTTCCCAGGCCACAAGTAGGGGGCTGGATGGGAAGTGAAGCAGCTGGGATTAGAACTGGTGCCCATATGGGATCCCAGTGCGTGCAAGAAGAGGACTTTAGTCACTAGGCTTCTGTGCCAGGCCCTTCCTATCCTTTGCATTCCTTTCCTTTTTCCAAACCTCTCTGCTGTCTTTCATCCTCCCTCCATTCCTTCCTCTCTTATTTTCTTATCCTTTTTCCTTCTCTTTGTCCCTCCCTCCTTCCATATCTCCTTCTCCTTTCCCCTTTTCCTCATTTTTTCTTTTCTTTTTAAAAAATTACTCTTTTAAATTATTTTCCCTTTAACTACCCCATATACTCCAGGAGGACAAAGGGTGTATCATTTTCATTTTCACCATTATATCCTCATGGGATTCTGCAAAGATGACGCCTTTACTCAGGTCCAACACATGCTCTTTTGGGCAGCGAGGTAGACCTGTGGACTGGCTTTCAGAGGGCACGAGCAAGATGCTCTTATGGCTCCTTGCTGCTCTGGGTTGGGTGAGTACTTTGTGACCACAGCAGGAAGGTTCTAGGACAAGATCATCTTCCACAGTAAAGAAAAGTTAAAAGAAAATGTCTCTTCCAAACCTGCCCTACTCATGATACTTCAAGACATTTTCTTGACAGAGAAGAGGAATAGCACTCATCAAAACCAAAGGCGAATGCAAAGAACATCCCAGTAAGATAACAGAAGACTAAATCAACGAACAACCCATTGCTAAAAGACAGGACCAAATTACCACCTATTTGTATTAATCCTGAATCTCAATGGCTTAAACTCAAATGTCCTAGATAAGTAGACTGGATTAAAAAACAACACCCATTTATTTGTTGCCTACAAGAGACATATCTCATGAACAAAGACCAGTGGAAACTAGAACTCATGGATTTTGATGTGTTTTTCTTTTAGTTTCATATCTTCAAAACTCTTTCATTAAATTTTCACTGACTCATAGACCATAGAGTAGCATCATTTTCTTCAAGAAGATTCTTGATTTTTGTTTTCATTTCTTCAGCAACACCTTGGTTATTCAGTAGCATGTTATTTAATGACATGGTGTTGTAAATTTCTTCTTTTTCTTCCTATTGTTGATTTTGTTTTGTGGCTTTTCATTTAAGGGGATGTATAGTAACTGTGCAATGGAGACTATCACATCCAGATACAATGTAGTATGCATCTCTATTTCCAGATCAAAGATGGACTGTCAATGAAACTGTCAGATATATCTTGACAATAGGATGCTGGACTCTCTGCCATTGTCCGTGCCCACAATGACGGATGTATGACTGTTTATGAAGAACTATATTATAATAATGATATAGGGGAACTCAGTGGGGTGGGTGAGGGGATATAGGAGGGGGTAAGGGACTATGGAACTATATCATAAAATGATAATAATAAAAAAAGTTTAAAAAGAAACAATATGATAAATAAATTTAAAATAACATGACAGAAATAAAATCAAAATAAATCAATTATTAAGTTACTATAAATGAATTCTGTAAGTTGAACCATTTGTTTTAGATTAAAAAAATAAACTCAGGTATGTGTTATTTGCAAAAATAAAAAGCAAAAGCTGTCAGCCAAACACAAAATGAAATTTAAAAAGAACAAGGACAAATTTAAGAGCAGAAATAAACTTCAAAAGGCCAGCATGGTGACTCAATAATAAGAGTAACTCTCCACCTACAAGTGTTGGGATCCCTTATGGGCACTGCTGCGTGTCCCTGCTCTTCCACTTTCCATCCAGACCCTGCTAATGTGCCTGGGAAGGCAACAGAGGGCATTCCAAGTCCTTAGGGCCCTGTACCCAGAAGACTCGGGTGAAGCTCCTGGCTTCATATTAAATAACATAGTGTAAGTGAATGAAATAAATGCTACTAAAAATATACAGTCCAGGGCAAGTGTTCCGCGTGAGGGTTAAGAGTCCTGTATCCCATGCTGTAGAGTTCCTGGGTTGGACTTCAGCAATGCTCTTGATTTCAGCTTCCCACTAATACATTCTATACACGACAGTAGCACTGGGCCAAGGAACTGGGCTCCATGTCATCCATGTGGAATATTTCAATTCACCTCCTGCCTCCTGGCTCAGCCCAATTTAGATCATGGTGGGACTGGGGAAATATATTTGTAAATGGAAAATCCCTCTCTCTTTGCCCCTCAGAAAAACAAAACAACAACAACAAAAAGCTAGAAGATGGACTTAATGTAATCATATGTGTATGACTGAATTATAGACTTATTTTAGCACAACTTTCATTAAAAAATTGAAGTGTACTTTATTCAACCATATAAAAATACCAACTTTTAAAAATTAATAACATTTTAAAAATATGCTTTTTCAAGCTTAATTCAGAAAGAATTTAAAAAATCTGTTTGTAAAATGCTATAAGAATTAAAGTGATTTAGTCGGCTAACCTTATCAGCAGGATAAACATAAACTCAATGGCCTATAACTTTGAAATGGGAAATGTTTCATTTGCTTTAGGAATAAAGTCTATATAAAACACATAGAATAATTCTATTAAATTAGGGAAATTATAAAATCTTAATGAATAGCATAAAACAAGATTTTTTTTTTTTTGCTTTTCAACCAACTAACTGGTTATATTATTTCTGAATTTTGTTTTAAACATTTTTGGATTATCTTGTAATGTTTGTATTGGACATATCACAGTATTTTGACATTCACACAACAGGGTGTGTGGTTAGTCAAATAACTAGTCTTTCCTTTTCCTTATCTCCTACAGGCCTTTTTTTTTTTAAGATCAATTTTTTTTTTCCCTACTGGAAAGTCAGATATACAGAGAGGAAGAGAGACAGAGAGGAAAAATCCATTTGTTGGTTCACTCCCCAAGGGGCCTCCACGGCCAGAGCTGAGCTGATCCTAAGCCAGGAGCTCAGAAGCTTCTCTGGGTCTCCCACACGGGTGCAGGCTCCCAAGGCTTTGGGCCATCCTGACTGCTTCCCAGGCTACAAGCAGGGAGCTGGATGGGAAATGGAGCTCCCAGGATTAGAACCTGCACCCACATGGGATCCCAGTGCACTCTAGGCAAGGACTTTAGCTGTTAGGCTACTGCGCCAGGCCTGCATTCCTGTGACTTGTGTGCTGCGGAACCACAATTCCTTACTTCCCTTCGACTTGGATTCGGTGCCTGTTACCAGTCTCCCTGGATCCTCTCCCCCTTCACATTTTCCAGCCACTAGCAATCTCTATTTTAGAATCCAAATAGACTAATTTCCACATATGAGAGAGACCATGTGGAATTTACCTTTCTGTGTCTATCTTGAAATAAAATCCTTACAAATGAAAAGGTATGTTTAGTTGAATTGATTACATTGTGTCTAAAAGTCTAACAAAATGAACACCAAAAAACATGTATTGGGTAATGAGTCTCAAGCCCATCAACACTGAAAATCATCTTTAAACACATTTGCGAATTTCATAAGAAAAGTGATACCCCATTAATGCATTAATAACTTTCTTCCTTAAAAAGCAGAGTGTTTTGTATGCTTATAGAAATGAAGTTCTTTCGTCCTGATTTCATCCCATACTGCATGGGGCACACTAATTTTACGTGTATATGCAATGTTTGATGGTTTCTCACTTTATTTACATTTATGTGATGTATCTATCTTTACCTTTCATTTTGTACTCGTATTCAGTTGATTTACTTTTCAAAAAGATCCGTTCATTCTAAACGCTAACAGCATAGTTGGATTTTATTTTCCATGCCAACTTGAAAACCACTGCTTAAGAGTTGGAAAGTTTCAGTCAGGTCTCTTTCTTCCAGAGCTGGCCTTGCTTTTGCCATTTAGACATATACTTTGCTTTTTGAAAAATGTTCTTCATTATTTCCTTGGTCATGAGCAATGAGCTGCCTCTTGGCTTGTATATTTTTCAGTGGTTTTCAGTTCTATAGGCAAATTGCTTAGCTTTAGGCTTTTCACTTAATTCTTGAATTTCTTTTTGCATAGTTGAAATTCAGAAATAAAAGTATAACTCTTGGCTTCATGAAGAATTTAGAAGCCTTCACTGCTTCTCTGTGTCACAACACCGAATAATCTCTCTAGAAATAACGTTTGAAGCCACTTCTGCTATGCTGTCACTGCCTTGCGACAAGCTCAGGCTCTGAATGTTTTACAGTGGATTGCGTTACATTCAAGCCATCATTTAGTAGGACCCAGTGTTTACTTTGAACAAACATTTGTCATCCTGCATTTTCTACCTGGACCTTCATATCCATAAGTTGTCACTTGAGTGTTTTTCTTTAGCTAGCCACAGTTTTTGGCTCTTTTAAGATTTCCTGGTTGGCATGATGTTTGCCTTTCTCAAGGGGATGCAGTGAGACAGTGAAGAAGTTCCCTTTGCTTCTGTTGCCTAACCTCGTTTTCCTCAATCAAGGTGAAACTTATACTGATTATTGATAGATTTTTCAATCCAGCTCACCCTGTTAATCTTAAAAATAATTAGTTGACATCTCCACTTCTCATTTTGACCTGTTTTTAACTTTCTGTCTCTGTTTTGTATGACTTTGGGGGGCATAGCAATGATTAGAAAAAGTGAAAGAAAAAATTCTAATTTTCCACTACTGTATGAGCGATGATCTGGTTGAATCTTCTTAGCCTGTGAAGTTGGTAGCAGGGCTATTTCACAGATCAGAAAACTGAGATTCAGAGAGGCCAAGGGATCCTCCCAAGATGACACAGCTAATAAGTGACATAATATGGATATTCCCATCTTTGGCATAAGGCCTCCATAAATCAAAGCTTTTAGAACGAATGAATGTGTGGGTAGGAAATGAACAAATGGAAGCATAATGGAATGTACTTGGGCAATGCTTATTACTGAAATGATGTTTTTCAATTCGACTGGATCCTTAACTTTCTACAGAAACCTAAGAAATACATTTGTGAAGAGGGAAAACATGAAATAAGTCCAATTTGATTTAAAATAGAGAATACTTAGAGGAAACGAATTGTCCAAGAAGTTTGGGTTTCTGTTTAAAGATTATAATCTGTTACAGAGTGGAATGGACAATGGATTATCTTGTCTAAATCAAGAGTCACCACAGTCTTTACTTAGCTAATCACCTCTCCATTGTAGTTTTTAGCTCCTGGGTCTGTTTCAATTTGGAGTATTTCCACACACTGTATGAATTCCGTTAAGTGGTAAACATAAGGAGACTGGGAGCTCTTGGCTAGCCAGGAAGCACGAAAAAGGAAAAAGTGGGTGCCGACTTTCCACCTTCTCTGAGTAGATCTGAAAAATTCAGCTTTGGCCCGCTCTCACTGACCTTTCTCCAGAGTATTTTCTTTCAGGAGCTCTTCACATGGAAAATCTTAATTTTTTTCCCCGTTAAAGGACAGCCAAATTCTTGAGAGGGAAAATAATTATCTGGTTGAAACATTAGAAGAGGGTCAAAGGCTTCTGGTGGCTTTGGCTGCCTGCACTTTACCCATTTCTGAAGCCTCATCTTAGGCTGTGTCTAGACATCTAGGGGAGTTGGACACAGGTCTGAAACACTGAGCTGAGCTGATTTACTGGAAGTCCCATGAATGCTGTGGAGGAAGCTTCCAGGTTCTCACCGCACACTGGAGCTGTATAGATAACCCACAGCAATCTGCCCCGACTGCATCTGTTTTGTTTAGTCTATTTCAGCTGCAATCATGCAGATATAAGCTTCGGAATGATTGCACGTTGAAATCGAGCTGAACCATGTATTTTACAGTTTGAAGACATAAAAGCCACTGCAATGCTCAAAAACAAGTAGGAGAAATTTTTATGCCTTTGGTAAAAGGCTTTCGATTACCACGCTGAAGAGGGTAAGGCCACATGGCTCACTTACGCCTGACTATTTGTGTAACTTTGTTCACACGTTAATAGGATGCCTCTGAGTGTTGGCGATATGATGGCCAGTTCCTTCACTTACGAAACTCTTCATGGATCTGATATCACATAGGAAACATTGGCAACTGTGACCCATACGCAATGGAATGTCATCAAACTGGCCCCCAGGGAGGCCTGCATCCGGGGTGCCTCGTGAGGACAGCCGGTCAGCACCCTTAATACCACCTGCCACGACTATTCCTACTCATTTCTCCTAATCTGAACGCACAGCCACGTCTGGCAGACAGTTCTCATTTACAGTTCTTGGCCGGGAGGAAAATAAAACTTTCCTGTAGTCCATTTGTTAGTTTTTCTGTTTTTGTCTAGGTCCTAAACGTACAACTTAATTTTAGCATTAGTGCATTTCACCAGGTTAGTCTGCATCCATTTATTTCAGTTTGTTTCGCCGTCTCAACCCTGATGCTCGCAAATAATAGATTGCATTTCTCCCTGTTCCGCACGCACTGCCTATTTTAACTGTATGCTGCTCATAGTGTTAGACAATCGTGTCATAGACTGACAAGGACCTCACATGATGCATGAACGGGCACTCAAGGGACTGATGTAGCACAGGGAGTTAAGTGACCGCTTACCTTCCTGGCACTCCATATCAGAAAGCCAGTCAGACTCCCAGACACTGCTCTGATTCAGCTTACTGCTAATGCAGCTGGAAAGTCAGCAAAAGATGACCCAAGTACGCAGGGCCCTGGCACCCACATGATAGGCCAGCGTGCAGTTTCTGGCTCCTGGCTTCACACCAGCTTGGACTTGGCTGTTCTATCCAACTGGGAAGAGAATCAGCAGATGGAAAAAATCTCTCGCTCTCTCTCTCACTCTGCCTTTGAAATAAATAAGTGCAAAGCAATAAGACTTCAGACTTACTCATAAATCTATCACATATGTTCTATCTTGTCATATTTCTCTATTTTCACTCACGTATATGCCAAAACTTTTTATCAAGATCTAAATATATTATATCTATTTAATTCTATTTTAAAATTGGAGTTGCTTTGGTTCATGCTGTTTTCCAAAATTCAGAGCAAGTTCTTATTAACCACTGATATAGTTTCTAAATAATTACAAACATCTGCTATATTAATTATAGACTTCATGGCAGGGCTTCGATGATAAAATGATCAATCTAAATTACAACTTAGTTTTCCTTTTTGAAAAGCGGAACAGCTTCCAGTGCAGATTTTTATTAGTCAGTTATCCTACTATGTTCCCTTCAGCAATAACCCTCCTGCCTTCAGTTTCTGTACACATTTATTCTATTATTTTAGCTACATCACTGAAGACCTTCAAGTTCCATTGATCGTCCTTTCTCTTTCAATTTTACTTGCTTAATAAAATTTCAGTGAGACTATTTTCTTATTTATCTCCTGGATCTAAGCCATTTTGCTAACTGCACACACTTCAAATTCCCTAAAAGGAAAAAAAATATTTCACTTACTTGAAAGAAACACACACACACACACACACACACACACACACACACACACACACACACACACAAATGGGTTTGGGGAGAGAGAGAAAACGAGAAAGAAAGAGAGAGAGCAAAAGAGAAAGAGAGATAAAGAGAGACGGAGAGAGGGGTCCCATCTTTGAGTTCACCTGCTTTAGATGGCTTTAGTGGCAGGGCCTGGGCAAGGCCAAACCAGGAGCCACTTCATCCAAGTCTACACAAACAACAAGTGTCCAAACACCTGCACCATCATTTGCTTCCTTTCCAAATTCAGCAAGAAGCTGGATTGCGAGTGGAGACCCTGGTAATACTTCACTGATAACCTTGCTTCTGTTTCATAGGGAAGCTATATACAAGTAAAATCTGTGAGAAGGATCCATTTTCTTTCCAATCAATCCAATTAAACTAACTGTACTGCAACCACAGACTCTGCCTTTCCTTTGTACAACGGAATGCCATATACTCGATTTATACACAACGTGCATCTCTCAATGTTCTCATGAACTTGCTTCCTACAACTACTCACTTTCTCTTCTACTTAAACATTTGCCCCTTTCTACTGTTTAGATAATCCATATGCACACTAGCATGCCTTAAGTGTGACCAGTTATACACACACAAACACACTCATTCATTTTCTCTTTTGCATGCCTACTGTGTTTCTATTTGCTTTGACAGAAAAACTCTAAACTCTTTCCTTTTTTCAATGCAAGCCAGCAAGGATTGTGATCCTGTGACTCTACAGGGTACTACCAAGCTAATGGGATTCAAATCCTGCCAAAGCATATAGTCCCTGTTTCCCTGTCATTTGACTTGGCTATAGCCTTTGCCGTCATTCCCTCTCTCTGACTTCACTTTCTTCTCATGGCTGTTGCGATTTCACATCTCTCCATGTTACTCCAACCTTCTACCTCACCGACTATCCTTCGTACTCTCCTTTGTGTCTTCTTCCTTTCACACACCGTGCCATGCTGGAATGCTCCAATCACTGTTAATGTTCCATTTCTCTCTATGTACACTTTTTCCAAGGTGATGCTTCTTACATATCATTCAACGTTGGTAAGTGCAGAGAAGTTCTCTGTAGATCCCCATGTCCGTGACACCGTCTTTCCACACACTGATGAGCAGCTGTACCACATGTCTTAAAGTTTTTGTTGCTACATTCTCCACAAAGAAGCCACAGGGATCACATATTACATCACTACCCCATTTCTAAAGTCTCTCATTACCAGAAGAAAAAAAAATCCAAACTTCTTGCCATGACTTATCTACCTTTATAATCTCATTTCCCTCAATTTTTTTCTTGCTTTTTATGATCCAGGCTGTTGTATTGTGAAGTGTGTTTCACTGTATTGCAATTCATTTGAATCTAAGAAAACTGGTATTTTAATTATGATTAATAGAACCATGCTTGATAGCAGTAAGTATGAGCTTTTGTTTTGTTTTTGGTGTCACAATCAGTAAGGTTGATAATTAGGAGGTATATTGCTTTAGACTAAGGCTGATGGTTACATTGACAACTGCGCACCCATCTGGAAGCTAAGATAATATACCTCTGCGACAATTAATTTAGCACCTTTCAAATGCCATCTCAGACACATGCTCCCATGACTCCATTTGCTCTGTTGGAGCTGACACTGAGATGGCATCAGCTTGCAGAGCACTCCAGGACTGAAAAGCCGTTTAGCCCACTGCCAACAGCTTGAAAGCATCTAGACCAAACGAGCATAATTTTCAAGGGGTCTGTCCATTTGGAAAACTTCCTCCATGGACACAAGATCTTTGGTTCAGCACTACCACATTTTATGCTCAAGTAATTTTCTTTTACCTATTTTCCCCTATGTTTTCATATATTGTCTTTGCTTTATTCTGCCTCATAGCATACCAATTAATTTGAGAACTATCTTTGCATGATTTTGTTTATCATTTGACAAACAGTAAAAGGCCTTCCCCTGCTGAAAATTACAAACGCTGAGGTTGAAATATCTCCAAGTAATGGGGAAGCCATGTCACCCTGACAGGCTCAGACTGACACAGCCATACTAGTTCTTCCGTCCGCCTTCTCTCCCCTCTCTCTTTAGAATAAGAATGACGAAACCATACTAAGTCTTCCCTCCATCCCTCAGGCCTTTCTTTTTCCTTTCCCTTTCTTTTCATTTCCTCTCTCCCTTTCTCTTTTCACTTCTTTTAACGTGTATGTTCCTTAGGATTTTGCATTGGGCTCTTCTTGTTGTGTAAGATGATATTCTGGTTCACCATATACATCTATCATCCACTAACACCCTCAGAGAAAGCTCTGCTGACCCTCCAGCTAAAGCATGGTCATCTGTCGATTCTCATTTTTTTCAGCTGCTCTGCTGTGTTCCCAGCAGCTAACTGTATCTGACAAATATCTTAGGTATCGCAACTATCTGTTGCTTCTTCCAATGATAGCATACATTCCTCGACGGGACCTTAATTATTCCCCAATGCATTCATAACACTTCCATTTATAGCGGGCATCAGTTAACATCTCTTGATAAACTACTATTGGTTTTTTTCTTGACACTCAAAATACTTTTTTTTCTGTTTATCCTTGTCTTTGCCCTTTTTTTCTTTCCATTTATTAAATTATTATTATTTTATGATATGGTTACACAGGCTCTGGGATTTTCATTAACTCTTCCCCAAATCCCCTCCCCGCCCCAAACACTGAGTTCCCCTATATTACAATAGAACAGTTCTTTCTAAACAGTCATATGTCCATCATTACAGGAATGGACAATGGCAGAGAGTCCAGCATCTACTGTCAAGATAGAGTTAACAGTTTCATTGAGAGTTCATTTTTGATCTGGAAGTACAAATATATACTAAATTATATCCTCACATCTGACTATGATAGTTTCCATTACACAGTTACTATATATCATCCTAACTGAGAAGTCACAAAACAAAATCAACAACAGGAAGAAAAAGAAGAAATTTACAACACCATGAAGTTAAATAACATGCTACTGAATGACCAAGGCATTGCTGAAGAAATGAAAACAAAAATCAAGAACCGTCTTGAAGAAAATGAAGCTACTGTATGATATATGAGTCAGTGAAGAATTTAATGAGAAAAAAAAAACTGTTTTGAAGAAATGAAAATGAAAATAAAAAATAAAAATCCATGAGATATAGTTTCCTCTGGTCTTTGTTGGTGAGATGTGTCTGCTGTAGGCAACAAATAGATGGGGTTTGATGCTTTTGATGTTTGATTGATGAGTTCAAGCTATTTATAATCAGGGTAAATACGAACGGGTGATAATTTGGTCCTGTCATTTTAGCAATGGGTTGTTCACTGCTTTAGTCTTCTGTTGTTATTTTACTGGGATATTCTTTACATTTGCTTTTGGTTCTGGTGGGTGCTATTACTTTTTTTCTGTCAAGAGAATATCTTTAAGTATCATCTGTAGGGCAGGTCTGAAAGAGGTGTACTCTTTGAGCTTTTCTTTACTGTGGAAGAATTTTATTTCATTTTCAAGGACAAAGGAAAACTTTGCTGGGTTCATTATCCTGAGCTGACAATTTTTTTCCTTTTTTTATCTGGAATATGTCTCTCCCTTCTCTGCCAGCTTGTAGAGCTTCCTGTGAGAGGCCAGCTGTGAGTCTGATTGGGGCTCCTCTGTAGGTCAACTGATTTTTTTCACGAGTACATTTAGGGATCTTTTCCTTATATTTGATTAAAGAGAGCTTGATTATCATGTGTCGAGGTAAAGATTGCTTTTGGTCAACCCTGTTGGGAGTTCTGTGCCCCTCCTGGGTGTTGTTTCCCAATTCTTTCTCCAGATTAAGGAAGTTTTCCCTTTTTATTTCACTGAATATACTTTTAATCCCAGCTTCTCTACATTTGCCCTTTTAATAGTGTCTCTTAATTCTTGAATATTGTTTGACCCAGCTCTGCTTTCAGCTTTTTGATTGTTTTACCATTGTGGCAAGAAATATCTTCTAGTTCCGGGATTCTTTCTTTTACACCATTCATTCTATTACTGAGACTTTCCAGCGAATTTTTAATTTGCTCCATTTGCCTTTCATTTCTAATAATTCTGCTTGACTTTGTGTTGCTATTTCCTGCAAGACATATTCCTTAAATGTTTGCATGTGCTTCTTATTATTGACAAGAAGCTTTAAAACAAGTTTTTTTTTTAAGAAATTCAGTTGAATTTTTAATTTTCTTTTTTCCCCATTTTTATTATTATCCTTATTATATAATTATCATTTTATGATACAGTTGCATAGACTCTAGGATTTCCCCTACTCCCTCCCCTATTCCTTTCCCCCCATGTCCGAGTTCTCTCATATTATTACAACAGCATAGTTCCTCATAAACAGTCCTAAGTCCATCATTGCAGGCATGAACAACGGCAGAGAGTCCAGCATCCCATTGTCAAGACACAATCAACATTTTCACTGGGAGTCCATCCTCGATCTAGGAGTTGTTTATCCTCCATTTCCTTGATGCCTTTTTCAGTTAATTCTGTGGTTGGCAAAGGCTTTTGCTCCTTTGCAGGGGAGGCATCAGTAATATTCATTGTGTCTCTGTCTCTTTTTTGCTCTTGGTCATTGTACTTCTGGCTGGAAGATTCTTCTAGTTAGGGCAGGTTTTGTCACTAACAGGTCTGCAATTTGATTTTACTTATTGTGTTTGGTATCAGGTTCTTTGTTTGCAGTCATTTGTGTCACTCCCTCCAGTGAGTTTCAGGTCTGGGTTCTTATGTTAGACATCCACCATGGTCTCCATAGACTCAGCTCCTGGCTCACCTCTATCCACCTCCTGTGGTCTTGTACTGTGGTTGCACCATTTTATGTGCAGTCTTTCTCCCACTTCTAGTTAGAGCAGTGCCCAGGATTAGGAAGACACCAGGTGTCCTAAAGAAATAGGCTTTTGGTGGTGTTGGTCTTGCTAGAACCTGTTGGCCATTAGGTCTGAGGGCCACCTGGACCTATTTTGACCCATATGTTCTTTGCCTGGGTTCACCTCCTGAGCTCCCAGTGAACTCCCCTTCCCAGCTTGCTACTGGTGGAGCTCCAGTTGCTGATGGAACTTAGATCTCCACCCACTGAGTGCCGCTGGTGTATCTGGTCACTGCTTTCCCATGTCTGTCAGGCTCCAGGTGCCCCTCTGCCATTGGCCTGTCCTCTCCTGTTTCCTTGAACGTGCCCTCTCAGCTTCACCCTGGCTAATGAGTCACTGTTTAAACATGTCCTTACTCTATTCAGCCATCTTGATTGCAGCATCCAATATTCTTGAAAGATTATTGACAATAAGTCAATGACCTTAAATTACCATAAATTATGATTCAAACTTGTTACAACAATATAGCTTTAATAATTTAGCACTATGAATTCTGTATTGTAGAGAGTATTCCTGATTTCTAATATCCATGGTAGCAAAATAGCTGTACAAAATAGCAGTACAAAAATAGCTGTAGAAATTATGATAGAAGTTGAAAGACTGTGTCAAATAGCCACTCAAAATTATAATTGTATACTATTTACAAAATAAACAACATTGGACAACCAGGATTGAAATACAGGAAATACAACAAAACTATTCACTAGCCAAAATCCTTAAGCTTACTATGAAAAACAAGAAAAGAAAAATACCATATCAGCATTGAGGTCATTAAGTTATAAAATTATAAAACGAAGTAAAACGGACTATGTGGTACTTACAAAGTTAGGAACTAACTAGGCAAAACAAGCATATCATTAAATTCAATAGCATGTTCACCCCTGAATCAGAAAGTGAAATACAACCATGATCTGAAAGATGAGAAAAGTAAGACCTAGGAATGAGACCTATAATTTCATAAATCAAAGATTAAATTATTTCAAGATATACAAAGTATACTCTCATAGCAGAGAATTTGTACAGAAAGAGAATATTACAGTCACAAAATATCAACTGGCCAATGTCTATAGGATAAACAAAAAAATTTAATTTTTTTCTTCAAAAATCAATGTGGTTTTATAGAGCTTTATATATATTCTTTTTCTAATTTAACATGTAAACTTTTTTCATGCAGAATCTCTCAGAAAAATAATAGATTCATACATGTAACAAATTTCAGAAATAATAAAACTCCATGCAGGATTGTCCAAGCTGTGTCTACCTCTGCTTTAAATAGTGTTAAGCAGTGTTCAATAAATCAATATCATCCATGAATAAAAATGTTCAACTGCTAAAAATTAGGAAACTTAATTTGACAAAAGATCCCAGCCTTAGTGTGGTTGAAAATGACCTGTTTCTTGACTTCTGCCCATCAGGCACCAATTACCAATGTTTCTTCCTGCCTCGTGCCATGTGCCATCATGCCATCGCTCCTTCTCCCTTCACCCAGTATATATCTACACACTGTTCTAGTTAGTTTAAACTGTCCTAGAACTCTCAAATGGACAGGTTACTCTGTTATAAATTCTCACAGTAGATACAAACAAGAACTGTATCAACGATTCTGGCTTGTTGCACATCCCCCATGAAAGGGGACTCGTTTCTCTTAGTCATAGAACTGTAGTGTGGTACCAATGTTTGTTAATAATTCCCAGTGAATGAATATAACTCAAGAATTCATTAACAGCTAAGTTAGCTTAGCACTCTTCATTTCCTTAAGATATTTTTCTTGCCTTTTAATAACATTTTCAAAGATCAATACAACAGTTTCAAATTGGAGAACTGCCTTTGGCTCAAGTGTCATGATTTACTGCCTTATAGGACATATTTCTTCGAACTGAGCTGATTTAATATTTGACCGAAACCATTTCCTTTTCTTGACAAAGAAAAGGAGAAAATAGATACTTTTTAAAATAAAAATTAAAATCTGTAGAAAGGCCCTTGAAAAATACATTTACTGTAAGTTCAGCAGCAGAGGACAGCTGAGTCACCAATACTCCTGCGCTTCTCTAGCTGCCAATGGCTGTGGTGCCAGGTCCAGGTCAGCACCAATCACTGTGACAGCCAGAGAGCTGGAAGCATGAACTCTGTTATAACAGTGAGGGTCTTACTCACAATGAAAAAAAAAAAAAGGTCAAAAAGGAGGCAGATTGCAATTTAAATGGAAATGTTCACAACATATAGCTTATTATCTAAATAACCTCCACACCCAGATGCTAAGGCAATCTGATGTCATATAAACTAATGGATTGTGATTCCCGGAGCTGGCAGCAAGCAGGAACTTGATCCCCTGACTTCTTGCTCATGGCTCCTTTCTCTCAGTTTCCCTTGTCTCCTTCCCTGAAGAATAAGCCCTATGAATTGAAATGGTGAGTTCTGCAGGAGAAATTGAGAAAGCTAATGCCCGTAGGATGTGGGCACTTCTCTCCAATTCCAGATGTCCTGGCGAGTTCTGTCCTCCAGGACAGGCATGCAGTCTCCTGGCTCTGCTTAGGATTACCAGGAGTTCAAGTACGGCCATGAATCGGATCCATTTGGTTTATGTTTTATCTGTTTGTTTCCTGTATACTGCTTCTAAAAATAGCATTAGCAACAGTTTCAACCAGGGAGGGCCAGAAAGGGGTGTGATTAAAGGGGCTCCTAACACTTTAACAGTGATGATTTTGGTGCCAGATGGGTTAAAGAGGCAGCAACAGAAAGCTGGCTAAGTGAATATGCCTGCTAGGCAGTTGGAGGAGTAGAGCTGGTGTCTCAGGGTAATAAATAATAACCATACAGCATGTGGCTATGATGCTGGGTGCCATGTGAATTTATTTTATTTTAATACAGCTTATTCGTTCCATTAAGTTATTTTCCCAGAGGAGGACGAGCCAAACAGCCACAGGTCATGTGTCTACTTGGGCATAACCAACAGCAGGCAAATTAGCCAAGATTACAATGCCATTAAGAAAGAGTTGGTGTTGCAATCCAAACTTCATTTAGCCCAAAGCAATGAATGGAAGACTTTAGAAGGGAATAAAAGGCAACTGGTGAAGAAAGCAGAGAGAGAGAACCACAATTATTCTCATTCTGTCTCTTTTATTAGGTCAGAAGAGGTACGGTGTTGGTCTGCTGGAGCTCAGCATTTCTAAAATTAAAGGAATAAATACGAAAAGGTCACCGTCCCCTCCATGCCTTGCCTGATCACACACAAACAGTTTGTGCTGGAATGGTCTTGACCTTCAACAAGTCCAGTGCCGGAGAATCATTCCAGGGAGTCAATGACCAGAGAGTAATAATAGTGATTGATTACTCATGAAAAATTTCTAGGAAACAAAGTTTATGAGGGAAGTAGCATCTACGTGTTTATCAATCCAACAAGCAGTAATTCTGGAATAATATGGGCAGTTGTGGATTCATCTTAGCTTACAAAAACTTAGACACAAGCTACTTGAGAATTTTCAGAGCCTATGACTGGGGGTAGAGGAGGGATGTCTTTGTTAAGCTTCCCAATTTAAGACACTCTTAAAGAAAGCAGGGTAGAAGAACATTTTAGAAGAATGAAAAGGACTGTCAGGGGCATGGTATCAATGCTTGTGTTCAGTGGGTTCCCACAAAACTGCATTTTCAACATTTTAAAATGATTCCTTCTTGGCATCATTAGCTTAAAATTTTGTGAAATCCTATGCATGATGCTCCTTGAACTCATTTCAGAAAGGTTTGTATGAGTCTTCATTACATGGATACAAAGGTCTACAGCCCACTGTTCTGGGGTTCTACACAGATGCCCTGGGCAGACAGGGCTGCATACCATGTGCATGGACTTGGATGCTGGACCTCCCAGTCTCACCAAGGAAATGACCTCTGAGGCATGGCTCTGAGACAAGTCACCACCTACTTCAAGGAGACCAGGAGAAACTGATGTTTGCTAAGAAGCCATGTGTTGGGTTCAGCACAGTGGCTCAATTAGTTAATCCTCCCCCTCAAGCACTAGCATCCCACATGGGCACAGCTTAATGTCCTGGATGCTGCACTTCCCATCTAGCCCTCTGCTAGTGGCTTAGGAAAACAGTAGAGCAAGGCCCAAAGTCTTGGGACTCTACACATTGTGGGAGATCCGGCAGAAATTTCTGGATTCAGATTGGCTAGGCTCTAGCTGTTGTGGTCACTTGGGGAGTGAACCAGTGGATGGAAGATCTTTTTTGTAAATCTGCCTTTTCAATAAAAATAAATAATTTTTTTCCCCAAAAAGTTATTTGCCAGGTATTGTTGTTAATCCTGAGGCATCCACAGTGATAAAGAGACAAAGTCCTCCTTCTCACAAAGCTGAAATTCTGGCATTAGGCAAAGGAAACAATGTGACTGGAGAGCTGAGACATTCACAGTAATTTATTTAGACTTCTCTGCTGAGGTACCAAGTGAATCCCAATATTCCAAAAATATATTCCCCTTCCTCTAAAAATAAAACAAAAACAGACGTCTGTTTTGTTCCAGTAAGTTTCATCATTTCAACAATTACTCAAAAGGCCAAAATAATTCACTATCCAGATAAAGGAAATTTACAAAGCCCTTGGTAGCTGTTAAAAATTTCTGTTTAAAAAATGTACACTACAAAGGACCAGACAACAGTTTCAAAGAACAATGATTTCAGTTTTAAAACTAACTCTAAAATTGAGATGTCTTTGCCTTCCAGGAAAACTAAGCAGCTGAGAGATTATTTCACTTCTTTTTCTTTCACATTTTGCTGGATTTAATTTGGAGAAAGAAATATTTAAAAGAGAAAATTGTATCCAACACAGAACAAAACCTATTGCGAAACAGGCAATTGCACATTTTTAAACACAAAGGCAAAACCAAGCTGATGACGGAGACATAGCTCTTTCTGAGTGAAATTTACTTCTTTCCTGCTAAACATAGACGATGGACATTCTGGATCTTAATATAATCAATTCTGACTTAGTTTTATCCCTGGAATCAACATGCTTGAGGAATCATAGCAAAGGCTTCTGGAAGTAGCAATGGCTAATCAATCATATATTAAGAACACCAACCATGGTGCCCTATTCTGGCACTGAATTAAAGACCAGGGGATGTGTGTGAAGGGGCTAGAGACGTCCTCCAGGATGACTGAAGGGCCCACGGGTGAGGTCAAGGGGGAGATTATCAAAGATGAAGGAGCAGGGTCAGCTATGGGTGCAGCGACGTGGAGCTCCTTGCATTTTAGCCATTATCACTGAGGGTAAAAAATGAGAGATAAAAGCATTGTGTATAGGCTCACAAAGTCGCTCCAGTCTGCCTCAATGGACAGCAAAGAGCTGAGAGAGCTGAAGCCTGCGAGGGAAGGCGCTCTGCAGGAAAGCAGCGACACAGGGATGGTCTGCTGTGGTGAAGACAGGGCTCTGACCAAGTCCATGAGTTCCCAGGGACCTGAGACAGACGGATGTGCATCCCCTCTCTTATCTTGAGGGACACATCAATGTTTGCATTGGGAGTTCAGTTATCAGACAAGAATGATGAGCTCTACTGACAAGAAAGGATCCATGACCATCTCTAAGAAGAATTAAGTCTGGCATTAGAGTGGTCTAATATAAGGTGTTTCCAGACTGAGATAAAATCAAAATAATTTTTTAAAGAGATATTATTTCTTTTTATTTGGAAGGCGGAGTTATATATAGAGAGAGGGAGAGAGAGAGACAGGGAAAGAGAGGGAGACGAGTGTGAGAGAGCAAGGGATCATACCCACTGATTCATTCCCTAAATGGCCACAACAGTTGCAGCCAGGATTAGGGCTGGGCCAGGTCAAAGCCAAAACCCAGGAATTCCATGGGGCCTCCCTTGTGGGTGGCAGAAGACCAAGTACGCAATCATCGGGGCACAGACACAAAGGCAGGGAACTGGGTATAAAGTGGAGCAGCCATGTTCAGTCTGGTGCTCCTATGGGATGCTGGTGTCACTGGCAGGAATTTAACCTGTGTGTTGCATCATTGGCCCCTCAGAATGTTTCTGAATAAATGAACGTAAGCCCACTTGGAGTATCCTATCCCCTTTCAGAAATCTCACCAGCCAGTTGCCTTTCGGACTACTGAATCATTTAGCATCTTGAGAGCTTTAGGTTTCTGAGAGAAATCAGCATGTTGTAGTGTAAGGAACACAGACTTAGGAATCAGAAATTCAACTGCAGTACTATTAATTAGGTGAGTGGGTCTGTGACTTCGGATTAAGTTACTTAAGTTCTCAAAGTCTCTCTTTCTACATGTTAGATATGGATAGTGCTATCTAAGAGGGTTGTTTTAAGGATGTAGATTAATGGATGAAAAGCATTAGGTATGGCTCTGGTAGTTATTTCCTGGAGAAAGACAGACTACACAGGAGGCGGATGGGAAGATCAGAGAGGATGAATAATGGACAAGATAAAACACAACTGTCACCTCCTTCACAGTCCCGCAGAACAGTGGGGTGAAGTCTTAGGGAAATGTACATAAGATTTTCATCTTGCCAATATATTTTAGATGTTGCTTACAGGTGGAATATGGTATTTCTTGATCTACTTCAATTCTGATGTTTCATACCTTTATACATAATTCTAGGATTTCAGAGCAAAGAATTCTGATGGACAAAAAACACATGTTAAATATTTTAAAGCATTAGTAAGAAAGACACAAGGCTAATACTGCCAAAGCAGCTGGCAGTTAAGAATATACCCAGAAATTATGCAGTGGAAACTGCAAACCAGCTTGAGGCATGCCATGAAGTAAATACGATTTTTGAGTTTGTTGTTGTACTTTAAAAACTACTGATAATTATTTATATTAGATACAGAGCTATTTAGAGTAATTTACAGCACTAAACAATATCTGAATACTGTAGGCTCTAAAATACCCTACAAGGCTAAACAGCTGACCAAGGGAAAATCAGTAACTAATAGATGTGATTCACAAAATGGAGAAGGATCAAGGGACGGATCATGGAGTTGCTTGTTTGGACAGGGTGGGCACAATGATGTAATTGTTTCTGAGTAGAAATATGAATTGGAAGTGGAAAGCATGAAGCATGAGAATTTCTGCAGAAGAATGGTCCGGGTCAATGCAGAAGCCTTCAGACAGGACGTTCAGCATCTGAAGAGGCATCAAGGTGGCCTGGGGCACGAAATGGTCAAAAGTAAATTCAGAGTAGAGCCACGGTTGTGATGCAGTGGGTGAAGCTGCTGCCTGCTGTGCCAACATGCCATAGGAGTGCCAGTTCAAGTCCAGCTGCCCCACTTCAGATGCAGCTCCCTGTTGAAGGTGCGCCAAGTTCCATGAACTCTGTCATCCATAAGGGAGGCTCAGGGATGTCTGAGGAGTAATTCAGCGGATGAAAGTGCACTCTCACTTTCTCTTTTTGTAATCACACTTTCCAAACCAACAAATCCTTTTTAAAAATTGAACTCAGAGGGATAGCAAGCTAATATGCCTCCAAGCACCAGAATCACAAATGGGCGGTATCTGTGCTCTGGCTGCCCCACGTCCAATTCTGCCCATGGCCTGGGAGAGCAGCAGAGGATGACCCCCATTTGGAACTCCTGCACACGCATGGGAGGTCAGGAAGAGCTCCTGCCTCCAGGCTTCAGACTGACTCAGCAGTTGGCTGTTGTGGCCATTTGGGGAGTGAACCAGTAGAAGGAAGCCCTGTCCCTGGAGTTTTTGCTGTAAACATAAAAAGGTATAGAACGAAACAGCTAGAAATCAGGTAACGGACCACAGGGGAAAGCTTGGATATTCTTCCTGAGCTTGATGAAAAGACACTGACGATATTTAAGAGGAGGCGTGTGGTAGGTTCTGGTTTACTCCTTGGGAATCTCTCTCTAGTACTGCATGAACTCGGTAATCACAGTGTCATTAGCACAAAAAGGAAAAAGCTTGGAGGCAGCTTTGTAGGAGTTCAAGCAAGGAGGATGAGGCTGGGAAAGCAGAGGTAGGCAGAAAGAAGCGACTGAATTCTTTTTTTTAATTTTTATTTTGAATTTTGAATTTTATGGTGCAAATCCATAGAGTCTGAGTCTTGCCCCCAAATTCCCATCTCCCGACTGATTTTCCCCATACTGTTACAATAGTAAGTCCTTCACAATGAGTTATAATTCCATCAGTCTGTTATTTAAGTGTGCCCTGACATTGAAGGTACAATTTCAGACAGTCCAGCATCCCATTGTCTAGTTATGTCCAACAGTTTCACTGGGAGTCCATCTTTGATTTGGAAGTAGAGATGCCTATTGAATTGTGTCTTCACATCTGGATATGGTAGCCTCTATTACTCATCACTACATATTTCCTTAAATAAGAAGCCGTGAAATAAGGTCAACAACTGGTATTAAGTTAAAACAACAACGACAAAAAATTACGGCACCATGGAGTACAAAAAACGTGCCACTGAATAACCGATGCATGGGTGACAAAAAGAAAACAAAAAAGCCTAATCTGCATGATGGTTTCCTTATAGTAAACCTTATATTAAACAAATACCATAGTATTTGTCCTTTTGGGATTGACTTACTTGACTGAGAGTAATGGTCTCTAGTTGGGAACATCTCATTGCAAATGGTATAATTTCATTCTTTTGAATGGGTAACATCCCATGGAGTAGATGTATCACTGTTTCTTTAACCATTCCTCTTTTGATGGGCATCTGGATTGTTTCCATGTCTTTGTTATTGTAGATTGTGCTGCTGTAAATATAGGATTACAGATCACCTTCTCATATGCAATTTTCATTTCCTTTGGGTATATTCCTAGGAGTAGGATAGCTGGGTCATATGGCAGGTTTATTTGCAATTCTCCAAGCACTCTCCATACTGATTTCTGTAGTGGTTGTACTAACCTACACTCCCACCAGCAGTGAAGGAGGGTGCCTTTCTCCCCACATGCACACCAGCAGGTGTTGTTAGTAGAGTTCTGAATGCAGGCCATCCTCACCGGAGTTAGGTGGTACTCAACGTGGTTTTCATTTGAATCTCCCTGATAACTAGGGAGCTGAGCCTCTTTTCATACGTCTGTTATCCACTTGAATCTGTTCTTTTGAAAAAATGTCTGTTCACTTCCTTTGTCCATTTTTCCCCCACAGGATCTTTTTTTTTTTCCACTCTCCCCGGGTTTCTGAGCTCTTTGTAAATCCTGGATGTTAGTGCCCTATCAGTAGTGTAGTGTGCAGAAATTTTCTCCCATTCTGTTGGTTGCTTCTTCACTTTGTTAATTGTTTCCTTTGCTGTACAGAAGCTTTTTAGTTTGATGTAGTCCCATTTGCTCATTCTGTCCTTGACTGCCTGTGCTTGTGGAGTCTTTTCTAAGAAGTCTTTACCCGTTCCTATTTCTTGGAGAGTGCTTCGCAAGTTTTTGAGACTAAATTTTAATGCATGTCCAAGGCAATGCCATCATACATTTTTGAGAAACTGATTGTGGAACATGACGATAAAAGAGGACTCAAGGGTGACCCTACATTCCTGGCACGAGCATTTGAGAAGCTGCAGGAGGAATGCGTTTGCATGGAGATATCAAGAGTTAGTTTTAAGCTTGTGTTGGTAGGGATGAGAGATTCATTTAAAAGCAAGGAGAAAATCCACAGCTGGACATGTACATTTAAGATCATCAGCATATAAGACAGGTCTTCAAAAAGTTCTTCAGAAATTCATATTATGAAAAAACTATGAATGGATTCAACTTTTTGTACCAAGATAAATTTATTTTTTCATTCCACTTTCCACGAACCTTCTGACCCTCTCTTGCAGATGGAGCAAGGGTATTCTAATATTTTCATGATATTGGGGACCAAGACATTCATGAGCTCAGTGAATCTCAAGACTAGTGGCATTTACAAGAGCAATGTGAGTGGACAGTGCACTGCCAGCTAATGTGTGCTGTTCTGGGTTACTCAGACATACGCTGTGAGCACAGGGGATGGCAGACTGTGTGCTCAGAAACAAACAGTCCTGCCGTGGGTATGGTAGTCCACTTCAACTCTACTTGATTCAGCATTTCTAAGTTGTGTTTGTCAAACGAAGAAGCTTTTGCTACAAACATCTGCATATTACAAGGAATTTAAGGATGTCAAACTGTTTTTCAGCCCAACATAAAATTATGATTTCCTCAAGATTTCTCAGAAATGAAATGCTCCCTCCAAAGATGATGAAGCATCAATCTTTCTCAACATGCACACTCATCCATTTCCTAGACTGAAAGGAGAAAACAGTGACGCATGGTCTGGCAAGGTTGTGTTTATGAAGCCAGATTGCAGTAAAAACAAGCAAAGCGAATTTCAGCAACAGAAAGCTGGCCACCTTCCCCCCGGGTCAGGCAGGAGCAGACTGAGCACACAGCCCAGGAAAAGGCACAGTGAGAGAAGGAGCACGTCAGCCTCCAACTCAAGTCAGCAGCAGGATCCAGGCTGCTCTGCGCTCTGGGATAACCAGGGCAATGCTCCTGCAGAACCCGAGACTGCGAAGTCAAGGGCACATGGGGCTGCAGCTGTGTCCTGATGCGACGGTCACATGTTGAAGACAGGGTAGCAGGGGTGTGTAGGAGGGAAGGGGCCACACACTCGCCTTCTCCCCCACTGCCTGTCAGAGCAGGAGTTCTGATGCTTCCCTGGAGGCAGGCACATGCATCGCCTATTGTGAAACACTTGTCGGGGTCATGAATCATGAATTGAGATAAATATTTAGCATCAGCAAATTATAAAAATACTGGGAATATTAACTGGTAAACATCTGGTAGGACATTCTTCATACACGCTTTGCCATTGAATTCTCTAACACCTTGAGCAGTCTCTGGTCACTGTAGGCTAATCTCATACTCCACATGCGAGAGAGGACAGGCAGCGGCCTTCCCATGACCACACTGTCCTTCTGAAGCAGCTCTTTCCAGTGCAGCCGTAACTTGACAGAATTGCTTGGGAAGTGTGTGTGTGTGTGTGTGTGTGTGTGTGTGTGTGTGACCTCTTGAACTCAATGCAATCCAAGACTAGAATTCACAGAACTTCGGTGTTGCCTTATTGTATCCAAGGCCTTTCACCTTGGTGGTTTACAATTCATTTCATGGCAGAAAATCGTAGTTACATAACATAATGACATGAACATTTAGAAAACAACTCAAAATAAAGTATCCCATTTTTTGGCGGGAGGCTAGGCTCACAATAGGTTATTCCTCTATTTCATCAGTTATTTATAGCTTTTTGATAGGATCTTTTCAGATTATACTGCATTTGACCAGGATGTTTAATATAATATAATATAATATAATATAATATAATATAATATAATATATTGCACATCATAAAACATGACTTCTTACAAAAGTCTTGACAGGCTCTACTTGACTAAAGGAACACCTTGCACAGATATTTTCAGGCCCAGTTTAGAAATTTTCCTAAATTCTTTTCTCTCATTTCTTTTTTCACTACCTGGAAGAACCTCATTGGAGTTTTCGAAATGTATTTCTGATGACTTACACAAATGCTAGGTTGTTTTGAGCACTGGAAATATAGAAGATTTGGATCCTGAGAAATGTCATTTGTGATACCAGTGATAGAATTATTCATCTCTTCCCAGCACACAAGACTCAGGGGGTGCACGGAAGAACATGCTATCCCCGAGCCCTCCTAACAGGGCGCAGCACCTGCCAGCACTTGATAAAATATTTAAAAGTTGTTGAATTTCTATCCCCAACCCATTTTTTTTCCAGACAGCTTTCCAGTCAGATTTTATTAAAAAGATTTATTTTAATTGCAAAATGAGATATATAGAGAGGAGACAGAGAGGAAGATCTTCTGTCTGATGGTTTACTTCCCAAATGGTCACAATAGCTGGAGCTGAGCCAATTCGAAGCCAGGAGCCAGGAGCCTCTTCTGGGTCTCCCATGCGGCACAGGGTCTCAAGGCTTTGGGCTGCCCTCAACTGCTTTCCCAGATCACAATTAGGGAGCTGGATGGAAAGCGGGGCCACCATGATTAGAACCAGAGCCCATATGGAATCCCAGAGCATTCAAGGTGAGGACTTTAGCTGCTAGGCTACTGCGCCAGACCCCAAGATTTTTTTTTTAAAGAAGTAAAAATGAATTTTCTTTGGCATTTTACAAGAATTCCGGATTTCTAATAAGCTTTAAAGTAAACCTTTACTAATGGCTATTTAAAAGCATAAATGTGTAGCTATCCACATGTGTAGCTCATTATAACTAACACTTAAACGTCCCTATTACCATGCCAAATAATAACACATCTTTTCCTTTCAAACAAACTATCTTGCCATTTGTGTAAGTTTTAATTCCCATTTTTAATTGCAAAAAACCCATCAACTTATACAATGTAAAAGCGGGCTCTCCGTTTCTTACCCTAGAATTTCTGTGATTGTTAAAATCGTAAGAACAACCCAGAAGCATGAAGGTATATATCATAAAGAACAGTATCACATTAAAGAGCATCACATTCATTCCACTTGAAGTCTACCCCTCAAGGGCTTCTGGCTAGCTGGTACACGCGCACACACACATGCACACACACTCACACACACTCACACACACTCACACTCCACACCCACCCATAAACATACACACTCCATACCTACACAGACACACGTTCACACTCATCCCCACACACCCCAAACATAACCACATACACACACCCTCTCTGTATTCGTTTTTAATAAGATGCATTTTTCATAATGAAGTCTCTCTCGAATGCATGAATATTATCATTTTGTACCAATAAACCTCCCTTTTAATTTCATGTCCATGAATTTTTGTGCATACTCACACACAACAGATAAACACACATACATACATTATAAGGATTTTTCTGTATTTATTAGAAATAATCTTTTTATGATTTAAGATAATTTTAAAACAAATAACGTGTAAGTCTTCCAGAACAATTTAAAATTGATGGGTTAGAGTCCACTTAGATCTTCAGCCCTCTAAGGAAAAACAATTAAAATAAGTTTTCAAAAAAGTTGATCAGAAATGGCAGTTTACAAAGCAGGTTTCACCGTCAATATGGTAAGTACTATGAACGCCAGTTCCCCCAAGAGGCAGGACCCTCTAGAATACTGTTCATCCAGTCTCTCTGTTGCCAGGTCCCAACCACTTTCACCGCCCGGAGGAATCTGAAAACACGACAGCTGGATCAACAAGCTCCTATGCAGTGTCTACTCAGTGTTCCAGCAGTGGGGGAGCCTTGCGAATTCACAAACTACTCATGACATCTTTAAAAAAGCTATAGCAAAAATAAAAACATGCATGTAATATATAAAAGTATTAGGATATGGAGGAGCCATTCCTGACAATCAGCTAGTATCTTTTTCTGAGCATTTATTTCTGTTTGAGAGGCAGAGTTACAGAGAAACAACGAGACAAGCACACAGAATGCTAGTCTTTTGACTCCACAAAGCAACTTTCATGCCTTCCTTAACTTCCGCCAGACTAAACATCAAATGGTCCAATAAGAATATACCCAAAGCAAAGTAAATCAGCATATGAAGGAGTCATCTGTACTTCCACGTTTAAGGCAGCTCAATTTACAATAGCTAGGCTATGGAACCAACCCACACGTCCACTAGCTGATGACTGCAGGAAGAAAAGGTGAATCATACACATGACAAAATACTACTTAGCCATGAAAAAGAATGAAATGACAAAACAGATGCCAGCCAAGACCATAGGCTTGGTAAAATCAGCCAGACACAAAAAGGCAAATATCATGTTTTCTCTGACTCATGGTAGCTGATGCATAAAGAACACACAGGAAAAACCCTGAATGTGTACAACTGAAATTGACATCTTATGCTTCAATTATTGTTTACCTCTCTTATCTAAGTTCCTATGGAACAGTGGTCTATGTTTTACTTCTTGAATACTATATTTAGGGGAACATCAAACCCATGATAATAAACAAATAGAAAATATCTTACTACACAACACAAATTAAAAAGCAAAAAAAAAAAAAACCCAGAAAGAGCAGGGAGGGAAGTAATTATGTTTTTCTAGAATTTTATCTATAAAATACATGAAATCTATTCTATTGGTATTAATAACAAGGGAAAATTTTCTGTAAGGATAAACTTAAGGGAAGTAAAAATTGTAGTACTAGATTATCTCCAGGAGCTACACTGCACATGCTCTTACGTCACCCTGAGGGTGGTGCGTGTACCACCTGGACTCCCCTCAGTGACATCCACATGCCACCCTCAGGACAGGGCATGTATCACCTGGATTCCCTCAGTGACATCCACATGCCACCCTCAGGACAGCGTGTACCACCTGGACTCCCCTCAGTGACATCCACATGCCACCCTCAGGACAGCGTGTACCACCTGGATTCCCTCAGTGACATCCACATGTCACCCTCAGGACAGCGTGTACCACCTGGATTCCCACAGTGACATCCACATGCCACCCTCAGAACAGCGCATGTACCACCTGGATTCCCACAGACAGAAACCAGGGTCTGCTTTCAAAGTGTTGAACATCAGTAAAGAGAGGTAACAGAATTCAGGAGAGCAAGATGCTTTTTCAAAAGAACAGGGAAGTTGTCATATTAGTAACAGTTTATGTTGTATTCTCATTAATGATTAGGGTGTAAAAGGAAGCCACCATAATGAAGTGGACCTCAGTATCGCAAGAGAAATCAAATATTTTCCAGATGCCAGGAAAAGTAGATCAAGTTGAAAATATTAATGCCAACATAATATACTGGCAAATTGAGTTTGTATGTCCTTGTTCTAGAAATGCACAGATGATCATCTCTTTTAAAATGGAGATACAGTTAACTGAAATTTGCTCTATCCATCAAAGTAAGGTGACTTTGTATTTTATAGGAAAAGCCAAAGTAAGTATCTGAACCATGTGCACTAAACTGTGAGATATAAATGATGTGTTCCTTGAATTATTCTACTTTTTGAGCCCACACTACTGGAACGAGCTCCACTAGTTCATCAAACAACAGCTGCACAAATGGCAGGTACTAGTTGTCTAGGAATAATGAGCTTACACTTGGAAATGTGCCTGCAAATGCCATACTATATTCGTGACGGCCAACACCAGGGCAGTATTCCGTGCCTCTGAAGTGCCTGCTCACCATTCTATGCTAGTGGGAGTAACAAAGCTAGGAATAAGCAGATGGGAGCTTTTATAGCAACTTGACATAACCAATATCCAAGCCAATGACCACTAGCTTGCTTTGTTGAACTGGGTTCAAAGTGCTGTGCATGTTGCTAAACTCACACAGTGAATCACATGCAGTGCAAATTACTTACTGCTCATGCACACAGTAGGACCAGGTATGTATCAACAAATGATTGAAAGTTAACACAACATCTTTGCCAAAGTTTAAAGAGCAATGCTTTGGGAAATTTCTCTATTTCTACTCTCTGATTATTTTGACCCAAGACTAAGCATGTTAACCAAAGTATCTTTAGCACACACACCAAAACCCATCTAATAGCAGACAATATTTGTTGCCTTTCATTACTTCTCAGATCAATCATAATGGATAGGAAGGAAGAATACGGATGACGAGTTTGCCCCAGAATTCCCAAACAGCTCCTCACCTGAGATTGAGGTCCAGCCCCTAGCCCCTCTGCGGAGGATTGGAGAGTTCAGGATAGGACTGTATTATTGATGCTAAGGTTACCCTCACATCTTCATTTCCAATGGCTTCATCTCCATTTCAACCCTGAGCTATCTGGTGATTTCTTTCGCTGACAATGTTTATCCATATCATCACTCATTAAAGAGTAATGATGGGTAGTGGTAGTAAACAAATGTTCCGGAAATTCCATTGATCTTTCAATTTTTACTTGGGGGATGACAGAGTGACCTGAGTGGCATGGCTTTGGATTGCTAAGATAAACACATTGACTTGACTTGAAATGGGATGAACTTTCCAGATAGGCTCTGCTTTTATCATTAGCTTGAGGAGAGTGATATAAAAGTCCACTTTGGTCATCAGTGTTTTCTTGATTCTTTCAAACTTAGAGAAACAACCAGCAGACCAACTTATGCAATAAGCCAATAATCACTCATGAAAATAAACATGATACTCTTAATCCATTGTATCATGCACTGCCTAACTGATATTTCACAACAATGTA
Source organism: Ochotona curzoniae (assembly GCF_017591425.1). NCBI lineage: Eukaryota > Metazoa > Chordata > Mammalia > Lagomorpha > Ochotonidae > Ochotona > Ochotona curzoniae. The sequence continues at coordinate 754,697 of NW_024466129.1, read as the reverse complement.
GATTAATAGTTGTAAAAGTTTTCCCCAGTAACTTCTTGGGTAATCAGGAGTTTCAGAAGATTCTCAAGGTTAACACTATCTTCATAACACGAACGTGGCTGCACGGAAGTTGCAGGAAAGCTCCACAATGTGATGTGGATGTCAGCCCTTGGGCAGTTAATGCCAGGTGAGCACATACACTCTCATCTAGTGCCTAGAAGTTTCGGAGGTGGTATGTGACTCGTTTTCACCCAGAGCTTCTGTTACGCTCTTACAGCTTTCTCCATTGACACTTTCTATAGTGTGCATAGCCCACTGTCATCCTATAATTATTCTGAAAGGAAGAGTTTCTTTCACAAATATGTGAGACACAAGAAATAAGTATAGTTTTGCCTTGTTTTGCAATACTTTAAAGAGGCCTTTCTAAAATTCAGAAATCCATCTAAAATATATTATTTTGTAATTTAGCTTATTATAGATAAATTATTTGCAGGTTTCCGATGTTTAAGGATGGATCATTAACTTAAAAAGGGAAACATGAGAAGTAACTTTCTCCATCCTTAGCTACATCTAAAGATCTGAATAATATTGGTGTGCCTCAGTGCTCAGACTCCTACAAGGAAGGGAACTGATACAGAGAAATGGAACCCAACTTCAAACACAAGAAAAGGACAAAACCTAGCTTTCCTTGGCTTCGCAGATATTTAAAAGTTACCTTATTGTCTTTTTCCCTGAACAACTGAATAATATTATAATGCTTAGTTAAGCTACAGCATTATTTTGAGACCAGTTATGAAACATTTAAAGAAAAGAGGATGCACATATTTTATGAATATATGATCTGTGAGAACCCAAAATTATTTCTTCCTTCTAAAGTTTTTTCTCTTTTTAATTTTCATTTGTCATAATACAGTCCCATAGGCTCAGGGATTTCCCCAACACCTTCCCCATTCCCCCTCTTGCCAGTCATCCCCCCCATATTATTGCAATAGTATAGTCCTTCAGTAATAGTGATTAAGTCTGTCATTCTATCTAAGTGTGTCATAAAAATGAAGGTATAGTCCATGGTAGAAAGTCCAATACTCTATTATCAAGATATATCCAGCAGTTTTATTGAGAGTCCTTCTTCTATTCAGGAGTAATGAAAAAGATCTTGAAGTATTTGCAGAATAAATCATATTGCATTGGCTGGAGGAGTACACACTGTAGCTGAGAGATTCAGAAAGTGTTACATTTTTGACATTACTAAATACCTACCAGATAATAACATCAGTTGAAATAAATTGACAAGTGACTTGCTAAAAGTAAATTTGCCTAGTTAAAGATTTGGTTGCTCACTATGAAACACGAATGAAAAATCTCTTCTGAAGAAAAGGAAGCTAGCACTAGTATGTTTACATCCCCTATCGGAGCACTTGGGTTCAATTCTCAGCTCCACCTTCGACTTGAGTTTCCTACAAATTCAGACCTTGGAAAGTAGTGATGACCCAAGTCACTGGGTTCTTCTCACTTGCACTGGGGCCAGAGCTGAATTCCAGGCTCCTGGTTCTGCCCCAACCCAGCCCCAGCCCAGCCCCAGTCCAGTCCCAGTCCAGCCCCAGTCCAGCCCTATGCTAGAGCCCTGCGTTGAAGCCCAGCCCCATGCTGGAGCCCAGCACTGAAGCCCAGTCCCAGCCCGGCACCAGCTCAGCCCCACGCTGGAGACCAGCACTGAAGCCCAGCCCCAGCCCAGCCTCACACTGGAGCCTGAGCTGAATTCCAGGTTTCACATTCAGCCCCAGCTCAGCCCCACACTGGAGCCCTGGGTTGAAGCCCAGCCCAGCCCTGTGCTGGAGCCCAGCATTGAAGCCTAGCCCCAGCCCAGCCCCACACTGCAGCCCAGCACTGAAGCCCAGCCCCAGCCCAGCCCAGCCCCACACTGCAGCCCAGCACTGCAGCCCAGCCCAGCCCAGCCCAGCCCCACGCTGGAGCCCAGCACTGCAGCCCAGCCCAGCCCAGCCCCACGCTGGAGCCCAGCACTGAAGCCCAGCACTGAAGCCCAGCCCCAGCCCCAGCCCCATGCTGGAGCCCAGCACTGAAGCCCAGCTCAGCCCAGCCCAGCCCCATGCTGGAGCCCAGCACTGAAGCCCAGCCCAGCCCAGCCTCACACTGGAGCCTGAGCTGAATTCCAGGTTTCACATTCTGCCCCAGCTCAGCCAGCCCCAGCTGTTTCAGGCATTTATCTGAGTGAGTCAGTCTTTCTGCGTCTCAAATAAATATTTAACAAAAATATTTCACTTGAAGAGATGTGCTTTTGCCATAAAATAAACAAATAATGACTAAAACAGTTTTTATTATATTTGGTATCAGTACTAACTAGATCTTTGTCCTCTAAGATCTTCATTTTTATGAATGCTCACTAGCAAATACATATAATACAGTCCAGCTACAGGTTAATTATTTGCAATTTCAAGGTTTATTTTGCAACAGCTAGTTAACAATTAGAATGCCTGTATCAAAGCAAGAGTGGGTTCCCCAGCCTAAATGAAGATCATGTTCACTGACACAGATTCATATATTTTTAAAAGGCAGAAAGGGAGCAAAACAAAGCAGTGAAAATGTTAATTCCGTGAATTCTGTAGATTTGTATATAGATGGGGCTAAATCCTCGCACTGCACACATCAGGGTCCCATAGGGGCACTCTTTCCTGTCCTGGCTGCTCTACTTCCCACCCACCTCCCTGCTTGTGGCCTGGGGAAGCAGAGGACAACCCAAGGCCTTGGGACCCTGCACCTACTTAGGCAACCTGGAGGAAACTTCTGGCTCTTGGCTTCAGATCAGCTCAGCTCTGGCTGTTGCGGCCACTTGGGGAGTGAACCAGCAGATGGAAGATCTTTTTCATGTCTCTCCTTCTCTCTATAAATCTGACTTTCCAACATCCATTGTAAAACTAGAGCGGAAATCACTGGGGTGGGGGAAAGGAGAGACCATGGGGAAGGGCACGGGCAACCCCAGAGCCTAGAGCACTATACTATAAAACAGAATAAAACGTTTTTAAGTGCAAAAAAGCCTTAAAAATTGTATAGAGATGAACATATAAATTAATATGTTGTAGTGTGAAACAGCAACATATTGTATACATTGAATTTTAATATTCTACACCACAAAGTGGGAGCTGCACATAGGCACATTTCCACACCCAGACACTGAACTGGAAGCTAAAGCGGCTGACTTTGCTGTGGGAATCCCAGACACTGAACTGGAAGCCAAAGCGGCTGACTTTGCTGTGGGAATCCACTTCGCCTCAACTGAGAGTCAATTCGCGATTACTAAAACTCGAGTTTTTGGCAAAGTTTCTCTCCCCAAAATAAACAAAAAAGTCCGTTGCTACAAGGAAACAATGAACACTCTTTCCTGGCAAATGATGAACCCTGGCATTAGAATTTTAGAAAATCTGTATCTGCCAGTAGGGGCTTGCCAGCTTTTACTTTTCTGATAAAATTCAGGGTGACATTAATGAATGCAATTTAAAAATATTGTATAATGAGTATGTATAAACATTTGGAATAGCTGTACACATGTAAGTTGGAGAGCAGAGACTTTCCAAATGACAAATGTATAAGGTTACAAAATCTCCTCCTAAATAAAAGATCAGTTTGAAGTACACAGTCAATCCGTGTATTAGTCTAACAGATCATGAAAGTTAATTGGTTTAATTTCTGATTCCAACTTGCAATTATCACTTGTTGAGTTTTGGTGGGTTATCAAAGAGGAAAACCTGCAATGAACTGAAAAGGCAGCAAGAACTCTTCTCGTGTCCAGCCACAGACCCGGGAGAGATCCTGCCAGATTCCAACCAAACACCAGCCTGAAAGCAGAAGCAGGTTTGCACATCCAGCTGTCTTCCACTAAGTCACACTTTGAAGAGATTTGCAAACTTGTAAAGACAATGCCATTTTTCTCAGCGACCGCTTTCCTACAGACACATTATTTATATGAACATGAAATGAGTTTATGGCCATTGTTCAATGAATTAATACATGAATGTTTTTAAAATTTCTCATTTTTAATTTATAACAATGGATATAATTGGTGGTGTACTAATAAATGCTTTCTGAGGGGGTAAGGCCATGATTTTTAGTATGTTTAAGTTTTTGAAGAATAAATATTCTTAATATGGCCAATTTCAAGTCCCAATAAGAAGTTAACCAGTTCACAAAATTCTTCACATAAGCCATGCAATCCACATGAACTGAAGCTTTTTGGGGGTCTTCAAAAGTTTTTAAGAGTGCAAAGAGTGTTGGGTTAAAAATATTTAAGTGCCATTGTATAAGCTTATGCAGTCTATTTTTAAATTTATAATCATGAAAATGAAATATTGTCACTACCTTATTGCACCAAGGGCAACCAATTTGCAAACATTTACTATAACAAAACAATGTTATAATCTGCAAACAAGTTCCAATACCTAAAGGCAGAGAGCATGTCACACTTTGGCCACTGAAATCCTTAGTGAGGTATGGCTTTAGCACGCACACTTAGAACAAAGGCAATGGCTCGCTTAGAGTCCAACTACACTCTGAGTGCATTTTTTTTTTAAACTGGCCCTAAATATGCACGGAACTTTCTTCAGATTTTAAGAAATGACCATAACCATTTTTAAAATTAGAAAAAGGAAAGAAATGGGGAAATGCTGCTCCAGTTCAACTTAGCAGATATTTTCTTTATGAAACCGTGGCGTCTGCTCGGAGTTAGCTGTGCAGTGTGATGAGCTTGCGCCCTGTCAGTTCCCTCGCTTAGGCTGCGTGTGTTAATTAAAATTAATTACACATGCCAGTTAATAGCTTCCTTCTGAAGGCAGTGTATTGAAGCAGAACAGTACAATCTGTACATAAGGTACGCAGCTCGAGTTTTGACTGTGCTTCTTCTCAGCAGGTACAGTTTCCAAGCACGACAAGGGTAAGTCTGTCCCACTGTGCCTCAAAGAAAGAAAAGTTAAAATACACATGTGCATGAAGCCACAGAAATTTCTGACTTGTATATTGTTATTTTTAAAAGTTAGACTTTCACTATTCTTGAGTACATGATTTGAGGTAGGACAATGATCTTCATACAGTATTAGATATCTAAATATCAGCTTGATTTGAAAAGCATCTTCCCTAACTACAAGAGCTTGGGGGCAAGCTGTTGCTGTTTGAGCGATGTAACAGTAATCCATGGTAATGTGGTAATAACGGAAATACTGCCTGTCAGAGAATCACGGACACATCAGTCAACTGCAACTGGATTTAAATAGCAGCAGATTGGAATAATAACCCTCTTTGGAGTTTTCAAGTTTCTTTTACTATTTACTGTTAAGAATTTTTTCTTCAACATGTACATTGTTTTGCAATATTCTACTGGACATCTCTAAACCTTGATTACTTTAATAGTCAGTAAAATATGTACTTGGTTTTCTTTTTTGAGTTCTTGGGAGGCCGCTAAGACTGCCAGAGAACTGTGGGTGTTTAGACATTTCCTTCAGGCTATACCAGTTAGGGAATTTTTCACAACCCTGCTTGTTCATTTCTTAACAGCGCTCCTCCCCAACCTGCTGACTGACATACCTACTCCATGCTTCCTCAGTACTGCCTCCGGCCAGGGGGTGCCAAGGTGTCAGAAAACCACCCGGGCCTGGCTCGAAGAAAGCAGCAGCATACAAATCATCTTTGATTCTCTCTCTCTCAATCTCTCTAACACATGCACATACACACATCAAGATATAAATTCATTCTTTCAAAGAAAAGCCTAAGATTAGTTTGTATCTTGAATCCAGTTTTTCTCAAATGACTGATTTTCAAAAGGCAAAGGTAACTTTTTAACCCAAACTGGTACTACCACTTCACACAGTCACACATTGGGAGGCATCAGGTCATCTGCACACATGTCTGAAGGGAACTGACGATCTGAGACTCTCCCTGGCAGTTCACTCCCACAACGCTTTACGGTAAAGACCGTATCCTACAGCCGATCATATATTTTTCTGCAGCTTGTTTGCAACTACGGTTGCCCCCTATCATTAATGAACAGCAGCTGGGGCCATTTTATGGTTCCCAACTAGAGGCAGGCACACTTCTGTCCCAAGCCACAGTGTTTGTCTGAAGAGGGTAGAGGCGGGGAGGGGATTGCCATTCAGCCAATAGTTGTTCCGGGAAATAGGTGGGGAGAGGGCAATGTGTTCTGAAATCCTAGAAGAAAAGTAAACTTGCTGTGAAGGGCATAATTTCTTTTTGTTCTTGAACTTTACACAGCCCTGTTGGACTCATTCATCAACAGAATCTTTGGACAGAAACCTCCTGAACATTAATGCCTCAAACACGTTGACGAAAATCCCTGCTGGCACTACTAATGGCTTTTAAGACACAACTCCATTTTAAATTCTTGGGAAGGAATGAACTGATTCTAAATTGCTCATTCTAGTCTATCAGCCCTTTGTTTGAAACAAGGAAATTTCTCGAGAAGAACAATGCCTAATTCCCTTAAAAAAGTGTCTATGCACTGCACACAGGTGTTTGAAACACAAAAAATGTTCCAAAGCCCTTTAAGACATCTGAAAAAGCCGAAAATCACCAATGTGCTAAATTCCTCCTGCAGAAAAGGCACAGCGATCCAAGTAGGACATCATGCCCTTATTTCATTTCAGAGTTTAATTTGAAAACCAATAAGAGAAGAATTTCAATTGATTGCTTCAAGCCACAGGCATTTCATCCCCAAGCAATTATGTTGCTTTTCATGAGAATTTATCTTCGCTGTGAAATCAATTGTCACAGGCTTAGCTCACAAAATATCACCGAATACTATTTGATTTCTGTCTTGGAGTGATGGGTGAATCAAACAAATCAAATGGGCAGACATTTTGCTTCTTCAGCCCATCTTTCTACAAGCTTCCTTCTGGAGACGGTTCTCCTCTCTCTTGCATATTTCACAACCAGTGAGACACCTATGAAGGGGGAGCTGAAGGAGCAAATGCTGGGAAACTATTTTAAGTTGCAGAATCACAGCCACATGACAACAAAGAGCTTTCCAGAACGACTGTAACAAAGGAAGAGAGCAGACACACAAAGTCATAACTTAGAGACTAGCATTTGGAGTTAACTGCTTTCAAGATACAAGTGTGCTTTCACTGACTTGCTAGATATGCATTCTTATCCAACTGCTTAACAGAAAAAGCACAGTTTATCTTTTTGGGATTTACAGGAAGTAACCCTGACTGTCAGATTGTAAGCTCACAATCAATAACTTTACAAAAGTCCTCAAACCTCTACATGATCCATGGGAACCTAAAAGTTCGAGTGCAGAAAAGAAGTTAAAACTTATGAACAGAAAAATGAAAGCCCGTCTTTGGCTCTGTTCCTCCCCAACGTTTAAAAACTCCACACATAATAGAAAATCTGAAATTTGAATTCTAACACTTTGTTAGAGCTTGAAATGTGGAATTTGCTAAAGCTTCTTATACAGATATATGAAGCATTTTTGAATAATGGGATATTATGAGAATAAGCTGAGCCAAGTTATATGAAAATAGCTATGCCATTTTTCCTCTTAAAAGGATCATGTCATAAAATTCAGTTCCATTTAATTTAAACACTACCCATCCATACAGTTTGGGTATTACTAAAATTTTTCAAGCTTTTACATTTTAAATGAAAGAATTTCTTCATCATTAAACTCTTTCCATGCTCCACCCACTCCAGAGAGGCGTTCCTGGCCCTTGGAGCTCGCTACAGAACACCTGCTAATCACAATAGGCACTGTTTGTATCTTCTCCATATAGTAAGTGGGCAGAGCACAGCATGGACCATCCTTCCCTCAGGCTTCTGAACTCCCACAATTTGCCAGGACTGCATCTAGGCTGCAGAGATAAAGCTATGAACCAGCCAAATAGCCTTTCTCCAATGGAAAGTAGAGGCAGGTGTCAAATACACAATCACATTTAATTAATTCAGTATAATATTTTTGTTAAGACCAGAAAGAAGTGCACTGTCTACTTGATACATCCCAACTTTTAAATAATCTGGTTTTCCTAAAAATATTCCTGACGTCTTACTATTGCAAGTTCATCATCAGACATCAAGCATCAGTGGTCTAATAACTCGTGGCTTTTTCTTTTAATTTTAGTCAGTTTATTTGTGAGAAGAGAGAAAGAAAAAATTGTGCATGTTTTGATTCACTCCCGCAGCAGTTAGGAATTGAGTGCAGGTCTCTGCTCTGGATGGCTGGAGCCCAGTGACTGGGGCATCACTGCTCTCCCGGGGTCGACAGGAGTGCGAAGTTGGAGTCAGGAGGCAGCCCCAAAGACTGGTAGGAGAGATGAGGGCAGTCTGACCACTAGGTTAAACGCCCACCTCCAGAATAAAATCTGGGGAAAAGCAAGCTTTGAAACAGTGCATGTAGTTTCAGAAAAGTGTACAGTGAACTATATAAAAACTGAGAGGTCAAAGAGTTTCTGTTCGCAAATGGACTTATTTTTCTTTCCTACCTAGTTAGAGGGTGTTACAAGCACCCCTGCTGGGAAGATGGCCTCTACACACTCCTTGGGCAAAAGGCAGACACACGTATGCTTCATTTCTCAGCTTGGACTAGCAGACTGTTCACTGGACTTCCAGGTAATAAGAAAATGTTGAATCATAATATTCAAAGACACAAAATTCACTTAGTGCTCTGTGAGAACACTGCAAAGTCACATCATAAGCATTGCTTGTATAAGAGTGGGATAAAAACAAAGTAGAGCAATTTCTCCAGTTTCTTGTTTATGTTCCATACACAAACTTCATTACATTGTGTTCCTTACACAATTTCCACTACCGGGTCCAGATTATTACCCATTCTCCCTACTGATCAATGCCTATTTATAGAAGAGAACTGGCACTCTTTTTAACAGATTTGACACTCAACCACACATAGGTGAGACACAATTTTTCAGACAAGGCATGATGGACCACCTTCCACACAGCATGTTTAATTAAACATTTTCCCAAACAAGTTAACATTTGAATTGTCTTTATACAGGAACAGAGCCGTAAAGGCATACATGTGGAAAATCTGACTCCAATTCCATTTTAGCTAACAAGTGGAAAGCTGTACTACCCAACAAAGAGAACCCAGAGCCGCTCTTTTCAGAGCACCTTAAGAAAGGGCAGGCGGTAACTGTACTGCACATCATTTCACATTTATTGAGTGTCAGCATGGTGGAATGCAGAAACATCCTGAAATCACTTTCTACAGGAAAAGGAAGAGGAGGTAAACTGGAACACTTGGTAATGTTGATCAATCATATTCTGAATTTAAGATCAGAGGCAGCATCAAAGACAGAATTCCTTATTTTAAATGAAAACAAAGCTGGGCAAGCCTGAGCAGTGCTCAGAAAATACCATGTGGCTGCCCTGTGAACCCCCTGGACAGATGCAGATCTGTGGGTTACTGGAGCTGACATACCTTGCACCAAATGAGCCTTAGCATGACCTTCAACTGAAGGCCTGCCTGGGGGAGAGCAAACACAGCACAGTGAGACCATAATCCAGACATTCTCCTATCAGAAAAAACAGGGCATGCAACCTGGGTTTAGACCACGTCACAACAAAATGTAGAAACGTTTAACTTAGATTTCACTTGCAACTTATGATGTGGTGTTGCGATGAATGTACCACCACAGATGAGCTGTCCAAGTGTCCATGATGGCAACTTGGGTGGGCTAGAGCAAGGCTCAGGAGTGTGCAGCCTTGCCTGGAGTCCACACAGCTCAGAGCCTGGGCTCCCCTCTCCAGAAACAGCAGTCACTACAACTAGCAACAGAGCCATTCACGTTCCAAAATCTGTTGTGAATGTTTCAAAACCTGGTCAGCAGCCTCAGAAAGATCATATTAATTCAGGTGGACATTGCGGCTTCTGCAAAAAGGATGTTAAATCTATTAATTCCCACATGCCTGATGATGAGGGAAAACAGACAGCCAACTGGAACTATATACTGAATGAGCTCTCAGGGACAATGAATGCTGTGACACAAGTATCAGGAGGTAAAACTGGAGTCCTGGTCAGTGGGCTTTCTGAATGAGATTCAAGACTTTCCCTGGACATTGGTAAGATATAATGTGCAAACCAAAATACGGATATGAGCTGTTAAATCTCTTCATTGCTGTTCTTTTAGGAGGAATTCCAAATAAAGCCACAGGTGGAATTCCTGTTCCACTTAAACAGTGATGTGACAAACAGCCCTGGGTCTTGGGGAAATAACACCTGAGTTTCAATCTGCTTTTGTAATAAAGAAATGCTTTAAATTGTTGCAGGCACTCCTTAACTCCCCGGGCGAGGAGGGGCTGCACAAATACCTTCACGGTCCCAGAGACTTGAAGCCATGATACTTTTCAATGACACTGAAACCAACACTCCAGTGCGGCTCCCATGGGTTCACTGAACAGATATAGAAAATTCATCCAAGGCTGATGTGGAAGACAAGGATGAAAAATACGAGGCAAGTGAACCCTTCAGGAAAATGCTCCCAAATTAACTTAGAATAACCTCATCTAACAGTAAGGAAACAGAACACTTCTGATATGACTTGTCTCAGAAAAAAAAAAAAAGCAGGAGCATTATCTCAGAATCAATGTAGGTGGCAAAAGATATGATTTAAATAATTATGCAATGCCTAGGGGCTTCTGACAGATATACAATTCCCTGTCTACCGAGTGCATTAAAATACATAAACCTACATGGCTATGTCCCGGTTAGTAAGTGTTATCGATAAAAAAAGGAATTAAAAAATATATTTATTATTAGGGCGCCTATTCCCTTTAAAAGAACTTTCCTATCATCCAAAAAGAGGCTGGCAACAGATGAAAGAACATTTGTTGCTACTTGCTTCACCTAATACTGTTCGCCTCTTGGTACGGCCTTTTCTCATCAATTAGTGGTATGATCTCATGAAAGTCACCTTCTATGATGCTAATTCTGATGTTTGTGGTAAAATTCTGGGCTTTCCGTTACTCCAGCATTTAGGTACTGGGATGACATACACGATTATGTAATCAGGTTAAATGTTACCATACACACTGTAACTCTTCGTTTCACATACAATCATCTCCCAATTAGACTCACTTCTCTTAGGTGCTATCGTTGTGTGGTGAGTTACCTCACCCTCTGCAAAGCCAGTAACTCATAGGCGAGCCGGTTCAAGTCCCAGCTTCTCTACTTGCAGTCTGTCTTCCTGCAGATATGCCTGGGAAAGCAGCAGACGCTGGCCTGAGAGCTGGAGCCCCTGCACCCCCAGGAGATCCAGCTGGAATTCCCGATTTGCACTTGACTGTGGCAGGCTTGGGGGAGTAAACCAACAGAAGATCTCTGTCTCTCACTTCTTCTCTGTAACTCTGCCTTTCAAGTAAGTAAATACGCCTTTCCAAAAAAAATTTCTTTTATTGACTTCTTAATTTTTTTGTTTTAATATCAGTGAAAAATCTGTTTATATGGTACTCAGTAGGAATTACAGCACAAGATCACATCTTGTATTTCAATTTGAACACCAATACTGACATGCCAGATTGATACAAACAAATGTTTAGTAGGCACTTTGAGTGAATAATAGAATAAATGCATGTTGAAAGAATAACTGAGAGAATGTAAGAGTGATCACCATTTCTCAATGACTGGCTTGTAAAATATTCACATCTGTGCACACTGAGCCCCTGATTCCTGCTCAAAGTTACCGCTGAGTCCCTGATCAGCCATTCCCACTCAAACTAAACTTATCACTGAGACCCCGATCAGCCATTCACGTTCAAAGTTATCACAATCCTCACCCCTAGCCAAAGTTGGGGACATGATTTTGTGGTAATAGGAGGTTACTTTAATTTTAACCAAAGTAGCAGGATAAACAATTTAAAACTTTTTTTTGCTAAGTTTATAGGATGGATAAAAAACACCATTTCAGGTGCCCAGGCTATTTCCAAAATGAAACAGTCATTTTTATCGAAGAGGAAGACTATTTCTTGTCCCTTTGGCCAATGGATAGCATGAGTTTCAGTAAGCAAAAGGCCTGTAACCAGTGACCATAAAAAGACAGCATGTAGTACCTTGGGAGCTGTGTGAGACCCAGCACTTCCCAGTAACCTCGTCCTCAGTAAAAGGATGGACAGAAAATAAATCTGACTTCTAGCAAATAAAAATGACAGGTAAGCTTACCATGGGCTGGCCAAAAATGAAGAGGGTACTAATGAATATAGTGCTAAAAATGATCAGCAACAAGGCATTAACAGAGATACACATGTAAAAGACAGAACAAAATATGCAGAAAACAATGAGTGTCATATTTATGTCAACTATTTTTAGAAAGAATTTTAGAAAGAATAACAAAAAAATGAAAAAGACAAAAGTCTAGATAAAGGTCTATCTTTTTTCAGAATTTAAGGAAATTCTGAGTCCTTGTGATTAAGAAGAAAAATGACCACAGAAGACGCAAGACAAAAAATACCAGATGCATCAATTAGAAAAAAACACATATTACTTATACAAAGGAGGAACAACTAGATTGCCACAAAATCAGGAGACAGGTAGTAGTAATGTGAACATGTTAGGATAAAATAACTGTCACTCTGTAACTTAATATCCAATCAGAGAACTGTTCCAAAGTGAGGGCAAAGTAAAGATCTTTTTTAGGGAAACCAGAACCTGAGAGCTACAACGATGAGCAATAAGTGAGAGGATGTGCTTTTCTGGGAAGGAACATGAAACAAATTGAAAAGTTGACATACGAGAAGAAAGTGAAGGAAGCCACGATGCTGTTAGTAGCTCGAAGCCATCACTGTTCCCATGGAACAGTTCTAATCCTGATGGAGGCAGGAAGCAGGATGGACTTGAGATAGTTCTACAAATCTGATGGAAATCAGGAGGGAATTGTTGAAGTCAGTGTGTGTAAAGGGCATTTTGGAAAGAGTAGAGAACTGGGTTCCAATTTCAAACTAAATATAAGTCTCAAATATTGAGGGGATATTGGAAAGAAGAAAAACAGAGCATATAATTTCCAAACCAGTGCAAAGAATAAATTAAACAAATTAAAAAAGGCAGGAATAGGGGTGCTGGCACTCAGTGGGTGGCTGAGCAAATATAGAAAATGCAGGGAAACAAGAAAAACCAAAAACCATGTTCAAATTAAATTCAAATAAACCAGTAGTAATAAAAAATGTAAATAGGCTAAACTGTTTAATTAACAGAAAAAGTTCTCAAATTAGACTTAAAACAAAACCAAACCCAATCTGTAAGTTATTGTAGGAGAAACAATAAAGAAAGGCTGATGACAGAGGAAACAGAAGGATATCTCAGCAGATAGGAAGATTTTTTAAAGATTTTCTGTCTCCCTGCCAATGCCCCTTTCCAGAATATAACCTAAAATGTTCAATTATGCTTGTGGTATTTACACATTTAGTGAAAGCACAGCAAATCCATGGGACATAACAGCTGTCTAATATATGAGCTACCTGAGATAACATATACTAAAGATTTGAATTATTCAAGGTAAGACAAACATGACTACAGAAATTACACGATGTAATTTAACAGGCATAATCTCATTAACTCACATAGAATCTGTACTCCCAAACAGTAAATGTACTTTATTTTCTAATACACATGAATTACTAATGAAAATTTATCATGTAATAGGTTGCCTTCTTTTGCGACAACATAACTGTATTAGAAACAGTACAATGAAATTCCATGTTCTATAAAATATACAATATACTTCCAAATCAATCAAACAAACAAAAAACCATAAAGAAGATTGGGAAACAGAACTGACTAGTGATAAAATGTTTACACATCAGTGGCCAGTTTGCGGCTCAGTGGATTAAGCCATGCCTGAGATATCAGATGGGTCTTACAGCCCTGACTTGAGTCCTGTCCCATCCACTTCTGATCTAGTGCCCTGCCAACGCTCTCCTGGGAAGCAAGGCACGAGGGCCCAAGTCCTCAGGCCCCTGTCTCCAACATGGGCTATCAGGGCAGAGGTTCTTGCTCTCGGTTTGACCTGGTACAGCCTTGGCCATCATAGCCATTTTGGGAATACACCAGTGGATGGAGGATATCCCTAACCTTCTCCCCAATCCCCATCTGTTAATTCTGTATTTCAAATAAATAAAATAAAAGCTTCAAATTGTTTACATTTCAAAACCTGTGGTAACCAACCAAAGACCACTTGTAGGGAAATCTATTGATTATATAAGAAAAAAGACAAACATTAATACTCTATAAATATAAATTAAGAAATCAGGGATAGATGCTTCTGTTTTTTATTTGTTTCATAAAAACTTATTTAAAAGATTGGGAACTAATATCAAGGAATTACAAAGAGCTTCAGAAACTCAACGACAGCAAAACAAAAATCCTGGTAAGAAATGGGTGAAGGATATGGGCAGGCATTTTTCAAAAAAGCAAATTAAAACTGTTTATATATATATATATATATGAAAAAGTGCTCAGGCTTCCTAGTTATTATGTAAACGCAAATAAAAACCACATTGAGGCTCTACTTAATTCCAAATAGAATGGCCTACAATCAGAAATCTACTCACAGCCCCTGTGGGAATGAATACTACAGGGAAAGGTGCCAGTTTCCACCGTTAGTGGAGTGTAAGCTAGTGAGCAACTATGAGAGTCAGTAAGGAGAGTGCTCAGACAACTGAAAATTGATCTACTCTATGACCCAGCCATCTCACTGCTGGGAATATATCCAAAGAAGGGAAACCCGCACACGAGAAAGCAATCTGCAACCCTATATTTATAACAACACAATCCACAATAGCAAAGACATGCAAACAACTCACATGCCCATTGAAAGAGGAATGAATTAAGGAACTGTGGTACATCTACACCATGGAATACCATCCAGCCATGAGAAAGAATTAAATTCTACCATTTGCAACCAAATGGTTGCAACTGGACACCATTATGTTCAGTGAAATAAACCAGTTTCCAAAGGACAAATGTCATATGTTTTCTCTGATATAAGGCAACATTCTTACAAAATACAAAACAAATAGATATACAGGTGAACAAGTATGTACATATATTCTCATAGATGAACTATAGAATGGAGACTAGTGTAGAGACCAGCAGATTGGGAAGTGAAGATACATTGCAGAATGCATCTCTACTCCTGAATAAAAAATATTCAATAAATACTCCATAAATACTGAAGGAAACAGTTAAATAGACATGATCCTATGATACTAGATTTTCTACTGTTGCCTAGACCTACAACGTCATAATGCACTTAAATAGCA
This sequence comes from Ochotona curzoniae, assembly GCF_017591425.1. Lineage (NCBI taxonomy): Eukaryota > Metazoa > Chordata > Mammalia > Lagomorpha > Ochotonidae > Ochotona > Ochotona curzoniae. The sequence continues at coordinate 739,433 of NW_024466129.1, read as the reverse complement.
CAATGTTAACCTTGTATGTCACTAAGGGATTATAACATTTGCATAATGCTGGGGAAAGTAGGGAGGGACAACAGGAGGGGAAGGAGGAATCCCTTTATCTACAAAAAAGGTTTCATGGAGAACAATAACCATTTAAAAATCTAAAAAAAAAAAAAATAAATACTTGAAAGGCAGAGTTACAAAGGGGGAGGGGGAGAGAAAGAGAGAGAGAGAGAGAGAGAGAGAGAGATCCACTGGTTTACTTCACAAATAGCCTTAAGAGCCAGGGTTGGGCAAGGCCAAAGATTCAGACCTTATTCTTCTGCTTCCTCAGGTGCATTAGCAAGCAGTTAGATCCAAGGCAGAGCAGTTGGGGCACGTGGGATCTTAGCATCACAGGCCTCATTTTAACTGGCTCTGCCACATGCTAGCCTGGTGGGCAAGTACTGGCCTTGTGGCCCCACCCACATTAAAGGTCCTCGGGCTAACACCCAGTTCTGATTCTAATTTGTGCCACTGTGCAGGTTTGGGCCCCTGTGGAGCCTTGAGGGTGACAGAGAAGGCTACAGCTACTGGGTCTCTGTCACCTTGGCAGGGAACCTGGAGTGAGTTCTCCACCACACCCTCCGGCTGTGCCAGGCACGTGACTGGCAGACCTCCCAATGGGGTCTATCTTCTCCTCTTCCCTTCTGTGCTTCAGTGTATCAAAATACTTTCACCGTTAAGTTTAGGGGAAATGACTAAAAAAAGAAGAATGCATTGAAATTGGAAAAACATACACATTAGATAATAAAAAACCCAAGAATGTATTGTTTGAACGTTGAAAACCTCTGGGGTCAATAGTACGGCGGGTCACAAATCTCCAGCAGGAAGAAAAGTGGTAAAACGCCAGGCATACCAGGTATTTTAACAAACAGAAATATCTGTGCTAATATATTTTAAAAGAAGCGGAATGGATAACAGAAAAAGAAATTTTTCCAAACTGATGCATGGGAAAAAAAAAACCAGAAAAGCGAACAAATCTATAATCACTAAACACATTAAAATCACTAGTTAAAAGTCTTTTTTTTAACCAAAATACCTCCCAGACCCAGATAATTTCAGGAATGACTGCTCCAAAACAATCATTTAAAACAATTCATCTTTATTTTGTAGAGAATATTCCCCAAAATAACAGGGACTTATTCACACCTCAATTAATGAAAACAACACAACTCTGACATTAATTTTCCAAAGATTGGTTTATTTACTTGAAAAGCAAAGTGAGAGAAGGGGAAAAGGCAAGGAGACCTTCCAACCTCTGGTTCAAGGCCCTGATGCTCACAAGAACCACAGCAAGGTCAGGCAGTTGCCAGGAGTCATGAACTCCACTAGAATCTCCCATGTTCCTGGCAGGAACACAGGGTTTTAAATACTATACATTCTCTCAAACACACACAAGCAGAAAGCTAGATGAGGAGGACGGGACTAGAAGCTGAACCAGCCACAGTGATATTGCATGTGGGCTTTCTAAGCAGCAGCTTCACCTGCTTAGCCACAACATCCACCCGCAACTTTGATATTAAAGACGGGACAAAGTACACAAAAGGATATTATGGGTCAATCTCACTTAACAGAAAAGCGAAAGTCTGAATAAAATGCAAACACACAAACCAGGAACACATCCTAAATGATAGTTTATCATGCCTGAGCTAGATTTAGTCCCAGGAGACCAAAGATGGCTTGAATTAAATGGTCTATCAGTGTACCTCACCGCAAAAACAGATTAAAGACTCTAGAGGGTAGACATATTGATAAAATTCAGCACCCATTCAGGTTTTAGAAATAAAAATAGAACCATTAGTAACTAGGAACACAAGGTATGATTTTTATCTAATGCCAGATATCTACCAAAAATTAGTTCATTAAAATATTTAAGTAATTCTTACTGAAATAAGGCAAGGATGCCTGGTTGTACTCAGCATTGCGCTGGAGGTGACAGCCACACAAAACCAGTGGAAAGGAATTAAGATTTGAAAGTTCCCGCAAACGCGGTCATAAAGACCAGTATGTGCTCACAGGCATTTCGCAGCATCACCTAAAGAATCTGATCTCTTTTTAGCACTCCAAGATTACTGACTACCTAGACTGTTAGAAGTCTAGATTTTTATTTGAGTGACTTCTGTTCTAGCTGAAATCCACAGTTGCATTTATCTAGAAGATTCTTTGTCATCGTCTTGACTCTGTTCCAAGCTCTTCTATAATCTAAACTTGGAAGACCAGGAATTGAGTTGAGAGTCACTTCCTGTTTGGTAGCCATCTGTCCCCCTCCACGTCTGACCCACAGGCTCGGCGTGTCCCACTTTATGTCTGACCCACAGGCTCAGCGTGTCCCACTCTATGTCTGACCCACAGGCTCGGCATACCTGTGATCTAGGGCTCTCTGGCTCTCCAGGCTCTGACACAGAAAGTGAACAATATGTGGCTTTGTTCCAATGTGCTGCAATCACTAGCGTTTTCTCTGGAAACATTTTCACTCTGTTATTAGTTTTAATGTTTTCCTTTTTCGTAAGATGTTCTCAAAAGATACCATGTCTTTCAGAATTCCCACTTCAATATTGGGTAGGGGAATTGTATTTAATTTTTTTCACCTTTGATACTTTAAAAGGCTTGATCTTGTGGTTTTTCAAGTATTTTTGTATTGTGAGTCATTCTGAGCAATTGACTGGGAATGCAGAAACAGTGTTCTTCCTTTGCTGTTTCACTGTGTGACTGACCCTGGGCCAGCCACTGACCCTAATCAAAACTCCATTCCCTGCGAATAGGGTGAAAATTAGACTCTGCCATTTTACAACTTACTCTTGTAATAACTTATTCACACAATCAGATTGTTCCCATGAAATTTCCATTTGCAAGCAAATCCCCTTTATTATCCTTGCCCAGTGTAGCCAGTTTACATCTCTGTAGCCCATTTTCCCTTTTCTCTATTTGCTTATTTAACTTGCACTACTTAGTTTCATTGAGTAACCAAGGCACTTCATGATTAGTCTAACATGAGTTTTGACATTATACACAAACAAGGGAGAAAGGAGAAAACTTCTGCATAAATAGAGGGAGAGAGACAAGTGGACCTACACACAGTTGATTCCAGTTCCAGCTCCACCATGATTGGGTGAGCTACCATAAGAAAGGTAACCAACCCTTTTCTCCACCCACTTTCCTAACCAGTTAAACCACAACACTTCATCTTTTTAATCTCCTGGCCATTGCTATGAAAACCAAAAGTAATTAAAATAGAGAGTGTTCTGAGAGACTGTACAGTGCTACACATTTCTCTTCACATTAATTGAATATTACTCAATGAATTTAGTCATGATATTTAGATCTGAAGAAGACATTGAATTATATCCATTCATATTAAACAGATACTATTAAAATTACAGTTCATTAATTTTAAAATGTGATCACTAAATCAGGGAAATGAAAACTTTAAGGTAATAAAATGTGGTTTAAGAAAGAATGTAACATGATTTCTGAGTACTTCTTAAAAAAAACACTAATACTTGAATATCTAAGTTTTTATGTTTTGAAATGATAACCATGATGAAAGTTAAAAACACAGAAGGAATGAAACAACAATGGAAGAAGTGATAAAATTCAAGGAGTGACCAAAGGAAGCGTTTGCAAATATGAGCCCTGGGTCACACAGAAATTCAAGGAACAGAGACCGAGAGCAAACTACTTTCTTTTCTTACCTTTGCTCTGTGTTAAAGAGGGCAAAGATGTGTTTGCTAGACATAAAGCTCTTTTCCACATCCCGAACTTTCAGGTTGTCCAAGGGAAGCATGTACTTCTTTTCTTTTTCCTAGAGAGAGAGAAAATTGACTTTAATAAAAAGACCTGGAAGTATGCCAATGGCTAAACATCACCTGAGGTGCCTCACACCTGACTGCACTATTTTGATGCCATCAAACACTACTTTGAAACCAGCTCCCAAGGAATAACCGTTACAGAGATGGCAAACTCCAGTGATTTCCAACACATGGGCAGGAAAACAGGGTGGTGGTGATAGTGGGGGTTGCATACAGGAGTGGCTGTGAGATGGAGAAACACATGGCCTTCCTGATGTGGGTCCCCTTAGATGTTTTTAAATGTTAGTTTGATATTAAGAATTTAGCCATCTGTTAATATTTAACAAAAATGTTCTGGTCCTAATTCAATGAGAAATGCCAGATGGATTTCATTTCATGTTTTATTTGCAGCCTAAGCAGTTTTGATAGCCAGTGTTGGCAGGGGGATGGAAGTGCAAGGACGCAGTATGAAACCCCCCACTTCCAATGAGCCAGGGTAAGCATAAGCACAGGAAAACTGTCCTCCTTTGGGTGTAGAATAAATTAGAAGTCCAGAAAGAGAATGATCCCGGAAAATTGTTGCTCTTAAAAGCAGACTGATATTAGCTAAAATATATTCTTTTTTAAAACTACCAAATGTTTCAGAAGAATATGGGCTTTGGAGAGGTGAGGTCTACAAACACAACCAAAGTGGTGCTATTACAACATATTGGATACTAAAGAATTGGAAACATTTACTCTTAGACCTGAAAGTAGTATGTAAATGCCTAAAAACCAGTAGACTAGGAGAGGCCAGCAAGGCACTGCTACCAGCAGCCTGATAGGAAAGCCTCATTAGGCGTTTGCCCTCTCTCTGATCCCACGCTACCTCTATGGTGCCAATCTTTAAAAATAGCAAGACCAGATTCCAGAGGAGAAAAGCTTGATGATTGAGATGTAACTTTCAATAACTGATCATTAACGCCTGAGGGAAATACACACCCCATGAAAGTATGTTTGACCTCTTCCTTGAGAATCAATGGTTAGGCCCCGGAGCACAGGGCAGAGGGCTCTTCCTTGAGAATCGATGGTTAGGCCCCGGAGCACAGGGCAGAGGGCTGCTGCCCAGAAAGTTCACAGCTCCCATGGTGTACTGGAGAGCAGGTCCCTCCTTGGCCACTACACTTACTCCCACATCAGTCAGATCAAAGTTTGGCAGAACATCCTATGATAGTAAAAATGTAGCTCTCAATTTGAATACAAAAGATAACACAAAATAAGATCAATGAATGCAAAAAATATAGTGAGGAAAGCTAGCTGGAGATCATAATGGTTGTCCTGGCTGATAAAGTCTCAAATAAAAAAAAACAAAACAAAACAAACAAACAGATAAATCAAAACATAAAAGAGATTTCACATGAACAAGCAAAATATTCTAAGACGATTCCAATGGTTTTTGTATGAAAATTAATACAAACACAAGGACAGCCTAAATAATAAAACATATTGTAAGTCACAGTTGAGACCAACTTGTTTAAAAAATTTGTCAAGTTATTTTAGGACATAACACTAAGAGGCAAAAATCCTAGATTGAATGAAAATCCTATCCAATACATAATCAAATGAAAATGTTTGAGACCAGGGAACATTTTTTTTTTATTGGATGTTTTTCAATGCCCCAAATTTATGCAGCTGGGTTTTCTTAATGCATCATTCTATTCAACCTTTTGAAATGATGGATTTGCCTTTAGTGGGAAATCTGCGTTTCATTGTAAAGATGGAACACAATGTCCTTGGCTTGTTTTCTGCAAAAGTACGTTTCCTTTTGTACTGCATTCCTCAGCATATAGAACAGGCTGGGCCCCACCAAGCTGGGCTCGGGTATCAGGCGCTGCTGAGATGTACACATGCAGACAGGGCAGCAGGAGAAGTGCAGTCTTCATTTCCAAATGTCATTAACCCAGGTTTTTGAGGACACATTGCTAAATTATTTCATAATCAAGGACTGACAAAGGAGGAGGAAAGAGTATTCATACTTATTTGTTTAATTAAAGTTGTAAGTCAAAGAATTAAATGAGACAGCGACAACTCCAAGCAATGAAATAATACACCATAGCTATTTCGAAAAAAGTCTTGGTGCTTTGGGGAAACTGATGTTCAACCAAAGCACATCTTGAATATAAATTAGCTAAATAAACAACAGGAATAGAGAAAGCATTTATAGAACTTACAATTTCCAAACTACATCGTCTTAATTAAGAAATTTGTTAAGTAACATATGTCAGTTCAAAGAAAATGTCTAGTAATATGCTGTCCAGTATGGTGGCCACCAGCCTCAGGCAGCTATGAAGTAACTGAAATGCAGTTAGTTAATTAGGAATTGTGTAAATATAAAATATGCAGCAAATCTCAAAAACTTAATAAGAAAAAGAATGTAAACCAAGCCCATAATGATACTTTTGTATTACTTAGAGGTTAAAATAATAGTATTTTGAATATATTGGAATAAATAAATCATTACTAAATGTAACTTTACATATTTTTTTTATTAGTCTGAAGGTGGCTTGTAGAATATTTCAAATGACTTATGCGGTGCACAGTAAATTTCTTTTGACAGCCTTGAGTCCCGTACTTATTTCTTTACTTCTTCGCATCTGTCCGAATAGCTTTCCTCCGTGACCTGCTGATTCCCTCCCTCAACTGCCAGTGTGAAGCTCCCCTGTCCTTTGCACGCGCTGCTTTCCCTCATTTCCTCCCTCACACTAAGACTGCACTGCAATGAGTTTGAACCGTTTACCATAATTCCCTGTTTGCCATGCCCACCACACCATTCCAGGTCCCTGGCATTTCACAGACATGTGTTCATCAACGCAACCCTCTATTGTCTCTTTGCATGTCAATTTCTTTAACATCACTGGGGTGCAAAATTTTAACAACTGTTATGGTAGGTTTCCATTACTTAGGAAAAAATATCACTGAAGTCTTTGATGTGAAACTTAAAAACACCTAAATATTGACCGAACTGTAATTTACAAATGCCCACTTCACTGTAAGAAGTCTGTTTCAACCAAACATATGTTTGCCAAGAGTCTTCACTGAGCTTGCATCTCCAACTCTATTCCAACTCTTCTCTCCCCTGACCATGTTCCTAAAGTCCAGCTCAACTTCAAATTTTTGTTCAAAATATTTCCCTAAGCTCTGCTCTTTCTCATTCCCTTATCTCTCCTTAAGCCTCTTATCTCTGTTTTAGCTCCCTATCTCTCTGCTGTGCGTACTGTAATTTTCACTATTCCTTACATGAGCTGTACTCATTTTGTAACTGTATTAAATTCAAAACCTTGTGTAAAAGTTTCTCCTTTGAAACTCAGAACGTCCAACCAACTCAATTGTTCAAGGAGATTGCATTTGAGAAGAAACTCAAAATAGTAAAACTTTTTTGCATTAAACAAGAAATAAATATTTTAAATGTTTTTATCTTGACTAGATACTCTGGAAGAAATACAATTCTAGAGAAAGATTTTTTTTTTAAGATTTATTTATTTTTATTTAAAGGCGGATATACAGAGAGGAGGAGAGGCAGAGAGGAAGATCTTCCGTCTGATGGTTCACTCCCCAAGTGACTGCAATGGCTGGAGCTGAGCCAATCTGAAGCCAGGAGCCAGGAGCCTCTTCCAGGTCTCCCACATGGGTTCAGGGTCCCAAAGCTTTGAGCTGTCCTCAACTGCTTTTCCCAGGCCACAAGCAGTAAGCTGGATGCGAAGTAGGACCGCCGGGATTAGAACTGGTGATCATATGGGATCCTGGGCATGCAAGGCGAGGACTTAAACCACTACTCTATCGTGTTGGGTCAGAGAAAGATTTTTTTTTTTTTAAATAGACATTCAGAAAGAAATTTTACGTCTTTTCAGAAGCTTCAGACACCAGTGCCACTGGATGAACTTTGTTCTTTTCTTCACATTCTCACACAGTACCTTTCCCCCAGCATTATTCAGATAAGGGGCATTGAAATGCTTTGTTCAAAGAGTGGTATGGGAGGGGCATGAAAGAGCAATTGTTTCTTCCCTGTAGTAACAGGGCAACAGTCACAAGAAATGGGAGAACAGCACAAGGTAGAAGTAACATAACAGTGAGTATTGAAAGGAGACCAAGAGCAGGAGGAATGTGATCACTGACTTCAGGAGAAACACAAGGATCAGTGCCAGGAGAGAGACGAGCTGGCAGGTGCCCAAGGATGGCCTCTAGCTGCCAGAGTGCTGTCAAGACAACTTACACAATGGGTGTGAGCAGATGACGGGGGCTGTGGACAAACAGCTTCTGCAGATGCAAGCAACCGGGAAATCCGTCCTCATGCAATTTGCACACAGGGGATTTGTAACTAGGGGAATATTCAAACAGCCTTGGTTTCATGACACACTTAGCCATTTGTGTGTGTCTCTGTGTGTATACCTTTCCTACCAAAAAGGGAACAAAATCTTCAAAGCTAACAGCATGAGTCTTTCATTTCTGTATATTATGATGCTTAGCATAAAGCTTTACATAGCATATGCTATTCATATTTTTTGTACTGGTTTGAGACTGTTTGATAACCAAAGTCAGATGTTGATTATGATATGTGTTAGTCACATCTATGAGATCAAATTAAAATTCTAGAGAAAGAAAAGCTGTAAGATGCTTAACTGATTGGCACTACTTTTGATCACTAAATATTTACAAAGCTTAGATTGCTGTCACATGTACACTGTGAATGTCTTCTTTCCCCAAGGGCAGCAAACCTCAGGTGTCCCCTCCCCCATGAAGATTACTCTGCACCATGGACCTCTTTCTTCCAGAGCTCTGACTGCCCACGTTTCTGTTACTTAAATGGTTCAGCCTGCCTCTTCAAGATGATGAGAAGCTTCTTGAGGGAAAAGAACAAGTCTTAATTCTTTTGTGTTTCTATCTAAGCATCTTTACACTGGTACACACACAGCCATGGCTTTAAAACTACTGGATTTCAATACGATAGGCCTACCCATTCCATTATGCTAAACATTATCTATCAGGATGTGATATAAAGTGCATTTTAATATTTCAAAGATCAACATTATAGTCATATAGTTTACTACTAACCTGGATAAATAGGTCTGATTGGCTTCATACAAACCTCCACATTTTAAAATACTAATATACAATAATAACCCAATATGCCTCAAAAATGCATAAAAACAAAAATATGCACAGATTTTGCTCTTCTGAAGAATGGACTGATGCAAAGTTTTAAAACTGGTCTGAGGCCAGTGCCGTGGTTCAGAGTGTGAAGTGGTCGTCTGCAGCACTGGCAGAGATGGGCGCAGGCTTGAGTCCGGCTGCTCTATTTCCTGTTTACGTTCCTAGGAAAGCAGCAGCCGACGCCCCACGTGCTTGCGTCCCTGCTGCTCACATGGGAGACTTGGATGAAGTTCCAGGGTCCTAGTTCTCGGTCTGGCCCAGCTCTGGGCATTATGGCATTTGGGGAACGGAGAGCTTCTGCTTTCTCTGCACACTCTATTTGTAACTCTGGTTTGAAGTAAATTTTTAAAAACTTTATTTTTATTACATTTTTAATTTATCAATATACACAGATTCCATAAATATGACTTTAAGAAAACAATGATTCTCTTTTCCCTTCCTCCGTTTATTTTTTTTTCCTTTAAAATTTTGTGATAACACAGTTTTGATTGACTTTGTAACCACAGGCTCAACGTTTTTGGAAAGAAAAAGCTCCATAAAAGGTAGATAGTAAAAGTGAAAGCTAAAAAAATAAAAAAAGTAAAAAGTAAAAAAGTAAAAGTAAAACGTAACTAGCTACTGTCCCATACGGTACAGACAAGGTTATAAGGCAACAATCAAATTACAAGATGTCAGTTTAGCTCCATATTCATTCAATCTTCCTTGTACTCTATGTATTAGCTGAAACCATCAGAGGAACATGGTATTTGTCTCTTTAGGCAACAAATCTTTCTAAAAATGGTAGCACACAAGAGAAAGTCATAAGTCTTATAACAGGGACAAGTATATATATATATATATATATATATAAACATTAACAGTGCGGAATATAACTTGGAATTATGCAATAATGGCACCAAGTTCCATTTTTAAATATGATTTCTATTATAATTCATCACTGACTTATGCTAACATTCTAAACAGCTATGCAAAGTTTTCATGCTAGTCCTTAGATTAGAAACAGGTGGCATGGCACACTAACGGAGAATAAAGCTCCAAACTGCTGAGACTCGCTGTGCTCATTAGGACAAAGATTCTCACTCTGAACTAGCCTATTCTGCCATTCATACCCGTCTTCCATTGGTACTCATTAGGATGGCATTTGCCATACTGAATATTCCTAGTTTGTTTAATGTTACTGTTCTCCTCGGGGTAACAGATACGTGTTTGTCCTATGTCTGCTGCACTAAGCAGACACAGGCGTGAGCAAGTCATGATGAGTCCACTGTGCCAGCCAAAGGAGAAGTGACTCGATGCTTGTGACACCAGGAACTTGCTTCAAAGACAGGGTAGTAGCACTAGTAGCACACAGACTTGTCCAAATTAGCAATTCTTCAGCCATGAACTAACTATTTTCACATAATATTGAGAGCGATGAGGTATCATTAGCACATTCAATCACTTTAATTTGTTTTATTGTTGTTGTTCAAGAAACAATGGTTCCCCACACCCCCAATATTTCTTTTACTAGCAACAGAATCTTTGCAAGCAGAAGCTGGTGTCATTACCATCGGTACCTGAGTAGGGACGAGAGCCCAGAAAAATGTGATGTCAACATATGTCAATCCAGGCCTGTCATGCTTTGAGTAACTGACAGAAAGTTCTGGTAGCATACATGTTCATCATGCCCACCCCATCACGTAGTCAAGGGACTCCTGCTGCCTAGGAAACTCAATGATTTTTGATTTTCCACCTAGAACACATTCAATTGTATCTTCCTGTGTTTGTCTGCCTTCTTTCTTCCGCTAGAAATGCTTATTTTCTACTCTGACCCTCTCTTTAAAAATTCCTGTAAAAATGACACCATTAAGCTCAGACTCAATCACCTTTTATTTATAAAAGTGTAAAAGGTTCATTTCTTTGTCTCCCCCACCTCACGTACAAGCCTATTTTTCTAATGAGTGAGATCCTAAAAAGAAAATAAAAGTCTGATACGAAGCTGAGTACAGAGTGGTGGGTTATAACCAGGCGCTGCTGTCACAGCAGAGGAGTGGAGGACACACGGTCTCCCAGGTGTTTCATCGCAGCCAGGTCTTGGTCTTGTGACCAAGTTACCAGTCACACAGGCCCTTTAATCCTCAAGCTGGTGCATTATCATCTATCACACGCTCCCTCTCACCCACACCTTAAACTTTCAGTTTAAAATTTCTCATGCACATTATTTATTATGTACCTAATTGCTCTCCCAATTAAAAACTCTTCCCTTACAAGAAAAACCCTGAAAATTAAAAGATATATGGATGTCTAATATGGACTTATTCTAAAAATTAGTTTCTGTAAATTTTTACTACTTAAGTAGTGTTATTGTTCTGCTTCATTCATTGCTCATATTGCCAAGGTGTAATCGTAATAATAATAATATCTACTAACTAGAAATTTAAACTGTACATTCAGAATTCTTAATTGACAACAACAGAATTTACTCTAGCTAATTTAAATCTAAAAGAGTCTATTAAAAGGATAAATCACTCCAGGAATCATTGCGAGAGCAAAATTATAGAAGTTTCCAGGAGGAAATCAGGAGGAGTTTACAGGAATGGGTCCCCAAACTCAATTCTAGAACTGAGATAGCCAGAGAGCTGCGTAGTCAGGAAGCCACCATTGTAACGTAGCTGCTGGATCCAGAACCATGCTACCTATGCCATGACCCAGGCGACGCAGGCAGGTGCCTCAGCTCTGCCTGTATCCTGCACGACTCACTTCTGGATTGCAGTCTGGTGTTACTACATCCATGTGGCTGAAATTACGAATCCTAACTGCGGTAACAAAACTGGGAAGGAAAAAAAGGTTCTGAATTGAACCCAGATAAACTAAGGAGGCTGAATGAGTTTTGGGATCAGGCCATTTTTGGACTCTACTCTCGTTAATCACTTGAGCAATTTAATAAGACAGTGCCATGTGGCCACTAGGAAGTTCTTGTGTTCGAAGAGTTTGAGGAATAGAGACCCTACCCATTAGGTGATTAGGTGGGAAGCTGACCTTTTCACTGCAATGCAGGACGTTTTCTCTGAGAGCTCCTAAGAGTAGCTCACTATCCCGCCATTTCAGGGCAGGGCAATCCATCAGCTGCTGGCAGGCACAAAGGGCTTTGGGGCCACTAAGTCAGGATACAGACTTCCACAACATCCTCTTGGCTTTACCCACCACTGCCGTCTGCCTTGCCTAGCATCTCTGAGTTAGATTTCTTTGGTAGTTTCTCCAGGGAAAAACCCCCTTCTGATTTGTGTAGGAATGGGCCGCTGTGGGTTGCGAAGTTGATCCTATGTTACCGATTGTGCTGAATACTTGCGAATGTGGACTTCTCCCTGATCCTGTTCACCCTCACAACCATTCCCCTGTGTGGTATAACTGATGCCTCCGAGGACAAATGCCGGTACAGTGCTTTTCTATCTTTATGCTAACTCATTAAATGATCCTCTATGGCTTTCACTATTTTGAAAATACATCTTCCACTGTTTTATCCGCTACAATTTCTCATTGTCCACATGATTGATATTTTGTTATTTTACTGCTACTTTAGTGTGTTTGGTAGAAGCATGTCATGCGGCATAAGTCTTTTCAGTTTGTTCTTTAATGTGCTTGCCATTGTTATCAGCCTTAATATCACCTATGTACAAATGCTCACAAATGAGTATTTCTGTAAAAGGAAAGCTTAAAGATTTGAAAACAAAATTAATAATATTCTCACGTTCACTTTGTAAAGATGTTTCCTAGCAAAGGGATGGAGAGGGGGAAGTCCACATTAGAGGATATTGGATATAACTGAGAACGAAGGGCAGTTAATTCTAAGTGAAAAAAATAAACACCATGGACTAAAAATGTGGTAAAAATGCAGGAGAGAGCCCCCGCCCCAGGGACTCTTAGGACTAGATAGGCTTTCTAGAGGAGGTGACAATGGAACTGGACTCTGACAAGAGGGCTGGAGCCAGAAGAGCCTGCTTAGCAGCTGGGCATTGGTGAGCAGGACTGTTTTAACATTGCAGAGGTAAGACAGGGTAGCAGTGTGTGAGCCAGCAGCCCACAGGCCGTGCTTGGTCCTTACTAGGTGAGTCCATCAACGAGTCACTTCTTTAGTGCTCAAGGAAAAACTCAGAAATTGCTGACTACTAGCAGCCACGGCTCACAGATGCTATTCCAAAAATGTTAACTCTGATTAGAGTAGAAAGCTAAAACGTAAGAGTTATAGACAGGACGTGGAAACAACCCAGACGCCCGTCCAAAGAGGAGTGCTTAAAGAAACTGTGGTACGTCCACTCCATAGAATACTACCATTTAAAACCAAATGTCCCAACTAGAGACCATTATGCTCAGTGGAATGAGTCAATCTCAAAAGGACAAATTACATATGTTCTCTTTGGTATAATATAAGATCAATAGCACTTTTAATACTATTTTTGGTGAAACCCATGGGTTTTGATACTTTTTGTTCTTACTTTCATTTCTTCAAAATAGTTTCTTTTCTCTTATTAAGTTCTTTACTGACCTGTAGCTCATACAGTAGCACCGTTTTATCCAAGGAGGATTTTTATGTTCTGTTTATTTCTTCATTGACACATTGGTCATTCCGTTACATGTTTTTTCACTCCATGGTGTTGTAAATTTTTCTAACTTTATTCTTGCTGTTGATTTTGTTTTATGGATTTTCATTTAAGGGAATGTATAGTAGCAGCATATTAGAGACTTGCATACCCAAATGTGAAGATGCAGTGCAGTGTGCATCACTGCTTCCAAATCAAAGAGACTGTTGGATATATCTTGACAATAGAATGCTGGATTGTCTGCCATTGTCTGTACCAGCAATGTCAGGACATATGGAAGAGCACATGGATGGACTTGCAACTGCTTATGAAGGACTATACTATTGTAGCAGTATGGGGGAAACCACTAGAGGGGAGGGATATTAGGGAGGGGTAAGGGAAATACCAGAGCCTATGGAATTGCATCATAAAATTAAAAATAAAATAGAAGGAAAAAATTAAATGCAATCAATACAAAAAAGAGTTATAGATTGAGATTTCTGCTTCCATATCTCTGTAGTTATGCCTTCTTAACATCATAAACACCAGATTTTAGTTTTCAGCAACATGTGGAACTGGCATTCTGGTATTCTTAATATTTTAGGCTCTCTTTTTAATTATGTATTATTTATACTAAATTATTTCTTGTCACTCATCATCTCTGAGTCCTTAGCCAGTCCATGAGGAAGCTGCTCATATGCTCATTGAACAAGTGTTTGTGGAATACCTGCTATGCAACCAAAATTAATAGGGAAACAGTTTCTTCCCTCAGAGCTCTGATTGGCAGAAAATTTAGTACAGTTACAGAGGAACAGAGGATAAATAACATGGACAAAGTTAACTGTATTAATAATGAAAATGGTAATGCAGTTCTTGTGGGTGTCCTGGAGACAATAGCAGGATAGGAAAATGAGTTAATGGACAGATTAACTCACAGCCTCGCTCCTGCTTTGGCCTGAGGAGCTCCACTTTTTAAAAAATGGGGGAAGGTGGGATTTATTTGCTTGAAAGACTGTGTACCAGGGGTGGAGGTCCAAATGGAGAAAGACCTTCCACCTGCTAGTTACGCCCGGCTAGTTACATTCCAGCTTTAAATAGTGATTTATTTACTTGAAAAGAGTGCACGGTATCACAGGATACAGAGTTCCGCTTTAAAACACAAAGACAAGAATCCTTCCATTCTGACCTAATGTGGCTGCACACAAAATTACACAAAATTTAGGAGACCCCACAAATGCTGAAATTACACTTACTTCATAACAGCTTTCAAATGCATATTAATCATACTTAATTCTACATGTGTTGCTCTTTGGACATGCTTGCATTAAATAAATGTGTTATTTTGGCTAAGGATCTAATACATTTGTAAGAGTTCAGTTTAGTTAAAGCACCTTGTTTAAAAACGTAGCATAATTTTTACATTGCTGAGACAGTGGGGGTCATAAAGGCATTGTACAAATAAAATCTTCTGACTATTTCCAGAATTCAGTAGATGAATGGTTTGAAATTCACCATCATTTATCACCATATGGCAAATAAACATCAGAGTTGAATTTTCCTTCTTGCTCCTATCATTTCAGCAAAAGAAACTAAAAAAGTAGGTAGTACCAAGGAGAAAAGCAATGGGCCTGAGAGTTTGCTAAAGTCCTTTGTGACAACTAATGGGTTGTTTTTGCCTTTTCCTCTGCTGGCATCATCATACTTCAAGGAGGTAACTGCCTTTAGGAAAATAACTTGTTTGAAAGACAGAGTTGGGTACCACATGCATTGGACTGTAATGTTACAAGAACCCTGATCCCTGTGTCCAGAAAGTACAGATGCTAGCATGAAACAGGAGTGGCCCAGGACCGGAGAGGGCCTCTGGCTGAATTACCAAAAGTACAGCTGATGGGTCACTACGACACTTGGGCACAATTCTACCCTGCTCCCGGGCCCCACAAAAACAAGGCTCTGGAACAATGAGAGTGGAATGGTCCTAGCCTGCCTGCTGCTTCATGAGGGAAAGAGAAGTGAAGATAGGGAAGGAGAGAGGAAAGAAAGGAAAGGCAGGGAGAGGGGGGTGCAGTGAGGAGAATTAACATCCACCCAGAGACTGAAACCCTTCTAATCTCACTCAATGCTAAGGTGACCCCAACTGGCTTCAGCTTCTGAAAGACAAAGATCACTACAAGAGGAATCCCAGGGAAACAGTGAAGTAAGAGCAAATTACACTTACTCTGGAGTTAACACAAAAGGAGTATGGAAACAAAGTTCATGCTACACGTAGTGTGAGGGTTACATGAGACCATGCATAATGGCATTAATTTAAGAACTCTCTATGAATGCTTGTGTCTGGGGTAGGCACATCAGTCCAGAAGCCCCTGGGGCTCCCACATCCTACAGGAGAGTGCCCGGTTCACCTGCATGAGGACTGAGTGAGTGGGTTCACCTGCATGAGGGCGTGTAGGACTCTCACCGTGTGGATCATCCTGGCTCTGCCCCTGACTCCAGCTCCCTGCTAACCTGCACCTTTACTGGAAGCTGGTGAGGGCTCATAATGAGGACGCTGTCACCCTTGTGAGAGATTCAGACTGTAGTACTAACTCCTGACTTTGACCTTGCCAAGGCCCAGCTGATACACTCATCTGGGGAGTGGACCAGGAGATGGGGATCTCCATAAGACCATTTGTGCATGCTCTTCACATTAGTAAATAAAAAATATTGATTCATCCTTTCCCTCGGATAAACCTCTGTAACCTTAACTTCTCCATAAACTCACTTTCTTCAACATACCTACAGCAGTAAGCATTTATTCTTTAAGGTACTGAGTTATAAAGGTAAGTCAGAAAGTTAATTACAAGTTACATATATAAACATTAAAACATTCAGGTAGAAGGTGCAAAGCAACAAGCATTTCAAGCAGGCTTTCCTGATGAGGGCAGGTCTACCGGGACTGTGTTCAGAGGCACACAGGGAAGCATGTCCATGGCATGATTTTGCATGTCGTTGGCATGATTCTGCGTGTCCCTCCCTCCCGGCCCCTTGCTCCCACTGTGAACTGCAGAGAAGAGGTCAAGGAGTGAACAGGTGGAGGGGGGAGCAAGTTCCGAAAAAACTAAAAGTGACAATTCCACCATCAATGAATCATTGATTTTTTTAAATGACATGTTCTTAAGCACATGAATAAAGGTCTCCTGGCTAGTTTAAGAAACTAAGGTGCTTTTCTCTTGGGAGAGCCCCAAAGCTTAACCTGTCTCTGCTTCCTCTGTGGTGCTGAGTGTGTGTCTCTCCTCTGCAGGTACTTAATCCGTATTATGGTGATACCACTTTACTTTCCCTATGCTTTACCTGCTAGGATTTGCTTCATGTATAATCACATATGAAACAAATGAATAGCTGCTACTCTATCAAAGCATATAAATTAGCATTTACATTTGGCCCTTCAATACTATTGTGGAAAAATGGATTTAAACATCCAAGAATTTGATCGGCCTCATGCAAGTAAAATTCTTGACTTGAGTTGTCTTTAAATCATCCCATGAACGCTCCATTTCATCAAATCTTTTATACTTTTTTCTTTTTCAAAGATTTATTTAGAGAGAGAGAGAGAGAGACCCTCCAACTGCTGATCCATTCCTGTTCCCTGCCAGATGGATGAAATGGCCAGGGCTGGGCAAGACTGAAGCCAGGAGCTTCATCTGGGTCTCCCGAGTGGGTGGCTGGGCCCCAGCGGCTGGGTCATCCTCCACTGCTTTTCCAGGTACCAACAGGGGCTGGAGCAGAAGAGGCAGTGGGGACATGAGATGTTAGTGTCTTAGGCAGAAGCTTCACCTGCAGCGTCACAGCATCAACCTCCTATTTCTCCAAATCTAAAAGCAAGACACCTAGTCCAGCATGGATTCTTCTAACTCCCAGAGCCTGAGTTCTTGGGAGACTTAAAAGGAATTTGTGTTGGTTTGTAATAACATTTGTACACGGGATATTTTTTTAATTATCTGGGGCATCATTTTATAACTTAACACCATGACTGTACCCATGTTAGTGTTTTTGCCAAGTATTCAGGATATTTTTTTGGAATAAAGAACATAGACAAATACCAATACATTACACTGCACTTTTCTCTGATGACATCATGGTTGATGGAGATTTTCAAAAGGATAAAAGTGGGCACGCTAAAGGTGGGCTCACCCAGCACAGAGTGGTCTGTGCACATTAACCTCAAAAGAGTGTATGTCTGGCAGGCAGACTACATTCCTGGTCATTAGCTAATGGTGATTTCTCAAAGATCATCATCTCTCACACTCACGGGGCTGGTCAACTGAAGCTCCTCAGTAATTCAGTTCTTGAATCTGACCTGTGACTTTGGCTTAGTTTTGAATATATAAATAGGAAGAAGGTACTTATATATTTATGGATACACTAATAAACAAAATTTCTGTTTGCATATAAGTAAATAATAATTGCATGAAAATAAGTTGTCTACATTCAGATGCTATGAAGTTTTCATTAATTCCATTAATTTCTGATTGATTTTCACTCATCTTCACATTACTCAAATGTGAGAAGCACCAGATTAGAAAGCCTGAATTTGAAGTTCCCTTGAGAGAACTGATGTGCTTCCTACAGACATGAACATGGCAGGATGTGCCACCTGAGAGGCTCCCCTGCCACGGGAACCCTCACTAATGTGTGGCCGTGGAGGAGACAGGGAGGTTGGGCTGCTGGACAGGCCTTTGGTTTCTTCCTGGCTTGTGTGGACACATGCGCAGTGGGCTGGTGGATGGAAGATCCTGTTGTCTTTCACTCTGATTTTCAAATAAAAGGCAAACAAATTTTCAATCAAGTTTTCGATAATAAAGTGAACATAGTTACAAAAAGCTCTGAATTATAAACAACTTGAACTGAAATTTGGAAATTGCTTCAGCCACTTCAAGACAAAACTGCAGATCTGGCCCTCAGGAGCCAGCCTGGTGAGAGACCCCAGGGCTGTCCTCGTGGAGGCTGCCCTGCCCTGCTCTCACATGCCTCAAGCAGCAATAATAAGCCAAGCTCAACCCTGCAACTGAAAAAAGAAAACAAAGACCTAACTTTACGAGAACAAGAGGCAACAAATGTGGAAACATTTTCATCTTTTCAAGGAAAAAAAAGGTACTACTTCAAAGAGGAACTCTTGAAAATATCTCAACAATATGCATCTAATTCATACTGACATGTGTAATTGAACCTATGCTTAATTTTTGTTGCAAATTATCTGCGTCCTTTAAGAAGTTAGAGAACACTGAGCTGTGTATGTGGCTCAAAAAGAGCACTGGAAGAATTAGGGATGTTGGGATGGGGACAAGAGTTGGGCTCTCAAAAGAGAGAATGAGTGAACCAGCAGAGGGAGGGAGAACTCGGGGGTGGGGTCATGGAACAACAGTTCCAAGGGTAAGAAAAGCTGCCTCAGCCCCCCAAGTTCTCGGGGTTAGGAAGCAAGCTCTCAGCATGGCAGTTTTCACTCTGTTGAAGTTTAACACAGACAGGACAAGGTCAACGAAGACCAGAGTAACACAAGCAGAGAGACAGTGAAATATAAACAGGGACAATGAAGTTATCCCAGTTTAGGTGACAAGCTATGTACTCTTCCTTCTGCCCTATGACCAATTCTGCCCCTGTCTCTTCTACTTCTTGCTCCTCCTTTATTTCCCCATTTTGCTTTAAGCTTAAATATTAACCTAGTTATTTAAAGCTGAACTTGGTCAATTCTGGTTTTGTTATTTAGGGCAATTATATCTCAATGTGAAAACTCTAATGACTACATAATACGCAACTTCTCAGATTCTCTTCTTTCTTTTACCTACACATGCTTACAGGTAACTGTACCCTCTTCAAATGCAACTCAAATGTTGAGAAGAACTATATCCCACCACCTCCCTCCACCAAAACAAGTACAACAACCACATAAATTAAAAAAAAAACAACTTTAGTTTTTGTTGCACTACATTAATTTTGGAAGTTCACTGAGAATCTTTTTTTTTTAATTTATAGAAAGGAACTAGACCTCATATACTTCATATATATATAGTTTTAACAGCAGAAACATACTTCCCATTCTACCACAGCTCTTTCTCTCCGCCTCAGCCCCTTTCTCCTATGCCGTATCTCATATAAAGGGCCCATTGGCTATTTTGTAGACCCATAGATGGGAGGTGGCTGATCAGAGCCAGAGTGGTGAACCAAACAGGAATCTGATCAGTGAGGGGGGAGCGCTCATCCCCTCTGGGGTGGGGACTGAGGTGAGTGGCTGGATGTGGCACAGGTCTGGGAGTAAAGGCAGGCAATCCACGGTCTACAGGGCTAATTCCTAGCCTCACTCCTGCTCTTATGGCCTCAATAACTACGCACGGTTTTTGCGTTTTTAAAGGGTTATAAGAATGAAGAGGACAAGGATATGAAAAGCAAGAGGGACAGCCAGCCTTACTGTTCTGACCAGCCTATAGCTATCTGTACCTTGCAGGAAAACTTGGACAATCCCCAGAACAGAATCGGCAGATGTTGTTAAGATGATTTTAGAATAACTGCCTTTTATCTCCCCTTCCTACAAAAGTGAACCATTTTAGGTGGAGAAAATGAAAAACCGTGATGTAAGGATGGCAATTTGGTTGCACTGAGTTTTAAAGATTATTTGGCAATCTGATGGTACAGGATAAACGAAGCTGAGGCATGGCAAAACCAAAGATGAAACTGAAAAATAGATGAAAATTTGAGAAATAATATTTATAAAACATATGAACATAACATCCGTAATATAACATTCGTAATATTTAGAGACATTTACAAGCATGTTTTAAGAACATTTTCATAGAAAAGCACTTTTAGGAGTGTTCGGGTATTTGAAGAGCAGTGATTGATAAAACATAAACTGCTGAGCTTCATTAATAATCACAGGAGTCACACGGCAGTGTGTGTATTTACATATCTGACTGATAGTCAAATATTGACCATTTCTTGGAAAAACAGAGAATTTTATACATCCTCAGAATATTAGTTGTCACTCTGTAAGAAGTGGGGGGAATATGGAAGCGTGAACATTAAAAATGTGTCTATCATTTGACTTAATAATTCTATTTTCCACTTTAAGTATACAGAATATATTTTTGCAAGTATACATATATCAAGTACTGCTAGTTTCTCTATGATTGAAAAACTGAAAGATCTATTAACTGGAGACTAGCTAAAATTACTGCATGTTAATACTTGCTGACATTTAATATTTGTTATTACAAGTATTTTTCCATTTTTTAGTCATTTAATCCTTCTAAGAATAATATGATGTTGATAGTGGTACCATCACAGCTCCAGTGTGAGGGACACCTAAACCAAGAAGTACTTATGGTCACACACCAGCTGCAGAGCCCCACCCTCAACAGCTACACTTTATTAACCTATGCAGGAAACACTCTACCATCAGTGAAAGAAATGACAGAGAAACATGTGCAGTAAAGTGGAAGTTTGTTTAGGATCTTCATTAGCTGGCTAATGAAAAGCTTACAGTTAGGTGTGCCCATACTCTTTGTAAAACGGACCCATGTTTATAGTTTTTACATTAAAGGTTTAGAGTTGATAGGCAATTTTCTTTTTTCTTTTTAAGATTTATTTATTTTTATTGGAAAGCCAGATCAGATTTATGCAGGGAAGAAGAGACAGAAAGATCTTCCATCTGCTGGTTCACTCCCCAAACAGCCACAATAGGCAGAGCTGAACTGATCTGAAGCCAGGAGCTTCCTCTGGGTCCTCTATGCAGATGTAGGGTCCCAAGGCTTTGGGCCATTATATACTGATTTCCCAGGCCACAAGCATGCAGCTGAATGGGAAATGGAGCAGCTGGGACATGAATGGGTGCCCAAATGGGATGCCGGTGCTTGCAAGGTGAGGATTTAGCCACTGAGCCATCGCTCCGGGCCCAGGGTTTTCTTTTGAAGCGTGCATTAACAAGCAGGGATTTTAAAAGGCTCTTCAGCATTACCCTTGTTTTATTTTTGTTCTAGTTGAGCTTTTAGTTTAATGGAAATAGATATTGTTCAGCAATTTCTCTTCTATGAACTTACCCTAAGGCAAGGATGTATATATAATACATAATACTTAAATAGCTAAAAATTAGAAACAAACTATGTAACTGACCACAGTGGATTGCTGAAATAAAGTACAAGAAACACAGACCAAAGAACATTGTTAAAAAAAAAAAAAAACCCACTGACTCCTATCAAGTAGAGTGACATTTGTTTTTGGTGAAGGACCATCAAAATGTTTCAAAGATCTGAGTTACAGAATTCCATTAATAGTAAAATATTTTATACTATAATAAACTCATGCAGTTAATTTAAAAAGAGTTCTAAAGAAAAGTTTAACACTGGCTTTCTCTAAATGGCAAGGCTTTGACTTGTTAATTTGATTTTCTATCTTTAAGTTTTTCTGTTAAAAATTATTAACATGAAACATTTTCATTGAGATATGTGCAGTTGATTAGGTTGTTCAAATTTCCACTTTGTGCCTTATGACAAGTGAGTAATTTGTTTCTGTTAATTTGAAAGTCATGTTTTTTTTTTCCCCTAATTTTAACCCAGACCTCAAGCTGGAATTCTTAGGCCTGTTTTCCAACTGATCTTGGTTATCCTAAATTATCCTGAAGGCTGCGATGGAGCAGTTCTTAGAATTGCTTGTTGGGGTTAGCATTGTGATGTAGCAGCTTAAGACTATGCTTGTGACACCAGTATCCGAAATGGCTGCCAGTACCAGCTGCCCCACTTCTGACCCTGCATCCCGTTAATACACCTGGGAAAGCAGCACCAGAAGGCCCAGCAGCGTTTGGTTCCTGCAGCACATGGGAGACCCCTAAGAAACTGCTGTCTCCTGGCTTTGATCTGGCCCAGTCCCAACCCTTGTGACCAGTTGGAGAGTGAACCAGAAACATACAAGATTCTCTCTCTGTTTCTTCTCTCTTTGCAACTCTGCCTTTCAAATAAGTAAACAAATAAATTTTTAAAGAGAAAGAATTTCCTACCACTGTGCTACTATACAATGCATGTTGTTATGAAAATGTGGTAGTGGCACAAGAGGTTAGTTAGAGAGCCATCAAGAAAATACAGCCAGTTGGTAAATGGTTGCTAAACAGAGTTTAGAGTAAAAGCTATCAATGTACTTCAGGAAAAGTTCAACAGACTGCGTTCTGCATGTGTGCTGACTCTGGGAAAAAGCAAGGATCACCTTGAGCTGACAAGGACGAGTTTCATGGCACCACAGCCATACAAGCAAGCAAGCAAACAAACAAAACAACCAGCAAAGACATTGGAGGATACTGGATTGCAGGAAAAGAAACCCCAGACCTAGTTCTAGCTCTACCGTTGAGTAACGCTGTAATTCCAGGCATGTCCTGTGCCCCTCTGAATCGCTGTTGTCCTGGAGGTATTTGGTTTTCCAACTCAGATCAACAGTACTCTCCCTATGCGCTTTGGGGCCACCATGCAAGCTGGACAGCCTGAGGCAAAGGGCTTGGTCCTGGGCTCCCAACCCACTTTAACCAAAACAACTCCATTTTTATTTATTTCATCTAATGGGATTTCATGCACGATTTTGATTGAATACAGGGTTCCAATGCTTAACAACAAGAAAGAGAGAGAAAAGTCTGAAAACCACAAGCTAAGCTGATGTCTAAGGTTCCTTATAGCTTTCATTTCTTGTTCTGAAATTAATCTGTGGCTCTAAATGTATATGAGTAAGCAGTGAAAATGCAAGCAGTTTGCCCTGGAGAGAATTTCCAAGTCACTGAACATCAATCAGGAAGAGTTTCTGTTGCTAACATGTGGTAAGTTGATTTGTTTTTTTTTTTTTTTTTTGCTTCCCTCGGGTCAATTTACCATCTGCCTCATCTTCATCAAAACATTAATTTCAGCTTAATCCCCTCTCTTCCTTTCTGGTGGTAAAATGACCTGGCTCATTTTGAAATAAAACAAATAGAATACAGCAATGCTTTCATATGAAAGGTGGTTTTCATTCAACTATTATGGAACACTAGAACACTAACATGAATTCAGTTTTTGGACCCTTTCCTGAGACTCAAAGTCTAAAAATCTATCCACGTGAAACACACTACCATCCATTAAATGCCTTGAGGATGTGCTGCATGCAAAGGTCAACACAGTTTCTCCAGAGACCAACATCAGGTGAAGTTCTCTCAAGGAAATCACCAACTTCAAGCACAAGTTCAGCTGACGTGAATTCAAAGGACAAAAAGATCTCAAAGGACTGAGGGCAGGGCACGAAAGGCTTCTAGAATCCTGCAGTTTGGCAGGATTTGGGCTTTTTTGTGTGTGTGAAGAAAATGTTAAACTAAAATCTTAAAAAGATTTTATTTGATTCAGTGAGGAAAAAAAAATTGGGGAGATATGCTTGCCCTCTGAAGATTTATGCTGGTATTAAAACGCTGTATAAATGATGAGGGCTCCCTCCTCTTGGTGTTTCTGCTTTGCAGTGTGCCAGCACATCTGGTTCGGCGGTGCACACCACAGCCCCTCCATGCCTTTGCCAGGTCGCATTTTTCACCAGCGGATCGGACAGTGAGTCTGAGCGCCGCTGTTGGGGGACGAACTTCTCAGCAGAGTCGTTGTTGCTAAGCGAGGATGAAGAAGATGCCAAGTGTGCTGTCTGCAGCACCAAGGATGAGTTTGTGAGGAGCCGACCAAGCTCATCCGCACCACTGGCGATGCCGCTAAGACTCAGGATGTCGCCAAATGACTGCAAGAGCCTGAGCTCCTGGGAAAGACCTACGGGAAGGCCAAGAGCATCGTGGACAAGGAAGGTATTCCCTACTTCTAAATCTACATCCTGGTGGACCTGGAGGACTATCTCAACGAGCTTTGGGAATATAAGGAAGAGAGAAAGAAAATGAGCAAGAACAAGGCCAAAGCCCTGGGCACAATGCGCCAGAAGATCTGGAAATCCAACAGAGACCGGGAGTCTCACATCACCAGCTACAAGCAGAACCCCGAGCAGTCTGCAGGTGAAGACGCCGAGGAATGAGGAGGATCTGGAAGGCCATGAGGATGAGGATGGAGTCACTGCTGCATGTTTCTTGAAGAAGAAATCAGAAGTCCCTTCCGGAGGGAGTAGCAAGTTTCTCAAAAAGATGGAGGATTCAAATTTAGAGACAGGAGACTCCAAACTGATGAGGAGTGGGACACCGGCTCACTGTCCAGTTCCGACTCAGAAGAACTGGAATGGAAAACCGACGGCACTGGCCTCCATATTCCTCAAGAGCCATCACCACAGAGGACAAGATGACCACTAAGAAGAAACGGGAGGACTAAGTCAAGAAGCATGCCAGGATATCGAAGCGCCTAGATGATGATGAGAAGGTAAATGAAGGCAGGAATGGGAAAGAGTCTTGGTAGAGTGCCTCTTGTGAAGGAGAAGCCAAGATGGCTGTCACAGGCACATCCTCATCATGAAGGGCGTGGACCTGGTGGCCCAGACTGCTGTTTCTGAAAACAACCTACGGGAAGACATCGTTATCAAGACCAGGTTCAACATCATGGCCTCCCTCTACGACTACGAATCCCAACCTGACCACGCACATGAAGCCAGAGATGTGGCCGAAATGCTTGGACTGCACCATGAGCTGATGGACTTCCTGTTTGCCAACTCCAACATCTTTGTAGCAGAGAACATTCTGGAAGAGAGCGAGAACCTCCAGAATGTTGACCAGCCACTGCATGTCTGTGACTGCATCCTCACTCTGGTGGAACGAATGGATAAAGAATTTAACAATATAATGCAGAATACTGACCCTTACTCCCAAAAGTCTGTGGAGCACCTACATGATGCAGAGCAAATGTGTGCCATCATCAAGCGACAGCATTCCTACTTGGAGGAGAAGGGCACCATCGAGATCTGCTGTATCTGCCTGCAGTGCATCCTGCCTACCTACTACAAGCTTGATTATAAGGCCCACCAGCAGCTGCTCAGGTCTCTCAAGGGCTCCTTGAAGTCTGAGCAGGAACAGGCTAAAAACGAGGGTGAGGACTCTACCATGTTAGTGGATAGGCTCCATTGGCATGGACATGCCTGAGCTCGACCTGCCCACTGTGCACTCTGTCATCAGCAAGACAATTATTAACAAGGAGAGGACGGCCTCCCTGGATCAGCTGAGGCAGGCAGTGGCGATGGTCTGCACCCAGCAGAACCTGGCCTTGCAGCTGGTGAGAAGCTGGGCGGCCTGGTGGAGAACAATGAGGGGGTGTTCGACCACAAGCAGGGAACCTACGGTGGCCACATCCGAGAACAGCAGGTCAGCTACTGCGACAACCAAGGCTACATGCGCTGGGGGGCTACTGCCAGCAGCTTCCCAGATTGCCTACTGAGCAGCCTGCTTCCCTGCTCGTGGCCTGGACCACCCGCCCTTTAGGTCCTGACCCAAACTGCAGCCATTAAAGGTTTATTTAGAGTGACAAAAATAAAAACAGACAATGAGAAAGACTAGAAGCTGGACACCCAGAGCACTGGTTCTTCCAATGGCACAGATTAAAAAAAATGATAAAATGGGAGGATGGCAGTCAGAGAGCGACAAGGTAATGACTGATAGAAGCTAGACCTACAGCAGCGTCAACACTTTGCAAATAACCAGAAAGAGACAAGAGAGTAGTCAGGAAGCTATTCTCACAGCCAAGGACGAAGATGACCAGAACATGGAGAGTAGAAGGGGAAGGCAGTTGGGAGTGCCTGATGGCTTGGACCTGGAGGGGATATTCGCTGAGACAGGGAATGCCAGGTGACGGGCTCTGCATTCAGTGGGAAGCCAACAGCTTCCCTGCTGGGCCATGGACTCTGAGGCGTCTCAGTGAACCAGTGAAGCAAGCACAAGCATACTCTAAGAGTACTCTCTTCTCGAGGGAGGTTTCATTTGTTTTTGTTCATTTTTGGAAAGTCAGATAGACAGGATGAGAGACAGAGAGGAAAATCTTCTGTCTGCTCTTTCACTCCCCAAGCAGCCGCAACAGCCAGAGCTGAGCTGATTTGAAGCCAGGAGCCAGGAACCTCTTCCAGGTCTCCCACACGGATGCAGTGTGCCAAGGCTTTGGGCCGTCCTCAACTGCTTTCCCAGGCCACATGCAGGGAGCTGGGTGGGAAGTGGGGCCACCAGGAAACACACTGGAACCCATAGGGGATCCCGGCATGTGCGAGGCGAGGACATTAGCTACTAGGCTACAGTGCCAAGGCCCCCTTAAGGGATTTTTGATGATACTATGTTTAGATCTTATTGAATACAAAGAACTGTAAGGATTGATAAGACAAGAAGTTACAGGAGAAATGGGAATTTTTCACAACAGAATGGGTATACAGTGGGGCTTGCAGATGTGCCTGGAAAGTTAGCAGCACCCAAATGAACTGAGTTGGCTAGGTTCTGCTGGTAGCAAAATGGAAAGAGATTGACAGCTAATATGAAAGAACAAGGAACATGGATATATCTCTTTTCTAGATGTTGTTTGTGCACTTGTTTTCAATGAATGATGTCTCTTTAAGCTCTCTGACTAGTGAAATTACCTCTTCATCCCATGTTTGAATGTTTAGAACTCTTACTGTTCTATTTAGTTCAAGTGATTGTATGTTGGTTCTTTGGCGCCATTGTCAATAACAAAATTCAACAAAACAAACCCCCTAAATATGGTTTTGTTTTTCTTTTTAAACATATCTTATTCCCAACCCTAACCAAGACTCAATTTTTTTTTTTTTATGTGGGAGACAAGTGTAAGTGATGACCACCATTAAAATGACACTGCTCAGAAGACTCCCTGGCCTTCTGGCAACCTCTCTGTCTGCTCACCGTCCTCCCCAGCCCTCCCCGCATCCTCAAATTCCTCTTCTTCCCTGTTCACTGCAGCCACCTTTCTCGATTCAAACCCCTTGCTTCTTACCTACTTGCTGCTGTGTTCTTTCTATCCGAGATGGGGCCAGGCAGCCTATGTTTTTAACTAGTTGTCCCCAGAGGTTCTGGGGATGAGGCTACTTTGAGAACAACTGTGCAAGGGAGCCTTTTGAGGAGGCTGGGGAAACATTTCAACTGGACCATGTTCCTTTCAACACTTCACCCACACTACATTTTAGTTACTCATTGCACAAATTTCCATCTAAACTGAAGTTTTGTTGTCCAAGGTGTTTGGATATCACAGACATGGATTGTTCCTTCTGATTTCCCAGTTTTCCTACCCATTCCTGTTCAATGATATGCTTAGAGTCAGCCTAGACCTCTCCAGCTGCTTGACTGAGCTAGAGGCTTACAGTGGTAAGTTCCATTCTACGCATTAACCTACAACATTGGTGCTCTTGCAACTTTCTAATGGAGTATATACGTTGTAAAACAAATGTGACTTACATGAGGAATAAAGAGGCCCTGAGGGTGTGTCTATATGTGGGAATGTGTGGTGTGTGAGTGGTGTATGTTTTATCTGGTGAGTAGTACGTGGGAGGTATGGTGTCTCTGTATAAGTGTGTATGTGTGAGCATGTGCCTGTTGTGGTATATTGTACGGGATATGGTATATGGTTGTGTGTGTGGTGTGGTATGTTGTACAAGGTGTAGTTATGTGTGTGATATGTTGTATGGAGTGTAGCTGTATGTGGGTGAAGTGGTATATGAGATGGAGTGTAGTATGTGGTGTTTGTGTGGTGTGTTGCATGGTATGCAGTTGTGTGTGTGTGAGATGTGGTATATTGCATGGGGTGCAGTATGCGGTGTGTGTGTGCATGTGTATGGGATGTGCACCTACAACATTTAATAATGGGGAAGAAAGCCTCATAAGATGACCAGAGTGAAGACTTAAGTGAGGCAGGAAGATGAGCAATGTAGATACCTGTAATAAAATAATTTTGAAATAGGAAATAACAGATATCTAACTATATTTACAGAAAGAATGGGTAACATGAAGGAATTCTTGTACAAGATATTTTCTCTGGAACCAACCCGTCCCCTCTCATTGTTACAGTGAATGCCCTCTGGTTAATGCCCACATGGTCCAGTGCAGGTATTCATTGCTGATACACTCCAAGGTCTGCAGAATGGAAGAAGCTGAGGGACAGACAGGGCATTTGTCTTGCCAGAAGCCATAATAGCAAGACTGGGCTGGAATGAGAGCTCTAGTCTTCTGAACTCCAACCTCAAGTTCTTGCTGTTGAGCAGTACTTTGAAATGCAGACCGGAAACTTAACTGCATGCCTTCCATATCTGTCTTCTTAGGAAATATGTACTTACATAATAATTACAACAGCAACTAGATTAATAATAAATTATTATCTTGTGAATTCCCATACCTCCCCAAGTCCTATAAGGAGAAAGAAGAGAAAGGAAGTGGGCGGCTGGGGGCAGAAATGAATGAAGAGTAACTTGTCATGACATAATCAACTCCTGAATAACCCCAAATCTACCTTGGCCTTGGTTCTTTCCAAATATCACAAGAATATTGCCAATTTCCCAGCAGCTATGATCTAGAACAATACTCAGACACATATCTAAAACTGAGACATCTACTTCTCATGTCCTCTGTGGGAATATCCTGTTAAAGAAGCACATATCATTGTTGTCAGGGGACTCCCATCCAGTCATACTGTGACAACTCCATGCTTACAGCTCTAACATGACAGCCCCTCAAACTTCTCAACCAAGCTGCACCTGGTCATTCCATCCAGTACCACTCAGTCACACTGTTATTCCTTCCCATCTTATTTGGTAATGTGATCTCCATTTCCTTTACCATTTAATCTTTCCTGAGAAGCTCTGCCGTCTCTGACATCTGTTCCTTTCCCATCCCCCTCTGTGAACTGCAATAACGACAGAGTTCTCAAGAAACACAAAGTTCATCTGTCAACTGACTTCCCCTGCCACCTGCCAAAGGTCTCATCGCGTTCCCCTTGGGCACTCTTAATTCTGCACAGACTTGAAGCACTGATTGTTAAACTCCCACTGGAGGTATATATTTTTTCCAATTTCCATACTTTAATTACAATTGACTCCCCTCATAGATTACATTTATTCCATATTGCTCATCATTTCCCAGAGTAATCATTGTGTGTACAGCTCATATGCCATCATTCCTGCTGTAATCAAAAGCTTAGTATGTCAAGAAACTTCTATTTAGTCTTCAAATGTAAAGGCTCAACTTTGAGGTTTAGCCCATAATCTCTTTGAAAAGATACCACAGCTGCTACAGCTGCCAAAAGGGTTACTGAAGCAAACAGCCCTTCCTTTTAGATGACCTCATCATAGTTGTTAATGCCCTTGAAATATTTAGGCTGGATTAGTGCAATGAATTCTGCTCTTAAGGCTTTTCTTAAAGACCACCTTTGAGATCTGGTTAGCTTGCTTGCAGCAGGATCTGGGTGAGATGAGTCGTATTTGATCTACCCTATACATTTTACTTGAAAGTCATCAGCTTCATAATGAACTTCTTAAAAGTTTCCCACTTTAAATATTTCATCTCAAAATCTTCCTTTTGGGGAATAAAAGTCAGACTCTGGGGGGAGTGGAGGTGGGTGGGTGCTTAGCCCATGGTTGAGTTCCTGGCGAGGACAGCTGCAGCCCATTTCATAGGGCCTGGGCTTGACTCTCCCTGCTCAGCTTGCAATTTTAGAACTTGAGTTTGCAGCTAATGCGGACTGAGAGGAACTGGTGATGGGGCAGCTGGGCTCCTGCCACCCACATGGAGACATGGATTCGGTTACTGGCATCCTACTTTGCCACCCCTTCTCACCCCGTGGCGGGTTTTGAGGACTGAACCCGAGAA
Organism: Ochotona curzoniae; assembly: GCF_017591425.1. Classification (NCBI taxonomy): domain Eukaryota; kingdom Metazoa; phylum Chordata; class Mammalia; order Lagomorpha; family Ochotonidae; genus Ochotona; species Ochotona curzoniae. Next base: position 709,095 of record NW_024466129.1, on the reverse strand, counting down.
TGGGCTCTCTCTTGCTCTACCAAGGAAATAGTTTATAAATTTAAAACTTTAAATATGCTACATAAAACATCACTTTCTTCCCTCCACCTTCACTGTTCTCCCAAGATAGGGAGGCTGCTTGAAACATCTTGCTTGCTAGGGAAGCAGGTGTACAAAAAATTATATATATTCAATAATATATAAATGTATTATAAATAGAAACATATTTTACACATTTAGATGTAATATAAATATAAACATGTTATAAATATTCTCATATAATACAAATATAAAACATAGTTTATGTAACTATTTATATATTATAAAATGATTATAAATAGAAACAAATAAAAATATTTATATTTGATCTTCTCAAAAGGCAGAGTGAGTCACAGAGACAAGGAGATTTTCCATCTGTTGATGTACCCCAAGCCGGAGCCTGGGGCCAGGTCATCACCGGCTCCTGGCTAGGATGCATCTGCAGGCACCTGGACGGGAAGCAGAGTAGCCCAGCCTCGAGCCAGCAGTCCAGGCTGAGCTGCAGTCATTGAAAGCGGCAGCTTGACCTGTGCTGTCCCTCTGCCTGCCCAAGGCAGGAGCAGAAGGCTGCTTGTTTTCTTTAATTTTATTTGCTTATTTTATAATTCATGATACAAGGCTATATCACAGGGATCCTCCCCTTCAACCTTCCCCATTCCCCAACCCCAGTTTTCTCCCATGTTATTACACTAGTACAGCCCTCCGGAAACAGCCACAAGTCCGTCATTCTGCTCTCTCAGTGTGTCATGGCATTGCAGGTATAGACAATGCCATAAAGTCTAGCACCCTATTGTAACGGCTTCATCAGGAGTCTTTGTTTTATTCGGGAGTAGATGCGTTTTGCAATATATCCCCACTTCCTGATTTGCTAGTCTCCACTATACAATTCACCTGTGACAATATACATATATCTGTTTACTTATATCTCTCTTACATTTTGTTTTTAAAGATTTGTTTACTTTTATTGGAAAGGTGAATATATGGAGAAGAGGAGAGACAGAGAGGAAGATCTTCCGCCTGACGGTTCACTCCCCAAGTGACCACAACAGCCGGAGCTGAGCCAATCCAAAGCCAGGAGCTGGGAGCTCTTCCAGGTCTCCCACGTGGGTGCAGGATCCCAAGGCTTTTGGGCCATCCTCAACTGCTTTCCCAGGCCACAAGCAGGGAGTTGGATTGGAAGCGGAGCCGCTGGGATTAGAACCGACAACCATATGCGATCCTGGGTGTGCAAGGCGAGGACTTAAACCACTACGCTATCACACCGGGCCCTTATCTTACACTTTGCATAAAGGTTACCTTATATCAGAAAGAACATATGACATTTGTCCTTTCGGGATTGGCTTATTTCCCCGAGCTTATGGTTTTGAGTTGGCACCATTTTGTTGCAAATGGTAGAATTTCATTCTCTCTATCTTTTTTATTGGAAAGATCTTCTATCTGCTGGTTCACTCCCCAACTGTGGAGTTGAGCTGATGCAAAGACAGGAGCCAGCAGTTTCTTCCAGATCTTCAATGCAGGTGCAGGGTCCCAAGGTTTTGGGCCATCCTCTACTGCTTTCCCAGCTCATAAGCAGGAAGCTAGATGGGAAGAGGAGCAGCCAGGATATGATCTGGCCAGTGCCCATAGGGAATCCCAGCACTTATAAGTGGAGGACTAGCCAACTGAGCCATTGTGCTAGGCCCAAATTTCATCCCTTTTAATGGCTGGGTAGTATTCCATGAAATAGATGCATCACAGTATTTTTAAATGGGCATCTAGATTATTTCGGGGTTTTTTGTTGTTGGTGGTGGTGGTGGTTTTTTTTTTTTTTTTTTTTTTTGCTATTGTGTAGCTATAAATATAGGGTTAAGGTCACTTTCTCTTATGTACATTTTGCTTCCTTTGTATATATTCCCAGGAAGAAGGCTGGTATTTCCTGAATAAAGCAACAGCGGGAAACTATGCTCCACTCTTTAATTCTGATCTTTACCCCATTTGCACTGCCTTATACCTGCCTTGGATTGAGGTCTTTGGGTTCTAAGGGGGTCCAGCACCATCATAAAGACTTCCCTACTCCCTCTACTGTTTACTAGCTCAGCAAACCCATACACATAAAGACAGATGCTCACTCTCTCTTAACATAGTAATCACTGTGTTCATAAGCGAGATTACCACTTAATGCCTTTTTGTTTTCCATACTAGAGCTTTTTTTAAAGGATCTACTTTGATTGGAAAGACAGATTTACAGAGAGAAGGAGAGAGACAGAAAGGTCTTCCATCCACTGGTTCACTCTTCAAGTGACCACAATGACTGGAGCTGAGCCAATTTGAAGCCAGGAAACTGGAGCCTCTTTCGGGTCTCCCATGCAGGTGCAGCGTTCCCAGGTTTTGGGCCGTCCTTGACTGTCTTTCTAGGCCACAAGCAGGGAGCTGGATGAAAAGTGGGGCAGCCAGGACATGAACCGGAGCCCACATGGGATCCTGGTGGATGCAAGGTGAAGACTTTAGCTGCTAGGCTACTGTGAGGGGCCCAAATCCTTATACTTTAATTTTCACAATTCTAGAAAGACTCCAGCACATTTTTTAACAGAAGGCTAATCTGTTCAGTAATTTAATTTCTCAAACCCAAGTAATATACAAACATGTGGCAATAGTAAAGAGTTTTAAAGAGATGATAAGAAGCAAGACTCCCACACCAACTTTCTCAATTCAAAAGATTTCTTTGCACATCTCCTTTTGGACTTCGTTTTCTGTGACCTTCTATTACACACTTGTTTTTACTTCGTGATTTAACAACTTTAGATAATAGCTACTTAACATTCCTACAAGAAGGGGGTGCTGGGGGCTGACGTTGTGTGGCACAGTGAGTTAAGCTGCTGCCTGCAATGTGTACATTCCAAATGAGCCTGGTCCAGCTGCCTTAGCATGTGTCTGGGAGAGCAGCTGAGAACAGTCCACTGAACCCACATGGAAGACTTGGAAGAAGCTCCAGGTTCCTGCATTCGGCCTTTCTCAGCTCCAGGCAATATGGCCATTTGGAGGGCGATGTTAACCAACAGACGGAAGACCTCTCTCTCTTGCTCTACTTCTGCTTGTCTCTCTGTGAAATATTGCTCTTGAAATACACAATACAACACACACAAACACATTCATACCTGCACACATAACCCCACAAAATCGTACATGCATGTAATGCAGAGAGACATACATGGATGGATATATATACACACTAACACACAAACACATGCATACCTGCACACACACATATGCCCCCACAAAATCATACATACACACATATACACACAAACACACATAGATGCATACATCAGACACCCATCCATATGTTCATACATACACACACATAAACAACTATATAAATCTTGTGGGGAAAGAGGAGGTAGGTATTTGCTTACTCACACACCTCTTAGGAAGGCTCCTTGCAGGAGTGGGTAATCACACACTCCACAATCCATTGCCGTAAGTCCTTGGAACACATACTTCAGAGTTACTGATTTTTTAGAATTCACATGAGATATATTGTACATATCACAAGCTGCAAAACCTCCAGACAGTAGGTTGGTAGTAAAATACATGAACAATGGAATTAAATGTGAAATGTAAAGTTTATACATAATTTCGCATGAATGCAAATCACATTTTGCCAATTAAAAAAGAGAAAAGAACTTGCCAAAAGTTGCCTTCTTCAGCTAATTATTCACAAATGACCACTGTTCACTATTCCATAGCCTTACTCCAAGCAACCACATGCTCCATCACTTCATTGTAAAAGAATCTCTCTATGTACATAACGTAACCCAATCACTCCATCACGTCTTCTGCATCATCCTCACTGACTTATTTCTGAATGTGTTACACCATGACTTGCTTTTTTTTTTTTAAAACTGTTTCCCAAGAATCTGGCTGGACATGAACACCAGCTAGGTTGTGCTTATAGGATGGAAAAAATTTCACAAGGTAAAGGATGTGTCCTGAAATCCTTAAATGTGCAAGAAACATTTTAAAACAGAAAACCAGTTCATAATCGGTTTCAGCAGGGATAAAATATTCTCTAGATATTTCCCTACTTTATTATTTAAAATTAATGCTGAACAAATATAAAACATCACTCCTAATCAATTGAAGCGTTTTCACTTTACATTCATCACAGATCAGGAAGTTGAGCTTCTGTTCACTGTTTTTTTTCCCCCCAAGGGGAAGTGGAGGTTTTAGGAAGTGGATCAATGACCCCTGTGTAATATACTACATAATACCTAGCCAGGTAGACCATGGCTGAAGCAAAGTCACCAGTAAGGAAGTCGACGTATTTAACTTTTATACAGAGCTGTGTCTAAATACACTATGGGACAAATGGTGTATGTACACGACTTTTATAAAGAGCTGTGTCTACATACATTGTGGGACAAAAGGCATATATGTACATGACTCTTCCAAGGAAATTTTGAAAAATCAACCTGGAATATGACTTCCAAATTGACCAAGAAATTATATCAGGATAAGGTAAAAATTTCTGCATCTAATTTTATAGCTAAGAGTTCAATTTTAACATTTTATTCCTGTTCTCTTGTGGTTCTGATGGTCTAGTTAGAAGGTTTTGAAAGTTTGCATCTGTATCTGACCTTGTTCCTCTGTTTTGATCAAAGTATAAATCATCAATTGAATTATCAGTTATTTTTGAAGAAGAATGGTTAAAGGCTTTATAGCTCATTAGACTTAATAATTCGTTCATGAGAGTCAATAATTAAAGTTCACAATCATAACAAATCCAACAAGACATACAAATTTACATGGTAATTCCATAGCCAGGTTTCTAATGGGGTAGTCACCAAGCTCTGTCCCCAAAGTGGTTCCGGGAATTAATTTCTAGTTCTAGTAAAAGAAGATGAGCAACTATCAAGGGTAACTGTAGATAAGGAGGAAATTTATAGTTTTATCCCTAGTAAAATCCTGTTCTATTTTTGCTGTTACTCTATCCCATTTGGTTTTATTTAATTCATTCTTTAATCTTCCCAATTTTGTTCTAGTAAAATTGTGTCCCTGATTTCTAACTTTTGGATTGTTCCTTAATCTGAAGCATGCATATTTAATAAAGACTTGGGCCTGAAAACTTTTCTAAATTCACGTCATGTTCCTTGAGTTCATGTGTACTCAGAAATGGTCCTGTTTCCAGGAAGTGTGCCATGCTTGAAGACACCAAGAAAAATGCACCTTCCACTTGTACTAAGGAACATCCATCTGCCTCCAAAGAGAAGTGGCATTTCCAGAAAGCACTGTTATTTTACATGTTCTGCAAGCCAAGAGGATTCAAGTTGCTACTCAAAACGTGACAGGTTCTGTCCCTGATCAATCAACTTAGAAATGATTAATATGCAAGTTAGCAAGGATTATCATGGTTATAACAGCACCAAAATGTGTAACTAAAACACTTGAACATTTATCTTTAATTTTAAATGTGCTTACTTGATATTTGCTAAGTACCTACATCTGAAATCTTCAAGTTCTTGGATATTGCTTATAAAGCTGGTCCCAGCTTGCTAGCAGTACAAATCCAGCTCAACTTCTGCAAATCTTTAGTAGGCAAAGATGTATTGTTTGTCTTCCTTGTGGTATAAATATCTTTTCTGAGATTTTGTCTAACCGGTCATTTTTCTTATCAACATACCCTACACAGGTAGCAAAAAATTTTAAATCTATACATTTTTCATAACACATATTTCCCATTAACTTTTTGAATACCCTTGATATATGTACATAAACTTTTCTTTATTAAAGGTAGGAACTAGAATGATATATTAGCGAAATAGACAAAATTCTAAGTTTTATTTTCCCCTAAAAATTATAATGAGTTTTCATGGAATTTTAAAATTTATTTTTCACATATTTAGATAAATTTCTCAAGATTTAATGAACATTTTCATTAAAGATACATAATGAAATAACCATTAATAAATACAAATCATATTTTATAATTAATTTTTAATTAAAAAGAGGTCTGATTTAATTTTGAATATTCCCCAGAATGTGACAATGTAACTGGAATCTAGCAGCTCTTGTTCTTAAATAATTTCCTCAGCAATTACACTGTATAAAGGACCCAACATCTGGAATAACCTTCTACTCAAAGGCAGATGACACCTTACAACCAAAACTCTGGTCCTGCCAAAAAAATGATAACTGCTCTTATTTAAGTTATTTGTTTCAAGCTTTTTGTGTTTAAGAAACCATTTCTAGAGGCATTTGATTTCATTAATGCCAACATGTTTTCCTTAACCAAAATTTTTCATCTTTCCATGATTAAAAAACTTGTTTTGGTGTGTTATCTAGGAATGCACAGCTCCTATTCCCAGGTAACCAGTGTCTAGGTCAGAGACCACAATGTTCTGCCACTCTCCTGTCGGTCCTCAGCAATGGTAGCTAGCTAAGGATCATTCTTGAGGCAGGAATAGAGTGAAGCAAGACTGCTATCTTTTCTGTAAGCTTGAAGAGCAGCTGGCATTCATGCAGGCACTTCCTCTGCAAGTGAAGCAGCTGCCCCGACCTCCGGTCATTCATGGGAAGTTCTAAGTGACAAGGACAGTGTGTGCAGATGGTGGGCTGGGAACCCACTGTTTGAGATTTAGATTTTTTCCACCAAGTAGCTCTTTGACCTCGGATGACTTTGCTAACATTTCTTGCTCTTAGTTTCCTTTACCTAGGAAAAAGGATGTCTGTCCATCTGATCTCTCAGGTTGATTTTCTAATGCTGAGTGGTCTTGGTTTCACAGGAAAGTATGCTTGCATGAACAGGTGCATTGAGAGAATGAGAGATGGCCAGGAGCACCCTCTGCCATCCAGTGCTGATCCCACTAGTATTCCCAACCTTTCTCCTTCGTGTTGACTTTAACAATGTCTCCTTCAGTATCATGAATTAGATTTATCTTATCATCCCTTCTTATATCATTAAGCCATTTTGTGATGTCCAGCAATTACGAGGTCATGAATGAAATACAATTTTTGATTTTCTTTTTAGTTCTTTGTGACAGAGGAAAGACTTCCTAAATAATTTCTCACTCACACATGTGGTAATCTGTGCATCACCAAAATGTGAATCTCTAACAATGCCCATGGCTACACTGTTAGGAGCTACTTCAGTAACAGCATGGGGCACTTGTGATGTTCATAAAGGTTCAAACTAGAGGGGAAATCAATGGGGTTGGAGAGGGAACTTGAGGAAGGGCACGGGCAACCCCAGAGCCTATGGAAGTATATCATAAAACAAAATAAGGACTTTAGCGTTAAAGTCTTCACCTCGCACAAGCCAGGATCCCATAAGGGCACTGGTTCTCAACCTGGCAATCCCACTTCCCCTCCAGCTCCCTGCCTGTGGCCCAGGAAAGCAGTTGAGAATGGCCCAAAGCCTTGGGACCCTGCACCCACGTGGGAGAACTGGAAGAGGCTCCTGGCTTTGGATTGGCTCAGCTCTAGCCACTGTGGCCACTTGGGGAGTGAATTATCAAACGGAAGATCTTCCTATCTGTCTCTCTTCCTCTCTGTATATCTGACTTTCCAATAAAAAAAAAATCTTAAAAAAATGTTTTTAATGTAAAAAAAGTGTGAATGTCATCACATACACAGGACATGAAATGCCCCTAAGAAATGCTATGGAGTGAATAGGAGCCTCGTTCAAAGACAAGGAATATGTTAATTTTCTGCAATAGTATTTGTATCATATGAAATATGTCCCATGACTAACAATAGCAAAAGACATACATCAGCTCCCACTTAAGAGCTCCAGACCTCTGAGCACTGGATCGGATGGATCACTGTCAGGAGGAAACCATCCAGCACAGTGGGTAGCCTCTGTGTGCTGTCTGGTAGAGGTGTGGCTGATACCAGGGAGAAGCGACTTTTCAGTGCCAGCAGGAATATGGAAACTGCTATGAAAGCAAGATTTAGAAAGCTCATAATGGACACGCCTGCTGTGACTGTGACTTCACCATGACTGCAGGAACTTCCCTGGACTCTCCCTTTTCTGATTCATCAGATTTTTTTTTAATACAACATTCGGATGAAGCTGGTGACGGTTCTACTGCAACTATTTACACTAAGTGGATGAAAGCCAAATTACTGCCTGCTGGCTACTAGTTATCTCGTGCTGCAGTGCCTGGACTAAGCAGAATTTAAGAACTTGAACACTGTGACTTCAGTTCTAACAAAGACATTATACCTAGCCTCCCAAACCCTGCTGCATCCTCAGAAATACTTTCCACATAAGTCAGGAGACTCAAACTCACAAAACCCCAGGCTCCATTTGCTTTTTCAATTTCCACCTGTTCCTTTAAAACTTCATATCTATGTTCTGATCTTGTTTTAATTTCAGCAGCAGAAAAAGCGTATAGAAAGTTGAATTTTGGTAATCAGGGCACAATATTCCACCTGTGATATTCATAGACACAGAGATTCTGCTTTTCTGTTCAACCAATCAGTCCATTTTTCAAAAAGTGTTTTAAACCATTTGTTTTAGCGTAAACTTATATATCAAACTCAGAGCGGTAACTTTCTCCAATCCCCTTCAATCCGCATGAGATGCTTAAGGACATAATAAAACATAAGCCAAGCATATTCTAGCTTTCTGCTATTTTGAAAAAAAGGAAAAAAAAAACTCTAGACAGTAATCAATTTCATTGTGGTGGTGATTTCTGCAAAACGCATTAAGAAGTTCACGCCTGTGGCAATGGCCACTGCACATAGCTTGGAATGTCTCCCAGACTATGAGACTTTTTCCAGACATGCAGGAGGGACTTTAGTATGACAGAGATCCTACCCTGTGCCTTAAAATACTTGCAGAGGGAAAGCTTTTGAAGGGTTAGTTTCAGCTGGATTTTGTTTCTTAGACAGCCGAGTCGTCTAGGTTATGGAAAATACTAGTAATCATGCAGTGACGATAATCAGGAAAGTTTTCCCTTCTATGTCTTTTTATTTTCCTGAAGCCTTAGTTGATCAAGGAATTACGATATTATACTAATTTTCCTCCTAAGAATCTTTATCAGTGGATAGATTCTATTCTCTCTCTGAGATTAAAATCATGAAAAGGAACTGTGTTGTTGATATATTTTTCAATATAACCTGTGCTTACTCAATCGCCCTTACATTTGTTCAGAAGTTATGTACGGAGGGAGGAAGAGAGCATGGGTAAAACACTGGACTTAAAGGTGCTCTGCTCTTTAACCATTTTCTTCTTTATGACATTAGCTGTAAACTCAAGCGGCTCTGCATTGTGGCTGGAGATGACATCTGATACGGAAACTGACGCAGTTTATATCTTCAAGGACAGGCTGATGGATGGTGGGGTCTCAGACACTCCAAGGGCTTATGTTACCTGCTTTCCTCTCAGAGGCAGCACTACTTTTCCTTTTGGACATATTTTGTTTTCTGTACATGCAATTTATCCTACAAACACACACACGCAAAATGCCAGGGGTAGTTTTGCTGGTCATTTTGCTTTATAGCACATCCTGGTTCACTTTTTATGATTTGTTCCCATGTAATTTTATACTTTATTATTCTTGCACTGGCTTACTATCTACTTTTTGCTCTTCAAGCAGCTTAAGATTCTGTCTCCGCTGCCTTTCATATTCTGAATCCATCTGGCTCCTGGCATTAGCAACACTGAGCCTCCTGGGCTTCATTCCTCACTCTGTCTCTCCTTCCCGACTGAGAGGCAGTGATTCTTTAGAGTCAAACGTCATTTGTTTTACTGATTTGCATGCCTCTTTGTTTAGAACCCAAATGGTCAAATAGTAAAAGAAAGACCATGTTTTTTTCACTATCCAGGGCAATATATTTGATACACCTTACAAGAAAGATAGTTTGGGAAAAGTACTAATTTAGAAATCTGAAGAACAGGATATTGTTTTAGGCTTAACATTTACTGGTGGAGAAACTAAAAAAATTCACTGAGATTCAAGATGGCAGAATAGGGTAAGGACAAGTTTAGACACAGAGAGAAACATTAGCCAGGGTGAAGCAGAGAGGGCACATTCCAGGAAGTAGGTTAGGACAGATCGGCTGCAGAGGGGTACCTGGAGCCTAACAGACACGGGAAAGCAGTGGAGACAACAGTGTGCTGTTGCCGTGACTGACACCCCAACAGCAGCCAGGGAGCAGTGAGCTGAGCTCCACCAGTGGCCAGAGATCCACCAAGAGCCAGGTGGAAAGGGGAGTTCAACAGGCGTTCAGAAGGTAAACCAAATAACTGCCCATCCTGCTGATTTGTTTGATTCGGCCAGAAGAAAAGACAGACCAGCAGACCACAAACAGGTGGCACAGGAACAGGATGATTTCACGGCCCAGACTAGCAACAGAACCCCAGCAGGCCTCATTTTGTGTAGTGAGGCAAAGACTGTGGGACAGGATTGAGCATGCATTAGCTGGAAGTGAACTTATCTGGGCTCATTGCATTGCACCAATGTGGCATCCTACAGGTTCCACCAAAATTAAGTCCGGGTAGCCTCCAGATCGAGAACTCCACCTGTGGCACATCAGGTGCCATTATGTACAGTGTGGCACAGGCTTGGAGACAGCAAGAACAGTGAGCCGCACATGGGGTGAGCTGAGAGTGAACTCACTGTGACCAATGCAGCAGGGAAAATAATGCCAACTTTGGCATCTTATGATTCAAAATTGATCCGGATGGCCTTCAGATCAGCACCACCACCAAACTAGCTATCCAGGACACTGGTGTCCCTCTAATCCAGGAAACTGCTCGAACAGAAAGTCGGCAGAGAGTGGAATGTCAGGAGCTACAGAGACCATGGTGGAAGTTTAACGCAAGAGCCCAGACCTGAAACTTGCTGCAGAAAGTGGCACAAGTGACTGCAAACAAAGAACCAGGTACTGACTGCAATAAGTAAAATCAAACTGTAGACCTGTAGGTGACACACTTTAGAAACCTGCACCAAGGGGAAGAATCTGCTAACCAGAAGCACAATCTGCTAACCAGAATCTGCTAGCAAAAGAAGAGACAAAGGCACAATGAATATTACTGATGCCCCCCCGCCCCTGCAAAGGGACAAAAACATTTACCAACCTCAGAGTTGACAGAGGAAGACATTGAGAAAATGGGGGATGAAGAATTTTAAAAACTCATTACTGCAATCGAGACTGTCACATCTAGTAAAATGTTATTTAACTTCATGGCATTGTAAATTTCTATTTTTCTTTCTGTTGTTGATTTTGTATTATGACTTTTCATTTGAGGAGATGTATGGTAGCTGTGAAATGGAGACTATCATATCCAGATGAGAGGATGCAGTGTAATATGCATTTCTACTTCCAGACAAAGATGGACTAACAATGAAACTGTTTACCATATCTTGACAATAGGATGCTGGTCTCTCTGCCATTGTCCATGTCCACAATGATGGACATATGACTGTGTATGAAGAACTATACTTGAGTAAAATGATATAGAGAAACCAAGTGGGCAGGGGGAAATTGGGGCTGGGATAAGGGAAATACCAGGAGCCTATGGAACTGCATGATAAAATGATCATGATGATGATAATAATAATAATAAAATGTAAAATGTGAAAAAATAAATTTTAAAAATCTATTGCTGAACATAAAAAAAAACTCAATACAAAGCTTCATATCAACAATGAGAAGCACATGCAGGAGTTCAGGAATTTAAGGAATATGTTGCACAGGAAACAGCAATGCTGAAACAAAATCAAGCTGAATTACTGGAAACGAAAGCTGCACTAAAGCAAATTAAAAAATTTAGTGGAAAGTCTCAATAATAGAATGAATGAGACAAAAAAAAAAAAAAGAATTGGAAGATATTTCCTGCCTCAATGGGAAACAATCAAAAAGGTGGAAGCAGAGTTGGGTCAAGCTTAAAAAAAAGTATTCATGAATTAAAATACACTATTACAAAGTCAAATGTAAGAGTTATGTGAGTCTCAGAAGGTTTAGAAACAGAAAACGAATTTAAAAGTGTGTTCAAGGCCCGGCAAAACAGCATAGCAGTTAAAGTCCAAGCCTTGAATGCCTGGAATTCCAAGAAGGCGCCGGTTCTAAGCCTGCCAGCCCTGCTTCCCATCCAGCTCCTTGCCTGTGGCCTGGGAAAGCAGTTGAGGATCGCCCAAGGCTTTGGGTTCCTCCACCCGCATGGGAGACCTGGAAGATCCTGGCTCCTGGCTCTGGATTGGCTCAGCCCCAGCCATTGTTGTCACTTGGGGAGTGAACCATTGGATCGAAGATCTTCCTCTCTGTTTCTCCTCTTCTCTGTATATCCGCCTTTCCAATAAAAATAAATAGATCTTTTAAAAATTGTATTCAATGAAATAATAAAGAAAAACTTCCCTAATTTGGAGTAAGAATTGGGAAACAACATTAAGGAAGGGCACAGAACTCCCAAGAGGGTTGACCAAGAGCGATCTTCACCACAACACGTGATAATCTAGCTCTCTTCAGTCAAACATAAGGAAACGATCCTTTATGTTCTTGTGGGAAAAAAAAATCAATTGACCTATAGAGGAACAGTTATCAGACTCACTGCTGACCTCTCACAGGAAGCTCTACAGGCTGGCAGAGAAGGGAGAGACATATTGGAGATTCTAAAAGGAAAAAAATTGTAGGCCCAGAAAAACATACCCAGTAAGTTTTCCTTTGTCCTTGAAAATGAAATAAAAAATTCTTCCACAATGAAGAAAAGCTTGAAGAGTACACCTCTTCCAAACTTGCCCTACAGATGATACTTAAAGATGTTCTCTTGACAGAAAAAAAGTAATAGCACCCACTAAAACCAAAGGCAAATGTGAGGAACACCCCATTAGAATAACAACAGAAGATTAAATCAAACATTGAACAACTCATTGCAAAAATGAGAGGACCAAAACACCTATTTAAATTAACCCCTACCCCCTAAAATTAACCCTGAATGTAAATGGCTTAAACCCATCAATCAAATGTCATAAATGAGCAGATTGGATTAAAAAATAAAATCCATCTCTCTGCTGCCTACAGGAGACACATCTTATGAACAAAGATCAGTTTAAACTATATCTCATGGATTTTGAAGTTTTTTTTTATTTTCATTTCTTCAAAACATTTTTTCTCATTAAATTCTTCACTGACTCATAGATCATACAGTAGTATCCTTTTCTTCAAGAAGGTTCTAGATTTTCTTTTTCAGTTCTTCAGCAACACATTAGTCATTCAGTAGCATGCTACTTAACATTATGGCATTGTAAATTTCTATTTTCCTTCCTGTTGTTGATCTTGTTTTGTGGCTTTTCATTTAAGGTAGTGTATAGTCACTGAGTTATGGAGACTATCATTAGATAGTGATAGGATGTGAGGATATAATGCAGCATGCATTTGTACTTCCAGATCTCCCCAATAAAACTGTTAACCATATCTTGACAGTAAATGCTGAACTCCGCCATTGTTCATGCTGCAGTGATGAACTTACGACTAGTTATGAAGAACTACACTATTGTAATAATGCAGGGGAAATCAGTGTGTATGGGGAGGGGATGTGGGGATAAAGAGAAATCCTAGGGCCTATACAACTGTACATAAAATGATAATAATAATAAAATAGAAAAAAGACTAAAAAATAAAAAGAAGTTCACTGAACTCTACTCTTTCTGGATGTTCTCATCTGGCAAGTGAGAATAATCTGTGCCTCACCTAGCTTGCATAATTGTTACAAGGATCGAATGAAATATTCTTTTTCAAAATACATCCAGGTTAACATCTCCCTGTAAGGAAGTTAGAATGGCATTTTGCACACAGGAAAAACTGCAGTAATCCTCACCTCATTCAAGGTTTTACTTTAATTGGTCTTCATTATCCAGTCAACTGCTGTGTGAAACAGTGGAGAAATCAAAATCATACCCATACTGAGTAGCTAGATAAAAGTGCATGCCATCCTGTCTCATGCCGCCAGGGAAGTACACCATACTTTGTCCAGCACATACATACATACATACAGTCTATTAGTCACTTATCTGTCACAGTCTTCAGATTAACAACAGAGGCATTGCAGATCTTGTGTACAAGGAACCCTTACATAGAAACCCAATGCTTTGTGTAATGCCTGCATAATCAGTTGCCCTTGATCTCGCCATAAAGGTGTTACACAACCTCACATCATCATTATCTTCATAAGAACGTGTCTAGTGCAATACAGTATTTCCAGGGAGAAAGAGGGAGAGAGAGAAAGAGAGAGAGAGAGATCATACAATAGTTTCATTGAGGTATTTACTGGGGCCAGCCTGTGGTGCAGTGAATAAAGCTACTGCCTGTAATGTCAGCATCCCATCTGAGTGCTACCTGGAGCACTGGCTACTCACCTTCTGACCCAGCTCCCTGCTAAAGCACCTAGAACACAGTGGAAGTACTACACAGTACTAGACAGTACTACACAGTGGAAGGGCCCCTACCATCCACGTGGGAGACCTGGATGCAGTTCTAGGTGCTTGGCTTTAACGTGGCCCACACTGGGCAGCCACAACCTTGTGGGGAACGAACCAGTAGATGGCATCTCTCTCTGTCTCTCTTCGATCTTTCTCTCTGCCTTTCAAATAGACAAAATAAATTTTTTATGAAAACCATATCAATGGACACAGCATGATGGATCAATGGCTAAATCCTCATCTTGCAAGCACTGGTATCCCATATGGGCACCAGTTCATGTACTGGCTGCTCTACTTCCCACCCAGCTCTCTGCTTATGGCCTGGGAAAGCAGTGAGGATGGGACCTTGCACAACTCTAGATAAAGTGGAAAGGTATCTGTGTTCACACTTGGGGCCTACCGTAGTTGCTGTACAAAACACCACAGACGGAAAGCCTGAGATCAAGGAGGTGGAGGTTTGATTTCTCCAGGGGCCTCTTGACTTTGCCTGAAAACACCTTCCTTCTTCCGGTGCCCTCACAGGGTCGGCTTCCTGTGTGTGAAGCCCTGGTGCTGATTTCTATACAGGTATTTCAAAAATGGAGTGAAAAAGAAGAGGTCAATTTCTTTTGGTGCAAAAACTTTTCAAACTCCATGCGCAGTTTTTCCATAATAAACAGTTTCCATGAGCTTTTCGAAGACCTCTTGCATGTTCAAATTCCCTCTTCTTTTTGGACGCCATCCAAACTGGATTAACTGTCGCATGTTAGCTTAGTCAGGCCTCTAAGGCTTCAGGGAAGAGATTATGGGTCATGGCTTCGCCACATGACACTGGAGGAGCCTTTTCTGTTATTTCTTCTACTGATTACTCGGGTCCATGCAGCTTACTTCTCCATCACTGCTTCTTCATATGGTTCATGGCACACAATGAATAGGTCTGTTAAAATCTGCACTGTACTTTAAATGTGCTACATGAACATGACTTCCGTGAACCCAAGGCTGAGTGTTGACAAACAGACTCAGGTAATGTCATGTTGGACTAAAAGAAGACTAAAAACATGTGTGATCCAGCTGTGTTGGTCAGTGTTCTCCACAAAAACAGAATCAATAAGGTATACATATACTTTAAGCAATGTACTTACACAACTGTGGAGGCTGGGAAGCCTACAGACTGCATAGTAGCTTGGAAAGCTAGGAGCTCAAGGAAGAGTTGATACCACAACTTGAGGGTTAAGGCTGCCTGGAGGCAGAACTCACTCTTACAATCAGAGCCTTAGCTTTGATTGGATGGCCATCCACACTATGGAGAATAATCTATACATCGAATATACTGATGAAATGAGCTCATCTAAAACATACCTTCACGGCGACATTTAGACTGGGGTTTGACCCAATGTCTTGGTTGTATATTTGCATATTTGACACATAAAATCAACCATCACATGAGCAAGATAGGAGCTGGATGATAATACCTGAGGACTGACCTTGGAAGTAAATTCTGAAATTCAAAAGCAAGGCCAGTATTTCTCCTCTAACTTGCAGCTGTACTCCTTTTGGCAGCCCCTAGTCTCAGTCTTGGAGGACAATCACCATTTGCAGCTCAGCTAGTCATAATCAACATTCTCATGTTGATTGCATATTCCCCTCAAGAGTAAGCTCTTTGGAAATCTTTCAGTTTCTGCATAAAGTTTAACATATATATATTTAATATATGTATATTTAGTAATGTTGCCATATAGATTGGAGTAGAAATAAATGTAGAAATTATATTTTAAGAGATACTGCATTTAACAAAGTATATACTTTCACTGCAACTGGAAAATTCTGCAACCAATCCAAAGTTAAAATCAATAATGAAACAATGGGATTTCTCTTTAAATTCTATGTCAATGAAGGTGATTTTTAAATTGTAGAAAACTTATTCTACATTATCAACTTCCAAATAAACTCAAAACTGTTTTGAGAAGGGCATATACAACTGAAATATCTAAGACAACCTTTACATCTAAGCTTTCATTCCAAACGCAGATAAGCAAAAATCAAACCATACTTAACTGCTGAACTCAAAGATATAAAAATAAAGGCATAAAACTAAAGAACAAATTTCTTATGCATCAAGTAGGATTTATATCTCCAAAACTCATACAGATGTTTAAGCTCTGATGTCAATGTTAACAGTCAATGCAGCAAAGGTGACTTGATCTAATTTGATTCAATTTTATGACATAGCTGATGATAGCAGCCAAGAATCACTAACTCACAGTTCTTAAGTGAAAACAGGAATTTCACAAAACTTGTATGTACCACAATAAGTCAGATAGCTCTCCAGACCTGCTTGATGCAATCAAAATTATATTAACCAGTAGGATCTCTAAAGTAGCATGATGAAATGGGTGAACATCTGGAAGACCACTCAGAACCAATATTTTCCAAGAGACTAAAGCACGGTACTGGACAGTCACACATGGGTAGACACCTATTCAACAATTAGACCAATGAATTTTAGTGTCATGGTCTAAAAAGAGTTAACTGACAGGGTTTTAGGCACACACTGCAACCAAGCTTCAGGAAGTCATAATTTTCTGGTTGAATATTAAAGAAGAACATCTATATGATTTTCTGAAAAGACTACTAAAAGTAATCTTTTACCAAATACATGTTTTAAAAGAGGCTGCATTTTCTTCATATTTTTCAACCCAAACAGCACATTACAACAGACTGAGTGCAGAAACAGACACAAGAATCTGTCTTTTATTAAGCAAGACTTAAGGATATTTGGGAAAATAGAAACTAAAACATCCTTCCCATGTTTTCCTTTTGAATAAATACCTATTTTTTCACAAAAATGTATTGCTTAGAATAAAAGTGAGTTGTCATTTTAAATACATTAATAAATTCAGCTTTAATTATCTGTTCTAATATACAGTGTATTATGTCTCAATGTACATAGTGTCAACATACACACAAGGAGTCCTTGAGTGTTTAATAGTGGCTGAAAAAAAATTTAAAGAGATACTGAGATCAAAAGCTTTAGAACTGCTATGTTGTTCAGAATTAGCTTGCAGAAAGGTAACACTTGGTCTGGTGCCATGACTCAATGGCTAAATCCTCATCTTACAAGCATCAGGATCTGGGCGCCAGATCATGGGTGCTGGTTCATGTCCCAGGTGCACCACTTCCTGCCTGTGGCCTGAGAAAGCACTGAAGGATGGCCCAAAGTCGTGGGACCCTGCACCCGTGTGGGAGACCTGGAAGAAGCTCTGGGCTCCTGGCTTCGGGTTGGCTCAGCTCTGGCCACTGTGGTCACTTGGGCAGTGAACCAGCAGACAGAAGATTTTCCTCTCTGTCTTTTCTCCTCTCTGTATGTCTGACATTCCAGTAAAAATAAATAAATCTTTAAAAAATGAAACAAATTTTTTATAATTATTAGAAGTTTGGATTTTATCCTCTATTCTGATAGCCATTACTTTTTCATGACTGTAACCTGTGGTCAGAAACATATTTTATATCATGAGGTAGTAGAGAAAGTCAGGCATGTTTACATAAATAAGTACAACTAGATTGGGATTTTATAGAGCAATACCTTTGCAAAAAGTGATAGTCTCTGTTGTTTTATTTACACTGTATTTTAAAAAGTTAAATAAAATGCACTCTTCTGATTTCACTACCCACCAACTGCTTGTGACCTGCAATTTGTACAGCACTACCCTCTGTAAGAGAAACCAAGAGACAACAATGCTTTATTCCAGGAAGGTGACATGATCACACTTGTGTTTTCAGAACCAGAATGTGACATGCCAGATAAAGCACCAGGAGACTGGATGTGATTACTCAAAGAACTATGCCAAAACATTAGCTGAGCTTGAGAACTCAGAAGAGGGCCATTCACAAGGGGGAGAGTTCAAGGCAATCTGCCTACAGTCCTTCTGGGAGAACCCTGTGGCTGCTGAGGCCAGTATCAAGGACAGAACTAAGCAAAAGCAAAATACAACAACCACGTGTGGCTGGGCTGCAGTAGACAATGCTCAGAGGCCTGCAAGCTACGTAAGTACTGTTGCTCAACCAGGAAAGTAGCTGCCCTACTGAAGTGGAAAGAGCTGAAATCTTGAAATACAGAAGAGTTTATCATAGGTCTCCAGAGTGTCATTTTAGGAATGCTTTGCTAATCCTCTTAATATTATGTTTATGCTATTACATGCGTTTTTCTAGGTACAAAAATGCATTGTATATGTCAGTTAGTGCAAAACAGACAAGATCCTAAAAGATGCAATGTCACTGAACATAATAAAACAAGCAAGAATAAAAACCTCACATAACAGTTGTAAGATGCAACACAAAGTCATAAAGGTCACTCCGTTGTGCAGTTTCCTCAACAGGACTAAGTTACACAGAAGAAAAGCAGCACATATGGTCTTTGTCAACATGCGCCAAAACACCAGGAGATGCTGCGTGAACTTAGTGCTGAGGAAGTCTTCTTCAAGGCAATAAAATTCCAGCATACACAAGAATATAAATACTTTATGAGTCACCCTAAGAGAGGATTACACTCATTTCTTCTTCGGTAGAGATTTAAGATGGAAGGACACAAATATTTACATCTTTCGAGTAAAAAAATATTGAATGCATAAGTATGCAAATTATAAGGCCCAAACCAAAATTTAATTGATTTCTTTAAAAAAGCCTCATGTTAAACCAACTTACTGTTATGAAATACGTGTCTAATGGCAACAACACTCTTTGCAGAAGGCATTTTACTTGAAAAAGATTCGAGATTTTTGTATCTCTTGATAACATGGCATGCCGTGTTATCTATTTTACAGTGATGGAAGTTAAGAAACTTTTAATTGCCCCTGCAAATGTGATACAATTTGTCAATCAAACATATCAAAATTCTTTGTCAGACCCATAGTGCCTTGCAACCAAATATAGACATTTTATTCTGATAGTAACCTACATAAAACAGCACCAGTTAAGACATTGAAACTAAACATTTCAGTACACTTTTCAAAGAAAACAATGTCAGCACAAAAGGAAATATCAAATTACAGAGAACAAATATGGATGTAGTTTATTGATGATGATTATATAACACCAACATAAGCCGCTACTAAAAGGATGAATTTAGTGTAGCCTACCTAAGAACTCATCGTACTACATCACAATTTCTGTTTTGCAAATTTAAAATCATTTCTGAAGTTAAAAGTTAAAAAGGAAAAGGAAAGAAATATGGAAAATGGGATATACTCTATGAGAAATTACACATGAGTCAGCCTCACAAGAAAATCCTGTTGTTTACCATAATCACCACAAATCTCCAGAATGGATTCATATAGTATTAAACACATGCAAAATGTCAAGGATTGGATATCTTATAAACAACTTGCCACTGCTGTTACAATGTCATCGTCCAATAACTGGCCTGGACAGTTCAGCCACCAATAACTGCTCCAGAAAGCTGGACTTGTCAGCATGATGTTTATGCTTTGGTTTCTCTGACCAAAAGCGTCTGAACACATCAATGAAACGCAACACCACAGCTCAGCGGATGTAGCACTTGAGGACTAGCAAGCAATCTAAACACAACGTCTGGTCGAAGCTGCCTGTGGCTCTTCCTTAGGGCAACTGAAGGCACCTCAATTACACAACGGCAGTGAACAGATCAGAGATGAGATTAAAGGGACCCTCCAGCTCATTCTTTGTCCTACACACAATATTTAATCATAGCCAAAGACTAAGAAGAAGTTTAAATTACATGTTTAACTTCCTGTTTTGTAATTTTTAATGACCCCTCACCCCCCTGGGATTCAGGTTATATGGTTATTGTGTCTGTTCAAGTTGGTTCTGTTTCATGCAACGGATAATTTCAGGATATTGAGAAAGGGATGAATCACATTTTTGTGATCCTATTAATCCTTCCTACAACGACAAACATCATTTGGGACTGAACTCTCTAAGTTTAGAATCTCCTGACTCACTCTTGGTCAGCCTTCTCTCAAACAGTAATTGTCTCGGGTCAACATTAAAATAACCCAGTTTAAAAATGGACAAACGAAGGTCCAAGGCAGTGGTTCAATTGGTTAATTCTCCCACTTCAAGTGCCAGGACCCCATATGGGTACCAGTTCGTGTCCTAGCTGCTCCACTTCCCATCCAGCTCCCTGCTTGTGGCCTGGGAAAGCAGTCAAGGACGGGCCAAAGCCTTGGGACCTGCGCCCATGTGGGAGGCCCAGAGGAGGCTCCTGGGTCTTGGCTCTCTAGCTTCAGGTTGGCGCAACTCTGGCCTTTGTGGATACTTGACGAGTGAACGAGCAGATGGAAGCTCTTTCTCTCTGTCCTTCCTTCTCCTGTAAATCTGCCTTTCCAATAAAAATAAACAAATCTTTAAAAAAAAAGGGCAAAATCTTGAATACAGCATCGTTAAGAAGTCCATCTACAAAAGCTACATACCATATGACTTCAATCATATGACATTTTGGGAAGCACAAAGCCATAAAAACAGCAAAAAGCTTTAGTAGTTTTCAAGGATTAGAAGTGAGAAAAAATAGATATATATAAAAGAGAGGGAAATATGAAGAGATGAAACAGAATGTTTAGGGCAATGAAACTATTTGTTAAGATAGTGCAATGTGAATGAATACCTGACTCATAAAATGTGCAACAAGCATCAATCTTAGTGTCAATGACGGCCATTATTTAGTAATCCTACTTCCTATAATATAGTTGACATTAGCAGTTATCAACTCTAATATTGTCTTATCAACTGTAACAGACAAACCCAATAATACATGAGGTTTTAAGTGGAAATTCTATAATAGGGAAGTATGTATACAAAAACTCCTGTTCTATCAGCTCAATATCTCTGTAGCTAGAACGTTCTTATAAACTGTGAATATTCCAGATGCAGAATATCGAAAGCACGATAATTCCTGAAAAGAGTGGGGAGAACGCGCAGAAACACAGTAACAGAGATTCAGAGTAGGTTTGGGAAAAGAAAATCAGAACTGGTAACGCAGGCCAAGAAAGTAAGTATTGGGTTCTACACAAGAGTTCATCCTCTGCATTCAAAACAATTTAGAAAAGGAAGCATTGTACAGAAGGAAAACACACCAACTTTCCTTTTCTTTTTAAGGAAAAAACAAATTGTATGCAAGACACCTAGAGAGGAAGAGGCAGGGAGACATCCCCTCCGCTTCAGCTCCAAGCTCCTGTGACGGCACTGACTGCGCAGACAGAGATATCGCCTCCACTGCACCTGCTGCCTCTTAGGATGTGCAAGAGCAAGAACTGGGAAGCAGGTGCAGACTCCAAAGTTGCACCCAGGGATTGCATCCAGGACTCAGATACCTGCAGTAGCAGTTGAAGTGCTATGCCAAATGCCCAGCTCCACACATTTGAGATGACAATCGTGTCTGCTTGTGGCAGGGAGTGCAATGAATCAACACTAGGGTAGTTCTGGTGCAGGACTATTCACATTAAGTTCTCCTCCACTCCTTACCAGCTGAATATTTTCAGGCTCGAATTAACCTCTTCACATCAGTTTCTTCATCTGGGAAGTGAAGATACTGGTTTGTACCTCTAATTCCAGTGGTGTATTGATTTATTTAAAGCGCTCAGCTCAGTAACCCAGGGTAATTATGGCAAAAATGCTCAAAGCTTTTTAGCAACATTATTATTATTACTAGCACTAGTCACTCACTGTGACTTGCAGCATTTCCTGAACTTCTCTGAGCTGCACCTCCTGTAAACCAACCATGTATCTTGAGGAGTCGGTATGAGAACCAGGGGCAATGTGAAATGTCCCCAGTGATTCAGCATTCAATAAGAACCCAAATACTGTAATCAAGTCTGATGGTGACGTGAGAAAGGAGCACTATGTGTCATGAACATGGAGAGGAAGCATGTATGAAGCAGACTTGATTAACCCTAAGACTGACCTTAGGAAAAACATGTATGATTCAAAATCCAGGTTCCTCTGGGAAGGCTATCTAACAGCTTAGAGAGAAATCATAGGTGGGGGCTAGGATCTGAAAAAACAAACGTTCCCTCTCTCCACTAAAGTTGCCTGACTAAGGAAGGTTAGAGTGACTTGTAGAGTGACTTTAAGGAAGTGGCGTCCCTTTGAGAAGGCTATCTTAAAGTAGTATGTTCAGAGTTAGGGAAATAAACTCTAGAACTAGGATAACAAATCATGAACCATGAGCCCAGCGCGATGCCTTAGTGGTAGATCATCACCTTGGGTGCACTGGGATCCCTGCGGATGCTGGTTCATGTACCAGTTGCTCCACTTCCCATCCAGCTCCTTGCTTGTGGCCTGGGAAAGCAGTCAAGGACCACCCAAAGCCTTGGGAACCTGAGGAAGCTCCTGGCTCCTGACTTCAGATCAGCTCGGCTTGGGTCATTGTGCCCACTTGGAGAGTGATCTTTCTCTCTGTCTCTCCTTCTCTCTGTAAAATCTGCCTTTCCAATAAAAATAATATATCTTTAAAAAAAAAAAAAAACCCTGACCCATGAATGATCCTTAGGACAAGAGAACCTTGAGAGATTTTTTTTTTTTTTAAACATTCGATACTCTGACAAAGATCCACAATGCTCAATGACTCTAAATTGTTAGATGATCCCCTGTGCCTTACCAATCACTGGCATTACTGGAGGACATCCTAGGGTTAGCAAAGGATGCCCTCAAATTTTCAGTAACAATGGATTTTGAATCCTTCAATGGGCTGAACATTGCTAGAGAGCAGAAGTCTCCTGGGAAGGCTAGAGACGGCACACTCAGAATCCAAATCCGTACAAGCCTCATCCTGGGCCTCTCACAAAGGGTTAAAACTCGTGCTAATCCCATATCCTTTTCATGTAGCGGTGGAAGGGCATTGCCCTTCTATATTATCTGCCAGGAACAAATGAAAGATTTCTGTGGTTGGTACTACCTTAAGAGTGTCAGGAAATTAGGAACTGTATTTCATCACTATAAAGTTGGACAAAAAAAAAAAAAAAAGCGACTCAGGGTCAACAACAGAGTCCACATTCCCAAAGCCTCACTCAGCTCTGTAGGTCATGTTGTCTTTCTGGTTTATATCTCCACATTTCTTGGAATTTCTAACCGACATCTAAATTAACTCTCATGCACTCTGCACTTTGAGGTAAAGTTGGTTGTAAGCAGAAACAACTTCAACAGTCTCAAGTCCTTACTCCCTGCTGGACCCTAAGCACCCCAAAGAGTGTGATCCTCCGAACTCCGTGACGTCTTCCCGGAAACTGAGCTACAGGGATATTTCTGCTTATGCCTATTTTTATTGCAGTTACTCTTGAAAAACTTTTGGTTTCTTGATTCTCGCAATTTGGCTTTTCAAATGAGTTTTATGAAACAGTGCAGCCAATTATAAAGCAATGTAAAATTCAACAACTGCTCATAATAAGACGGCTCAGGGTTAAAGAGCATCTTTTAAAATTTAAGGATAGGCCAAATTCTTCAGACACAAAAATAAAAACGTGTGTCTTAAGACATTTCTACAAGCCTTAACATGATAGTGGAACTCGTCCACAAGCCCCTGGACATTTTCATTTCAGTTTCAAAGCCAGGTATAAAATCAACTTAGTTAACTTGATTAAATGATTTAATAGCCTTCTTCATGGAGCTATGAAGCAGTGCTTGCAATACATTTACAATATAACCTCACAAGATGGCTAAACAATTACAGAATTCTAGAAGAATGATCCCTAAGTGCACAAACATACTAAAAATCTTCTGTTCAGGCCAGGTTGCTATATAATTCTGGAAACACTGTGACCTTGCTTCCCTTGGAGACCCTTTGGAATTTGGCTCTTATTTCAGCCTTCCTCTGCCAAGCATATAGAATGAATTAGCTGAAGCTCTATTACAAACACACTCTACCCACAATGGTTTCTAATAGAGAGATGAAGGTTTTAAGCCCACAGTTCAACTTTAATGTAAAAATAGTTCCGCTTTCAAAACCGAGTTTGACTTGCCTTTGCCATATATCTTTTCCCTTGTATTACAAGTTCACTTCCCAGGAAAAGAATAAAAGAATAAATGTAAGCAGAAAATCTAAAGACAACAGTTTAAATTTGTACTCTTTTAATTGGATATCCACACTCTGAAAGGGCCTCTTTCAATCTCATGGCTGACGCAAATATGGAAGGAAGACTGGAAAATTACTTCAAGTCCATTTTTATTTTGGTACTAGGAATCCATCCAAGCCCCTAGTGACGGAGGGCAGGTCCCATGCTCTGAAGGCCCGAGCACCGCAGAGCACAGGTGAGCGTCCCCTCTGCGTAGACTGACCAAGACCACCCGCCTCTTTCTGTTTTCTTGCCCCCTGTCTTATTCACTCTAAATCTATTTCAGAAGCTTAACACACTTAATGCTTTCATGTTTCACTGCTAAGAGGAAAGAATCTCACTAGTTAATTTACTCTTAAGGTGTAACATGCAAAGGAAAGGACGTGGGTTTGTAGGCAGACCAATGGGGTGGAAGATCACATCTGAGCTTCATTGGTGCTTCCTGTGGATGGCAGGTGAAGCCATAATTCACACACCTGCCTCCTATATTGGAATGTTCACTGGAGTCCTGATTGCTCCTCTTCCCATCCAGCTTCTTGCCAATATACTCTGGCAGGCAAACTACAACGGCACAAATGACTTGATCCCTGCCTCCCACATGAATACCTACATGGAGTTTCTGGTCTCCTGGCCTTGACCTGACCCAGACCTGGATGTTATGTAACTAGGGAGTGGACCAGTGAGTGGAATCTCTAACTTTTTCTCTAGGTTCCTGTTGTTCTGCCAAGTAAATAAACGAACATTAAAAAATCTCAGCCCCATGATTCATTCACTTGAAAGGACAATTAGGAAATCCCTCTGAGATTTGACTTTTGTATTTATAAAATAGGAAACACCCAAGCCTACCAAGAGAATGCATACCATCCACTTTATATCCCAGATTCAGGACTTTGTTAATTCAGGGATATTTCTTCTCCTTTCCTAATCTCGGATTATACTTCACTGAAATATTTGTCCTTTAATGTTGGACAATACTAGGACAGCATAACATATAACAGAAAAAATGAATTTCTCAAAAGGGGAAAAAGAATGTTTTTCCCTCAGCATCCAGCCTGGAGAGCTGCCTTGAGGAGCCACAATGGTAGGTTAATGATAATACTAAGTTAATGATAAATAAAATACTCCTAAATTCCCATTTTTCACATACTAGTTTCTCACCTTACACCACTGGGTGTATGTTAGAACAGCTGTACTATTCACAGGAGTGGGAATATAAATGCTATTTGTCATATTGTCTGTGACACTTTTATTTCATAATTCAGGTTGTCTGACGCTAAATTTGGAATGCACTTTCAAATCTTGATTCAGTATCCGAGATCACTTGACTTCATATTTTGAACATCTTTTAGTAAAAGGATTTGAAAAGAGTACACAGAGTTGTGTGTGTTCCTAGCTCACACTACCTTTGCTTTGTACTGCAAGGTAGGACTTGTTCACTCTATTCTTTACATCTATGTCTATGACTATAATAGATTGCAACAACTCCCTTTGCTCCCAGTATTCTCCTTTAGTTCTCTGCAAGGATTCTGGAAGGCAGGGCAACCTTAACCAAAAAACCTATGGTTTCTCTCGCACAGGACAGAACCATCTAGGTAGAAGTTTTACCAACATGTGAATACACAGCTACGCATACACACATGCACAAATGCACACATGAATAAGACATCGACCTCCCTTTTCAGGATACCCTGTTTGTTCTCTGGCTCTAGGCCCTAACTCGAGTTTTCTTTTAATACAGATTCCTAGATGTCAACAGTGATGGCTCAGGTACTCACGTCCCTGACATGACATCTTCATGGGAGACCTTGACCGAGTTTCCGATTCTCAGTTTTGGCCCCTGACCCATGACCTTTAGAAAGATGGGAGTTACACTTCTTTCTCTATGTCTTATGTGTCTGTCTCTCGGGATTTGCCTTCCAAATAAATGAGCTATATCTTTAAAAATGCACATGTATGCATACACATCAAATAGAAAGCCTTAATATAAAAGGAAATCTTAGGCTTCATGGTAGATTCCACTCTAAATATATGATTAAGCTCATCTCTTTATCAGCAGAAAATGTTCTAAAATGTAGACTCATAAATCATGATAATGCATTTTCATGATTTCTTCAAATATAAATTATTTCTTTTATATCAAAAGTCATTTTTTGAAATATTCACTCTCTGACCTGCAGAATAATCAAGTAGTGCTTGTTATGTTTCTCCATAAGTGACTCTGAATAGGTTGACATTACATTCCAAGGTAAAATTAGCTTTACATTCCCAGCATTGCATAACGTCACCCAAGACATTCCTACATACCACACAATGTATTTGTCTCTCTGGAGTCAGCAATGAGTAATGGAAATAGTGCCTAGTTCCCTATAGTCATCATTAAAATGAGTATTCCAAGGGAAATCAAGAATGTGCTACGCTTATGATAAGAGAAGTTCAATTTAGATTAAAATAAGTCAGAGAAAGCTTCCCTGAAAAATGACACATTCAGGTTTAATTTTAAAGTTCAAGAAAACATCAACATGTTTTCAGAGTAGAAAACATCCCAGCTTAAAAAAATAATGAGAAATGGGCTGGAGAGTGCTAACAAAAGTAAAGTCAGAAGGAGCAGGTCATATGTATCAGGCTATAGAATTGCAACTATAGCTGCCAGGTTTTAACCAAGCACATGCCTTAAGATCTGATTCATTCTTTCATTAATATTATACTGGGGTTTCCATGTGAGAATATCCCAAAGGAGAGCTATGGTGAGAGATATGAGAGGGCATTTTTGCCGGTAAGGTGGTTCAGATCAGGAAGTGCTTATGGAACAAAAGACAAAGGTCAGACTTGACAGATACTTTGAAACAAAACTGGTAAAAATTCTGGAGGGATTTGAAAGTATGAAATGAAAAAAAAGGACTAAAGATACTCCCAGGTTCTGGTTGTTTTATAAAAGCAGATAAATTTGCTTCTTCCCAGAAGGTAAAGATGAGCATGCAAGAACCGATATGGAAAAAGTTGGCAGGGATAAGTACAGAATATAATGTGGGATAAAATATTGGACACTCAAATCTTTCTACCTTGGTTTTCTATCTCTGAAAAGAAGCTCAGAAATCCAGTGTTCGGATTCTGTGTTCCATAAGTACTGAGTTCACCTCGGGGGAGCGGCTGGGCTTTGTGTGCAGTGTAAGGAGGGCCTGCTGAACAGGAAGTCTTCACAGGCTCCACGTTAAGGACAATTTCCAAGGGAGGTTCACTGCAGTGCAGTCTCTGCTTCTGTTTTGTTCTTATAAAAAGCAAGAGAAAAGCAAGTCTAGGGAGAATTACCTTTTACTGAATTGGTTGGATTTATTGTTGGGTTTGGTTATCATGCGCCTCAGGAAGTATTTCTCAACATTTAAGGAGGAAAATGTGTTTTTTTAAAAATTCTTTAAAATACCCACGATGGCTGAACATCAACCTGTAAAAGTTCTTGCTAAGCTCTTCCCTACCTTTATATTTGTCATAGCCTGAAAACTCCGATTCTAAATTAATTCCATGCACACAAAGTCAACATTGCAGCCATCATCTTCATGCATTATCTACTAAACTGAGCATCTGAAAGAGAAGCATGATTTTGGACTTTGGACTGCTAAAAAGAAGTTCTTAATGTAGTGTTACTTTTCATTTTTGTCCAGGGTAGACTTTAGTTCCCATATTAATAACCTCCTCCAGACTGAACAATTCCACTTCCATTTCTAATACTAAAGAGCTACAGTTCATGATAACCAAAAACTCCAGGAAACCAGCAATTATTCTTCAAAAACTCTTACATATTATCTTTAAATAGAGCACATAAAGTTGTGGCCATGGGCACTGAGCACAGCCAAAAGGCAGACTGACTCATCAGTACCCAATGAGTTAAAAACCAAAGGCACAGAGAACATATACAATAACAACCAGCATAACTTCGCTTATTCTGCATCAGTCAGAGACCACAACTTCTTTCAAACAACCCAGTTTATTTTTGAAAAAAAAAAATAATCCTATCTTCAGACAGGATATGGGGGAGGAGTTAGGGGGTGATGTTTTACACATGCACATCTGGATATAGTCCAATTATTTCCCTTAAACATTCCCCCAGTTGTTTTCATTTTGCTCCATGCTTTGGCATTCATAAATTTGTGAGATTAATTGTGTGTCAGCAGTCTGCAGGACTGGAACTGGGCATGGCTTTAATAGCAACATGGCTACAAAACAAGTCTGTGGAGAAATACATTCACATTTTTCAAAAAAGAAAGCACAGCCACATCGTTCATTTCTGTTTAGTATTATGGCATTGACATTGTGCATAAAGGAAGCAGTGTGTTCTTTCAGAGAATTGCCCTAATATCCAAATATGCGCATGCGTGTGCGCGCGTGCATGCAAACACACACACTCAGACACACACAATCACACACACACTCACACTCATACACACACTCACACACTCTCACACACACTCACACACACTCACACACACTCACACACAATCACACACACTCACACACTCACACACACTCACACACTCACACACACATTTTTATATTCCTATAGCATGCAGCTTTATCTCCTGAGCTAATTTTTTAAAAAATGATTTATCAAAATGTACAATGGAGAAGAGTGTCAGCAGATTGCACTCCTTAATCTAGAAACATGCCTACAATTACAGTCAGTCACCTGAGCCAAGAAAAGAAATTTAGAGAAGGCAGGAAGGCATTTTTGTTTTCAACTGGATTTTGAGATGTCTCCTATAATTTTAAAAGAACTATAAGAAAAGTGAGACATGAAGCCATTTGACCGAACATTTTGGCCTCAAGTCTCTTTGAGGAGCCCAGTGAGGGAAGTACTATATTCCCAGA
The DNA here is from genome assembly GCF_017591425.1 of Ochotona curzoniae. NCBI lineage: Eukaryota > Metazoa > Chordata > Mammalia > Lagomorpha > Ochotonidae > Ochotona > Ochotona curzoniae. Next base: position 679,757 of record NW_024466129.1, on the reverse strand, counting down.
GTCCAGCAAGGTGCCTGCACTTTCTAGGTGCTCAGACAGTGTCGGCGGATGTCAAAAAGCTGATAAACAAGCAATTTCTCAAGAGAAATACTAACTTATTCTAATGGCAGAGTGACACAGAGAAGGAGACAGAAAAAGCTATTTTCCAATCACTAGTTCACTATCCAAATGGTTGCAATACCCACGGCTGCACGAGGCTGAAGCAGGAAGCCTGGAACCCCCAAGTGGGAGGTTAGGGGCCCAAGTACTTGGGCCACCTTGTGATGTTTTCCTGGTCCTATTAGCAGAGAGCTGGATTGGAAGCAGGCCAGGACTCAAACCAACACTCTGGTATGGCATGCCGGCAGTACAGGCAGTGACTGAACCCTCGGTGCCACACTTGGCCCCAACCAGCAACTTCTCATTTAAGGTTACCTTGCACTATATGCACCATTAGCAACAAATTTATGCAATACTGCAACGTTGCTTCACATTTAAACGCATAAGGCAGGTAGCAGGTAGGGAAATTTTCATGCATACACAGTGTTCTAGATTGCCAACATCACTATGGGGAGGAAACTGGCAGCTTCTCTGACCCTCTGTAACAAACAGCTGCTGTAAAAGTGTTGACTGTTGCTCTGGCAAATAATTATGGTTCACATACACAGTACTAACCCTACAGAAAAAGAAGGAAAATGTTTAGTAACCCAGTGCTTTGTTTCAAGTATGCTACATAATGGGGGAATTTTAGCAAAATCAAGCCATAATCTAACAGGAACCATCTAGCTACATAAGCACAGGATGTCGGGGGGTACTTGTGGGATCCTTTGATCTGTAAACTCTTTTTATGAAGATGTGTTTGAAGGATGTTAAGAAGGTCACACCCCTCATTCAGTTTCATGTACATCTCCTCCTCTGTAAAATCAGGGGATAACGTCAGGGCTATCCAGCTGACAGGGTGATTACAACGCTCGAACGAGTAATATAAAGACAGCCCAAGCAACTATTATGGCAGTAAGCACCATGGACACTCACTAACAGTTGTGTAGAGTACTTGAAGTTCTATGCTGAAAATCAAAAATACACAATTACATGTACAAATCTATTTTATCATTGCTAGAGCTTACCATCTATTAATGCTGCAAATCTACTCCGATCTTCAGATCCATGCTATGTATACAATGGACAAAAAGCTAACTTGTCTTTGAGTACTAATTTTCCTATATATATATACATGAAAGTGACAACACCTACTCTTACAAGGTTATTGGAAAGATTAAGAAGTTAGATACAGAGACATGTTTCTGCCATAGTTTACTGATATTTAATAGCTAAAAGCTTACTACTAAATATCATTACTAAAGCATGCTGGGAAAGTAGGTCCAGAATTAAATAAGACCAGAAATAATTCAATCACAAATAATTAAGCACAACATCATTAAAACATATACACATTTATAACTAACACCTACACACTTTTCTTCAAAAATTCCAGAAAATTACACAGAAGCTGAAATCAACCATAGAAAAAGATCTCTCTGCCTCTTCAAAGATGTATCGAATCAGAGGTTATAAGTTAAAAATTTTTTTCTTAATATTATTTTCTGGGTGCCAGAGATAGAACACTCCCATCGACTAGTTCACCTCTCCAATGCCCACAATGACAAGGTCGTTCACAAGGTCAAAGACGGGATCCTCAGCTCCTCGCAGGGGTCCCACTGGGCGGCTAGGCCCCAGCTGCCCGAGCCATCACTCTGCTGCCCAGGGTCCACCAGGCACCAGTGGGCAGTCAAAGCCAAACACTCCAGTCACAGGACACAGAGGTCTTAACTATAAGTTCAATGCTCACTCTTCTAATGTTATTCTAACAGAGGGTCACAACTTCTGTGCAGTCTTACGGACTGGGACATGAAGTGTTGTAAGGATTGTTAATTCTGCTAATTTCATTTTATCTGCACCAGCTGACGCATTAGCCCCCCACGATCTAATTTCTATTTCCCATCAAGTGGCAATGGAACTGAAAAGCCCAGTGATTATTTTGTGACCAAGTCCTGGGACTCACCCTTTTTCTCACTGATAGATCTGCAACATGAACTCAAACCTTAGAAAGCTGTCAGGACACTGCCTTACTATCCTGCTGCCTGAACTCTGCTCCTTGCTGCTCCTTCCTCACTGCAGATTCTTTTTCACTTACTGCTCAGCCTTTCTTCTGCCTCCTATTTTCTTCACCATACAATGGCGTTTCAGAGGTTCATACTTTTAAAAATAAAAACATACAGTATATTATCTATAGTTGCTCTACTATGCAACAGAACCTCAGAATTTTACTTTTATCGAGGTATAAAATGTAGTGCCCAGCTAATCAATCTTTCTCTAAAAGACACAACTTTGGATGTTCTCACCATGAAGAAATGTAAAATGTTTGAAGAAATAAATACATTTACCCATATTAAATATTACATAGTGCATGCAAGTACTGAAACACTGATAGTATTCCATAATAGTCAAGGACAGCCCAAAGCCTTGGGACCCTGCACCCACGTGGGAGACCTGGAAAAGGCTCCTGGCTCCTGGCTTCGGATTGGCTTAGTTCCAGCTGTTTTGGCCACTTGGCGAGTGAACTAGCAGATGGAAGATCTTCCTCTCTGTCTCTCCTCCTTCTCTCTGTAAATCCAACTTTCCAGTAAATTAAACAAATAAATCCTTTTTTTAAAGATGCTGCTTGGACATCCAAATCTGTATCAAATTATCAGCGGCTGCCTGCCTCCTCTGCTTTAATCCCAGCTCCCTGGAAGTGCATGCCCTGGGTGGCAGGAGGTGACAGCTCCCTGCTTTAATCCCAGCTCCCTGGAGATGGATGCCCTGGCAGAAGGTGACAGCTCCCTGCTTTAATCCCAGCTCCCTGGAGATGCAGGCTCTGGGCGGCAGGATGTGACAGTTTACGAGGCTGGACCAAGTGGGAGACACAGCTCCCAGCTTCAGTCCGAGGCCCTGGAGACTCCAGGCACGTGAGCAGTCAGCTGGCAGTTGCACTCATGTGCATCTAGCTGCCTGTCCATCTCTCTGTGTTCCTCTGCCATTCATATAAAAAGGTTAATAATTCTAATAAGTGTAAATTAGAGAAAATTATGGATGGATTTCAAATTTCCTTGCATCAAAATAAGTTTATCTTAATTCTATTTACACGCTTTATGTGGTTCTCACACATATTTGCTACAATACTCATAAAATTTCATAGAGTAAATATTGAAGAAATACTTTAAAATAAAACAATGAATGCTTCCCAATTGAAGTATCAATCCTTAGGTACTTTCTCAAGTTCTTGGTTCATTTTTCATCACCTAGGCTTTGGCATGGAACTGGATTACTTATAGTTTTATCTGGCTATTATATATGCACTGGATGCATTAATGAATATAGAAAAGAAAAAGTACCTTTTAGGGAAATCCAAAGGAGACATTTCTCCCAGAGAGTTCTTTTTCTTGTGACTGTGGAAGCCACGTAACTGCATTTCCTGTGCAAGGTGCACAGGGCCTTCTAATACATACTCTCCCGTATGCTTTAACGCTGTATCCCCAGCAGCTATTGTCTCATCCCTCAGTTCCACACCTTACTGAAGCTCCTACGTGGCAAGACTTTCAGAGCATTTTAACTTACCCAACTCAATTTCAGAAAGTATTCAAAACCTTTTAAAAATCCAGTCTTACTGTAAATACCCATTTCCAATTGTACGACTCTTCTCTAAACTTAAAACCCATCTTTACCTTGCAGTGGTCCTGTTCCTGGCATGCTTTTCCTTGTCTTCCTGTATGTATCAATAGGCCTAGAACACAGTGTTATTGTCATAGCTAATAGTACTATCTTTACCATTTTTTCTTCCATGCAATGTGTCCCTTCTCTAATATATTCAAACAGCTAAGTCCTTCAAGTTAGTCACTTCTGAAATAAATTTCCGGGGGTTCCTATGGAGCACTGGAATTCTTTCAATTCCCTTCTCAACCTTCCTTTCAAATATTCTGTACATCACTGTATCACTTTCCTATGGCTCCTCTAACACATGATCATAAAATCAGCTGAAAAAAATGCAGATTGGGCAAGGAAGGTGAGCTAGCAGGGCTGCCATTCCTTCTGGAAACTCTCAGGAGAATCCATTTGCTTCCTCCTCCAGGGCCAGAGGCCATCCACACCTCTCAGCTCACAGCCCCTTCTACTTGCGAAGCCAGTGAACGGTAGCTCCTCTCCTCTCTGACTTCCACTCCCATCCTAACATTTTCCATTTAAGTCCATTGTTGCACTCCCAGGGACCACATTGAGTTAACCTAAAAAAAACCCAACATCAATGTCTTTCATTCACAGATCACATAGACAAATTCACATAGGAAACACATTCACAGGTTTACGAATTAGGGTATGAATGTATTTGGGAAGGTTGGATGGGGAACATGGCTTAGTTAACCGCAGTCACACAGACTAACACTTTACAATATGAGAGGGGATTCCTACGGACATGTGGAGAGATCCCTGGAGACTGCCCACCACAAAACCTGTCTTGACCTTGTTCCAATGTTGAGTAAACTTTGATCCCCTTAGTAGGATCTGTCCAAGTTTCATTTACCACTAAGATATATCTCATTTTAGAAACAAAATATAGTCAAATGTCAGTAGCGTGGTTGTCTGCATGCCAGTATTCACTACATAGTTCTTTCAACATTTCAATATTTGAAATTTTTCATATAAAGCATTGGATCAAAAGTGCCCCTCAGCTCTCACCTTCACCAAATCCTTCTTGCTATTACTTCTCAAAGTCATTTCCCTCCTCTAGTCTCTTATTTGTTGTTATTATCCATGCTACTCACTTGGCTTAAAGGAATACGGGTTTTCCAATATATCAATGTATAGTTAGGTTTTGTGGAAACGAGAGCTATGCTACACATCTCAAAGCATGGGAATAGCTTAGGAAGTACTTAATGACTAATCAATAAATCATTATCAATGGGTTTTAGGACACTAAAATATGTATTTCTCTTGACATCACATTTAAAATTTAAAGAGAAGGAGTGGGCCAAAGGTGTGAGAGTTAAGCCCTACTTAGGAGGCCCACTCACCCACTAGAGTGCCTGGGAGTGGATCTTAGCTCCACTCTCCACCCTCACGTTCTTGCTAATTTGTACCAGGGACTTGGATGTTGCCTCCCTGCCACCCACACAATTGAGCTAAATTGAGTTCCAGGCTCTGCTTTGGCCTGTCCAAGCCTTCACTGCTGAGGCTACATGGGCGCAGTGAAACAGCTAGTGGAAGGTCAGTCTTTTCTCTCTGTGTCTCTCTCCTCTCTTTGCCTTTGAAGTAAGTAAAATAAATTCTAAAACTTTTAAAATGAAAAACAATTATATCCAATAGTTAAAAGAACATTGTTGCTTAGAAATAAAAACATTAAGAATCAGTCACTATCTTTCTCTTGTGCTATTTTTTTTTGAAATATTGGAATACACATCTGTGCTGATCCATCACAGTTTTCAGCTGTATAAACGACAATAACTTGCAAACTGCCTGACCAAAGTGAGGGGAGAACGTGCGGCAATGAAAAGAACTGATGCTGTCATCTCTGCCTTTTGTCTTAGTTGAAACCCTCATGCTTTAATGAACTAAATTTATTCCACATAGAATAACACAATTTTATAAAAATCAATACATACACAACTTAATGGTGAGTCCATTATTCAAATGTCTCTTCTTCTTAAATGATATTAAGCCACCTTGATATATTATGGAAGTTTCCTAAATAATCTGGCAATCTCTCACTTAGACAACATTTGCTAAAATTCATAATAAATTCTTTTTTTTTAAAGATTTGCTTTTTTATTATTATTATTATTTTTATTGGAAAGGCAGATATACAGAGAGGAGAGACAGAGAGGAAGATCTTCCGTCCGATGATTCACTCCCCAAGTGAGCGCAACGGCCGATGCTATGCCGATCCAAAGCCAGGAGCCTCTTCCGGGTCTCCCACGCGGGTGCAGGGTCCCAAAGCCTTGGGCCATCCTCGACTGCTTTCCCGGGCCACAGGCAGGGAAGCGGGGCTGCCGGGATTAGAACCGGCGGCCCATATGGGATCCCGGGCGTGCAAGGTGAGGACCTAACCACTTGCGCCACCGCGCTGGGCCCCATAATAAATTCTTACTGTAAAAACTGTTACTGTGGGAAATCAGGTGGGGCTTCTCCCTCAATATCCCCCTCTACCTCAGATATATGAAGGAAACAATATGGAAATAATAGTCTTACCCACTTTCCTGTACCCCTTGACCCTTTATGCACAAATTAACCATGTAAAGATTGTTAAAATAAAAAATATTTAAAAAAAACTGTTACTGTCAGGATAAACTTGAAATATAAAATATCCTTTACTCACTTAAGAAAACACAAAAGAAAAAATTCTCTGCTTGTAGTGTATATTCCATTCATGGCATAGCCTACCAACTCTTCCTAAACAGACTGGTCTTAGAAGACACTTTAGTACTCTGTCTCTGGTAATTAACAGGTAAGGTTAAACAGTAAAAAGGAAAGCATAAAGCACCTCAAACTACTCCAAGGATAACACTAAGGCATTTGCCCCAAAATGTCAGCCAAGGAAGATTGATCACCAAGGTGTAACTTGTCAGTCCCTTCTAAACCACACAGCAAAGTTAAGACATGGTATCCAAGACTCAGATATTGCCAAAATATTAAAGTATTTTTTGGTCTGAAATCTTCTGCAATCACCAAGAGACACATTTATTTTAGAATGAGTGTATTCACAGTGGATCCACAGTTGAGCAGGAAAGCAAAGACTTGTACTCAATCTTATGCTCCATTAATTTATACTTCCTTCCTGAATTGAGGAACTCAAACTCAGGAAAAAAAGGCCTCAAATCCCATTCTATACTTCATCATTATTCTGTTGAAGATTCAACCACAGTACTTTTACAAAGTATTCTGTAACATGTGAAAGTGTAATAGCCTCCATTCCCCAAACAGCATATTTTATGATGAATTATATCAGTTAAATATTTCAAGTTAATGAAATCAACAGAACTGGGTTTTCTCATAACATACTCACATGGCATTATGACAGCTTCATTGTGATTCAAGCTCAGCACTTAAGACACTAATTTCCTTTCTGTATGCAGCCTCCAAACACAGTTGTGCTGACTCAGTCCTGGCCACACGATACAGAAGACCTTCCCATTAAGCTATCTTACCCAGAAAAGCTAACCTATACATATCTCCAGCTAAAAATGAAAACACTTCACTTTCATCTTGTAAACACTGGGTCTAGCACATTTACAAATGTTAAAACACTGAAAGGTAAACATGAATGCCAAGAATTACATAAATTATTAACCCTAAATTTGATACTTTAAATTACAAGCAAATCTTTATTTGCTTTATTCCCCTTTCAGTTTGCTTGAAGCCATTCACTAGAATCAGAATTCTCCCTGGTTACTTTCAGGACTGATGGCTTTTTGGACTACGGTCTATTGTTTTCAACTGGACATCTTCATAGGTGGTCCACATGAGCATGAATCTCAATACATGCCAGATGTGCCATTCCACTGTCAGGTGGACATTCCCAACCCTTACTTCTGTATTTGGTTATTAGCATTGCAGTTCACCTACTTACCTAGGAACAGTGGCAAAAGAAAGAAGAATGAACCAAAACACCCTCGAAGCTATCCCTGCCTCCTTTTTGTTTTTTATAAAAATTTGTACATTTTTAAAAATACAGACTAATGGTCCTATGCTTGAATGTCACTGTGGCTGTGTGTGATTTCTATACAGTGTAACCAACTGTGAGGAACTCTTCACAGACACTACACACAGAAATTACAAGTGAAGCAGAAACCATGGATAAGGCAGGCCTGTCTCACACATTATTTCCTTGTAATTAATACTTGCTAAACGTTGGATGAGGCATTTGTTACACCAACACTCAAGAAGACTGTCAGTCACAGGCAAAGGGCACATAGGAGCAGTCGCTTCATTATTCCTTGACAGTTTCACAGGCTAGCTGCGAAGGTCAGTCAGCAGGCCTAGGCTTGCTTTCAACAAGTGGCATATGCTGCTCAGTCAGAGCTGCGTGCATCTTCCTCAGCCTGTTCGCTTGCATAGAAACCATAACCATGCTTGTCCAGTGCAGCCGAGCGAGATGCTCCATCTTCACTCCCACTGTCTCCCTCTCTGCTCCCTGTAAGGTGCCTCTTTACCCTATTCCTTAGCTCCGAGGACCACCATCTTTCACAGAAGTGATGGCCTCTGAGTAAATCCGCCCCACCGCCCCTGCTCAAATACTACAGGAGTTCTTCATCATCTATAACTGTGGCACACTGTTCTCCACTACCTGACAAGAGCAAAAAGTGATATGACTTAAAAATGCCAAATTAAAAAAAAAAAAAAACAACTAAAACGTCTCACTACTTATTCCTCAGCAGCTCTTTAACCTTGTGTTACTTCATGTTTGAAAAGAAATATTTTCTCATCACAACAGGCTGTCTTACTCCTCAGTGCAGCAGGTCCCTGGGTAGTCTGCTAAAATCTAGTCTGTCTTTGGTGGCTGGCTGGGCACTGTATCACCTCTCCCATCTTATCTCTATTTTGCATGGATGAAGCCCTGCTCTACTGGTCACAGGATGAACCAACCAAGCGTATGGCTAAGAGCTGTCAATACAACAGGACAGGTTTACACAAGTCTCAAAGATGCAAAAGAATGAAGGGTTTGGGCTTCCTCAGTAGGCAGCCATCAGTAACCTACTAGAAAGATGGGATTTCAGCACTTAAGCAAGCCATCCACCTTAGTCATCTTTACACTTCAGATACATTTCTTATCATCCCTACAGTATCTTGTTTATTCCTTCAATAAATACATATTCATTCAATAAAGGGTTAGCAATTATTATTTACCAAGTACCAGATGCTATTCTCAGTCACATGTAAAAATCTCTGAACACAACTATGATCAAATGCCTTATAAAGATTTCTTCAATCTAAAATGCACTCCTTATCCCCTCTTTTCAGCTTCCTTCTACATTGGAGAGTATAAAGACTCAAAAACTGCTATTTACAAGAAATTATTTTAGCAACATTATTTACTTACATCTATCATCTAAGTACAGAAATCAGCACTACCAAAGATGGCTCCACAACAAGTACTGGTTCAGTCAATTTGACAAACACTTTGAGACTATCATCAACCTAACTCCTCTGTCTACGTAGCCATTTGCATCCCTTCACTCGCCACTAAGGAGAAGTGGTGGTAAGAGGCTGCAGAACAGTTGTGGACAGTATAAAGCCATGCTACTGGAACATTTTCTATGAGAAATAACAAATACACAAGAATTAAACAAAATATGCACCTGATATACCTGCCTTTCTAAATACATATAGTGATACTCCCCAAAGGTAAACTGTTATTCAAGCACCTAATTTTTATTGTCTACTCACACAGCTTTATAACATTATTTTTTAAAAATAAAATGTAATCAATAATTCAATAGCTGGAAACAAACTATTCCATTTCTGTATGTTCCCAGAAATCAGGGCAGCTGATCTGGAATAAAGAAGATGATTCAGAATGAGTCCAAGAGGAGAGAATCATCACCAGCTCCCGACCTTTTCTGTTTGAAATTACGTGCTGCTCCTCACCACTTCCTGTGGACTCGATAGAGCCATTGAAGGTATGTCCTTTGAAGCACAAAACTAATCAATCTATTTCTTAGGCTGAAAAAAAACAGAAATGCCAGACTGGGGTACTCAGAAAGGTGATAAATTCAAGGATGTTCAAAACTCCAGGTTGATGAAAGAGCAGTACTCTTCTCCACATTATAAAATTCCCACCACAGCAGCATATCCAGGTGCACATGGAGGATATGGTAGGATATTGGAGCCTGCAGAGAATGTGAAAACAGGTCTTACCACTTTCCTGTAGCTCTTGACCTTTTGAGTCCTAATCAACTATATAAAGATCATTGAAATAAATTTTAAAAAATTAAGAAAAATTTTCCACGACAGTTGGATTTTCTTTTTTTCTGATTTTAGGTCAGTGTGAAAATGAAGAAAGAGCTGACATAATGCCTGGAACTTCATCAAAGCAGTTTACCTGCATTATTTGGTTTCATGACAGTGTAATGTGCCAGACTTCTTTAGACACATAAGAAACCAGACTAGTGTATATGGGCTGGCTAGATTAGGTCAGCTGTAAAAAGAACAACAACAACAACAACAAAAACACAGTCCTTCAAATGTTCCCTCTTACAGCCAGAAATACTGTGATATTCTGTTTATAAATTGTATAAATTGTAAACAACTTACCCCTAAATTACTGTCCTTAGGAATACCAAGTGGTATCATCCACTTAACACTGAGAAGACTTTAGAATAGTATATTTTACATGTGTTAAGTGAGCAACAGATAGATAAGGTGAGCATTGGGCTGCAGCAGGTTAGGTTAACAGTTGGGCTGCTTTGCATCCGGGAAGGCAGCAGCTGATGGCTCAAGTGCTTGGAGTCCTGCCACCCGTGTGGGAGACTCAGGTGGCATTCTGAGTTGCTGCCTTCAGCGAGGTCCAGCTCTGGCTTTTGGGAAGTGAATCAATGTTTGCTTTCAAAAAGATGACAAAATAAATATGTGCTAAAAACTCTAGTTTTCACCCCTTCTGATATTCTTAGAATGTACAATTCTGCCTTGGTAAACACATTTATGTAGAAGCCAGTGAGCTTTGCAGTAGATAGATTCCTAGCTCTTTGCAAATCTGGTTCGCAAGCTTACTAAGGAAAATTGCAGTTATGTTTGTGAGAGATCTGCAAAGGACTTCCTCACACTCAACAACCCAATTTTCGCTTCTTGGTTCTTCTTTTTTTTTTCAATTGCAATGTCTCCGAGAAGAAAGAAAGACAGGCAGTTGAGAGCAGGCAAGGCTGTAGCTGGGGCTGCAATCCAGGTTTTCACATGGACAGTGGGCGTCCAGCTGCATGATCCATCACTGCTGCACCCGAGGGTCTACAAGGCCAGGAAGCTGCGGTCAAGTACCAAGGCCAGATACTAGGATGTCAGAGGCAGCTGTCTTATCTGACATCTGACCCACCTGTGAAGTACTCACTCTTGTCCTCAGTGTTTGAGTGCTATGGAGCAGTAAGAGTCAAGAAGGCTGGTGCTGTGGAATAGGAGGGAAGGAAGAGCTGCTTGTGATGCTGCATCCCGGTGGATCCCCGTTCATGTCCTAGCAGCTCTGCTTCCAATCAAGTTCCCTGCTAGTGACCTGAGAAAAGCAGCAGAAGATGACCCAAGTGTTTGGGCCTCTGCCATCCCCATGGTAAACCTGCATGAAGCTCCTGGCTTGGGACCAACCCAGCAATGCCAGGGAAGATTAATTCTCTCTCTTTCTCTTTCTCTTTCTCTGTGTGTGCGTGTGTGTCCTACTGTAACTCTTTCAAAACAAAATAATAAATACATAATAAATGAAAAATGAGTCAAAATTCTTCAAAGGAAAGATAAACACAAGCAATAGATTATTAAGACAAAAAGCACAGCATACCATTCACAGTTCAGCATTTGTGATCACATTTAGAGACCTAAGAAGCCAACAAACCAAGGATCAACTCAATCATTTAAACGGTAAACATCCTTATGCAAAAAAACAAAGGGAAAAAAATAGGCCTTTTTTTTCTGAGACTTAAAGTACAGATGGGAGGATGAAAGATTCCGATTTCATAAAATTAGCACAAATGATTTTCATTTTCTAAGAAGCGGAATCACAGAAATGTAGCTCAGAAGAGAGAGGAAATTGGAGTTATGAGAAACTGAACTGAAGAAATAGATATCTAAGCTATTACAGCTCTGGAAACACTTGAGCTCAGCTCACTCAGGTTGATGGGAAATCTGTAGAAGACCCTGATTCTTAAAAAAGTATCTGGGGCAGGAAATGTCTCTCAATAAGGAATTTCTGTCACAGACAAACTGCAGAAATGGTGAGGACTCAGTCTTAGAACAAGAAGTACATGTGAAGGTAACTAAGTGAGATGTGCTGAGACCTTGTCAGTTAGATGAAACTTGGACTATAAGAACAGCCTCTTACAAGAAAAATACTTGGACATATATCCAAAGATTATTACCATTTTCTCTGATCTTAACTTTTGATCATTCGAAAATACTTGCACTTCGATAATGCAAATATAAAATAACCATGGTCATTGCCTCACGTGAAACAACTTTTATCTCTTGGAACAATGGAATAAACTTTTTGGGCTCATTCCCCCTTTTTGTTTTTGTTTTGTTTTTCCAATTTGCTGTGCAGAATTTGATAAGCCATAACTAACTGTAAAAATGTCTGTGAATATTCATTGCAAGCCTCTTTTAGTGGTGAGACTGTGTAAGGGGGCCTGTCTCATGAGGTGTTGGCCAGGGATATCTTACAAATCTAACGTCTGCATTAACATATTCTATATAGAGACCTGTTGTGCATTTCATACTTCCAAGGAGGCAGAAAAGGCTACAACAGGAAAAGAATACTTTCAACTAAGTCATGTCTCTCAGGGATCGTGTCTACTTCAAGTGCTTCGTGGAGACAAGCCAGGGCATTGGGTTGCTCATAAGCAATTCTAATCACTCCAGCACCCTGTGGCAATCCAGACACATACTTGGAGCTTTTCCAGAAAGCTGTTCTCAATCAGGCAATTGTCTTGATAATAAAACAATTGCATACTCAGCCCCATTTAAAGCATCCACCCTGGCAGGACCACTAAACCTTCTGTTAAAATATACAACATTCCCTTTCATGCTCTGTGTTAACACATGCAGGAAGAAATGAAGGACCCTAGTGAGGAAATGCAAGTTGTGCTTCCTTGTTTTTCCAGGGAATTGTTTAATATTTCTCTCTCCCTCTCTCTCTCTCTCTCACACACACACACACATACACACACACATACACAACTGGAAAAGAATGACAAGGAAACTGTACTGAAAAACTAGTAATCAAGACATACATTCTCTAATCACAGGCAGCAAGTCAGTAAAGAGTAAATTGCAATACAGATAAATCATAGGGAAATGCCAATTTTACTCTGAGACAAAGCAAAGTCATGCTAATGTTGAGAGGAAACAGCAGAACATCACAAAATCTAACAGGCATAATTACTCCCGAGGATGGTATGTTCAGGTTTTCCTTTTGTAGTCTTTTATCTGCACAACCTCAACTCTCAAAGCATCAGGAATCAATCTCAACTTTGCAGGACACTGCACTTTTAAAAAATCTTACTGTGGTCGTATGAGTTATCAAGAGAGAGTTTAAAATTTCACAGTGTCTCTACTTCATCTGTTCAATCACGGATTTGAGTAATGTGTGCTCAATAATTATAGCTGGATTGAAATTCCTCAGTGCATTACCCTTGATACATTCTTTGAGAGCAAACCATGTACATGTTTGACCCAAGTAAATAAGTGAAAAGCCCAGTTACATACAAGAAAGAAAGAAAGAAAGAAAGAAAGAAAGAAAGAAAGAAAGAAAGAAAGAAAGAAAGAAAGAAAGAAAGAGAACAGAAATGCATTGAGTTTCATTTGCTAGTAAGAATGAGCAATTTCAGTTGAAAATTCAATAAGAACACAACTCTTTGGCATTTATATAGCCTTGAAAATAAACTCTTTATGACATAAGTCATACAGAGACATGAATCAATATGTTTTAGTTCAAAGCTCCCACTTCTGCTATATTTTTTTTAAATTTCCTGTTAATGCTTGCAATAAAATATTCTATAGTAATTAATTACCCATTGCATGTTTAAAAAAGCACACAAGACTAAAACTATTAGTAACAAAAGATACTGGGTAGGGTGAAGAATTGTACTTTTGTACATCATTAGTTCAACAAGCATTAAGCACACGCAGTGTTCTAGTACCTTGTTTATGCTACAAACTTTGGAGTCAAAAGTGAACTAAAAGTCTCATTGCATTACTGATCTTTAATGAATTTAGGTCTAATGCTAGCTTGATGCCTGTTGCTAGAGATGATACGACATGACACAGTCATTCACTCCTAGAATTCCAAATAGCAAGGGTTTCTAATACCCAAGTTTATGACTATCTCAAGACAAATTCAGGAACAAAATGGAGAACAGCAAACAAACAGAAGGCAATTTACTGAAGAAACAAAAGCACACTCCCAGTCACAGTGGAGGCTCTCTGGAGGGGAGGGGCCTGTCTCCAAACTCTGTTGAACATTTATTATGGGTTGATCAATGAAAAGCAAAGTACATTTTGATAATAGGAAAGAATACATATGATTATGGATATAGGGCTGTGATTTCCAAGAATTCTTTTCATTTCTTTACATGGCATTATGTTTCCCATCATAGCAGCTGGCAGGTGCACATACTAAAGTATCACAATAAGAGTCGACAGAGGTCAGTCTGGATCAGGCTTGACTCCTAACTTGTGCTAGCCTGGCCGAGACAGGGCATCTGCTACTTCAGATCCATATCCCCAGACCTTGAGAAAACAGATCCCCAGGAGGCTCAACTGCTCTTGGCAGCTACCTGTCTCAGCAAGCATCTACTAAATGATATATATATGATGGCTGATGCATTCATGTTGCTGCGTTTGTAGATCCCGCAATGAGATCCTGTAGTGATACACACATCACGTGTGAAACTACACACTGGAGAAGAAGAAAGGAACAGGAATCAAAAGAAAGTGATTCGCAAGTATTTTGATCAAAAGTTAATCACCTGTTGAAGTGAGGGACCCAATTAACAATGATCACACCAATTAATGGCAACTTTCAGTTCTAGTTTTAGAATTTGCCTTTCAACACACATGCAATGAACACTGCTACATGTAATATTCTGTATTCTGAGGAAACACTGAAGAAAAGATCACAGTGCTGTTGTTAAGGGGTTTGCAGTCTAGAGAGGCCTTTAGAAATATAATCTAACAAACAGTATGGTGTGCAACTTCAGAGTGAAGCCGTAATAAAAATGTAATGAAATGCCAGCAAGAAGAGAAGCACAAAAGTATTCCTTAGGGAATCTCTTCACTATTTTACTTGTATTCCAAAAACCTAACACAGCGCCTGGCACATAAAAGACAATGGATAAAAATGCACGGAATTAATATTTATGAACAATGTGAAGATTTTGAGCAGATGGAAACTCTAACAGGAGCTACACAATGGATCTTCAAAAAGTTCAAGGAAAACCTCTATTATGCAAACACTATGCATGGGTTCTGAAAATTTTCACACTAAATTTGATTTATCTTCAGTTTCATTTCTCATAAACATTTTATGCCACCTACTACAGTAGATGAATATTAAAAGCAAGGGGTATAAAAGTTAGAACTAAACGTTTCTGTATGATATTTGCTTCAAGACTACAGCAGAATGAGGGCATGAACTTAGGCTAAAGGTCACCAGGGAAAGCTTCTTGGAGAGCATGAGGACTGAAATGTTCTTTGCAGGATCGCTCCAGATCACCTGAGGTAGCAGCACGGAGGACAAGAAACCTCCATTGTAGGTCAGTAAGCAGTCAAAACAGCGAGGCTGGGGTATGCGCCCGCTATCAGCGACCCACAATATCAGAAATGCCAACACAGACACCACCTGAGAGATTTTTGAAGTTCAAAACTGAGGAATTTAACTATTTTAAAAATCAGATGAAGTCACCAAGTTTCTGAACAGCATGACAGCATAAAATCTATGTGTATATTAAACTTAGAGAAATTTCACGATTCCCTTAAAGATTATACTCTCCTCTACTCTTACCTGAAAAATCTTGTCATCTCAGCCTGAGATTTTAATGAGAAAGTTTCAAAAAACTAATGTTTAAATAAAACACGATTTTTAAAAAGTCCTATTTTAAAAAAAAGCAAAACTGAGGGCCATTGTGGTGGCCTTGCAGCATAAGCCTCTACCCTGCAGTGTCGCAACCTAGATGGGTGCCCACTCATGTCCCAGCTGTTCCACTTCTGATCCAGCTCCCTGCTAGAACCTGGGAAGACAGCAGAGGACGACTCAAGACTTCGGTTCCTTGCATCCACATGGGAGATCTGGAACAAGCTCCTGGCTCCTAGCTTTAGATCAGCCCAGCTCTGGCATTACAGCCATTTGAGAAGTGAAACGGTGGATGAAAGACCTCACCCTCTTTCTCTCTTTCTCTGTCCCTTTCAACAAATAGGCTGTGTTTTTGAAAGATTGATTAGGATAAAGACAAAGCTTTAACTCATGTTCATCTTCAACCAGAGTTGTTAAGATTACTTCTTTAGGAAGAGTGACAACGGAAAATTGTAGAAAGTGGATTTCAAATCTACAATGTAAACTTGCTGAAAATGGCAAGACTGCATCTGCGCCAAGTTCTCAAACTCAGGACAGAAACTAACATAAGTCTTGATATAAACCTGAGGGATGTGAGCTCTGGGCTTTGACACAAAAACCTGGCAGAACAATAGCAACCTCACTTGGCTTTGTCCTCACTTAGGGTTACCAAGCCTGTGCCCTCTCCTACTGCTGCCTTCCCCACACCGGCCTGAACCTTGGCTGTGGTTTGGTAGGCTGGAACATCTATGCCAAAGGGACTACCAGGAGATCAATACACCAGGGTCTGATTCAGCCTCTAGTTTCTCCCTTACATGTATCTGTCATGTTTAGGGTTGAACCTCACGTTCCTCAGGCCTGAACACGGCCCTCTCTTGAGTCTGTCACCTGTGATTGAGTGCGGTACGACACAAAAATGCAGGTGTGACCCCCAGGGTGGGACAGGGCTTCCTTTGGCCTTGCCACATCGTAGCTGCTCCACATAGGCAGTCAGGCAAGCCGACTAGAATTCTTTGCTCTTGGGTGTGGGGTAAAATCCCCAAGAAATAATGAAGTGTTACTTTTCTTCTCTTTGCCATTACTTCTTCTTCTGAAACTATGAGAGGCATGGCTGCTGTGGTCTCAGGAGGACTTGGCAATTTCTGCTGCTGTGGTCATAAACCAAATAATAGTATCCTAACTTGAACATAACCCATAACCATGTCCACTGCCTTAAATTGCATTTTGTTATCCTGGTTAATACCAAGAGCTCAGAACAAAAGAAGGAAGGGAGGCAGCTGATTTTCTTCTCTCTGTCCAGTTAGGCAGCTGATACTAAGTTTTTTCAAACACTCACAAGTTGAATGTGCCACCTGCGAAGCTCACATGCTGGAAAGTCAACTCCCAGTGCAACAACAGGGAGGGTGGAACCTTGCAAGGGTTGAATTAGGCAGGAGGGTTCTGCGCTCAGGAGTGGATTAATGCAGTTCTCATGACATTGCCCACTGCCCCGCCACAGCACAGCAAGAAGTATCACACGATGGGGTCGATACTCATGAAATTGCTATGTATTTCAGCTATAACACAAAATGAGTTCTGGAGAGCCACTGTATATCTTTGGTAGTACAGTTAATAATACTGTATTACATACATGAAATTTCCAAGGAGTAGATCTTAAATAGTCTCTTTTTTAAATCTCAAGTATTCTATACACTCCAGAGATAGCTATAAAATTATAAGAATAATGTTTTTATTACTTATTCATTATATATAGATACAATAAACTATATAAATAAAAACAACACTTTGTATAATTTAAACTCACACAATTATTATCAACTATATCTCAAAAAAGCTAGGGGAAAATGTTTTAATTAAGGGACAGTTTTTTACCAAATGCCAGCTTGTGAAATTGCCTTAAAAAGGATTATGTTTCGGGCCCAGCGCGGTGGCGCAAGTGGTTAAGGTCCTCGCCTTGCACGCCTGGGATCCCATATGGGCGCCGGTTCTAATCCCGGCAGCCCCGCTTCCCATCCAGCTCCCTGCCTGTGGCCCAGGAAAGCAGTTGAGGACGGCCCAAAGCTTTGGGAACCTGCACCCACGTGGGAGACCCAGAAGAGGCTCCTGGCTTCGGGTCGGCATAGCATGGGCCGTTGCACTCACTTGGGGAGTGAATCATCGGATGGAAGATCTTCCTCTCTGTCTCTCCTCTCTGTATATCTGCCTTTCCAATAAAAAAATAATAAAAATAAACCTTTAAAAAAAGGATTATGTTTCTGTATTAAGCTCTTATTTAAAATATTAGACAGTTATTTTTCTGAAAATCTATTCAATGACTATTTTTAAGTCTCTGTGAAGCTCTAGGAAACAAAAAAAGGAATAAAAGATTCTCACATAATGCTGTGAATAAAGACTAAGCTAAATTGAAGCGTACTATGATGGGAACCTTTTTCTCCCCCATTTTTAAAGAAGACTTTGAAAAGATTTATGGAGCAATACTGAAGAGATTTTTAAAATATTTTAATACTATAATGTAACACTTTAAAATTGAAAATATGTTCATATAGTTTGAAATTCAAAACCTGGAATTAATACAAAGAAAAATTATCTTTCTGATAGCAACTGTATTTTTTAAGCAGGAGAACTAAGTAAGAAAGCCACCTCTCTGTTTTTTAAGAACTCTGTTTTGTGTGTTTATTTGTGTTCCCAAGTAATTGTCACCATGACGACATACTGCATTAAGCTACCTAGCATTAATCAGGAGGTCAGAATTTATTACCAAGTATTTGGAAAGCAGCTTACTGTGCCTCATTTGAACCAAACTGATGGTTTTTGAACTTACAAATCATCTGTTCTCAAAGGGAAATCTCAAAGTTGAAAAGCAACAACAGCATATGTGTTATTATGTCATATAAGATTGCAAATATTTTCATTTATAAAACACCATATAAATAATCAAAAGCATAAATTGGGCAAGAAATCACACATTGTTTTTGAATGACAATAATAGCATATATTGTTATTGCTTCACAACATTATAAAAATATTTATTAACACAAGTCCAAGCCTGATATATACTTGTTGAGTAAATTCTTTGAAGTACATAAGCAGTAAAAAATTTAACAAAATCACAGCATTGATTTTTCAATTCTTTTGCAAATCTACATAACCAAATGCTGCCTCAGAGAACCATGCCTTTAAAGAAAAGATGAGTAAGCTTCCAAGCAAAAGGGAAAAGCCCTCTTTCAAGAGATAATCACTGAGAGAGCTTAGAGCAGTTGGCTCCACGGCGTTCTTCACTCCGTTCAATCCCGGTCTCTGGTAGTAATTTACACTAATTTATTTGTTTACTTTCCCTTGGAAGATGAACTGTGGCTGAACACCCTTCTTACACTTAAATTAATTTATTTAAAGGCAGTTAAATCAACATTAAGCTTCTCCCACAGTCAAAACAACACCTTTTTTCTTAACACCCCCTAACTCAGAGTCCCCTCCACAGGCCCATCTGCTCGTTTCTTATTCAGCTGTGCTGTCCTGCCCAAATTTTTCACCTCTCTCTTAACGGCACCTATTCAAAAAGTCATATCTCATTAAATAAACGCAACCAACATGCAGTTTTAAGTAAGCATTATTCTTCCCTGTTTTCTATCATAGCATGAATGTGAAAGGGTCATGGACATGTTTATTACTTAAAAATTGTACATTAATTTTAATTTTTTGTACCATGAAAACTGTATCACTTAACTCTCTCTTATGAGTTTTTGGAAGACCTATACATCCTCTTTTCTTCATCCCAATATGGGATATGGTATATTTCATATTATTCTAATATTATGACAAGACTTTCAATGTTCTACTTTAACTCTAGTATTAGGAAAAACTTTGTTTTGATAAATTATTCATAAATTCTACATATAGTAATGTTTAGCTAAGAAAAAGGACAATGCTGGAGGCCAGTGGAAGGTTAATCCTCCATCCGCAAGCACCAGCATCCCATATGGGCACACAAGTTCTACTCCCAGTTGCCCCACTTCCCATCCAGCTCCCTGCTTGTAGCCTGGGAAAGCAGTCGAGGACGGCCCAAAGCTTTGGGAACCTGCACCCGCGTGGGAGACCCGGAAGAGCTCCTGGCTTCGGATTGGCATAGCATGGGCCGTTCCGTTCACTTGGGGAGTGAATCATCGGACGGAAGATCTTCCTCTCTGTCTCTCCTCTCTGTATATCTGCCTTTCCAATAAAAAAAAATAATAAAAATAAATCTTTAAAAAAAAGACTGTTTCTTCCAAAAAAAAAAGCAATGGGTCATAATGATATTCACACCTTGTTGTGTTCTGTGTAGCTCTGTGCCACTCACTTGCTGCTCCCCGCTGCAGATTTGTCCAGTGCTTGAAGAAATGCACAGTACCACTTTGCCTTTGGATCATGCTGCAGGTTCAGACACCAAGAACCATCCGCCAAGCACTAACACGCTTACTCTGAACTCTGTCACCAAGACCAGTGAGAGGAAAAGAGAAAACAATCCAGCCCCTTCACTACTTCCCCCAAGGATTAGTGAGAGAACTCCCTATCCACTGGTTCCTTCCTGAAATGCCCACAGCAGTCAGGCCTAAATGGAGCGGAAGCCTGGTATTCCATCTGAGTATCCCACGTGGGTGGTGGGAAACCAAGGACGGGGCCGGTTATCTGTTGCTTTCCCAGGTGATTCAGCAGGGAGCAGCCAGTATCTCAACAAGAATCCTAATATGGGATACTGCCACTGAAAGTGGTTGCTTATCTGCAACCTGACTCATATTGATTCAAACAGTGTGTCTCATTCTAGGAACAGGGCAATTGCTAGGATTTTAAAAGTAATTTACATTTTAGCCCAACCCAGGTAAGTAACTTCGCGCAGACCCTTAGTAGAACTGTGGTGAGAGCACTAGCCGACATGCGGCATCTATTTCGTGGGGACACACGGGAAACACAGAGGTAGAAGGAGCTCACACATTGCCAAGTTCCTGGGGCAAAACGAGAATAAAACTAGGAACAGAATAAAAACAAAATAAAACACCTCATCCTGTATCAACTTGATGATCATGTCATCCACTTCTTAAAACAGATTTCATGAAAATCAACCTAGCCATGAACCTCATTTCCTTTTGGAAGGTAAAGAATTATTGGGCCTGGTGTGGTAGCCTAGCAGCTAAAGTCCTCACCTTAAACATATCAGGATCCCATATGGGCACCAGTTCTAATTCCGGCAGCTCCACTTCCTATCCAGCTTCCTGCTTGTGACCTAGGAAAGCAGTCGAGGATGGTCCAAAGCCTGGGACCCTGCACTTGCGTGGGAGACCCAGAAGAGCTCCTGGCTCTTGGCTTTGGATCAGCCCAGCTCCGGCTGGTGCAGTCACTTGGGGAGTGCTTCAGCAAATGGAAGATCTTCCTCTCTGTCTCTCCTCTCTCTATATATATATATATCTGACTTTGCAATAAAAGATAAATTAATCCTTTTTTAAAAAAAAAAAAGAAATGTTTTTCCATGTGCCAAATTTCTAAGGAGGACCAATCCATTTATGAAAAATAAATTGTTTGTACCTGGGGTAGGGTACTCTCACCATGGCAGCCCCTTCTTTCCCTTCCTTTTCCTCTCTTCCCCTCCCTCTTTCTTCCCTCCCCTTTCTTCCCTTCCCTTCCTCTCCCCTTCTCCTCCCTCCCTTCTCCTCTCTCCCTTCCCTTCCCTCTCTTCTCTTACCCTCCCCTCCTCTGCCCTTTCCTTCCCTCAAAATGACATGAACCTACTGCAGCTGAAGCTAGCCACAGAAGTCATTTTGTGCCTGAACCTTATTTTATACTAAAGCCTGTTTCTCAAGAGATTAGATTGGAAAAAGTTTGAGCTAACGAGCACATCTGAAAGTCAGACAAATTTCAAAGGCTACCCAAGTCGTGCTTGTTGTTTGCTAGCTGTCTCTCCCTCTACGTCTATCCCACAGCTTGCCACTGAATCCAAAGTCACAAGAGGCAGAAATCAACAAAGAACGCTGATAGGTCTCAGGATAGATTTCCAAAGAAGTATGTGACCACGTAGAGAGCTATGTGATGTGTCTCTCATTTCCCAGAATGTTGGTGAGCACTTACTGGCCATCCATACCCACAAGCAACCAGTGCTTACACTGACGCCTTGACTGTAAGCATACAGAAAAACATCGGCATATGAGCCCCAACATGTTATACCGACTAAGACTGCGATTTAGAGTCTGCACCATAGTGTTGCAGCTGAAGCCACTGACCGTGACACCAACATCCCATATAGGTGGCGATTCAGGTCCCAACTGCTGCACTTTGAATCCAGTTCTCAGAAAATGTGCCTGGGAAGCGGCAGATGTGCCCTGCATCCGAGTAACACAAAGCTCCCAGCTTTGGTTTCGGCCGGGCCCAACCTCAGCAGCTGGTTGGGGTGTGAACCAGCAGCTAGAAGATGCTTCTCTCTGTCTTTTCCTCTTTGCCTCTGGAAGTCTGCTTTTCAATTTCATAAAATAAATCTTTGAAATAATATTATGATTTAAATATTTAAAGCAACATCCATTTGCTTAAGTCATGATGCTTACAACTACAGCACATTTTAAAACATTACAGAATAATTTATTTAACAGGAAGTGTTTATCTCAAAAATTAAATTTTTTCTTATTATATAACAAAACTATCAATAACACTTAATTTAAAGACATTTTTTTTGAAAGAAGAATCTCCTAGGTCTTACATATATAGTTTATACACTTTAAGCTTGGACTTTTTTCCCCATTGTTTTGTTTCTTTCAACCTGCCGAACCTGAAGTCCTTTCTCTACCAAGCTTTCAAGGCCCCACCACCTCTTCCAATGAGCTTCTTGAAGCTTCCTGTTTCTTCCTTCCCGGGCTGTCTTAGATGCCCTCCTGGCCTACCTAAGCCTTTGTCCATCCATATGTGTCTTATTCATAGGAGTACCACCTGCTCCTCCAAGCAGGTTTGCGGGCACATTCCTGACCCTTTGCTTGTGTCTTCCATGGTACCACTCAGATCCCAAGCAAGTCCTGGCATTATCCTCACCTTCTCCACTCTCCCCTCACCTTATTCTAGCCCCTACTGTCCTCCAGGTGCACTCTTACCTCAGGACCTTTGCACATGCCCCTTGCAGCTGCTTCCCCAGTAATCTGCCCGTGTTCTGCCTGGAAACACAACTTCATCTTCAACTTTGCCTCACTGCCCTATTTACCATAAAAAACACATTTTACACTTTCCAATTCCCTCTGCTTGCTCCACCGGACTATCACAAGGGCAGGAAACTGCTTTATTTACTAGGGTATCACTCATGTGAGGACACATTAACACGTCTGAAGTGTTTGGTAAGTATCATCTCATTTAAAATTGACACCACCCTTTAATTGCCCACATTTGGAGACAGAGAAATGCAACACAGAGAGGATTAAAGATAGCTAAGTGAAGAGTACATAGTAGTGCTGGGAATCAAGTTTTTTTTACTGCACAGGATCAAATCATCTGTATCTCCCATACCTGCAGCGTCTCCTAAAGCCCATTCTCATGATGAGCTGCTGGCCAGCTACTGCCAACACCCAGCCCCTGGCCAGCTACTACCAACACCCAGCCCCTGGCCAGCTACTGCCAACACCCAGCCATTCTCTACAGCACATAGCTTCCTTTCAAAAGAGAGTCTAAGGAAGAAAACAAGATAATGAGGAGGGAGTGCTGTTGAAGGAAGAGGAACTAATGCAGAAGAAAACCTACATTGCAACAATTTCCACCCTACATTAGGAGGAAACAAATAGAGAGGTTTGATACTGGTATATTTCTAAAACTTATAAGCCAAGAAAAATCTTTCAAATGGTCTGGAACATTAAAATGTCTACACTAAGTCTAGGTACTTGGAAAATTGCAAAAATATGTATTGTGGGACACATGGTCCATAACACAGGATGGGGATGAGGCAGGAATGCAGGCTCAGAAGGGTTCCATGGAAACACTCATACCAGTGGAGTCAGCTGATACCCAGACTCTACATGCTGCTGTGTTGTCCAGGAGCTCCGTGGCCAGCTGGAGTTTTTACTGACCGGTGTCCTTGCTGAAATAGCTACTGAGTACCTGTTTGTTTTTGCTTCTTATTTTTTCATGGAACAGTTCCATAGGCTCAGGGAGCCCCCCTTCCATCCATCCCATTCCTATTTTCCCCACTCTTCTCCCCTATATCATTACAGTGGTACGACAGTCTTTCAGCAACAGTCACAAGTATATCATTCTACTATTTTTTATGACATTGCATGTATAAACAATATCTTGACAATTATCCCCAAAGCCAACATCTATTAGGTGTCTAGCATATCCCAGATGTTGTTCTGAGAGCATTCATGTATTAACTCATAAATCTCACAACTACCTTATATGCTTGAATACATTCCTGGATCATCTGCCTCCACAGTTCCAGCCCTCTACAACTACACTCTGCTTAAAACATCACCACCAACAATACTGGTTTACTATTCACATGAACACTTGTACAGATTATAATTATTCATATGACTAAAATCATTATATTTCTTCTTAACAATTGTTGGTATTCTTTAAGCCATTTCTAGCAAACCCTTTCAAGGCATCAGTTTTGTATTATTTGTCTTGTATTTCCAACAAAAAGCTTGACACACTGAAAGTCTAATAAAGATTCCTTGGAATGAATGAATAAGACAATAACTGAGTGGAATTACTAGAAATTTATTTGTATATCTCTTCTGGAAAATAGCACTTTTTCAAGGCTACAAGTATAGATTCAAACAAATTATATATTAGTTACTAAATTATTATATTTTCAGACTATAAAAAGATTCATTGTATTTGAAAGCCAGAATTACAGAGAGAGGAAGTGGGAAGGAAGGAGAGAGGGAGAGAGAGAGAGACAGAGAGAGAGAGAGAGAGAGAGAGAGAGAGAGAGAGAGAGAACGAGCTGTCTTCCACCAGTGAGGCTGCTTTAAAGTCAGGAGCCTCCAGCTTCCTTCTGGTCTTTCACACGGGTGCAGGGGAACGAGGACTTGGGCCATTCTCTGATACTTTCCCAAGCCAAAAGCAAGGAGCAAAATCAGAAATGGAGCAGCAGGACTAGAACTGGCATCCATATGGGATACCACTGCGAACATGGGGGATTTGTTTGCTATGATACTATGCTATCCCCCAAATGAAAAATTTTAATCTATTTAAACAACGATCAACTTACTTAATCTTGATTTCACAGGTTTCTTTCTTTTTTTTTTTCAAAGGTTGAGGTATACTTGGCTTAGAAATATATTTCTACTACTTTTAAACATACATATATATGTAATAATCATGTTTATCAGAGGAAAATCACAATTTGAGTGATTATTTTTAATGCTTCTTATGTTTACAGCTTTATTATTTAAGATGCATTTTCCCTTCTCTGAGTTCAGCACTCTTGGAATGCTAACCACGTAACATTTGAACTTCATAAGGGTAACCATACAGCAAACTGAAAAAGAACCTTCAGGAGAGTTTTCTGAATATAAGAGCAGTCTAACTCATCTCCCACTTACTTTATAGATTACATTTACTTTACTTGATGCGAATGTAGTTTCCAAAAGCTGTATTTAGGTACTAAGTTAAATGCCCCTATTCTCAAATGAAATAATATAAAACTATCCAAAAAAAGGAGGGTTTCACGTTTCCTCCCCTTTTCAAATTCTCACAAGAGTGCCTGACTGCCACAGACTAAAATGAGACTTTCATTCTTGTTCCAGCCGAGGCAAATATCATCGCTGTATCACTGCACGCCAACAGGAAGCAGAATTGCTCATCCATCCCGCTGCGATATCTAAGACTAGAAAACAACACATCTTTTCTTTAAAGACGTGTGTGATGGGATTAAACTTGGCAAATTTCAAAATACATTGATGTACAGGATTTTAAAATGTAATCCCTCTGCCATTCACTTGAGCCTTAAAGAGCTTGTTTACCTTTTTCCTGCTAGTACAGAATGTTGGACAGAAATGGAAACCAGATTTCTGTATGCAGTGAATTTCATGTGGTTTCCACATTTCTCCTGGCAGTAGTTTCTCAGCAGACATTCATCTAAAAAATTCCTTCCTGAATGCCTTTTCAGTAAGATGGCATCTGCAGCATTCTGTAGCACATTCTAAGTACACTCTTCTAGGAGTAGAAGAGGCTCTGAATTAGAGCAACCTACAGAGCAGTTGTAAAGTCTGCATAAAGCTAAATAAAGATCACAAAATGTTAACATAAAAAGATTCTTTAGTGCTCTTGATTCTTACTAAAGACAGAATCACCCTTCTGTTACTCTTTCCATCCAGCAAAATTTCAGATTAAATCATACATACTTATTCGATGGATTTCCTTTGAGAAACCATTTGGGGCCATAAATTCAATTTACAGCCATCATGCTTACCCTCAAGAAACTTATAACCAAGTTAGAAAGATGTAAATATGAGAAAAAGTCAAGCAACTGCCTCAGAAGAATTCACAGAGCACAGGCAACAAGAGAATAAATAAACGGAGCCAGCAATAAAGCTTATCTGAGTTATCGGGAAATAATTGGTATGTAACAATAGTAGAACTGATTGAAAATAAAATGACATGATGTCTGTAGCTCTAACGTTCTGCTACCTCACTTTGTACGATAATATCTAAAAAGCAGTTAAAGGCCACTGGCTGAGGCAGAATCATTTTCAACACATGGAAGTATACAGGCAGCTTGATTTGGTCAGGGAGCAATTTGCTTTGAAGCAACGCGCACACGGGGCTAATGTCTTCTGAGTTGTTAGTTATTCATTTGTATTTACCCAAAAGGCAGATTGAGAGTGAGACAGAGGAGAGAGAGAGAAACAGTGAATGTAACATTACCTGCACCGCCAACTACCAGCTCCTAGACTGTTTATAGCAAGGCCTTCCTAAATAGTTTCTGTCAGCATACACAAAAAGCTCACCAAAACTCTTCTATAGTGAATGTAAAAGATATGTTTATCGTAGGAATCATAATTTTAAGTGGATAATTTGATATATTCAGAAAATCTAGCTTATACATATCAAGGAAAAATGCCTTGAAAATGATACAGTATATGAATGCAACAGAACTGACAGTCATCTAAATTAATCTGACTCTATAACACACAACCCAAACAAATCAAATTAAACAATAAAATACGTAGAGTCGACATTAACTCAAGTTAGATTCAGAATAACCAAGCAGTAACATTACTGAGTGATCAATGCCAATTATTTTATAACCTAAACGCAAAGATGAAATTCAAAGTTGATTTACAAAACAGGGCCAAATTTACTGGAAAAAGAAACACTTGCTAGTCATGTTATTTTTCCTTAAAGTATAAAAAAATGAGGGGCTCAACATTCCGCAAATTAGCCAATCAAATGGTAGCACTTAAGCTTCATCATTGAAGTCACAGAGAGAGAGAGAACGAGAAAGTCCACAATTTTCAAACTGGATCACTACTGGCAAGAGGTAATTATTTCTAGAAAGGTCAGAGTGCTCCACATCATTCTTGCTTTCTCTTTCCAGAAAATATGAAAACAAGCAAACAGCGGTTAGAAAACAAGGTCCTTTGAAAACTCCTGTGTTGGTCATTTGAACCCCAAGCTGCTATTCCAGTAGCTGCCAGATGTCAGCCAGGCAGAACCTGAAGGCAACCCAGTTATTCTCAATGTAGAAAAGGCCCTTTAAGGAGAAAAGTCTAGTAGCTCTTCAGCAAATCCAAACACTATTTCAAAAGCAATCCAAACGCAATCTGGCTGACGATGTTCAAGGCTAGTTCCTTGTTGAGAAAATTCAGACGAAAAGAGCAAAGGACAGAAGGTGGGCAGGAAACGCTGTATGTTGGATTTTAAAATACGGTCAATGATAGCTTCCCCTGCGCACACATAGATTCCCCAAGCACGACATTTTTACAAATGTTACAAATCCATTTCTTACACAATACTACCTTGTTAACCTTCGGCTATTGCTATAAACTCCAACAGGTAAACATGAAAAAAAGGAAAGACCGAAATGTGAAACCACTAAAACTAATGCCGAAGATTACACAAAAAATTATGTTCTAGTGTTTAAAATATGCTATTTTAAAAAGAACCTGATGCTTAATTTTAATTTAAAATTAAATAATGCTTTAATTTTACTTAAGTTTTAAAGATTCATTTATTTACTTGAATGTCAGGGTTACACACAGAGACCAGGAGACAGAGAAAGGTAAGACAGAAAGAGAGATCTTCCATCTGCTGGTTCGCTCCCTAATGGTCAAGCCTGATCCAACACAAAGCTAGCAGTCAGGGGCTTCATCCAAGGGGCCCCCCATTGGCAGCAGGGGCCTAAGCACATGAATCACCCCCCTGTTCTTCTCTGTCCATTAACAGGGAGCTGGCTGAGAAGCGAGGCAGTTTTGGCTTGTCAACTGGTACCCACATGGGAGCTCAGCATCATAGGTGGTGACTCAACCCACTATACCACAATGTCAGCCTGGAAACTGTATTTTAATATTGGTAATTCTCATATGAAGATGATCTGTATGAATGGATGTCATAAGTCCATTTGTATGTGTGAATAAATGTCATGGAAAAATAAACTTACCCTTAAATGCATTTTCATAAACTTCTGGATGTACCTATATACATGGGTATGGTGGGGGTAGAGAAAGGGTAAGCTAGAATGAAACCAGATCAAGGGAGAAAAAGGTTGTCATTGGGTTTTCCAAAAGACCTTTCCAAATGATCTTCTAAGGAGCAGCTTCCACTACAATTTTTTAAAAGCCATTCTGCTCTCTTGCAGAAGCAAGCATTTTTATTTTCACTTCTTCCACAGGCACTTACAGGCTATTTAGCCAATGAGATGGTAGATACAGTGGAGAGAATGCCATGCTTTCCTCTGAGCAGAACGGGCTGCTGCGTGGGCCTTAGAGTCTCTGGCATCCAAGTCAGCGGCCAAAGGGAGCTGCCTGCTGCTTCCTCAAGCAGCACTGCCCTGCCAGGGGCTCCCTCAGCTGTACCCAGGCTCCACACCACACTCCACCTCCAGCCACTCAACCCCCAGAGAAAATCATCCCTCAGAGCAGCCACATCTGCCAACACAGCAGAGTAACTCGTAAAGGCAGGATTCACACCCGTACCTGGCAGCACCAGAACCCTCCCACTCGGCCGCCTCCTCGGGTCCTCACTTCCTGGAACCATGGAGAAATCCTGCCATTTCAAGTCTCTTGGGTTAAATTCTACCACATGTGAAACCCGCTAGCACAGGTCCTGGCTTAGAATAATGCTCCAGTGAAAGTACTAAAGGAACAAAACAAACCTCTATAAATGGAGAAATGAAATACTCTTTCTCTAACAGCTCTGATGCTGTGGTTTTGAGTGGCTCTGAGGTGACATAAAATGATGAAGACTGGCAAGATGAAGTTGCTCCTGGTTAACTAATAATACTTGAACAATGTAGTTGCTTATAAACATAAGTGAGAAATACTTATCTGCACCATAGAAATAACGATTCCCTGATTTATATGTATCAAGTGCTCTTTGTTTTGCATGTGAGAGTAAAGGCAGCCCCTGTGCTAGCATGAAAAATACTTGAATGAGGCCGCCCGCATCCCTGGGACCTGAATAAGTTCCGGAGAGACTGAATGGAGCAGAGAGACCAGCTGGTGTCTACAACGTGCACAAGTAAATGCAGTAATGTTAGATCAGACACAAATTAACGTAATGGTGTTTACAATTTGGTATATACCAGAGAATCATAAATCCCAAAATAAAGTGCCACGTATCATGCAAGCACGCCTTTACTCAGATGATGTGTAGTTTCTCAAACGATCTAGTGCATAAACTGCAGGAATTGCGAGGTAAAGACGAAGCTCCCCTTTGGACATTCATTTGTGTGCAGTCAACACGCTTCACTTTCACTGCCATCCACAGAAAGGGTACTTTTCTCTGCTCCTGCCAGAGAAGGTGAGTTCTTAGTCTCTGTGATGTGCGTACAGATCATTTCGGGGGGATGGTTTCCGAGTTGCACTTAGGAAATACTGGCAATGTCAGCAAACATCAGGAGTCAATATTCTAAAATTGCCAGCAACCTGAGGACACCAAGTTTTTCTTGTCCAAGTGAGCTAGGTCTCATTTTAGAGTCTGATCGTAGCGTGGAATTCAACCAGAGTCCATAGTACATAACATTCATATGATGCTTGTCAGATTTTGAGGGCTTCAAGCAGGCAGCAGGCTGCATTCCCAGTACGCTCTCACTTAAAATACACTTGCAAAGGCCAGCAACACTTTTCTAGTCCTCCTATCTTGCCTTGCTTAAAAGATTTCCACAGTGCTTCCAATTTCACTGGAGGCATCAATCACACATTTACCTTCACGTGATGGGTTCTCAACAGAGCCACAGTTTCTAAACTTTGCAGAAACATGGAAAGAGCTGCTGCACAGGCAGTGGTGAGTACCACTATCTCCCTCCCCATCGAATCGAGGCAAGAATGTTCATAAACTTACACTGCTTTGGGTTAGGGGCTGATTTCTAAATAAACAAACTCAGCCATGGAAATTTTAGAGACAGGCTAA